>NC_047134.1:29699448-30903198 GCF_009829125.3 Periophthalmus magnuspinnatus
TAAAGTCCTGTGACCCACCGTGGACTGGTGTAGTGGGCAGACGTGTGCCTACGTAGCTGGGTGCGTACAGCACTTCCCTGGGGAGTTTTGGGTCCCCCAAAAATAATAAAGGTAGAGGGTTAAAGTCCCTGGTGAGGGTTAAAGTCCCTCACGAAAAAAGGTTAACGGCCGTGTTCAGGTTAAAGTCCTGATAGTAAAACAGGTTAAAGTCCTGTATAACAAACAAAGTAATAAAGATAAAATAACAGAAGTAAAACCAAGGAAAATATAATAAAAACAAAAAAATAAGCAAAATAACAGAAGTAAAACCAAGGAAAATATAATAAAAACTAAAAATAAGCAAAGAAAAAAAACAAAACAAAAACAAAAACAGAACTATGGATGAAGAGTTTACAAGAGAGTGTGAAGAGTTTGGCGGATGTCCGCAACTAGAGGAACAAGGACTCGCTGGATGGAGAATGGTTAAATACGTGGCAAAAAGTGGAGGAGCAAGTGCTGTCAGGCATCGAGAAAAGGAAAAGAAAGGTTGAATAAAGAATGGATTCGCGCCCAGGTAAGTATGCCCAAAGACATGAGGACAGATCCATGCTGGGGAAATATGTGTAAGTTGTGGATAGGACGAGAGGAGAAAGCACAGTATGTGATGGGGCAGACCACAAAAGAGAGACAAAAGGCAAGTATATTTCAGAAAAAGGCACCGAGTAAAAAACTGGAAGCAGTCGAGGAGATATGACGTGTGGCACACAGCTGTGCTGTGGCATGCTTAGCACTCACCAAGGTAAGTAAGCTCACACCTAGACCCAAACCTGACACACAAATGGTAAACTAACCTAAACTAAATGAAACAGCTTAGAATGTATCTGGCCTGAAGCCTATCCTGTGAACCGCGAGGATGCCTCTTCTGTTGATCAAGGTCATGATTAATCATTATATTCCTACTCATGGCTTTCCAGCTCTGATTAGGTTTGATAATGGTACACATTTCAACAACCATGCTCTTCAAAATGTTGACAAAAAATGCTAGGCCGGTGTCATAAATTTGGTTCTGTGTATCATCCACAAAGTCAAGGACGGGTGGAACGCATGAACCGCACTCTAAAAGACAAATTGGCTAAGATCTGTTCCGCTTTAGGGCTTAATTGGCTCCAGGCCCTACCCCTGCCTCTTTTGGCAGCGAGACAGACTATTAACAAAGTTACTGGTTTCTTTCCTTATGAAATGCTCACTGGTCATTTGATGCCAGGGCCAGGGGCTACATTGGTACCACAGTAAGTGGTGCCCCTTCCAAATCTCCAGTACAAGCCATATTGAAATCAACTGCGGCATCTGGTATCTAGTTTTTCTTCTCAGGTGATGGAACGGTTGGAGGTGTCCACCAAGGAGGCTGCTGTGTTGCCACCCTCTGAAGTCTATCTGAAAGTTCTGTCTCGTAAGTGGTCTGGACCACGCTGGACTGGCCCATACAGAGTAATTGCTCGCACCGACAGGGCGGTCCAGTTGGAAGGCAAAGGACATAAGTGGTTTCATCTAACACAGACCAGATTGGTGAACCCTTGAACTTTTGGTGTTTGTCTGTTTGTTTGTTTTCTTTTTACATATTTCCATAGGTGTATTTTGTTTGCTCCAGTGACGTTCAACGGTTTTAAACTCCGGGTGTGGTGTTAGGCTTTGGACTCTCCTCCCTGTACATGGCTTGGTAATACGTCCTGGCAGAAGGTTAAGTACACTCACTCACACACACACACACACACTCACTCACACACTTACATGGCTATTTTAGATTGTGTGGGGCTCCTCCTGAGCAAAAGGGGGAAATGTGGGATTGTAGTGGGTGTGCTGGTCGCCTTCACAATCCTTCGCTGGGAAGCAGTTCAGAAACATGCACAAACCAATCTGGAAAAGATTCTCCTAAAACTTGAACCATGGTCAACCTAAGAATGTGATAAGTATGTCAAAATGACCATACAGTACACTCCACCGTATGAACTTTAAGGAAACATATAAATGGTGATCTATAAAAACAGATCAAAAGTGCCAAGAAAACATCCCCCACATCATTATACCACCACCACCAGCCTGCACAGTGGTAACAAGGCATGATGGATCCATGTTCTCATTCTGTTTACGCCAAATTCTGACTCTACCATTTGAATGTCTCAACAGAAATCGAGACTCATCAGACCAGGCAACATTTTTCCAGTCTTCAACTGTCCAATTTTGGTGAGCTCGTGCAAATTGTAGCCTCTTTTTCCTATTTGTAGTGGAGATGAGTGGTACCCGGTGGGGTCTTCTGCTGTTGTAGCCCATCCGCTTCAAGGTTGTGCGTGTTGTGGCTTCACAAATGCTTTGCTGCATTACTCGGTTGTAACGAGTGGTTATTTCAGTCAACGTTGCTCTTCTATCAGCTTGAATCCCTCGGCCCATTCTCCTCTGACCTCTAGCATCAACAAGGCATTTTCGCCCACAGGACTGCCACATACTGGATGTTTTTCCCTTTTCACACCATTCTTTGTAAACCCTAGAAATGGTTGTGCGTGAAAATCCCAGTAACTGAGCAGATTGTGAAATACTCAGACCGGCCCGTCTGGCACCAACAACCATGGCACGCTCAAAATTGCTTAAATCACCTTTCTTTCCCATTCTGACATTCAGTTTGGAGTTCAGGAGATTGTCTTGACCAGGACCACACCCCTAAATGCATTGAAACAACTGCCATGTGATTGGTTGATTAGATAATTGCATAAAGGAGAAATTGAACAGGTGTTATATATATATATATATATATATATATAAAATAATAGTGTATTAGTTAGCCCACACAACTTAAAAAAGGTCACATTGGCTCATTTAGGATTTTCTGATCTATGTTATAATGTTGTTTCCTCATCAAAAAACACACTGTTTTTAAATTCCATACGCCTAGAATCACTAGAATCATTTGGATAATTTCAGCCCTGGAAGTGCCAATCTCTATTAAACAAAAGGTAGTGTGAAAAATCATAATATGGAACAGAGCATTTTTAGATGATGATGATGATGAACAGACTAATAATGCAGTACTGCAGGCGGATCATAAAATCTGATTGGACAAAAGCTGGCATTGCCAAGGACAATTATATTATAGTGTATTGTGCGATGGTATTTAGCCCACACAGATTCTACTTGGCAACAAGGACAAGTTTGCTCATTTGGGATTTTAAAGGCCCCATAGTTTATTTGTTCAAACAAGTTATTACAGGGCAAAGTTGCAGCTGGAGAATTGTATAGAAACCAGCAGGCATGTTATTAGTGAAAATAAATGCGTCAAAAATAAGTGTGATTTGTATGTAACAGTTCATAACTCTGGGTTATAAAGTTTGTATATAAAGGTTACATAAAAATTTAGAGTGTTTCAACTGCATGAGTGCAAACAGAATAGTATTAAATAACGGGAATACTATTAAGAATCACCTTAAGGTTTTGGGGCACATGCTGTACCCACTATGGCATTTTAATTTGCTAATTATTAGCAATATTTCTTCCTGTTAAAGAGCAGTACCCATTTTTCACTAATAACAGCTCTAGTTATTACTAACTTATTCCTCAGTTTCATAATGTGTTCCAAGCATCCAAATTCTTCAATGAGCAAAGCTAACTACAGCTAGCTAGCCCTGCTAACAGCTAACAACAGCTGCTTTATAAATTTGACAAAGCATTGTCTGTGTCAGCCCTCAATACAGATACATTTACTGTAACTGTATTGGTGAAAAAATAGCATTTTGCAATATGAAAAAAAAAATGTATATAGCCTAGGGTACCCAACATTATTCTGTAAATAACTCAATTTTTTTTTTACAGAGTATAGTAAAAGCAGTACATTGTGATAAAATAAGCCAGTAAATATAATTATATTTATATAAGCAACAGTAGGATGGAGTTGTGGTGGTCTGTTCCAGTTTAACTTTCTAAATCAATTAATAGCATTGGCTATTGTTCCTGGTCATTTTTGGCAACTGCCAACTAGGTACATTTTCAGCTTTCTGGTCAAAAATGCCTAAATCTAAGCATGTGCTGCCTTCAGTGGCCACAGCAATTTCAAGTAGTTGGTGACATCACAAAAGACTGCCCTGATTGCATCCAGTAGGGGATGCCCCTGCATCTTCCGAAAGAAAAAACAGTAGACAGTGACCAGGAGACAATGGACAAGCATTTGTACATTGTCTTCATTTCCACTATCAATTTTCCCTTTGGCAGCATTGGTCAAAAGTTAAACAGACTCGTACCAGTCTTCCATAGAAACTTTATTTTAGGACTTGCATCTTGTAAAAGTAACAGCACATGCCATAGTGAGCGAGTAAGGACAGAAACACTTGTATGTATTGGAGGTGTGAGGAGTAGTATGGCATTTTCTCATTAGACTTAAAGTGAGTCAGAGGAAGTGTTTTGCTCTGTTCAAAGACGGGAATGCGCCATTAAAAACACAAGCATCTGATTAGGAGCTGGACTAGTGACTTAGCCCACCAAAGTGAATTCAAGGGAAAAACCTACACTTGACCAATTAGTTTCAAAAAGTGCATACGACAGATTAGGCTTTTCCTTTCAAATTCCAATTAAAAGGTCATTAAAAGCATACTTTGATTTGTGGTTTTTTTCATTCATACATGTTTGAGTAACTGCATTGTTAGTCTGTCTACATCTCTGAAGCTCAAAATGCTCTTTTCCACCTTGTGATGTCATGAAGTGGTAGTTTTCAAGTTAACAACTACTTTTCATCTTTACTTCAGTAGAGATTGGAAATATGAGGGGCTGATTATCCAAATGATGCTAGTAAAGATGTATGGAATTTACGAACACAGTGGAGCACTTCCTGTATTACCACATGACATCACAAGGTGGAACAGAGAGAAGAATTCAGCCTAAATATGCAGGGTTTGTGTGTTAAACATGCGTGAATGAAACAAAACACACCTCCACGGATGTTTTCGATGAGGAAACAACATCATAACAGAGATCAGAAAATTGCGCAATATGGGCCCTTTAATCGTAAGATCAAGAATCAGTTATGTCCACTCATCAATAATAAGTTTGGAGGTTTTAAATCGAGACGTCTACAGCCAATCCTCTGTCAATAAAAGCATCTGGTTTGGAGCAAGAGATTTTAAAAAGAAAATAGCACAGATTTATGTCTGTATTGTTTGTTCATGGAGAAATATGAGTTTATAGTTCCGCCTTGTCAGATACTTCCAGGAAAGCTGTAGTAAATCTCTAGTAACATACAGCTCGAGTATCATTTGTACATGCTATGAAAGTAGATATCATACAAGAGTTTTTAAAGGGTTTTGAGTGAAAAAAAACATAAAAAATCAGAAATTATATGTTGCTATGATCATGAAATTTGTTCACATTTACAAGATGAAGCAGTCTGTTAGTTCTATTGGTTTGCAGAGACTTTGCTGTGAGCGTGTCCCTAGGTCAAACTTTAGTATTAGGGTTATTTTAAGAACAAACATGGCAAATTTATGAATACTAATGATACCATAACACAACTTTCCATTGTTTAAACATTAGCATTCCTCTAGTATGTGGCCCACTTTATGAAATCAAACGTTCTGAATGATAAAGTCCAGTTAATGGAACATATACAGGGAGGTAAAAAAAAAAAAGGACTACATTTTGGTGTACTATAGATTAAACTTAAAGAGGGAGTATTTTACTTCTATGGGGGATTCACTTGTGTTTGTGATACTCTGAGTCTCTCCTCTCTTTGCTCCCTCACTCCCCCTTCAGAGCGCTATCACAACACCATCTGCATGTATGAACCTACTACACATCGCATCAGGTTTGTCAAGTTGCTCTGTACAGTTTTGTATCATGCTTTAATATATTTATGGAGAATTGTCGTGTGGGAGCGTGGGTAACGTGAGCTTGTGGGCCGAGTATTGGACAGAATGTTACAGCTAACTAAAAGGAGGGTTTGAACAGTGTCCGGGAGTTTGCTCAGATACTCAAACATGCATGGATGACATCTCCTGAGGCATGTTTTGATAAGAGAACAACATTATAACAAAATGGCAAAAAAAAAAAAAAAAAAATTGCATAATGCCGTCTTTTTAGATGATTTTTATTGTTTGAACAATTACTTTAACGACTGCACTACACTGCCCTCTGCTGGTCATTTGATTTCTGGCCTTTTTTACATTACTCATAAGTGAGTAAAGCTGGGGTTCTCTTCACAAATTACTAAACAGTATCAAAGGAAACACACAGGCTTGCTATTGTGTATAAAAAGCCCTTGCATAATATAGACCCTTTAAAACATTTGAAGTTAAACCATTTCTGAAATTCGATTTGCTGTTATTGATAAGTCACATCTGCTAGAACATAACTGACTTATGATTATGATAAACTACAGTTTTATATCAAGTTAAGCCATATTCTGACAATGACCAAAACATTTACATTAACTGCTATGAAGCCGAGTTGTTTTGGTGTAGTCTACAGTAAGTATTTACAATCTTGTCAAAATGAGCTACATGTTGTGGGGATGTAGTCTGGCTTACAATTACCCTGATTCACTGGGGGTAGAGAACTGCAGCAGTGAGTTGAATATGTAAAACAGCTGTGGAGGGTGAAGTGGTTTCTATAAAATGTAGAGGACAAAGTATAAATCTGGAGTGCTTTGAAGCTTCTCACCGCCTGCAGTTTATGACTTTACATAAACAACAAAGCTGCTGTGTGTACTGTAGGAGAGATGGATGGCCAAAATGATAAAATGACATATGACAAAAAACAATTTACAATTTGATTTTCATCTTGTCTTTTTAAAGCCACAGTATGTAAATTTTAAGCCAAAAATAGACTAAAATAAAAGCATGTTTTGTTTTTTTCTGGTTGCGTTTATTGCAACAGCAAAACTTGACAAAACATGAGTCCCTACTGTACAGGCTTGCAATTCCACAAACCGGACTCTTATCTGGCCTGGGTGAGGGCATCCTCGTACAGACTTTATTGTGATTCAGATACACCAGTATGCACAGAATTAAAAATCAGCAACACATAAAAGTGCCAGCGCTGCTTAATAAAGTGCCTAAACATTCAAGAGAAATTCAGGAGTTCTCTTGTTCTGCTTGTTTCCATGGAAATGTATAATTTTCCACAGTATGGCATAAAACTTGTGCATGGAGTTCCAAAGTATGATTTTAACTTTCCCAAGGAATCATACAGGTGACATGCAAACACAGTTACACACTATACCTTTATACCAACTAAAACTATTCCAGTATTACTACAAAAAATAAGAAATCTGACATATAATCAGTGCAATTTAACACGAAATCAGTCAAATTTGTCCCCTAAAGTCTGAACGCTGCTCCAAACCACATGTTTTTACTGACAGGACTGGTTGTAGACCTCTCCATTAAAAACACCCAAGCTGTTCATTGAAAAATAGAAAGGAACGAATTTGAATCTCTATAAAAATTCTATTAATTGCCCAGTTAATGAGGAATGCAACAAGAGGACTGTAGGTTTAGTCACGGTAAAATCTAAGTCAGTCAATGAAAGGATAGCGATTAGCAAATTAAAATTCTATGATTATTTAGGTATGAACTGAAAAGCAGCAGTCTCACCGAACAGGCCGATGTAGACCTCCTGCAGAGAGTGAACGCTGCAGAACTGGTTCAGCTCATGGTGCACTTTGTTGAAGATCAGAGCTTTGTCATAGTCGGCTGTGAAGTTTCTCACTATGTCGTAGACTGAAGAGAAGAGAAAGGAAAATATAATAGAGATATTCAACTTTTAAAACAGTAAAACAGGAACTTATTTTCTATTCATTCATGGAACATTTATATCTGTCTCACTGTCGAAGATTTAATTTACCTAAAATCGAGACAAACCCTAGCCTAAAATGAAAATATTAAGTATTTGAATTACCTATATTAAATCATGAATAAGACAAATAAAAAAAAAACAAAAAAAAAGTTTTTTATAAAGCCACAGTATGTAACTTTTTAGCCAAAATAGACTAAATATAAAGCATTTAATTTAATTTTCTTTCGTTGATTGCACTGAAAAACATGCATCCTTACTCTGAGTGGGCTTGCTTCTCCACAAACCTGACTCTTATTTGCCCTTGAAGAGGGCCTCCTCCTGCTTGTTTCCATGGAAATGTTGGTTTGGCTATATTCTTCCTTAATGTGGCATAAAACACATCTATCTCCATGAAGAATGATCAGGTGTATGGTTTTAACTTTCAATTTCCATGGAACCATGCAGGTGATGTGCCATCTCCAGGAAGTTACATACTGTACCTTTAAAGACAATAAGTTAGGAGACGCCGTTTTCCACAGTTTGGGAAACACTACATTTGCAATGTAAAGTAGCCAGCCATATATATTTTTATTTGTCGTGCTGTAACAATTATGAATACTACTATATTTCTAAATTTATATAAACCATGTCACTAGGAACAGGACCCTGAAAACATTTGAAGGATTTGCGTAAGAAGGAGTACAAATACTGTAAATATGACTCAGGGTGGGCCCCTCAGCTACAAGATTTATTTACTGTTAACTTATGGATGTTACTGCAACTCAGAGCTGAAAAATCCTTAAGAAAAACAATGGGGAACAGACACATGTGTTTTTGAATGGCTTTAGGGGACTGAGAGATATTACCTGCTGTAGGAATGAGGTAGTTGACCACTTCTATACGATCAAAGTAAATCATCACTCCACCACTGAAGCAAAAAGACCACAAAGACTTGGTCAGACATTCACCAACACTCTTAAAAGATAAAACTTCATTATAAATTATGCCTTGTCAGATTTCTTTGTCGGGAAATCTGTTATAAGGGCACAATTTATACACAAAGTAATTAACAGAAGTGTTTTACAGAATAAGAAATGCATGAAAATCCCAATACAAACTAATAAAACCACAAATAATCACGATAACATTAACTAGTACTGTTGTTATGATACTAAAATATCAAAGTCGATAATGATACTAAGGAATCAACTTGATACTCAATACCGATTCTGATGCCATAATGATAATAAAAAACACTCTAACTTAGCTAGACAATAGAATGCCATTTTCAACATTAAATCATAGCACTTTGTTATATTCCCATGTGGCCTTGTGTCTGTGTAATGCCTCAGTCGTCCAGGTGGGTTCCATAGTGTCCATGGGCGTATACTAGTCTATGTGTCTTATGCTTGTTCTGATACAGCTCAAGATCATTCTAAAGCTGTTCAGGAAAGGTTCATTTCTGTCCTGTGAAGGTGACTTTTATAGTATAAATATCTGCTCATATGAATATCAAGTTTTGATTTTAGTATCAATCTGCTTTTTGATGCTTTTGACAACCCTGGTACAGAGATAAAAAAAAAAAGCTTTACGTTTGAGAGTATGTGATGGTATGAAAGTGGGTATTATACTTAGTGTTGCACAAAACAAAATCACCTAAATCCTATAACTGATATGTTGTGGACATGAAAGTTGCTAACATTTACAAGCTGAAGCGATTCTGTTAGTTCTGTTGTGTTTGCAGTGGCTTTGATGTGGGCATGTCATTTCTAAACCAAATGTTCTCAAACTAAAATTAAGTTAACCAACAATGTGCTCATTGTTTAGTTTCAGTTTTGTTACTTTACCAACTTTAGTCAAGTGGACAACAAAGGCTTTGCAGCTTGACAGAGATTTACAAAAGAAAACACATTTTCAAATTTATTTTTTTTTTAAATTAAATTATTCTAGTACACCGAACCATTTTATATATTTTATCTTTTCCGTTAGACAATAGATTGTCTTTTTCAACATAAACTCATAGTACTTTCTTTTATATTCCCATGTAGTCGTCCTGGTAGGTTCCATAGTGTCCATGGGCGTATACTAGTCTATGTGTCTTATGTGTCTTGTTCTGATACAGCTCAAGATCAATCTAAACCTATTCAGGAAAGATTAACTTATGTCCTGTGAATTTGACTTTTCTTAGTATCGATACTTTACACAAGTATATAGTTTGAATACTAGTTTTAATATCAATTAGTACCTAATTTTTGATACTTTTGACAAACCTACTGGAGAAGTGTAGAACTCTAAATCATGTGAACACATGAGTTAAAACTCTGCATAGCGTAAAAATCCAGATTACATCACAAACATCAAAACAGCAAAACATACCTGGAGTTGGGTTTTATGTCAATTATATGTCACATGTGTGTTCCACCTTGTGATGTCATGTGGTGATACAGGAAGTGCTCCACTATGTTTTTAAACTCCATACAACTTCACTAGAATCATTTGGATAATTTCAGCCCTGAAATTTCCAATCTTTACTGAACTAAAGATAAAGGTAGTCGTTAACTTGAAAACTACCACTTGATGACATCATGGATGAAACAGAGCATTTTGAGCTTTGGAGATGTAAACAGACTTAAAAGAAAGACTAACAAGACAGACATTGGAATAATGTGGGTTCAGGTTCACATGAATCAATTTTGCGCAATAAACGATTTCTAACTGGCTGCGGTGACTCAGTGTCTGATCATTATCAGATTGTCTTAGATAAAAGATGTTGAAATATAAACAGAAAAATCATCAGATTTATTTCTGATCATGGTACCTGTGATAATCCGCATCATATTGTACAGTTTGCATGTCCTTTAAGTCCTTTTAAATGTCTAGAAATCAGATATTAAAACAGGTTTTGGTGAACTTGTAATGGCAGCCCCTGTTCATCTGCTCTGAAACACTCAAAGTCCAACAGTACATGTGATCTCACCTGGTCCCACAGGGAACATTCTTCACCTCATCTGTCTGTAACGTGGTCTGCACAAAGGGACAGCAGCACGGTTCATTTAGCAGCACATATATTATATACACACCGTAGTAGTAAGAGACAGTGGGATAGAGGACTCACTTGCACAGACTTGTATGTGGTGATGAATGGGAGCATCAGATGGAAGCCAGGGCCACTGGTGGTGGTCAGGAGCGCCCCCCCTCTGTCGGATCACACACAGGAAATGAGTTGGCACAATGTACAACACTGGGGGACAGGGTTTCAGAGACCATCCAAACCCAGTAAAGGTTAAAAAAAAAAATAAAATCCCTAGCATTGGTAGAGTAGCCATAAATTGCGTCCAAGTAAGAGTAATGTTACTTAAAAATTATATTATTCAAAAATTAGAAAAATGAAACCATATCTGAAGGAGAGAAGCAACAACACAAATGTTCAACCTCTGGAAATCCCTCACGTAAAAACAAAAATAAATAAATCTCACTTTAAATAAAATGTAACTACGTTCGTTTTCAGACTGCCCCTTGTCAGGTCAAAAGAGCATTCACTTCGAGAGCGATGCGGTTGGGCCGGTGTGAACCCGACACATTATGATTCACATTAAAAGCACACTCGCTGCACTTGCCCCAGTCTGGAGTGGTGCGAGTGTGGTGTGAGCACAGCTGACCTTGGGCCAACCTACACAGTCCATGGTGACAGTAAACGTGGCTCATGGTGTGTGTTTGGGGTGAATAATATGCAGTGTATGTGAACAAGGCCGGCCCAAAAGTAAAGTAAACAGAACTAAATCTAGGGTCGCTCCACAGAGCGCACTGACATGTGTGAAATTGACCTCACTGTGCTGAAGTTTCCTAGAAGGACCAAATGTTGTGTTTCCCACTGGAGTTGTCCTTAAACCCCAGAGTTTCCAAGTCTCTTTGAGATTCACTTTCAAATAGTAATAAAAAAAAGATTACTTTCAGAACATTTTGTTTTGGCTGTCTCATTCTTTTGAGGGGATTTCATAAATACCACGCCTAGTATGGTTCATATTAGTTTTTATCAAAAATATAGATTAAACCAAATTTACAAACATTAAATTCTTTTTACAAATCTTTGAAATTATATTAAAACAAGGCAGAGGCCAGTAGGGTTGTCATTATTAAAAGCAACACCCAGATACTAATCAATACCGAACTAATACTGAACTAGATACTAATATGAAAAAATAAATAAATAAAAAAAAATGCATGAACAGGACAAAGTTGGAGATTTCCTGAATGGAAAAGTTAGATTGTAAAAATAGGAGAATTTCAAAAATGCTGTCATCAAATCTATATTAATTTGCATATGGACATTTGTACTGTCCTGCTAGTTTATGATAACATACTGAAATTGCTTATACTTACTTAAAAATCTACATTTATTTTGTGCACATCATGAGGTTTTTCTCATTAGTGGTGGTTCAGTTTGTCCTACAGGCACCTGCAGTAAAAGGTTCGGGAGATAATGGGCTTTTACAGTTTACAATGTTTTTTATGGTGCACTGAATGTCCATGTCTCGCCAATTTACACATCCGAAACACCAGCCAATGTCAATTAAAAACAGATGAGCATTTTCCATTATAATAAACAGAACATCATTCAAGTGGCTGGAGGATATTGGTGAATTCATGATTTATTAGTAGCTAAAACTGTGTCAGTCCAGTATTTGGCACTAAGATATTTTCTAAGCGGCCCCCGGTCTGTGTGTCACTTTGTTTGTCTTTTTGAGCAGGTGGACTTGACGTAACTTTTTTTTTGCGTTATCACTTTAAATGACGCTCTAAAGTAATGTGTTTCTTACTCCAAAATTCAACACAATAATATACAGACATGCCTACTATAAAATACATAAGTTTTAGTTTGAAATATTATTACACATTGAAGTTACATAGCGCTTTTTTGGACTTTGGGTCTTCATATGTGATTTTTAAGCAGCTGCGCTTCACTGCACCAGCCAAAAAAAGAAAGAAAAAAAGAGCATTGGGGGAGACGGAGTGACGCACAGGAAGTGCAAGATACAAATCCAAGAAATAGTGAAAAATAATTAGGTTACTCACTCACCTCTCGTAAAGTAATTCCCATGAAGCTACTGCAGATAATAAACATGACTCTATTTCCGATGTAATTTACCGTCAACTTTCAATGCATTAAAAAGCATTTATCTGAACTATTCCACCACATTTCACAAATAACAACCCAGTTTTGACTTGCATTTAATATAGAAGTACAATGCTCTGATATTTTGAACACACTAGAGTCTCAAAGCGCATTGTTTTACTGTAAACAGGAAACAGCTGATGGAGGTGCACTAGCTTTATTAGCTAGTTTTGTTTTGTTTTTTTAGCTTGTGGTGTGCGGTCTCTTCGCTGTAGTCTTTTAAATCTCATACAATTCTCCTCATGTCTGTGGGCTGCGCTTTTTGTTGCACGTTTAGAAATTGTTTAAGACAAAAAAATCCTGTAGTGTGTGATGGGCTTAACGCTGTAATCCAAAGTGTATCCTGTGCGTGACATGAAAAATCACATTTAAAAAGACAGTTGTGCAAAAACCAGAATGAGCTCATCTGACAAAATTCTGATATTCTAAAAAACACTGAGCAATCCTGTGTTGTGTAAACATCTAGAACCCACTGGTCCGTTTCAGAAGCAGCATGTTAAACAGCGGCCCTGTGCCAAAACCATTTTCTCTGGGATTTGAATCTGGATAAAGACCAGCCATTAGTCATTTACACACACTATTAGCTTCTGAGAATTCCCAGAATGATTATCTTAAATATAAAACATATGACATTTACAGTCGTGGGGGGCCTAAAAACATAGTTTGGAGGACAGGTAAAAAAGTAGTATGCAGTATGTCACTTAGATTGACTTTGTTAAGTACAAAAATACATGGTTTATTTGACATGACTAGACATTTTTTTAAGGTCTTGTGTTGGTATGCCGGATAATGTCAAAAATAACCAAGCAAAACCAAACTCACTCACAAATCCCATGAAATTACAGTAAATGTAAAAACAAGTGTCAGCTGATTTACTGTGTCCTTTTTTAGAGGAATAGTAAGCCACTATAGCCACTGAGGCCAACATGGCTCCCACTGGGCCATCCTGTCAGAAGAACAAACGCAGGGTTAAGAATTGGAAATTTTAAGGGCAACATTTTGTTCATAAGAATGTTTATGAGTTATTTACTGCTACTATTAAAATATAGCATGATTTTCTTGAATCATAATCAAATCGAAATTGAGATCTAGCTCCAAGTAAACATAGTAACGTTATATAGCCTCTAAAAGGTAAATAAAGTAATTTGCTTCTTCTGAAGGTTCACATTCACTGTTAAATCCAACTGTCACTCACTTTATTTTTTTATCACCATATTGCCAAGCCCTACTGTCATTGTGTTTTTATTAATTATTGAGTTTAGATTAGATTAGCAATGTATAAATCCTATATCAGGATTCAGTGCAGAGCTCACATTTCAAATATCTAGGAGCATTTATAATAGAAAAATACTGAAATATGACCAGCATTATTATTACTATACGATACGCTATTATTTTGTTGCCCAGAGGTTGACAATTAGTTTTACTGTGTTAAGCACAAAAATACATGATTTATTTTGGGGAAAACCGACATGACTAGGCATTTTTCAAGGTTTTGAGTTGGTTAGTTTTGGCATCATCTGCCAACGCAAACCTTCTGAGACCAAACAAAACCAAACTCATAACTTCCAAAGGAAATGGAAAACAGTCGTAAAAATACAGTAAATGTACACACAAGTGCCATTTTTGGACCTAGTTTAGCCTAAGATTACACCTGGACATATTTGATATAGATCCAGTAGTTTTCTTTGGTGCTGCTTTGAGAGCCACTAGAATAAGTTACACATGCCAAAACTAATATACATACTCCTTCATATCAAACACCTCAGGTTTAGGATACATGACCTGATCATCAAAATATAAATAAATGAAATGAATTATTCCTCTGTGTGACTCATGAGTTCGTAAGTGTGCTATGTGCTAGGTTTTATTGGTATTTCTCAGAATAAACAGGCAGCCTTTCTACTCACAACATTTACTCTGTATTGTGTTATTTTTGGATGAAACTTGAGGTTAACTACAGTATTTATTTTGTTTGATTTCATGTACTGGTAGTTAAATTAAATATTTGCAGTCTACACTGTATAGTTCAGTGGTTTAAACAACGTTACGTGCATTTTTGTGGGTTTGTTTATCGTAAGCTCATTTGGGCTAGTTGCTACGGTCAGTGAACAAAAGTATTAATTTTGGATCCAATAATAAAACACATGGTTGAATATTTATAGCATTTTCTAGTCAGAAACTAGCAATTAAATAGATGAATGGGTTTGTACTCCATAAGATGTCCATTGTGTGGAGCCGTTCACCCAGAGCAGACGGAAGCTAGCACTAGTCAGCTGATATTTTCTCTAAAACCACCCTTTGTCATCCGTTGGCATTGATTTCATACATCTGTGAGAAAGACCGGCTGTTCTCACAAGGTTCTGGTGGCTTGTTCTCAATATTTTACACCAAAATAGAGAACATTCAACAATTTGTATCTATCACCATTGACTGAAGCAGGATCTTTTCATCCAAAAATGGGCAGGGACTCCACACGTTACAATTAAGTAAGATGCAACTATGACTATAACCATGAATTTTTGTACTACTGAGAAAACTGTAAATGTTTGAAAATATTTGTAAAACAGATTTTTTTTTAAAAATACAATGCACAAATTAAAGTATATTAAGGGCATTCGGTTGAATATAAAGTGATATTATTGGTCATTAAGGCTTTATTTTTCATTTATTTGTAATAGTATATTTTTGAGCTCACTGTATTAAAATTATACTAGCATATACAGTGCGGAAAAAAGGATTTAGTCAGCCACCAATTGTGCATGTTCTCCCACTTCATAGGTACACTTCAGCTATGAGAGAGAAAATGAGAAAAAAACATCCAGAAAATCACATTGTCTGATTTTTAAAGAATTTATTTGCAAATTATGGTGGAAAATAAGTATTTGGTCAGTAACAAAAGTTCATGTCAGTACTTTGTTATATACCCTTTGTTGGCAATGACAAAGGTGAAATGTTTTCTGTAAGTCTCCACAAGGTTTTCACACACTGTTGCTGGTAGTTTGGCCCATTCCTCCTGCAGATCTCCTCTAGAGCAATGATGTTTTGGGGATATCACTGAGCAACATGGACTTTCAACTCCCTCCAAAGATTTTCTATGGGGTTGAGATCTGGAAACTGGCTACGCCACTCCAGGACCTTGAAATGTTTCTTATGAAGCCACTCCTTTGTCGCATGTTTGGGATCATTGTCATGCTGAAAGTTTTAAGTAGGACAACTTGCACAATTGGTAAAATTGAGCAACTTTTTTACCCCACTGTATTTTGTTTACTTTATGAATATCTGCTAAAAATATGTACAGGGAAGAGGGTAGTTACACAATATGCTCTTAGCTGCTTTTGAGTTTTCTGTTACTTTTAAAAACTTAAATAAAATAACATAATCAAATGACTTTTCCATACTTTTGCCTTTCCTCCATAAATGTAAATTCACTGCCACTATCCCCTGGCAAGTCTGCAAAAATTATATTAGTTTTTTCCATGTGCATATATATGTATATGCATTTTACTGCCACTGTAAACATTTATGTACTATTGCAAAGGATCACAGCTGTATGTAATTACCATTTCATAGTCTGAATCCATGTAAACTGGCAGGTGTTAAACAGACTTGGAGCAGATGTTGTTGTTGTTTGCTTGTCTTACCTGTAATAAACTCCTGTGTGGCCCTCGTCGATTTTATGAACTGAAGCTAAAATAGCTGCTCCTCCCAAAGCCGCCACTATGGCCAATATGGCTCCCCACTGGGCCATCCTGTCGGAAGAACAAATGCAGAGTTAAGAATTGGAAGAAAATTGTTAGCGCAAAATGTTGTCCATCAGAATGTTTGAAAAATATGAGCTGCATGAATGTAATTTATGAGTGGGCAAAAATAATATCAGAATTTTCTTGGAGTTAGAACACAATCTCGATTTGATCATAATTCCTGTAAACATAGTAGCTTTACATTGCCTATAAAAGGTAAATAAAGTAATTTTCTTCTTCTGAAAGTTCAAATTCACTGTGATTGGTTAAATTCACCACTCACTCAGATACTACCCAATAGGAGGAGAGGGTGGGGAAAAAAGTGCCTGTTTGAGCATACAGGAATGAGATCACGGTTTGAGTTTTTTTATCAGCATCTTGCCCAGCCCAACTGTCATTGTGGTTTTATTATTGAGATTAGATTAGCAATTTACAAATTCTATATCAGGATTAGTACAGAGCTCACATTTCAAACATCTAAGAACACTAATAATAAAAAAAATAAAAAATAAAAATAAATAAATATGAACAGCATGTAGCATAAGACACGTGTAAAAAGACTATATAAACGTATAAAAGACACTATATAAAAAATATTATATTGACTTATTCAATATACAACAACTATTTTGGGGGATCAATATCAATCGTGTGTATCTTTACTTTGCAGTACTGGGACATTTTTGGTTATTTTTTGACTATATGATAATTTATTGCAATTTATTAGATTAAGATTAGCTATATATGGTAGATTTATAATTGTTTTGTTTTTATATTTACTTCAGCACTATATCACACTTTATATTGTGTTATTATGACAGACCTACTATTTTGTTGCTTGCATAACTGATTTTAATACTAATAGTCTTAGAAATAAAATAAAAACGCAGCCTTTGTTATTTTGATTTATTTGTGATAAAATGCCCCTAATAATCAATACTTATACAGTTATTGTATAAACATAACATAAACATATCAGGAAAATTGAATGAAAACCAAAACAAAACATGAATATGCCATCTAATTTGCATTAAAACAAGTTCATTCATTATTCTGATTATCACTTTGCTTCTCCGTCCAAATCTTTAAAAGGTTTTCTTAGCTAAATTGCGTAACAAGAAAACCTCAGTGTTACTTGGCACGCATGTAAAGCTACCTGTATGAATAAAAACAGGTTTATGCTGTGTAAACAGACAAATCAATGGGCAGCGTTCCAGAGAATCCTTCTGCACACATGGCTTACAGCTTGTAGCACCACACACACTGCTTTTCTTATCTGCTGAGGCTTAGCAACTTAGCCATCAGTCGCTCCTCAGCTCGTGACCTTGGTGTACGCAAATAGGATTGAGGCTAAAGTGCGAAATCACAGTGACCCTGCCTTGTACAAACTAGGGTTGTCAAAAGTTTCAATAATCAGATACTAATCTTTATTGAAACTAGCATCAAAACTCATTTGAGCAGGTATTGATACTAAAAAGAAAAAAAAATCACATTCACAGGACAGAAATGAACCTTTCCTGAATAGCTTTGGAATGATCTTGAGCTGTATCAGAACAAGTATAAAACATAAAGACTAGTATACACCCATGGACCACTATGGAACATGGTAATGTAAAAGAAAGTACAGTATCTAACTCAAAATCATTTGGGAAGAGCGAATACATTATCTGACAAATGTAAAGACAAATAGTAAAGATTGAATAGATTTTTATTACAATAGCAGAATTGAATATTCATATTCCTGCTGTTAAAATGACAACTTCTGATCTGAAAACAAAAAACAACAACAGTTTCTGAAGAATACTATTAACATACGTCAAGCAGGGTATAATTACTTATTTGAATCTTGCTTTAACAGTGTTGTCTATTATTTTGAAATTTCCAATGCAAATCTATGGGTGAAGTAGCTGATTTGTATAACTGTTTACTTCACACTGCAAATTCAGCATTATGAACTTAAGTCAGTTTGAACAAGTTAGCGGTAAGTGTAAGGCTTTTTGTAAACATTTTGCGCAAGCCGAATGAAAGATAAACATCATTAGAATCTTAAATGTTGTAAGATTGTTTCAAAAATGACGCGCTGCATGATTTATCTCACTATCTTTCGTAATTTCCACTGTATATGAAGGGAATTCGTGCGCCAACTGAGAAGCTAACAGCGGTAGCATCTTGCAAGTTTCAATACTTAACAACTACATAATGACTGACAATCTTTTATCAATATTAGGTAAACTGTGAGATTGTAGTTTTGTGCTAGGAACAATCTGATCTTATTGCATTTAAAACTTAATAATGATCAAAGGATAAGCATGGGGATAACCTTGCAGCCGCTTAGCTAACAGCATATTCATGTTATTGTCGCTTGTTTCGCGGCGGAATTAGCGCAAAAAACCGCTATATTCTCGCCGGTGATGTGACAGACAAGTCCTCACAGGTCGGCCGGTAAATGTGGTGTGATTTACCTGTGTTGGCGGCGGAGATGGCTCGGGTTTGGTTCAGAGGCACCTGCTTCTGCTGCTGCCTCCACCTCTTCCTCTGCGCTCATTCTGATCCATCTTCCTGCTCCTCAGGTTTGGAGGTCCGCGCTGTGGCCGTGGCGCCCTCTAGTGGAGACCAGGAAAAGGGACAGCTGTTAAAAGGTCACAGTTACTAAAAGGTCAGGTATGCTGCCTTAACTGCACTGTTTTATCACATTACATTATCCTATGCATATATCAGGCCCGGTATTATCAAACTAGGGCCTGATGTAGTCTATGTTTTGAGTATGCATCCCCCAAAATCTGGATTCTTTAGGGAAAGTAACAGTTTTGTCCTGTTCTCCCAACTCATGACACCAGGCTAAATACTTTGACCGAATATAGAGGTTAGAAAAATGCAGAGTTTTGGGCAGAACAACAGTGCAAAACTATCACTGCAGGTAGATTAATTATGGTTCAAGTAAATTGATATAACAGTAGTAGTAGTATAAAGGTAGTATCTTATATCGTGACATAGTGATATAGTGATTTATACAACTGTTGATACTGAGGTACGGATCTTAGCCAGAGAAAAGAAATGGTTTGAGCGGGGAGTTAAAGAAGCTATTTTTGTTAAGAAAGACGATCCTTCCTTAAACAGGAATGGGGGCCTGAGACATAATCTCTCCCCCATCTATAACTCCACCCTCAAACCCAAAATAAACAAAAGAAACAAAGAACAATAGGGTGAGCCAGTAGAGATAATAGCTGTTTACAGTTTCAGTGTAGGTAGCCCCTCCCTTCGAGTAGATATAAGGCAGTGTCCACCAGCAATCTGACCAGAACTGAAGAAGCGTCTTGGATGAGCAGCAAAACTTTTTATCCAGTTGACAGATTTAACTGAGGCTTTTACTTTGGATCAGACCTGAACGACTGAGGGTCAAAATATTTCTTAAGCGATAGCCTGTTACTATGTTACAGCCTGAGCTTATTTAAAGTGTAAAGGCAACTAGTCTGAGTCAATGTGCTTCTTAAACCAGTTCATACTATAAGGCTGCATTTTCTTGAGCATGAACAGCAGATGGCGACAAAGACCATGTCATTTACCTACATAAATCCATACAAGAGCTTTATACCACTGTTGGTCTTCTTCAGTATTCAGCACTGCTTTTTAACATTTTATTGGGATATGATGTCAACATGTTGCATTCATGTCATAACTGCAGATGGAGGCGGGGCTTAAAACTCTATTGGTGGTTTTCATATTCTAAAATGTGATGATGTCATGCTCCCAGATGCGGGACAAAAGACAGTTTTCCTATCGATTAATTGTACTTTGACATGAAATATCTAAAAGGTGCACTCAGAAATGCTGAACCTGATCATTTGTATCAGCGAATAGACCCCAGACCTCACCGTATTACAACAAAAACAGGATTTTAACGATATTCATTTTCACTGCCCCCATCTGTATTAGATATTATCAGCCTCTATAATGTTGTGATGTAATCTGAAAGAAGCAATGTGTGTGTGTGTGTGTGTGTGTGTGGGTGTGTGTGTGTGTGTGTGTGTGTGTGTGACCAATCCTCACCTCAATGTCTCAATCTTAAATTAACCTATATGGAAGCTAGAATGTTGGGATATTTCAACTTAAACTGTTACAGGCAACATTTTGGAGACTTTTCCGCAAACCTCTATGTAATATTGTGTTTCTTTTTCCTAGCTCCTCATCACTCTGAATCCTTGCATATACCCAGCTTACTTATTAGCCTATTCAAGTGACACCGAGCAGCATCAGAAAAGCCCTATTAAAACAAAACTACAGCACTTGATCATGTGTTTAACGAAGCCATCAGACGAGTCCACGTTGGTTAACCTCACTTGTACATAGCCAGCCATTGGAAACAGCAGTCCACTATATAAGCACCTTGCACTAAAACGACTCTGGCACCTTATTTTTAGTCGTCACCCTCCTGGGACGTCTACAAAGGGGGCCAGACCCTAACCCCTATGTGGCAGTGCGGCGGTTCTGTGCTGTGCATTTTAAACTGGGAGAGAGGAGGAGAAAAAGGGGGAGAGAAAGAGAGAGAACAACAGCGAGGGAGAGAAGAAGTTTGTCAGAGTTCATTAAGTATCAAGGGAACATGGCTGGAACTGGCAGTGAGAGCCGCGCCGGGGCCCGAGAGCCATTAATCACGACTGACAAGGAACCAGGGGCCCAGTGGGAGGAGGGGGAGGAGTGTGGGGTGTGTGTGTGTGGGGGGGGGGGGGGGGGCGTGTATAAGGGTGAGTGGGTGAGGAGAGGGGAGGGAGGAAGGGTGCACAGCCGAAATCTCTGGTAGTCATTACAGAGAGAGGTCCTCGTAGCAGAAAGGCCATGTGCAAGTTAAATGGTTTCGAAACAGGCTAATAAAATACAGCAGGCAATGGTGTGTTTAGGTACACAGCGTTGAGCCTGCACAGATTTATTTAAGCGTAACTAAATTATCTTTCAGGGAATTATATTGAAAACAAATATTGGGTGGTACAAATGTGTTTAAATGTTTCAAAATGAGATCAAATAGATAAAATGCAACTGTTAAACTCTTTTTTTTTACACAGGGAGAGCGCAATGACAGCACTCAGAGTCAGGCTTTTTATGGGTGTCTTGTTCAAATACAGAAAAATACACACAAAATACAAACAAAACAAGTAAATACATCAATTTAAAACATTAAAAACAGGCGCATTAATGTTTATCACCATTATTAAAGTGCATTAGTGGCACCAATGTATCCAGTTTTCGTATTTATTCTATTTTTGGGAAGCAAAATAACCCCATTTCAATTCTAGTGCGGCCAGTTTTTAGACGTCGACAGTCATGAGTTCTTATATTAAAAATTCCCATATCAAAGTTCAACAAACAAGTGAGATATTCAGGCAGTCTGTCAAAGTAGTGCCTTATAAATACATTTTATACAGAGCTGTTCTTTTCTGACAGATCGTGATGGTCAACCTTTGGCTAAATTCATCACCTGTTATGAAACGAACGGCTGAGTGAAAGAGTGGATCTAAAGGTTTCAAAGTAGAGGTTCTATCTCCATAATCCAGTACAGAGAAAGGTCGCTTGAACAGTTTCTTTTCTGTAATTCGATTCATTTGCTAACGTAGAGTAAAAATCCCAAATTAAGTTCGCAAATTTGATAAGCTAAGTATCAATTCAAGTCGCTTCAAACTTTTTAAACTGTATTACCATGTGTAGCCTGTATTAACGTCTTCATCTGTACCCTTGGGCAAGACACTTCACCTACTCCGTATCTGTACTTTTACTTAAGTAACAAAATTTGGCTAGAAAAGTTACATAAAAGGTCAAGTTTACATGTGTAGTTAACGGTTAGCATGGGCGCACTTCCGGCTGCATTGGCTCTGGCTGCAATTCACTTTCTATTGAAAAACTCTTGGTATTATGTGCGTAAATCGAGGCATGGACGTTAATAACAGACAAATCAGTTTTGTTTCGTTCCCCGAGGTCGCTCCTGCTAGCGTTAGGAACAGGTTTGGTTGAAATTGTTGCTAAGCGTCCGTTTCCTTCAGACTATATTGAACTGTTAGCCCCGATGAGCTTCATTTGACTGGAGCCGAACGCTACGGGTGACGTCACACTCGCTTGGTCGACTTCTTTATACAGTCTATGATAATGGTCTAAAGAAAGAGCGAAAGAGAAGAGAGAAAAAAGTAAAGAATTAATGAAAAGGAAGAGAGAAAAAGAAGAGAGAGAGGGTGGGAAAGTAAGAGAGAGAGACCAAGAGTGAGTAAAATAAAGACCGACAAGAGAAAGATGTAAGAAAAAATAAAGCAGGGAGATTGAAAGAGAAAGAGGTATTGGAGAGAGAGAGAGAGAGAAAAAAAGAAGAGAGATTTGGGTTTGTAAAAGAGAGTTATAATGAGCAAAGAAAGGGAAAAAGGGGGGAGAGAAAGCATAGGACAGAGAAAGAGGAGAGACAAAGAGGAGAGAAAGTAGAGGGCAAAGACACACACACACACATAAAGAGAGAGGGGCATCCTTGGCAGAGAGAAAGTAGGAGATAGAGACAGAGGGAGAGGAAGAGAAAGAGAGAGGGAGAAAGAGAGAGACAGCTTTGGGAGAGAGAAACTAGAGGATAGCGACATAGAGAGGGAGAGAAGGGGAGAGAGAGAGTGAGAGAAAGAGAGAGACAGAGAGAGGGGGAGAGAAAGACAGACAGCTTTGGGGGAGAGACACTAGAGGATAGAGATATAGAGAGGGAGAGAGAGATAGAGCAAGAGAAAGAGAGAGAAGGGGAGAGAGAGAGAAAGAGAGAGAGGCGGCCTTGGGGTAGAGAGGCAGAGAGAGCAAGAGAAAGGCAGCTTTGGAGAGAGAGAAAGAGGAGAGAGAAAGTAGAGGGCAAAGAGAGAGAGGGAAAACGCTCAATACGGGTTGAGAGAAAAGAAGATAGAGACACTCACCCACACACACATAGAGAGAGGGAGGAGGGGCATCCTTGGGGGAGAGAAAGTAGGAGATAGAGACAGAGGGAGAAAGAGAGAGAGAGAGAGAGGGAGAGGGAGAAAGAGAGAGACAGCTTTGGGAGAGAGAAACTAGAGGATAGCGACATAGAGAGGGAGAGAGAGAGAGAAAGAGAAGGGGAGAGAGAGAGAGAAAGAGAGAGAGAGGCAGCCTTGGAGTAGAGAGGCAGTATAGGATAAAGACAGAGAGAGAAAGAGAGGGAGAGAAAAGCAGCTTTTGAGAGAGAGAGAAAGAGGGGAGAGAAAGTAGAGAGGAGAGATAGTATTATAGAGGAGAAAAAGGTAGCAGTGGAAGAAAGAGAGAAAGTAGGAAGAGAAAGCGAAGGAGTAACAGAGAAATGAAAGAGTGGGCCTTGCTCGCGGGCTTGCGTCTGGCTGCCTGGTGCAGACGGAGCCCTGTGTTAAGTGCAGTGCTTGAAAGCCCGTCCGGCCTCATTAGCTGTCAGTTGTAACAATAGTGCGCTGGCAGCGGAGACTAGCTCCCGGTCCTGGTGCCATAAATCACCCCCTGACAGCTCCTGACAGGCTGGGAACTCGCACACATGCAAGACCTACCCTCTCCCCTTCTCTCCATCCCTTCCTCTTTATTTCTCTCTTTCTTTCTCTTTTCTCCTGCTTCTTTTCATCCGTTTGTTGGCATTTTTTTGTCTTTTTCCCGACCACATGTCTTCTGTCTCTCAGTGAAGTCTGTAGGCTGCTGTCATGGCTTCATTTGGCGATTGCTAAAAGACATGGATGGGGTTTGGAAATCCTACCTAGCGCTACGTTGATTGTGAGTAAAAAGTTGAAAAAAGCTACACAAAGTACTTTTTTATGATGTGGCATATGTGTATAGTTTTTCTGGTGTATTTCAGACATGATTTCAAGTTTCACAAGTTCCTATTGTAATGTTTGTGATGTGTGATACAAGTTATTTTTATTTTCAATCCGATATGAAAGACTTACCCTCATCCCTCTTTCTTCTCCTCTTTCCTCTTGGTTCTTTTCATCCGTTTATTTTATCTATTTTTGTTGACTTTTGTGTGAAGCACTTCAGGCAGCTTAAATTGCATTTTAAATGTGCTGTATAAATAAAACTGAATTGAACTGAATATTGGCATTTTTTTTGTCTATTTCCATGACCGCATGTGTCTTCGGTCTCTAAGTCCGTAGGCCGCTGTCATGGCTTTATTTGGAGATTGGTAAAAGACATGGATGGGGTTTGGACATGCTAGCCAGCGGCGTGGTGTTGTAGGGTTGTGGGTTGGCGCTGTTGCATACAGTTGCTTGCTTTGGGGTCTTGGGCAAGTTTTTGGACAAAATCTTTTAAAAAATGTTATTGAAAAAAACGTAACGAGAGGTACTTCATATGATGTCACTTATAGTTTTTCTTGTGTATTTCTGACATGAATTCAAGTTCCTATTGTGTAGGGCGATATAAGCAAGACACTAACCTCTCCCCATCTCTCTCTTGCTCTTTCTCGTCTTTTTCTCCTGGTTTTCTTCTGTTTGGAGTTTTTTTTTTGTCTTTTTCCATGACCACAAAGGTTTCTTCGGCAAACCAGGGTCTAAACATGGTCGCCCATTGAAGTCACTGGGTCATTCTCAATGGCGCATGTCGTTTAGCCTTCAGTGGCTAGGTATGTCCGGATCTCCCCTGACCACCAAATAATAAATGATAATGTTTAAACTTCCAGGACGCTTGTGAACCATGTTTTTAAACCTGCGGCTCGTTCATGACAGTTTGGGATCACCCACATGTTCATTCATGTCGTACCACGTGACCGCTCTAACCAATCAGCGCTTGAGCTTAGGTAGAGCGGACATAGAGCGTAGCCAAAGCTAATAATTATAAAGCTGTTTTTAAGACAAAAGGCTACGTTTTGGGGTGAGGAAAAGTTTATGATCAGAAAATAAGGAAAAATCACCACAAAATTCAACCTTTGTGAAAGTTGTAGGTGCCCTGTCAGTCGAACACGGGCAGTTCGTGATTACATTGCGCTCTATGAGAAAAATCCTTTCTGGGTAGGGGGGATTTTTTAGTTGTAGTACCCATCATCCTAATGCAACTCAAGACAACCCAAAGCTAGCAATACCAAGTTATTTTAATACATTCATGGTCTCTGGTTTCTTGATAAAGTCTGTAAGCCACTGTTGTTACAATTTCTTGTATATTTCTAACATGATTGGAAGTTCCTATTGTGGCGAGACACTACCCTCTTCCCTTCTTTCTATCCCTCTCTCTTCCTTTCTCATTTTTCTATTTTCTTTTCATCCGTTTATTGGCATTTTTAGTCTTTTTCCCGTGACCATGTGTCTTCAGTCTCTTAGTGAAGTCTGTAGGCCGCTGTCATGTCTTTATCTGGAGATTGCTAAAGGAGCTGGATGGGATTTGGAAATTCTAGCGAGCGGCGCGGTGATGGATGAGATGTGTCCGTTAGTTTGTAGGTTGGCGTTGATGCAGACAATTGCTTGCTTTGGAGTTTTGGGCTCCTGGGGTTATCAACAGGAGCTGCTGTTTAAGATGTGGCCTAGTTTTTCTTCTTTATTTTTGACATTAATTGAAGTTCCTGTGTTTGTTTTTTTTTGCAAGATCTACACTCTCCCCTCTCTCTCCATCCATCCTCTTTACTCCTGATTCTTTTCATCCATTTGTTGGCACTTTTTTGTCTTTTTCCATGGCCACATGTGTCATGGGACTGAAACACTAAACACAGTAAGATTTTGAGAGAGAAACTTACCTGTAACACAAGACAAATAACATTATGGACATTTGGTTTTAAGTAGTGAATTATTATTATTATTATTATTATTATTATTATTATTATTATTATTATTATTATTATTATTATTATTATTATTATTATTATTATTATTATTATTATTATTATTATTATTATTATTATTATTATTATTATTAATGCATTTTTTATTTTATTATTTTTTTATGTATTTTTTATTGTAGTGCAACATTTTTTTCATAGTTTGTAGATTAAATGAGTTCTCACATTGGCTTTTGTCATATAAATATAAATAAATAGTAAAAGAGCCAATCTTTTGAACAGCTCTTTGAAGAGAATGGATCCAAAAGATTCAGATCCCACAAAGGAGCTGAAAGTCCCATCACTAGTTTTAAGATATAACACAACCATAATGTTTATGTATGGCACACCTCATTGTTCCCACAAGTTTGTCCACTTCATTTGACCCATGTCAGGAGTAAGTCCTACATTGCAGCGGAGGGGGACCTAACAACAATTGATGGGGAAACAGGAGTAATGAAAGGAAATCCATACAGACACAGGCAGAACATGCAAATTCCTAACACCAAATATGCCACTGCATCACTGTCAAATAAAAGTGATTTTGTGATTTCAGTCATTGTAAAATAACTACTTTTAATATGACATAACAATCATTTTGACAGTGCCTAGTTCGTCAGTTGAACCAAGTTGAACTATAACATACGTAAGCAGATTATCGTCAATATTTTGACACTGGCCCATTGACTTCCTGTTCAAAACTGTAGGACTGATAGTGGCTCAATAGAAAGTAACGTAATGCCATGTATGTAGAAAATGTGATTTTAACCCTACTTTGTATGACTCAAAGTCTGATTGGAACCAAATACAGCAAAGTGGCGTAGGAGGTAGGTGAAAACAGACTCTCTGAGCGCTAAAGCCTCAAATGGAGGACAATACTTGATTATTCAAACATGCATACATCAATCAAAATGTGCCTGTGTAATCCCTCAGGTCGTACAGATATGATCCATAGTATGAGCTTCAGTTCTGGTCAGATTGCTGGCTTATCAAATACTACTCCAGTACCTACTCATTTTTATTATTATTTTTTTTATTATCAATCAAAATACAACTTTCAGTGAGGAAATTATTACATGCCCTTATTTTTTATTTTATCATAGTTTATATTTACCACCATTATTCATTACTTTCTGTTACACCATTCCACTGAAGCAAGTTCCTAGTTTGAGAATTTTGTTCACCGACAGTGGCAATAAACCGTTTTCAGATTTTTTTTTTAATTTTTTTTCCCCCTGATTCTGATATAACAAGGTTAAAGCCTCATTAAAGCTGATTTTGCATATGTCCCGTTTAAATGCACCTTTGATTTAAAACCCTTGCCTTATATTTGCATATGTAACCACCTCCAGTCACCTCCAGGACCCAAGACTGCCTGTCAAACTGTACCGTGTGCCCGCGTCCATTACTGTGACATGTGCTGAAGAAAGTGACACAGAGAGAGAGAGAAAGAAGAGAGAGAGAGAATGAGAAAGAGAGAAGAGAGAGAGAGAAAGAGAGAAAGAGAGGGAGGGAGAGGGGAAGGAAGTGGAAGAGAGCACACCCCGGGTCATTAATCATCACAGTCTGACACGCGAACATGCAAGCGCCAAGGCAAGCCGCAATGAACTACTACTACAAAGAAACTACTACTACTACTACTGCTGTGTCTGCAATACTGATACCCAACAGAGTAACTCGCACGGACAAACGGAATGAACCAACGTGCGTGTAAGCGTTGAGCTGAAATGAGAAGGTGAACCAGCTCTCCGCCCAGAATGTTTTGGTCCACGAAGGTATTTTTGTAAGTCATAAGTAAACATTACATGGGGTCAGCTCAGGTTAATATAAAACTGGGCTATATTTATATGCTAGCATCGGGAGTGTATTTTTGTTTTGGGTTTTCAGTAAATCAAAAGTGATCGGGCTAAATATGTGAAATATGTCAACAAAAGAAGATATGTTCAGAAAATGTTTTTTACTGAGATCACTTTGAAATTTTAAACATTGTGCCAATATTTAAAAGGAAAAACTATTTAAAAATAAGCCCAGATAGCAATTACAGTGTGCATTTTAAATCTACTTTGTCTTTGTAGCACGGTGGCGGACTGGTACTCACGCCTCAAAGCAAGAATGTCCAGGTTTGATTCCCTTGTTGCCTGGACCTTTCTGTGCTTTTGCAGGTTTCTCTCCACGTCTGGATGGGTTTTCTTTGAACAATTGGGTAAAGGTAAAATCCTCAAACTAAAGAAGTCCTATCCAAGACTAGCTCAAGATCTGGAGACAGGTTCCTGGGTGCGACACTGTGGCATTCCTCCTGATAGGCTGCTCCAGCGGATTTGAAGAATGGGTCAAATGCAGAGGACAATTTTCCCTAGAGAGACAATAAAGTGCACCTTAACCTTAACTTAAAGCCCCACTAGACTATATAACTTTTTTGCCAAATAATAGATGATAATATATACTTTTTTTTCATTATGGTTGTGTTTATTGCACTAAAAAGCATAAAAAACATGCATCCTTACAGTGTGCACGCTTGCATCTCTACAAACATGACTTATTTGGCCTAGAGTAGCGCTTTCTCCTGCTTATTTCCATGGAAATGTTGTTCCTTTGGCTGTAATATTTCACAGTACGGCATAAAAAGAATCCATCTTCATGAGAATGTTCTGAAGTCTCACATATTGGCAGTATACACACATAACACACCTCAGATTGTTCACATTAAACAAGCCACACTCATTTTGAAGAACTGAACTTTATTTTCGTCACAAATGTGTAAGATTCATAGTGTTTGAATTTGTATTTGCTCCTATCAACCTGCAGCATCTTACTTACATATCGTGCTTATCTTTGTGTAATTTGAATTCCTCCACGTCTATTTACGCTCAAACAACCTTGCGACATATTTTTTTCCATAATCAACTGTTGCTCTGTTGCTCTCGACCTTCTGTCATTTGTTCCGCAGATGGTAAATGGTGTTTATTATCAGACCTTGACATCACAGACACGTTGAAACTTTTTCTGAGGTTTCTTCAAAGGACATCGGGGCCCTGCTCACATTCATGAATTCGGTCCAATTAAAGGCGCTGTACCTGATTTTTACTGTCTTAAAAAGGTTAAAAAAAATACCTTATGCATTCCGAGCATCCTAATTAATCACTGCAGTGAGTTTATCAGTGATTTTTACAAGAGTTTTGTAGCAACGGTAAAGCTAACAACAACTACACACACTTCCTGATTATCGAACAATACAATGCTTTCTAATTAAATGCAGGCAGCACGCACCAGACATATTTTGACCTGAAGAGCTGCTTATAAAACATTGGAGCAAGACAAATTTTGCACAAATACACGGGAAAGAATTGGGTACAGGACCTTTGAGTCACAGCGGCTGAATGGTTAGCAATCTTCCCTCTTGTGTCTGCGCGGGGTTTTCTAATAGTACCGCCATCAACAGCAACACTTTGCTGAAAATGTGGAGATCTGGAAAGGTTGCAGAGGCGCTGGTGGACAAGTGGGTCAAATGCAGAGAACGAATTTCACTGGATGGAAAAAGGTCAACGCAATGTGTTACCGAGGTTTGCCAGAAGCATTGCAACTGCACGTCTTTTTTAAGTCGGGAGCTCGGTTTTGCAAGCAGCCTTCAAAGCCAATGTGTTTTAGTGTAGAATCGAATAGTTATATGTTTGGTTTTGAATATTATGAGAGGAGAAATCTTCGACATTTGAGAAACACGTGATACAAATTTGCAGTTATGGTTGGACCGTCCAAAGTTTGGATGGAGGTTTTTTACGCTCTATGGTCCAATTCCACACCCTTCTGAACAGAATGTAGAAGGGAAGGGTCAGTTTGATGTGTTTGATTTATGCTTGTCAGAAATAGTATACTTGTTGGCATTAGAAAATACCATGGCCTTCTCTACAGTACGATATATCTTCTCAATCCAAAAGTGTCCTCCTGAAGTCTCCTCCTGCACATCCACCTGTTCTTGGGTGTGTTCGATCTTCAGACAGGGACATCGTAGTCGAGTGGGGTAAACATTCTCAGGTCTGTTCACTGCATCGGGCTAAAACAGCGAGACTCCCGGGTGTGAGAATACATTCAGACCCTGTTTGGAAGAATCAGGATTTGGCTAATGGGGGCGCGGAGGGAGGGAGGAGGCTAAAGGGCTAACAGCTGCTAGCCATCCATCTGGACCCACTCAAAGCCGAGCAGTGCTCCGTGACGCTAGCTCCTCCAGGGGACAGCCGTCAGATCAGGGTCACCGTGTGTTAGCCATATATTCATGAAGTTTGTTTGAACCGGGCTAGAATGGAGTTTTAAGTGATGGCTTTGGGGAAGGTTAGGGTTAGCAAATAACTCAAATGATGAATACTTTTTTTCCAAATAGGCTAAGTCATATTTCTGACGTTAAAGTGGCTGGACCTGATTTTTCTGAATTTGTTATGCCTCACAGCAGCCCTTAGGGTCAAAGCCTTTGCAAATTAGGACGTACGCAGTTAGCATGCTAGTTATTTTTTGGCAAAACTCCGCTCTGGCTTCTGAAAGTTGGGAAAAGCACTTGTAAACATATTGCAGAGAATAATTAAGATGCTAGAAATGCTCTGTTTTTTTAAGAAGGTAAAAGTCTGTAAGTGTAGTTTTGAAATATAAAATAGTCACGTTCGCATTCTAGTGAAAGCACTTTACATTAAGGAACCATTCGCCCATTCGTACACCTGAGTACACCAACACAGGAGATGAGATGATGAAGTGTCTTGCCCAAGGACATAGCAACAGTACGCACCTGTCAGCTGGGATTGAATGGACAACTAGTGAGGTACAGGGTCGTTCCACTCCAACTACACCAACTTTGGATCAATGGACAAACATTCTACCAACATTTAAGCTTGGTGTGAAAGTGTTTGTAGTTCAAGTTCCAGTTTTTCCAAATTTTCATGGTTTACGTACATGGAGAAAGGCAGTTAGCTAGTTAGTTTTTGCTTGTAAGAAAGTTTGAGCGCAACTTGGAGCGACCATGTTTCTGTCACCAAAACTATACAGCAACAAGTTAACACTGAGTCAATAATAAATGTGTACGTTGTAAGATGATTTTCAAAAATAGCGATAAAAAGTGTGCTTCCTCAACAGCGCTCAGTTCCCATCGGTGTAATATTATGATCTCGACTGTATCAAATCATCATTATAGGCGTAATCAAAAGTATTGCTCCCACAGATACATTCATTTGTATCACAGACTGTATTTATAGATGGAATTAACTAAAGCCCACTAGCCACTGCGTTCCAAATAGGAAGTGAGCGTGGGAGCGAATTGGTTCCATCCGAGTCTGGTTCTAACTGACTTCTATTGAAAAATCTGCGTCGTATCTGTAACTGCTGCTGTCACGCGTCTCATTCTGACCTTAAAATGTTCATTTAACCTGCTTTACATGATCCTGGTGTTTTTATTTGGCTATTTTGCTCCTAAATCAAGACGTGAGCACTAATAAGAGACTAATCGGGTGTCTTTTTACGTCAGCATTCACAACAGGTTTGTAATGTCACACTCCCCCAGTCCACTTCTATATACACTCTATGATTTATACAGTATTTCCTTTTGTGTGTATTATTTGCAACTATCATCTGAAATCTGTAAAAACATCTCAGTCGCACTCACTCATGTTACTAATAAAACTCCCTTGAAATTATTAAGTAGATTCCTTCCAGGCCATATCATTTATTTTCACTTTCTCGCTCTGCTCACAACCACTCATTTGTTAATTTTAAACTTTACGGGCCAGTCCGAAACCATTACTAAATACGCTCATTTATCTTTGAGGTGTAGCGTCCAAACTAAATCAGAGCACAGGCAGTTCTTTCAAAATGTCCACACGCGTTGCCAGATATTCGCAATTTAAGACATCGTAATCTCATAAACACGGCACGACATTAAGCGTTTTATTGAATTGTAACTGTCTGTTTGCTTGGCCCCAATCTTAAGGTTGTTAACTAATCGTATTTATGACCAACTGAATGATAAATCTTGTGTTCAGGGCGGTGTTGAGCAATGAGAGAAATGTGGTCCATTCTTTCCCATTATGCGAGGAGGGGAACTATAAAATGACTGATGAAAGTTGAAGTGTGTCCGGACAGCTGTTTGATACATTTTGGATGGGGAGTGGAGCCGTTGTTGATGCCTGATCACAGAGCCAAAATATGGATGAAAAAAAAGAGCAGTCTTGGCCAAATAGTGTGGTTTGTGTGAGTGATTTGTTGGAGCAGATGTGGAGAGCCAGTGAGGAAATGTGCTCACTTCACTCGGTCTATTTAGATACAGATCTGGATTCTGACATTGAAGACGCTCGACTTGTTTTAAAGCGGGATTTGTCATGACAACCAATTTCAATTTGGTTTTAGTGTTTTTTGTTGTAATGATTTATGCCTCAGTAAAGATTTTGTTGAATAATCTGTTTTAGTTTTTGCAGTAAAATTGAGTCAACGAAATTTTTGTGCATATGAGTCCAGCGTTTGCTTCTTGAGCGTTGAGTTGTATATAGTACAGGACTCTGATCTGGCAAGGCAGTCCTTCATACTTTCTGTTTGAATGCAGGAGAGTCTGGAACCAGGCCATACAGTGCAGCAAACTAACGTCCAAGTTTGGAACTGTCCAATCACAACCCCTTATTTGTAGCATGTCTCATAAAAGACATTGCCTCTTGAATATCCTCATATCCTTGAGATACACAAGAGTTAAGTGCTTCACTTGTTGATTCTGCAGAAATCCGCACTGTTTCTCAGCCCTCTGTTTTTGTTTTTTTTAAACAGAATACTGCTACTCAGGCCCTGACTATAACCAGGAGGTACGAGCACATGTGTCCTGTGCTCAGGTCTCTGCACTGGCTCCTGTTGCTCAGAGAATAGACTTTAAAGCAGCTCTGCTTGTGAACAAGTCTCTCTATGGCCCAGCCCCAAAGTACATCTCCCACATGTTAGTCCCAGATGAACCATCTTGCACTCTGAAAACTTCAGGGACCGGCCTCCTGCTGGTGCCCAGATTCAGGACTAGACCAGGTCTAAACGAGGACTAAACATGGGAAATCAGCATTTTAGTTTTATGCAGCTAAAACCTGGAACTTCCTGAAGATGTGAGACAGGCCTCTACTTTTAAAACGCAGGCTCAAAACGGTTCTGTTTAGCTGTGTATATGACTGAAAGGTTGTTATTATGCACTCTTTTTCGCTTTTAATGTTAATTTTATAACGAGCACTTACATTTTGTTGTATTGTGATTTTAATGCATTTCTTATTCTTATTTTTTTGTGTATAAATTGGGCTATGCAAGTAAACTTGTCTCTGTTTTGAAATGAACCATGCATTTCTTTGACTGTTTAATCCATCTGTCCATTAGACTCTTCTGAACTCATGGAGACTGGATACTTTTCTCCTCCTATTCTTTTGTGTTGAATATTGTAATAATTTAAAATTTAATAATTTTTGTGTCAAATATGTGTTTGTATAATAGATTTTTTCCCGATGGCCCATGTAAGATGAAATGTGTTTATGACCTTGGCTGTGGTCTGGTCTCTTCTCTTACTTTTCCACATTTCCTTGATAATTTGTTGTCCAGGATAAAATCTTTATGAATGACTAGGAAAACTTTAATCTCACCTAAACATGAAAACAAATGCAACATAATATCGCTCTGTACGGTAAAGGGGTAAGGGTGTTCAGTGGATTTTTGGAAGTCTATATTTTACCATAACAAAGTGCAGCAAAAGCTATGGTCCAAATGAAGCCAGCACAATCACATTAGTGTTGAAATACTTTGTGCAGTCCATGTTGTTTGAGTGTGAGCCGACAGAGCCAGCTAATGAGGAAATATGCTCCCTCCATTCGCCCGCTCTCCCTACAAGCCTTGTTCTTGTCACAGTAAAACCCCTCTCTCTCTCCCCCTCTATCCATTGAAAGCCATGCTCGCTCGGCCCGTAACCTCTGCTCGCTCCCACACAGAGAGCCTGTCATAAATCAATGGGCAGGATCGTGTCTGCCCGTTAGACTAAACAAGAGCATTTGTGAGGATTTGCTCTCACCCATTAATCATCGTGACAGCTCAGAAAACACATTTCCCCTTTAATGACTGTATTTGGATAATCAGGCCTGCTTCCCGCCCCGCCCTCGCCTGCTCGCCGCTCTAACTCTCCTCCTTTTGGACTTTTTTTTTTCTCTTTTTCGCCCCGAGCTCCATCAGCAGGCAGCCGGACTGAGGGCAATGTGCAAATTGCAGCTCAACACCTTACTTGTTACTGGTAAGAAAAATAAATTAGTAGACAAAGACCTGATTAAAATGTATATGGAAAAGTTGGAACAAAGCATTTCACATGGATAAATGGATTCTTAATGCAAAAGTATCTGGTTACATTATAGGTCTAGTCATTTGTGTTGCAGTTAGTGTTTAGTGTCACTTGTTTTGAGGCACTGTCCTTCGCAAAATCTGAAAAAACAAGTTCCATAGTGCCACATCAAATCTATGTATCCTCGCTTTATCACTTCAAGAGGTCGATGTTAAACTATCACATATATTGTATAGCTTTTTCTACCTCTGTTGAGCACTCAAAGCACTCAACAGAGACGGTCATATATAGACACTTAAGGTAAGGCGGTTTAAGTGCCTTGCCCAAGGACACAACGTATGCATTAATGGGATTGCAAAATGCTTATGCACACTTAGCGCACCATTCTGATCATTTCTGCTCTCAAGTTGAGTTGCCCTACAAGGTACTCCACTTGGATCTTGGTTATAAACAGTTATTTAGTGCCTTGTATATATATATAGCGCCTTTTAAGATAGGCACTTACATTAGTTTACATTATATATTGTTAAATTATAATGTGAACCCTGTGTTCCTTCAAGGGACAGACGCTGCAAATTAGCCTTGACTCTAAATGTTGTAGTGTGTTTCGTGTCTAATATACATACTTGTCCCTATCAAATAAGTAAATGCTCTATTGATTCACTTAACACTCGCTGGTCGAAGACTGACAGAAGCGACGCTCCCAAACTGCGACCACCACCAGTCTTTCACTCACAACGTTCACACAAGGGAAAGTAGATGAAGTGAAGTGTCTTGTCTAATGATACAACAGCAGTACACCCACTTTATCGCTTGGTATTCCCTGCAGTCTCTCATCCAAGTACTAACCAGGCCCAACCCTGCTTAGATCAGAATTCTCAAGGGGGTATAGTCATTTCATACTGGTGTAGAAATGCAAGCCAATATATGGGGTCAGCATGGCAACTCCTTTGGATAACATTTGTCATGTAATAAATCAGTTTCATATCAACTGACTTGTATAATTTGTGTCAATCTTTAGGCAGCATGTTCATAATTCACCCTGAAATTAATATAACATTGACCTTGGACTCCTTATCCTGAAAGCAACAACCTTATTTCACTTTTGGTCTGTCCGCAGATGTGAAGGAAGACTCTCTCAACATCTAAAAGGATTCTATTAAAAAGTAAAAATAATCTGCCGCTCGATGGAAAAAGCTTTTTTCCCCTCACCTTCACTCAACAAACCACAAGGCCGTGCTAACATAAGCTAACGTGAATGAGCGCACACTTTGCTGTCACAGAGCTGCTAGCTTAAACACATGCTACGCCGACCACATGTCCCGAAGTGTTAATGTTTCCAGGACCTGCGCACATCTGGCACTGTATGACCCCGTGAACTCCAGTAAAAATGTGGAACCGAAGATAAAGGTTTGTTTGACTTTGGGATCAACAAAACTTCAATTTGTATGGGAGAAAGTCGACGAACGTGTAAGCTAGCATGACCGAGAGGCTGATAGAGTGCGGAGATTAGTTATGTAGTTTTGACAAGTTAAATTAACATCGATCAATTCATCGCTTTTAGCCGTAGCGCCGCTATAGCTAAGCAAAGTAAACAAAGTGACTAGCAATGACAAGTAGTGAGTAATGCTTAGAAATGTTATTGATGGAAATGATAATATTTTAGAGAGGCTGACAGATTGCTCTTGACTCCATCTAGTGGCACACTCTGAGATAGCATGTACTCTACCAAATGGAGCACGGAGAGGTACAGTATTGTAGCATAAATGGTAAAGCTTTGAAAACTTGAAGGTTGGAGTTTTGATGCCTACTCCCGCTACGCATACTGTTGTCATGTCCTTGGGCAAGACACTTATGCAGCTTGTGAACCAAAGTGTGATTTGTTGACATGGTTTATGGTTAAAATCTCTGCAAGGGCGACAGTAGCTCAGATGGTCGAGTGTTTGTCCACTGTCCCGAAGGTTGGAGGTTCAAATCCTGCTCTCGACATAAACATCATCGGTTGAACGGGCAGATCCACTGACCCACAGGTTGGCGGTGTGATTCCAGCCCTCACAGGTGAATGCTATTGTTGTGATCTTGAGCAAGACACTTAACCCAACCCAATTTGCCCCCACTGTCTGGTGTGAATGGGTTACTAGTTCCTGGATGTAAAGCTCAAAAACTGGTCGTATTTGTCAGTTAAATTTAATGGGCAAATGAGAGAACATACAAGTCTTGGAAAGTTTACAAATTCAAGTATATTAAATTCAACAGGTGGTTTGGCAAAAATCGTACTGTTTCACTCCACATACAATTTAAAACACAATTCATGGGTTTACGTCTAAACAGTTGTAAAATGATTGACACATAAAGTCTATAGTTTCTGTACAAACTGTTGCCAGGATATAATGACTTTTACAACCAGTCAGTAAACATAGCAGTTCACCAACAGGGTTAATTACAACAAAGATCAATATCCCATGGTTTGAACAGCCCTGTGAAATATCTACAGCATATGTGGTCTTAGTGGTAGAGGTAAACAGCTTTATATCTACTCCATGGGGCAGTATGCCATGTGTGTGCTAGCAGCAGGTGTCCGCATTGTCTCGCCATGGGGATAAATTATTATGTTTGAACAGTTGTGGCACTTGTATGTGAGAATAGCACAGGGCTGAGTGATGATGATGCGTTCGCTGACCTCTGGGTTTGTGGCACTCATCATTCAGTCAGCAGGCCACAGCTACGGTGATGATGGACTAACAACGGAAAAGTGATGAGACATTTAATTGTTTCGTGGACAGTGTATGACTATAATAAAAACAAAGCACAAAGGGCCCTTGTCAAAGGATTTTGAGTGGAATAAAATTGGTTTAAAAAATCGGTAAAACAACAGGGTAATTTAAATTTAACACCAGATATTTTTAGCCACATAGCGTAATTGTGTAAGTCATTTTTCAAGATTTTGGGGAACACGCAAAAGTAAACTACCTATGTCACTATAATTTACACATTGTTTATTTTAATTTCCTTTGGACTCTAAAAATATTTCTGATTGGCCAAGGACAGAGCCAATGACACCTACGAATGGAGCAGTGTCTGGAGAATAGAATGAGACAGAAAATCTCGCCAAAAAATGACTTAAGCAGTTATGCTATGAGGCCAGTGATATGTTGTATTTGTTAGTATCTTTCAAGAGGCTGGTGCTGAAGAGGAGAGGACAGGAGGAGATGGACAAGCTGAGGAGGCTGATTGTTTTACTGCGGCAGCGAAATTAAAGTGATAGTCTTCCACCCATCACGTCTTCTGTATGTCTTCAGAGGTTGATAGGCAAAGGAACTAAGCTGTTTGGCTGAAAATGGCAGTTTAACAATACATTCCCAGGGTTGGATGTCTTCATTGTTGACATTATAAGCTGCATTTGACCCATCTTCCATGTAAGCCACAACCACAATCTTGGTACTATAGGTGAAGATTTGAGGAGGAGGACCCAGAAAAAACCTACCCAGACACAGTCCTATACAGTCTTCAACCTTTCTGATCGACCATGCAGTGTTATGATTTCACAATTTTACCTGTTTCCAATGCTGTTTGTTTATCTACTTCTCACACCTAATATTGAGTTTGGACTTTACATCTAATATTTTTACCTTTTACATAACCGCTCCCTCCCTCTCCCTTGATACCTCGCTCGCTGTACACATTGTGGTCTGTCAACACAGGATGCTTGAAGTTAGCATTTCACACCGACTTATATGAGAAGGGACAGTGACCAAATGCTGCTAAATTACCCTTGAGATTAACCAACTCAAATGTCTTTAAATGTGATACGTTGCACTGCATTAGCAAACTAAAAGGGCCCCTGTCTGGAGACCAAACATCCTGCTGTCAGGTTATGGTAAATTGATGGATGCGTATTGACTTAGCGCGCCATTCGCTACATTCCTGCAGCCTGTTTTTGCAAAGGGAGCTGTTGTATCTGAGAAGGGTAACTCATGTAAATCCGTCCTAGGTTTGTCTGGCTATTGATTAATGACACCGCAACCTGACAGGCTTTCCAATAGAGAAACAGGCCTTTGATTTCAGTTTGGGCCTCAGGTGAACTTTGGAGGAAAGATGTTCTGGTGGCTAGGGTAAAGTTATGATTATTATGAGATAAATAGCGTGATTTTATATATGGTTGACACTATCTACAAGATGAACGTTCTTCCTTATAGCATATGGCTTTCAGAATAAAACACATTGTTGACATTACATAACTGCATACACTTATAATCTATTGTGTGGACTATAAATTACATATAATAAAGGGAACGCCGTGTAACTTTCTGGAGGAGGCACATATCTGAAAGTTAAAACCATACTTTTTTAAGACATACATTATATCACTGTGGAATATTGTAGCCAAAAAACTTCCTTGAAATTTCCTTGAAAACAAGCAAAGACTCTTTTTGTCTCAGACTCAGTTTTGTGGAAATGCAAGAATGGTCAGAGTAAAGAGGCATGTTTTTCAGTGAAATAAAACTATCCAAAATGAAAAATGCAAAACAAACAAAGCATGCTTCTATTTTAGTCTATTGTAATTAAAAAGTTACACAATGTTACACAGTTATACAGTAGAGTTTGATTATCCTTTGATTTGATTATTCTATCAAAAAGGCTTATGGACAACAGCAATCATGATTATTTAGATTGCAATATAACTGTGATCTAAATAATACATTTTTGAAGAAACCTGCCTGTCTCTATTGAAATATTGTTGCTTTGCCTGTAACATTTCCAATATTTAATAGATGTAATGACATACTATGAAAACTATTTGTATATGTTTTTTTTATCTGGCTGTTTATCTCACATTAATATGACTTAATAAAAGTTTTTGTAAAGCTTGTCAGATACAACAATCTATTAGATAATATGTGTGAAAGTCTGATAAGGATTTGTTTGGTTGTGGTGTCAGTTATGGTGAACGGTGAATTTGCAAAAAGTGATGTTTCTTCTCATCGTAACACTTCAATGTGGTTATTGCAGAGTGAATGATTGAAAGAGCGCTGAGATTATGGCTAATCTTAAATGAACGAGTGCGGTTGCGTTTTGAAAGATAGGCTGACCCTTACTTTGCTCAAGGCTAATAGCACTTGGCCCGTGAGTCCATCTGGATTCCATCGGCGGTCTGTTAGGTGATTGTGGTGAAGATGTCAGAGTTTTTGCAGATGAACGTGACTTGGCGAGAAAACACCAACCAAACCGATGTCCCAAACAATTCATGCTGTGTCAGACTGTTCAGCTGTTCCTGCTCTGTGGTCAGAATGGACTCTCCCAGTTTGGTGACTACTTTGGGTCCATGAATCAAGACATAAGTATAATCAACATGTATGAAACAAAACACAACTCGCGGTGTGGTTTTGATGAGGAAACAACATTATAACATAGCTTAAAGTGCACAAGAATCAATTTTGTGCTATATAGGACCTTTAAAACTTGTTTTGTGTGGATAAAGTAATACATCTCCAAAGCTCAAAATGCTCCGTTCCAATTTGTGATGTCATGTAGTGGTAGTTTTCAGGTGAACAAACTGGTAAATTGGGAGCTGAAATGATCAAAATTATTCTACTGAAGATGTATGGAGTTTAAAAACACAGTGGAGCACGTCCTGTATTAACACATGACATCACAAAGTGGAACAGAGTGTTTTCGGTTTGAGAGAAGAACTCAATTTTACATATACAGGGTTTGAATTTTAAACATGAGTGAATGAAAACACAACTCCAGGCATGTTTTTGATTAGGAAACATTATAACATGGAAAAATACAAGGCCCTTTAAATCTGAAATGATGATTTTTTTTCCCCCGTATATGAAAAATATGTCTCGCCCAAGTATAGATATATTGAATAAGCAGCTCTTGAGGTCAAATATGTCCGCCGCATACTGTCTGCATCTAATTATAAAGCGGGTTTACGTCCGATAATCAGGAAGTGAGCAGTTAGCATTCTAATTGTTGTTAGTGTTACCGTCGCAGCACAACTCCACTCTGGTCTGCGAAAGTTGTTAAAAGCACATACAAACACATCGCAATAAAGAATTAGGATGTTCAGAATGCATAAGGTTAAGTGAGGAATAACTTTGGGGTGTTACAAACCATAAGCTTACTAGTTCTGTTTTTTATGGCACTGTACCTGAGTAAAAATCCGGTACAGTGCCTTTAATGTGCCTCTCTCCTATCACTGGTCAGGATAAATAAACTCTACCATAAATTCCAATTTTATTTGATGTTATAGATTCAAATTTTAATTTACTTTAACGATCCTATATTACACAAAATTGACCATCGTGAGCTTTAGTCCATGTTATAATACTATTACAACATCAAAAATATACCTGTAGTTATGTTTTGTTTCATTCACACATGTTTGCGTAATCCTTCTGTCTCCATCAAAATACTCTGTTCCACCCTGTGATGTCATGAACGCGTAGTTTTCCAAGTTAACAGCTACGTTTTACCTTTTGTTCAGTAGAAATGGCAAATCCAGGTCTGAAGTCATACAAAATACTCTAGTAAAAGTGTATGGCGTTTCAAAACACAATGAAGCACTTCCTGTATTACCACATGACATCACAAGGTGGAACTAAGTGTTTTCTGTCTGAGATAAGAACTCAGCCTAAAAATGCAGGGTTTGTGTGTTAAACATGTGTGAATGAAACAAAACACAACTTCAGGTATGTTTGTGATGAGGAAACTACATTAAAACAGAGAAAAAAATTGTGATATGGGACGTTTTCTACATTATCAAAATCCTACAAATTCTCAGCAGATGTTTTTAAGTTAAATCAATTGTTCCATCCAGTGCCATCATTCTTCAGTTTAGTTTGTACCCATGAATTTTATTGGACCCACATCTGCTCCTGTCCGTTCATCAGCTCTCCAGCGACCAATGACCTCACATGTGATCTGTCAGGAGTTTAATGGATGTGGTCAAAACATACCAACGGACAGCACTGCGTTTTTCAGATTCACAAAGAGCTGCAACCTGAAACCAACGTTGATAGAAAAACTAGTGAGAACATGCAAACTCCATTAAAAGCCTTCACCAGTTAATAATCAAACCAGGAACCTTCTCGTTATGAGGACAGGAGGCTAATCTACTTAAGACTGGAACAAAGTATGGGCAGTTATCCTTGGTTGAGACTCCAGCAGACAAACTACAAGAGATATTTTATAATAGTTTTATCTTTGTACAGATATATTGTATTGAATTGCCCTCTGGGATCAATAAAGTTTTCTGAATCTAAATCTGTATAAGCAGCTCTCGAGGTCAAATATGTCCGCCGCATACCGTCTGCATCTAATTATAAAGCGGGTTTACGTCCGATAATCAGGAAGTGCGCAGTTAGCATGCTTATTGTTGTTAGTGTTACCATCACAAGCACGACTCTGGTCTGTGCTCTGGTCTGCGAAAGTTGTTAAAATTGCTTACAAACTCATCATGGTAAAGAATTAGGATGTTCAGAATGCATAAGGTTAACTGAGGAATAACTGGGCCTATAAGTGGAAATCACAGGGGGACACAGGGGGGTCCGGGCCTCCCCTTTGCTGACTAGTGTCCCCCTCTCCCTTTGCATTAACGATTTATAAAAAAAATAGCGAATTATGGTAAAACCTATTCATATATTAGAATGTCTACAGTATCCACACAGTTGACTGTCATTAGATAAGTCTGAAAATGAAAAATTGATCCACCCCTCCTTGTCGATACACATTGGTTTATTCCATTTCTCTGATGACGTGGGTGTCGGAGTTGTACGTTTGCTTCATTTTTCACGCCAAAGACACAAAAAAATCTGTGAAAATGTGTCCGCCATTTATCTAGCTAATGCCAATAAAGCCTTAATAATAAAAAAAAGTTTACATTGAGTTTTTCGAACAATTAAGTGTTGAATTTGTTTTCATATTTTCATATTGTTCAACAGTATTTTATACAGTTGTGCACATAGCTTATTTGTAAATAAATTTAACTGTTTACTGGATACATTCTCATTGTTCAAATGGCATATAGTAGTATAATTATGGCCTCATCCTAACAGCAGTTATTGAATTTATGATTATGTATCGTTATAACTCCCTTCGAAGGATAGTTCTAATTCCCATTGATTTGTTGTCCCCCCCTAGAACAAACTGAGACTTTCGCCCCTGATTGGGCCACTAAAACCACAAACCATTAGGGTCAAAATGACAAGGCACTGTGTTGTCTACGTCTAATTATAAATAACTTGCTGACGTCCTTGAACCAGAGGGACGTTGATGCGCTGTTAGCATTGTAGTTGTTGTTAGCACTGATGTGACAGTAAAACTTCACTCTGGCCTCTGAAACCTGTGACACACCTTTAGACTAGTTCTGTTTTTCATGTTCGTAAGAAAAATCAGGTAGTACCTTTAATGCTATAATTTGAGCATTGTACAAAGATTGTAGTTAAAATGGCCGGTCAGGACACATCTAAATATGCTAACTTTATCTGCAAGATTTAATGTTGTTGTTTTCAGTTTGTGATTACAGCAAGTTTGAGTATTCCAGAGTGTTGTACGCCCTGGACAGGCATACAGAGCTCTCCGTCACTTCTTTATGTGTGGAAATGAGGCAGCAGTGACAGGCCCCGATGAGCGATGTGTTGGACCATCTGTGCTGTGTAACTCTGCGGTGATGGCTCTGCGTTGTGTCCCCCTGTCAAACTGTGAGCCGGTTGTCATGGAGACACAGCTAATGTTTAGGACTGAAGACATAAAGAGGCAGAGGCAGGACACGGAGGAGGACAGGGCTGTTTGTGTATCTGGGATCCCACAAACCTTCAACTATTTGGGTATACAGTGCGGGAGATAACTGGCTGCTGAGAAATAGAAAAACTCAAAGGTACAGCACATGCATTACTTAGGCTCTTAAAGTTGGTTCTGAAAATTAAAAAACTGTTGTTTTTTTTTATCTATAAATTATAATAATATATGCATGGAAGTCACTATTGCCAGCAGGGGGTGTATGCTCAAAAAGGTCAGTTATGCATAACCTTTATTATAGTCATCTCATGATCATGATTTCACTTAAACAATTTCAACTAAATAGGTTTTTTTAAGTACAGCTTCATTTCATCTTCTAGTGTTATTCTATCCTTTCATTTCGGAGTCATAATTTCTAACAATTTGACTCCTGTGTCACCCCGTGCTGGAATCTACCTGCATTCTCACTAACATGTTTTTGCCTGATTTGCCACCTTCTTGCTAGGACACAAAAAAGGTCAGCAGTACTGAATCCAATCTATTACGATATGAGAGTGCCACAAGGATCAGTTTTAGGTCCATTGTATTTTTGCATAATGGACCTTTCAATCAATTGTCAACAGTAAAAATGGATTTACATATAAATTGACATTACATTTGACCTTGGCTATGTATGTAGTGTAGTTTGTTTGAATTAAAATTGTGATTCTTGAATGCAGATGACACTGGGTTGAATACAGAATACACACATCGCTCAGTTTTCGGGTGGGTGTGAGTGACAGGTGGATTAGCCAATCAGCGACACGCATAGTTCATCCAAACAAATATGGCTACTTACAAGGAAAAAAAATTATATGAACAAATATTGCAAAAAAAATTATCATTAAACACGCAAAAATTTAAAAAGTAGGAAAAATATGTTTAGAAGTGCCTCCTTTTGTCTTATTTTGTCATAGATGTATTTTAGCCTCATAGTTTTGCAATGAACTTCTCCATAATACATTGCTTTACAAACTTTCATGTTTTTTTTTTTGTTTTTTTTCTAACAGTTGCTTGCCATTCATCTATTTTTTGATCCTCTGTGCTGCTGCCTGCATATCATCACTTGTAATCTGCTGGAAAATGCCCGGTGTAGAGTAGAGTAGTCTGCTTGTGCGTCTGCGGTGAGTGGAGGGCGGCTGGTGGCTCTAATTGAGGAGCAGTCTACACCCTGTCGTCATTAATCACGGAGGTGTCAGCTGCTCCGGGGACCTCACAGTGCCGGTGACGCAGGCGCACACAGGGAATATTAGGCCTCTCCATCAACTTCACACTCACACAGGCTCCTCCACCTCCTCCACCCAGCGCTGAGTGTTTGGGTAGCAGTGAAGGAATACGGCTCTGGGACAGTCATGGCATTGTATGTGGATTGAGTTGTGGCAAACAGTGGAGTGATACATGATCGGAAAACGCTTTTACTCACTGAACAACTGTATACTTGCAGCATTGTCCTGTTTAAGAAGTAAACCGTGTCAGCTCTGTCCGTTCGAACCCAACTATCTAGCACTAACCTCAAACTACACTACAATACAAAAGTGTGTATACAACATAATGATACAATCTGATGTTAAACTATTAGTTATCTATGTTCTAAAAATGTCAAATATCGAATAACTTCACATCAACGCGGGTACATCTTTTCGACAACCTTTTGTAGGCGGAGCTGTCTTTTTGAAGTACCGCCAGATCACCTTGACATAGCACTTCAACGCGACAATTTGCAGCCTGACAGTTAGACCTAATGTTTCCTACGCTAGATGTCAAGGGGCTCAAATATAGAGATTTAGTTACAATATAAAAGCCAACAAAGTTACACAATCCCATTGAAAACTGCAACTCACCATACTTTTTTTTCATATAATAAAGTAGAATCTGTTTTCCCAGCACAGATAAAAGCTCTTAGGGTCAAAATAAGACCGCTGTGTGCTGTCTGCGTCTCTTAAAAAAGTGTTTTTTTTAACCGCCGTGAACTGGAAAGTAAAGCGCTTGGCATGCTAGTTGTTGTTAACATTACTGTGAAGACAAAACTCTGCCCTGGCGTCTGAAAACTGTGACAAGCACTTATAAACTCATCATGGTGATTCATTAAAGTGAGGAGTAACTTTGGACCACTGCAAAGAGTTTAAAAAAATTCTGTTTAAAATTTCGTTTCCATAGACGGTTGCTGCGCTAAACGTTGGTGGAGAAGTGTTGTTTATCCATTCAAATAAATCACTTCGAGACTACTTCGATGTATTAAAATGATATGAATTATGACATATGGCACTTTCGCACGACAAAAACCATCCATCTGAAATCATCACACACAAGTACAAGTAGACGCTCCCTCTCCCCGTACACTCTCCATTTTGCATGTGTCAGCCAGTGGACAATAGCTCTGTGCGGTTGAATGCTAGAGGACTGGCCACATAAATGAAGTGAGTGGGTGTTGACTCAGCTGGGATGGAGCCCGCTTGTGTCTGTGTGTGTGTGTGTGTATGTGGGGGTGAGGAGCAGGAGGGGATAGGGAGAGAAGAGAGGGAGGGGGGGTATTTAAGATGGATGGGGCAGATTGATGACTGCTGGGATAGGGAGAATAGTGAGGCATTTGATGAACGAGTGTTAACTGGCAGCCGAGGCATTAATTCCACCTCCCCGAGAAGACGGAGAGCGCTCCCCTCTGCGTGACCTCTGCTGTGAATCATGGAGTTAGTCCTGGAGAGCTGTAGCCGTCCTGGCTCTGGGTTCGGCTATAACCAGAGATGGGGTTCTGCTGTAAGGCTGGGCTCAATATGGGTTTGGAGTAGTGTTGTCCCGATACTGAAAATTCAAGCTCGTTTTTGATATTAAGAAAAAAGCTCGATACCAATTTTGATGCCACAGCGACGGAAAAAAAAGAAACACTTAGACAATAGAGTGTATTTTTAAGCAGAAAATACTAGTGCTGTCTTTATGTTACCTTGTGGTTCTATGTATATATTTTCAATACTGGTTTTAGTATCAATTAGTATCTGATTTTCAATACTTTTGACAACCCTAGTTTGGAATTTGGAAGAATGTTTAAGTATATTTTGGTATCAATGTTATATATATGCAAGAAGGGTCTGGTAGTCGCTTTTTTAAAAACATGTGGACAAGATTGTATTTGATCCAATTTAAAGAACATATCTGCTCTGATTTATAAATACTTTACTTTATAAATACAATACTAATGCATTTTCATGAGCGTGAGTATCTCAGTTATGAGCCGTATCCCGATTATGACAGCTTTCTTGATGTGATGTTCCAGAGGGGTTTTTTGCTTTCGTTTGGTTGTTTCTAAAAAAAAAAAAAAAAAAAAAAGACAAGATATACAGGCAAGCACTGTCAGAGCTTCAGTAAAAGGATTTATTAAGTGTTCATAAATACAACAGAGTCCCACAGTATCAGTTCAAGAGCAGCACAGACACAGACGTTGGTGTTAAGTATTGAACAGTAGTAGTAGTAGTATAAAATGTTATTACTTTTAAAATCTCTGGTAGACGTTTGAGTCATTTTGGGAAAGTTCCTGCTTCTACCGTACGTGTTACTTCAGTTCGCACATGCCCAGCACGATCTGTTTTGAGAAATCAGGATACTGCGTTTACATGGCACATTATCCTGGATACTATCAGGATATCCCAGTGAGAGTAGGTTTCTTATAACTGGGATACTGGCTTATCCAGGATACTGAAATCAGAATACTGCGTTTACATAGACACACATGAAACCAGTATACACGAAAAACCTAATCATAACCGGGATACTCTTGCACAAATAAACGGACTATATAACAACCAAACAAAAATTCATATCCCTGAATGAAATCACTGAACCAAAATGTCCCATCAGAGCAATCCAATATAACTATGATAACTAATGGTTTTAAAATTTTGGTTTACTAAGTGTTTTATGGGATTAGTTTGACAAAAACAAAAAACAAAAAAATTTACCCTGAACTCTGGTAGGGCTCCAGTACCACTTGTTCTATGTGATTAATGTAGAGAAGTAATGTTTTTGACCTTTGGGTTAGAACAACTTTAGTCATGGTGAAGTACAGAGTTCAAGTCCATAGCCCTGGTTTTAGTCCGGTAATACACTTGGTTATGATCAGCCAAATATTTTCTCAGGTGGTGCATGATTGCTGGTCTGTATTTAAGCTGTGGGGAAATTATGTCATGGAATATTCAGCATCATTCGTCTATACTACTGTAATATTTAGGATCCATGTTTGTTATTTTATTATAGTAAGCAATGAACACGAATGAATTTCACAGCTGTTTAGTCCTGAGTCCTGGAATTGATGTGAGCTATTCTATTAATTATTTCATAAAAGCATTATTCTTACTTGTCAAATCATGTAGTTTATCCGATAGATGTGGAATGTTCTCATATTTCATATCTGACACCTGTCATCTCACATCAGCTGTAATTCTCCTTGATAACTTTAGGGGGCAACCCACTCCAGTGTATCTCCTGCTTCAGCCTTTGACAAATGTCTTGCACCAAATACATAAGCACAGAACACCCAAAATACCCTTGACCCATTTTTAGTTTCCTTTAAAAATACCTTCAAACTAGCGCATAGCCATAGAACACAGGCTGTCCACTTTCTCACACTCCTGTTTTTAAAGAAGAAAAATCCCCATACAGTGGCAAAATGGAGTCCAGAGAGGTGACGGGGTCGAGCTAACCTTGCGGCCCGTGGTGGGGGCTATAGATGTGCTCTGAGAGGGGTCATCCATTTTGTTAATGGTGCTGTCAAGTGACACCTGTGCTAGCCTTTCCCCTGTCTGCGGCGCTAATGAACCGCAAGAGGAGAGGAGAGAGAGAGAAGAGGGGAGGAAGAGGAGGAAGAGGAGGAAGAGGAGGGCGAGGGTCAATGGTCGCCGCAGAGACCAAACCAGCCACTGCACTTAAGAAACTCTTACATGCTGTCAAACCAGTAGAGGAGATATTAGAGGGGGACATACTCTATAATATTTTGAAAACAGACATTTTTGAAAGGTGGCGCTAAGTTGAATTGGCTGGAGGGGTGTTGTCAGTCACTTTTTCAAGCTTAAATTTCATGCTAGATGGGGTAAAACGGTCGGTGTCCTAACATGTACTGTGAATGTGTCTTCAGAATACAAATTTGACTGTATTTCAGTACCAGTTTAGTTTAATTTGGTGATATTCAGAATACATAGAAAAGTATATGGAATTCTGCCAACTGGACAAAAGTTTTTTAAGAGTGATTACATTTCACAACTCATTCAACCAGCTTCTTCTATTTTTAGTTAATAATTGCTATGAAAACTAACACTTTTTCAGTAAAAACAACTAATAATGTAACTGTAGTTCTATGAGTGTGTGTAAATCTACATCTACATCGACAGAATCTAACTTGTCCTGGTTTGCTCTTGGTTTGAGCCCGTTTCAGCATTGATGTAGAGTTGATTTGTAGTTCGCATGTACATTTGCTTTGGTTCTTTTCTAGTCTTGGCTAAGTCCTGATCTAGTCCAGGTTTAGTCCAAGCGCTTTTGGCAGAGGAGTCCAATGCAAACTTTGTGGTCAACTGCACCATTTAATTTCTTCATAAGTTAACTTTCAACTTTTTTTATTTAAGATTTTCAAATGAATTGTCCCGGTTACCTTTTATTGTTGATGGTAGTGTTTGGATTTTATTTTTTTTTATCACATTTATTGCAACCTATTTTATTCAGCACAAAAAACAGTGAATAATTTCTTAAGTGTTCTGAACAGTCGCTGAAATATCTCAAAAACATCTTACCATCTCCCACAACATTGCACCATAACCTCCACATCCCCTCGCCCTCCTCCTCTCTGCATAACCCTGTATACATGTTTGCGGTCACCATTACAGAGGCAGCTCTCCGGGGGACGTGTCAGCACTTTGATGAATATTTCTCTATTAGCCTCCTCCTCCCATTGTCAGCACTGGCCTTTGTGTCGCGGTGCAATCCGTCAGCGCTCTAGGAGATCCCGGCTATAGGCTCCGCCCTCCCTGGGGTCATTACGGAGGTCCCAACAGCCAGTGACCACTCTGCTGAGAAGGCTGTTTCGAGGTAAGCACAGCCAACAACAGCAATCAGCAATTAAAAATGTGCAGCGGTAACAACAAAAGCGGAGGGAGAAGATGGAAGAGAGGGAAGAGAAAAGAGGGAGGACTGGTTTGAAGAGGTCAGGTGTGGTCAGTGTAACAAGGATTTAAGCCTAGTGTGGTATCATTTGAACTACAGTAGAATAGAAAACATTAATTTGATGTTATTGTCATTGGCTGCGGTTACAAACTTACCAAAATCTGACTGATATCTGATTTCTAGCTTTAAAATAATGACTTAAATAAAATGCGAACTGCACAATTTGATGTGAGTAATCAGAGGGTCATGATCAGAAAGAGATTAGATGGTTTTGCTATTTACATTTCATGTGAATAATCTTTTAGCTTCAAAAAAAAAATCTGATAATAATCTGATTTTGAGTCTGCATGTAACCGCAGCCTTTATTGGATCACAGCTAAGAATGTTTTGGTAGAATTAATACAGATGTTTTGACCTGTTTGATATCTCTGTAACAACTAAGCCTACAAAAAATAAACTTTGAACATGATACAGTTTGACATCCTCATCACCACAAATAATGTAACATGCTAATCTAATCTTTCAATTTATAGCCTTTTTGTTCAAGGTAAATTAGGCTAATCACAACAATCAAGTTTTTTTTTATTTTATTTTGTAATATATTAATATCTTTCTATAAATAACTTTTGTGTGTCATGTTATAAGTAGAATTGACAGCCAAATCTTTTTACATATGTCCATAAGAGTACGATTATGATAGGTCTATAGTGTCACCATTACAAACTCAAATCTATACGGAGTCAGTAAGTTGCCAGTTGTATAAATAAGACAATTTCATTCGTTCACTATATCTTCCAATAGCCTCGTCTACTACTAGTCCTCTGAGGCTAACTGCTAACAGGCTAACGTGACCCAGGCTAACCTCCAGAGGGAGAGCCCTGTCAGCTGCTATGAGCCATGAAAAATCACAGTGCCCCATATAACCCAGTCATAATGATGGATGGGCCTGGTAACTGCACTGCTGCACACATACATCATTGTGCCTGGATATTAACATTTTAGACTTTTTATGGAGACATCAATAAAGCTTTAAAAATGGCACTGCAGAAAGATTGTTTTTTCAAAGATAAAGCCAGAATTTGATGGTTGAAATTGAAATGATTACATAGCGACTACAATACCCATTCTTAGTAATTATACGTCTTCTTGTACGTTTAATTTAAATAACTTGAAAGAAATTATTAATTATAGTGAGCCTAATAGTTAAAGACATCTTGTACTTGTAACCTCAATCCAAATAGTAAAAATCATTGATGGTAAAAACAGTGAATTTGATTACACTAAAATAAGTTAAGTAATTTTTCATTAGTTTGGTATGGATTACTTCTTGTACTTCAATACAAATAAACTTAGTAGAAATCAATGAGGATACAGTGAATTGCATTGTAAATTGTAATGTTTATTTAATAAAATAATATTTGTTCTTATCAGATAGCACAGCCATCATTAATTTTATTTATATCATACTTTTTGTATCTTTGTACCATTTCTTTTTGTTGACTCCCGACCCCCAAAAAACGAGCTTGGAAAAATATTACATCTTTGCATATATACAAATAAAAACAATGGCGTTGTTGTTGTTTACATGCATCTCAGAGTTAGCTTTAGCATAGGGCAAAATTATGTGAATGGCAAATAGCAAGACATTTGTCAAATAAAACCAGTCCATATTTGGCATGGGACAAGGTTTTTATTTCTGTTTGGTAGGCAGAACTGTAATTTGAGATTGTTATGTTTTAACAATTTTAGTCTGAAAATAAAAAAAACACAAAATCCCCCAGAGTTGAATACCAAGCGCTTGCGTAAAAAATAAATACAGATTTTTCATTTCTGGGAGACAAAAAACAAAATGAAGACTTGCTGTGATAAAGCCACATTGTGTCACTTTCAAGCTCTTTAGTCTTTCAAGTCTCTCTTATTGTGCTGCTCACCATCCATCACTGCCTCCTTTGTCACAATCCTGATCCCAACAGGTGCTACTCCGAGCGAGCAGACCTTCGGCACGCTGGCCCCTGTTCCCAAGATCCTTCTGGATAGTCCAAATCAGTCATTGTGGACATTAGCATAGCGTTAGCATCACTGGTATCCCAAAGCAGATGCCGAACCAAGTCTTTGCGAATACAGCGCATACGGCGAGTAATATGGTGAAGAGGAGGGGATGGATGGCATTGGCAGTCCTGGTGCGGGTAGATGGGACTTGCTATAGGGGTGGTAGCGTGCCAAGCCAAGTCCGGGAGACCCACGTAGGGAGAAGGAACTGGGTAGAGTACCTGGGCTGCTTGGAGGGGGCAAGTGGAGGTGACAGGACGCAGAAGACGATACTGAAGACGGATACGCTGACAACATTTTACTGTCCACCATTCCGGGTAGTGCCGTGTGAGTGCGCAAGTGAGCTAGCAACTCCTCTGACGTGGCAAATCGCTTGTCACATGGCCCGCCTACGGACACCCAGTTGCAGGCATGGGGCAGAGGGTCGTTGGGCAGCATGAAGCCGTAGGTGTAGAGCGGGTGGGAGAGGGACCCAGGGGTGCTGCTGGAGGACAGTGCACCGGAGTGGAGGGAGTGCAAATGGTGTGAGGGGTAGACCAGTGGAAAGCTGGATTTCATGGAGGAAGGGTCGTGCACACAAGAGTTACAGTTACTGCCGCCTAAATGATGGCCGTTGGGGTAGGTGAGGCAGTAAGGGTCCCGGCACAGACCTTGCATTAAAGAAGGAGGGGATGCGCCTGTTAGGGGACTGGAGCTGGGGTGTTTCCCTGGAAGTCCTAGGCCCAAACTAGACTTGGTAGGGTCCAAACCTGGGACGAATTGAGAAGGATAGCCAGCGTAGGCCCCTATAACAGAGCCGTGATAGCCCATAGATGCCGGAGGTAAGGGGAAGACGGAATGTCCGGGTTTGAAGGGGGAGACAGGGGCGATATGTCCGGAGCCGAGCCCAGGCTGAGAGGAGGCCTGTGGGTCGGATTTGCTCTCGGGGCGAGGGCTGCTGGCGGAGCTAGCGTTGCTGGAGTTAGCACTGGCCCTGACATGGCTAGAGTTAGCCAGCTGTGCTCCGTCTAGTCCTGACTTAGAGGCGTCTGAGTCCTTCTTGCCCCCACTGCTGCTGTTGGAAGAGTCCGAGGCAGGCTGCTCTGAGCTGGGGGGTGTCCGGTCGGAGTGCTGGCTCTGGGGATGTGAGGGGGAGCGGGCAGAGGGGGACTGGCTCTGTCTGAGGCTCTGAGCATGCAGAGGGGGAGAGTGAGAGCCAGGGGAGCGGGCATGAGGAGGGAAGGGTGGACATGAAGCAGAGCTGCTGTTGGTGCTGCCGTTGGGGAGCCTGAAGGACTTCTCAGAGGAGCTCTTTGTCACTATGACGTCCTTCCGAGACTCGCCCGAGGATTTGGAATAAGGCTTAAAGCTGGACTTGTCCTCCGGAGAGTGGTGCTGCTCTCCACTCTTGGAGCGGCCAGAGGACTCCTTGTCTCCAAGGCTGCCTGAAGACAGAGAAGACAGCTTGGACGAGGATGGAGGGTCAGGTTTGCCAATCTGAGAGCAGGTCTGAGCCAGCAGAGCCAGAGGACTCTTCTTGGCATCCAGCTGAGAGCAAAACAAAACAGAGCAGAAGTGTGAGTGTGATGTTTACAAAAGTATATTATGAGAAATACAAATAACATCTCTATCTAATTTTGAAAGAAAAAATATGAAAAAGGTGTAGATGGGAATTAGAACTTCATTTAAATCAACGAAAACAACAAATGTAAAAATGTGTATTATTTACAATTTACACTGAATTAGTTTTCAAATGTTCTTCTAAGTGTATTTATTACAAGTCAAACTGTCCCCGTCTCAAACTTGCAAAAGAATCGCAGTGCGTAAAATGGCGCATATGCTCCCATAAATTTTAGTACTGCCAGGGCGCGCACTTGCCTCTCCTCATTAATCATCATGAAATTCCAACCATCTTCCATTCCATATAATTTGACTCACAAAAATTATGATATAACGTGTTTGTACTCACTTCTATACTGACGGGCGCGGACGTGAGAGGTTGGAGATACTCCGGGTGCAGCAAGTGGCCGCTGTGCGCCGTCAACATCTTTACGATCCGAATGGGTAACCTTTTGGCCTGACGGGACGGGTCCGAGGGTGAGAGCGGTGACGCGGAGGCAGACAGGCACGGTCTGGTCCGCTCTGGTTCAGCGCTGCGCTCCGGGGACAGGCTGCGGAAAAGCGCGTCAGCTGCTTCAGATCCGCAGGGGAGATCTCTCATCTGGATTCAAAGCCACGGGGTTTGAATCGCATCTACAAGCAGCGATGCATGGCAACAAACTCAGAACAGAAAATAATCCAAACGGAACGCGTGTCCTCCGTGTCGTACCCAAAGTGTCTCTAAAGATGGAAAAATGACATCCTTTTCCACATAATCCACAAACGTTAAGTGAATCACGAAAGAAGCCACTGGTTGGAAGAATATCCCGCAGAGGTGGTGAGTGTGGGGCAGTCCTCCCGTGTCCGCGGCTCTGTCCCTCTGCAACTGCTGCGTACTGGCTCAGCTCTCACAGATACGCACCGAGAGAGGGAGGGACTTCAAAGACCAGCCGCGCACCAATCACAGAGCACCGGGGCGGGGCCAAAGAGACGGGGGCGTGATCACTCCCTCAGACCACACCCTCTTTTCAGGCGGCATAATGAATGCAGGCGAATGTGTGTCAGTGACCCCCTTAGAGCCTTTTATCAAAGAGCGAGAGCGCCATAACTCATGTAGTGGCATGTGCAATATATACCAAAGCATGTAATAAAATGGAATGGAAATGTGACTCAACCACATTATAACCTCCATTACAGCGGAAATAACTTTGATCTTTTGAATTATGCTTTACCTGTCAGCACAATTGTAGGCCTACACAGACCTTCCTGTTTATAGACACACACATTATCGCAGTATTGTTTTCCTTAATTATTAGACTACATTTCAAGTCTTTTAAAATCCGTATCAGTCCAGGTTTGGTCCCACACGTAGGCGTCTTCTTCAGAGCAGTTAGTCCACATTATTTATTGTGTTAACACGGGTTGGGTACCAGTAGATGTACTTGAAAGATTGAAAGATTGTCTGGTTTCTGTGCTACCTGGCTTACTTACCTGACGTACTTTGCTTTCCCTGCCATAAAAAAAAAAAAAAATAGATCTATCTTTGTGATCTTTTGTGTATCAGTAGTACCTTAACTTTAAAGTGGAAATAAACACTAAAGCAACTATTTTTGCTACTAAACTGTGGATAGCTGGTGTTTTAACGGCATTGCATCATCTTTTGGCTTTTGGTTTTATTGCAAACTATGTAAATTAGCAGCTTACTGTTCAAAAATGGTCAAAAGCTGCATGCTGCCTCTAGTGGCCACTGCAATTTCAAGTACTATGTGACATCACGCAGGACTGCCCTGATAACCGATGTGTTTCTGATTACAAACAGCTGGCTGCAGGGGCGGAGCTTGAAATGTGGATACCTGTTACACCAGTCACACTGTTTCTCATATGTCCAAACTCCAACCCTTCTCTCCTCACTTTGTTTTGGTTGTGGGCAGAGTTTAAGTGTTTATTCCCACTTTAACGTTTTTTCGGTATAGCATGCTAGTACCTATAAATGGTACCCTGGCCAGCCCTAGAGTCAAAAATTGTTTAATACTATTAACCCTACTTTAGTCTGGGTCTAGACCTGGCTTCCACTTGATTTACACCTGGGTCATTTTTTTCTGCTTTAGTCCTGTCTGGTATATTTTAGTCTGGTGGTTTGGTCCTTGTTTAGTCCTGCTTTAGTCTTTTTATATTGTTTTCCTACAGTTTAATAACCATAGTCTAGTTTACCCAGTTTGGTCTTGTTCCTTACTTAGTCATACTTAAATCTGCAGTATTCTAATATTTAGCCTGTGTTTACTGTATCATTGCTAGGTCATTAATTTTGTTTATTGAAGTGAAATCTCCACAAAAGTACCTTTTCTTACTTGTGTGACTTTGATTGACGGTTGCTTTTACTTCCTGGTTCTACCAGCTGTTTACTCAGTACAAAAATGCACCTGGCTTACAGTATCATTCATCAACTTCACTCAACCTAACATTAGAACTCATTGTTTTGTCTGTCTCCAGTTACAATGTACCAAAGGCAGGAAGACACAGCAAATACAATATAATGTTTGACAAATACACCCAAGTTCATGTTTCTGACAATTGGATAATATAATAAAAGATGTGTTAATTTAATCCAGCTAATGAGGTTTACAAGAGATTGTCTGGGATTGTTCCAAGCTCTGATAATTGAAGGACATCTGGATTATAATAAAATCAGTGGAAAGTCACTGCACTGCACCTTCATTGGGCCTTCAAGTCTAAGAGAGCCAAAAAACAGAACAACAGAGAATCAGAACCTAGAAGAAAAGGTGTAACCATTATCTACACAGCGGGTGTGTCTGAAAAGCTTCAGAGGATTTTCAGACAGCATGAGATTCCAGTCTATTTAAAGCTTACAAATACTTTAAGACAAAAACTGCTTCACTGTACCAACACCATTGCAAGAGCAGTTTGGGACCCCAAACTGCTGTTCAACTCCATCTCAAAACCATTGATCACTCCTTTGACGATAGTGAGGTACAGATCTTAGCCAGAGAAAAGACATGGTGAGAGAGGAGTTAAAGAGGCTATTTTTGTTAAGAAAGACAATCTATCTTTGAACAGGAATGAGGGCCTTAGACATCATTTATCTCCTATTTATAACTCCATCCTCAGATATAAATCTGAACAAAACAACAGGGCAGGCCAGTATGTTAATAGGTGTGAGACCTAAACCATTATGCTAAATATGACTCACTCATAGTTCACACTTAGTGTAGCTCAATAGACCAAGCCAACAAGTGTAGTTAGCTCCTCCCTTCAGATAGATATAAGGCAATGTCCACCAAAAACTAACCACAACTTTTTGTCCATTTGACAGATTAGAATTTTTGTTTTACTCTGTTGTGTCAGTGCAAGTGTGAACACAGCCTTAGTTATCCTATTTATGTTGGGTTTGGTACTTGTTAGTCTTCTTTAGCCCTGGTTTGGTCTTGATTTAGTCCCTTATCGTCCATGGAGATTTTGGCATGTTAATAGCTTTATTGCATTAAATATAACTAAATGATCCCAGTGTCCGAGTTTAATTTAATTTATCCAGTACAAAACACATTCACATGATTCAGTTTCCATGTCCGACATAGAGGCATTTAAGTTGATAAGTGAAGATATGGTACAGAGGAAGAACAGTGAATATATGGTACAGAGGAGGGGTTATGGATGTAGTGAAAGAGGACACATTTGGTGCAAACAGCCTACATTTTTATGCAATAATAATGACCAAAAATATAGTTACACGCAAAGAGGTAACACATTAGGCAAATCAGACAATGCTCAGAATGCAACTTTAAAGGTACAATATGTAAGTTTCTGGATATGGCATGTCACCTACACGATTTAATGGAAATAGAAAGTTAAAAACATACTTCGGAACATTCTCGATGGAGATAGATTTAGTTTTATGCTATACTGTGGAATATTATAGTCAAAGGAACAACATTTCCATGGAACTCGGACGAGGCCCTCCTCCAGGCCAAATAAGGGTATGTTTGTGGAGATGTAAGACCGCTCACAGTAAGGTGTGTTTTTTAGTGCAATAAAAACAACCAAAATGGGAAAAAAGCTTTGTTTTAGTCTATTTTTCTGGCTAAAAAGATACATACTGTAGCTTTAAAAAATAGTTCTTACATGTTAATTACTGTGACATTTGCAATTGCTTTGGACTAAAAATACTTTTGCAATTTACAAAATGGGGGCTTCACCAGTGACATCTATCTTCATATGTTTGACAGTAATACAACTCATAAATGCCCCATTGACAAATTCATGTATTTAGGCTACTACACAGCCCCACTTGTTTCATTGTTACACATAATTAGGTTAACTATAAAACAAAAAGATTTAGCTGTATGGGGATTTCCAGTGTGTTCAGGCCTCCTCCTCCTCTCTTGGCCGGCGGTAGTCAATCCATAATGCGATATATTTCAACACAGCAGTTTAAAGCGGTGTCATGGATCACTGATTATTGGCTCAAGTCGACGTGCTTTGATTTTTCTTCATAAAATAATTTAACGTTTCACAACTCAGCACGGTCTGGTCCCATGGTACCATTATGGGGGCGGGTAGGAGTTACGTGTGCTTACCTTTCTCATTTTTGGCGTCTTTGTTTTGCAATTTATCACAACATTTACTTGTACTTATATACTTTTGCCTGAAGAAGTATGAAATTTAGTAGTTAAGCTTGCATTGGTAGAAGTCCTAGTAGCAGATGGAATATTGGTAATAGTAATAGTGGTAGGAAAAGTACTACAATCATTGCTGTATAGTTGACAATGATAAAGGCAAAATATGACAATAGTAGTTGAGTAAATTCCAGGAAATTTCGCTGTTTTGGTTGAAGTAGTATTATCAGGGGTAGTAATAGAAGTAGTCATGAGATCACTGTAGTAGTAATAATAGTAGTTGTGATATTAGCTGAGTAAGTACTAGGAAAATTGCAGTAGTGGTTGCAGTAGAGAAGTAATAGTTAGAAAAGTGGTAGTATTGCTCAATCAGTGACGTTTACATCAAGACCAGGATTCGAACCAACAACCTTTGGATCAGTGGACAAACACTCGCCTTTACTACTACCTTTACTACTACGTGCGCTACAAATGAGTTCTTGGTATCACTTTGTATTATTTGGTCATTACGTATTGTCTTTATTTCTACTTTGTTAAGGCTCTAAAAGGTGTAGTTATTTTATTGTCATATTTTTACTTCTATTTTAACAAACATCATTAAGTTAAAATCTACCACCACCTCCACTGATTACCGCCTTAACTCTCTTGTTTGACATTTCTTCAAATCCCATCGCCTGTATCCGTTTAGCTCTCACTGCTCAAAATGGCCGCCTGCCATTTGGAGAGAATGGAATTAGCCCGGCCTCACTCAACACTCCCTCTGTTTCACCTGTCACCATTAGACCCAAGCATCACTCATCGCCCACAGACTGCCACTCAATGACCCCGTATCCCACGACGCACGGCGGCTGCACAAAAGCTAACCGGGCTAAGTACTGTACTGGCGGTGTTGGATGTATTGGTTTTAACGCGTCTGTCCGCACCTCGGCTCCAGACATGTAAACAGCTGACGAGTAACAACTGGTTCCTCCGGGTACAAGCGGATCTCCAGTTGTTTTGTAAGAGCTGGAGGATCTAGTTAAAGGGCAGTGTGCGGGTTTTATAGCGCTAGTTAAAGGGGCAGTGTGCGGGTTTTATAGGTTGGTAAAGTGAGTTAAATGGACTGGGAAAATTCACGGGAGGCTGTTAGCTTTGTTAGCGATGGAAAAAATGGTGGATTCATGTTGTGGGGTAGATAGGGGTCCAAGCACTAAAAAAAGAAGTAAATGTTAAGTGTATTGTGTCAGATTTCTGTATCTGTGGGTATGGGCTTATGTAGTCTATTCATTTCATTGAAGGTATAAAGTATATTCAGCCAACAATCGGGTTTAAGTTCAACATGCATCTTCAAAGCTGATAGACTAATATGACACAATACTTTTGATTGAAATTAATTTCTTTATACCTTTTTCAGTAAAATACAGAAAATAAGACTGAAATGTGTACACAACAAGGACTGAAAAGGGACCAAATTAGTTTAGGTTTAAACCCGTAAGCTTGGTTTAAACCTAGACTAAACCTGGACTAATTTTGGACTTCCATGGAACTATGAAGTGAATTCCACTGAATAAAACCAAAAGTTACATACTATCACCAAGTAATGAAGATAGTGTTGAAATAAGTTTCAGTTCATGTATCTTGACAAATGGCATTTGTTTCTGACGTAGTGCCAAGTTTAAACTCATATAGAGCTCTAAATTAAATGTTATAATTTGTAGACATTTGGGCCAGTACAGTATGCACTTTAAGTCATCTTATTTAATCTTGTCCATTCCAAAGTCATGATCTCGTCCCAGAGCTGAGTGGTAGCTACTGAGTGCAGTGTGTGGGTGGGTCTGCATATTTGGACACCTACAGGGGGTATGTCTTTAGAAGCAGACCAAAGCAGGACCAAAGCAGGAGGCGGGCCCCAGGAGCAGGCACACAAAGGCAGCCACAGAATGGATGAAGGGAGCCGGGGAGGGCCTCTTTCATGTGGGCCCTTGAAGTGGCCCCTGAACAGCTGTTTCGGCGTGTCGGTGACTGATGGCTGCTTCCTGTTCTGGATGTTTTATGGAGACAAACTTTCCCGTTAAAGGCTCAGCATGGACAGGGCTGGAGGTCCTGGGGCCATCTCAGAGTGATGGAGGCACAGGTCGGGTCAGTATGGTAATGTGTGACCAAAAACAAGGATGAAACAGGAAGTAGAATAGTATAATTACTTGTCTTTGGGCTCACTGTAACAGTTTGCTATACAGGGCGACAACACATACTCAGCAACAGCAATATTAGCATAGCATATAAACCAAGGTTCCAGAAATAAGTCCCATTACATTTTTCCATTGTAATAAATAAATAAATAAAAAGTTAACTGGCACAATGGAGGCTAACCAGCTATGTGGGAGCTAATATCCATGTCATAATTATTTTCAGCCCAAAAAACACATTTAAAATCCCAAATTTTGCAAATGTTTCAGAAACCAATTTCATAACAAATTGCTGATTAGCCCACAGTAGGCATTCAAACTTTATTTTTCCTTTTCTTTTTTGTGGTTGGACATTGTTAAGATCCATTTTCACATAATATTATGCTTTTTTATACCACCAACATTGGCTCAAATCATTGTTATGGACTTGGGAAACATAGAATACTAGCGAAAAAGCTTTTAAAAAAACACATTAAAAACTTTTATTACCTCTTTTGTTGCCTGAGTTTGAGGCAGATTTGGTAGAGCCTATATTTGTTTGTGTCCACTTACATGACAACACACTGACAACACTACAAAACATTACATCCTCCTAAGTGTCCTTTTACAGCGGTCTAGAGGTGATTCATGCTTGTGTGTCTTTTACAGCGCTGCTTGTAGTAGCGGTGTGACGACAGTGTGACGTTAGCCATAAACTGACCACATCTGACCTACTGATTTTACACGGTGTGAGTTTAGAAAGGCTAAAGGTTCCATTATGACGTGGCACTATACTAGAAATACTTTTGTATAGCTATAAATAAAACTGTACCATGTTGTTTACTCAAAGTTGTGTTTTGTTTTTGTTTTTTTTTATTCACACGTTTGAATAACCCTTTGTTATTAGTCTGTCTACATCTCCAAAGCTCAAAATGCTCTGTTCCACCTAGTGATGTCATGAAGTAGTAGTAGTAATCATCCAAATGATTCTAGTGAAGGTGTAAGGAGTTTAAAAACACAGTGGAGCACTTCCTGTATTATCACATGACATCACAAGGTGGAACAGGGTGCTTTTAATCTGAGAGAAGAACTGATGGTTTGTGTTAAACATGTGTGAATGAAACAAAACACAACACCAGGTAAGTTTGTGATGAGGAAATGTCATAGCGTAGATGAAAAACAGCCTAATATTGGCCTTTTACTAGAAAAAGAGTAGAACAAACACCAAGTTAACTGACTTGTTTCACAGACGGAAGATCGTGAGTTCATTGATTTGTCATCAAAGGTCACGGGAACTCTTAAGTATGTAAAAAAGTATTCTCATAAACAACTCATTAAGCATTAATTGATTGATTGATTTTGACATGTTTATGAGCATTACAAAGAGATTTATGAGCAATTATGGATCATTGACACCTCATCTACATGCCTATTTGAACAGGGAAGTTAGACAGAACTGGAACTGTTTATTGATATGATTACGAATATAATTTTACATACCGATAACTTCCAACCCATGCGTAATATTTTGATGAGTATCTTAATTAATCTGAAACAAATGAGTTCTGTATTAAAATGAATTGCATTGTAGTGAAACTCCTTCACTATAAAGATTTTTTCCTTGGCGTATAGAGGCTTCATTATTGTTGCAGATAAAATAAAATACAAACCAGGAATAAAAAAAATAATAAAAAATTATAATAAAAACAGTATTTTTTGAGAAATTTAGTATCACTACATCAATATGTTGGTGTCAATCAGATCATCACTTCTTTGGTCATGCCACAATAAGAGAAAACTAACTAAAAACTTACTAAAACAATGTCCTCCATTTAAATTACATCCCACATATTTGAACAAGTACCATGTTTTCAGTTAAAGTTTTGCCTTACCTGTGTACATCTTGTTTCCATTGAACAAAAAGAGCGAGTTGGGCTGAACCCCAGGATGCCATGCTGTAATTTATGACCCCATTGAGTTTTGTAATGGCTGCCATCACTCTGCTCCAAAACAAATATATAACCCTGACATTCACACGCTGAAATCTAGCAAACCTGGCAACCTGGAAACCCTCCTACGCTCATTTGTCTTTAGGAGAGTCTTTGAATGTGCACTCGGGGACCGCTGCCTTGCAAAGCGTTTCAGATGACTGCTTAATGAGGGCTGTTGACATTGATATTAGCTCATAAGACACATTTATACTTCGTTTCAACTTATTACGATCGCTGAGGCCTTTAGCGGCGTCGGGCCAAAAACGTTGACAGGATCTGGCTTAGTGTGTGGAGTGCACTGTACAAAAAACGAAGGAGTGAGAAATGATAAAAGTGCCAGAGGACGGACCAGCAGTGTAAATAACTCCTATTTAATTATCTGTGACTGACTTATGGGGTGTGTGGAATGGGAATATAGAGGCCCGAGGCGGGGGTCTGTTGTACGTTTTGTGTTAGCTTAGCTCCAGCTGTAATAAAAGCGAAGGGAAAGAGGTGGATAGGACAGTTTGATGGGGTGTAGCCGACGTGGCATTTAGAGGCAAACACTTACGAAGAGTCCAGCCAGGATACAGTGTGGAGACATGGAACTCCTCTGAGACTTCTGACAAAATACTTAAAAAAATGACAAAGCAGCAAATGGATGATAAAATAAAATGGAAAATATGTCGCAAAAGTACTAAAAGGACCATGTAATGTGCATTGTGTTGCATTACGCTCTTGGACAAGTTTTAGTTAAAGAACATGTCTTATGTCTATATACTGTAGTCATAATCTATAACACCTGTGGATCATTAAATTATAATTTGCACATTTTAAATTGCATTATTCATCTAAAATGGTTTAATAAAAGACACAAATCTGCTAACGTCCATGTTTGAAAACTGCCCAATGGGAGCAGTCCTAACAACAAAGAGCTATGCAGTTGTCGGTGCCTCCTATGGATCGCTGTACATCACAGTAGCCATTAGCAGATTTTATTTTTTTTTCATTTGTACCAAAATGACTATGCAACCCTGCTGAGTCCTAGTGTATCACTGATTAAGAAAGTACAACTGTAGAATAAATTACAGAGCAGTGGGCGTACGCCAGTGGCAGTGAAAATCAGCAATACGGCATCTTGAAAATAAGTGATTAAAGATTACTCAAACATAAACAGATCACACCAAATACAACTTCAAGAGTGTAAATGAGAAGAGAAAACAACTATCACATGGCTAAAAGCTCTGAAAAATTGATGTTTGCATGATAGATCTGCTTTAACGTTCTGGGTAATCCTTGTAGCTTGCGTCCAACATGGCTGACTTCAGTTTTGTTTTTCCTGCAAACTGCTTTGCACAAGTCACCAACTGATGTCATTTAAGACACATCAACCGTCAAGGCTCATGACACTTCTGAGAAAGTCGGAAGTAACCATCTAAACATGTCTAATACAGTGCCTACTTTGTTTGAGATCAGTCAACCTTGAGTTCACGTAAGAACCGTTAATAAACATAATTTTTTTTTCCAGGATTGGTGGAGCGGGTGGGGCTGGTAATAGCAACGCAAAAAGGATAAAACTCTTAACCATAGTCTGAAAATATGGTCTTAATACTTATGTTTGCTGTTTACCAGGTTAAAACACATACATCTGGTGCTAGACTAAAAAAGTAAAATTTGTTTTAAAGATATACAATACTTTCCTCTGGGCCCAGTACCAGATGGCCCATGGTCACTGGATAATCATCTTACGAACCAAAACACCAAATTATAACAGAAACAACTCGGCCAGGTTGATGTCATTAATAATAAATCAACATTAGAAAACTAGTAACCACTTGGGATAAGTTAATGGGGATCCAAAAAACAAAAAAAACAAAACCCAAATAACATTACCATTGTTATCAGAATAGACTGTATAAAGAAGTGAGTGTGATGTCACCCATAGCATTTGGTTCCAGTCAAATTGAGGCGAGCAGTTACAGGGCCCAATTTGGAGCTGAGTTCCACATTTGGAATTCCGACTACGAGTATCATAGCAACCAAAGAGCCACTCCGGAGCGAGGCTGTTGAAGATAACCGCGGTGTGGGCGGAAAGAAGGCGCCTGATTTGTCTGTTATTAATGTTCATATCTTGATTTACGGACACAAAAGCAAAATAAAAACATAAGGATCATGTAGAGCGAGTTAATATGAATATTTTAAGACCAAATTGAGGCTCACTGCAGCAGTTACAGAGAGAGGGATGATTTTGTAATGCGCCAGCTAGCATGTTATTTATGTCCATTTATATATACTAGGAGTGTCCAAACTATGGCCTGGGGGCAAAATGCGGCCCTCAGACCAGTTTTTATTGGCCCTCAAGCCTCCTGCTGAACCGGCCCAATTGATCAAAAGCAGTACTTTTAACAGCAAATCAAACATACATGATACAGACCTAAACTGAATGTGTTTTAATCCTTATTTATATACAGCGGCTCTGTCAAAGCTGTATATAAAGCACCACACTGCATTGATCACCGGTCTGTGGCTCTCCGCTTCGAGCATGTTTTGAGATGTGGCCCTCGATAAAAAAAGTTTGGGCACCTCTGATATATACAGTCTGTGATTATCAGTAAAAGCTGTATTTGATTTGAACATTTCTACCTCGTATTTCGGGTCAGAGTTGGGTCACGTTTACAAAATTTTAAATCAAAATCTCACATACAGCTCCTCTAACGTCAAAGGATTGTTAAAATAAATAAATAAATAAATAAATAAAAGGTCGACGACATACTGTACAATATTCCAGGTAACACAATGACAGGTACACGGAGACAAGAAGTTCACAGACCCCCCACCAGAAAAGTCACACCTTTCACTCGGAACATTATGCTCTATTAAAATCTGCCAATTGAACTCAAAAACCACAATGAACCGTCTTCTTCATCCTATTACAAACGTGTCTATTGAATGTGACACCTCCGCCTAATGTCTGGCTGGTTTATCTTAGCGCCTGCCTCTCTCGCTCTTTGACGAATGGCCCTAATCCCCTTGTAGTTCGCTGTGCATGTGCTAGCAAGTGCATATGCGGTCTATAATAACAAACACGGGCCGTTCTCCAGACTTGAGAGCGGTGTCTAAATCGCATACATCCATCTAGCTGTCTGCACTGTATTTGAGCGTGTCAGCGGCGGAGCAGTTCTTGACAGCACTATCGCACAGGTTTAAAGGAGATTGTGTCTGCATTGTCAAAGCGTTACGTCTCCTTGCTGCCTACCTGTCCTCCACCTGTCTGCCTTGTAATCACGCCAGGATAATAGGCTTGCCTCAAAGATTGGCACTTTTGTTTTCGAATGCTTTGTGGTATGAAGTGCACCTGAAAATCTGGAAATGTGCGAATGTTACGTTTTTGCGTTTTACTTATGGTGAACCTGAGGGAAACCATGATATTCATTGCGGGGTCCATAGTTGCAGAGAGGTTATATATCACCATATCACTTTATTTTCTGGAGTTTACCTGGAGTTGTGTTCTCCTCTCATACAGAAAACACTCAGTTCCACCTTGTGATGTCATTAAGTGGTAATACAAGAAGTGCTCCACTGTGTTTTAAAACTCCATACACCTTCACTAGAATCATTTGGCTAATTTGAGCCATGAAATTGGAGTCTACTGAACAAAATGTTAAAGCTTTTAACTTGAAAACTACCACTACATGACATCACAAAGTGGAACAAACAATTTGAGCTTTGGAGATGTATACAGACAAATAATAAAGGATTACTCGAACATGTGTGAATGAAACAAAACACAACTTCAGGTATCGTTTTGATGAGATAATAACATTCTAACATGGTTTAAACCTCACAAGAGTCAGTTTTGCGTAATATAGGACCTTTAACTGTTCTAAATTGTTAAACATTTTGAGGTTTGAGTTAAAAATGTTGTTTCCGCATCGAAGACATACCTGGATTTTGTTTTGATTCATTCAAAATGCTGATGAAAATGTCAAAATCAACTTATCATTGGGTGGCAATTCAAATTTTGTATCCCCATTAAAACATAATTGTTGCAATATTTTGTATTCAAAGTGTAACCAAATTGAGAATGGTCCATAACACTTTGCAACGTCATCAGCGATCCAGGAAGTCCATTTTTGTGCTAAAATTGTCCCGTTTAAAATGTATCCAACTTTGAAGCTGCTATTATTTTAGCCTTATTTAACTTCCATCACTCCTCAGTGCACCAGGAGTCTTTTCGCTCTGTTGTTGGCAAGCGTGTTGTTTTAAAAGCGCAATAGGCCTACCTGAATATGAAAAACAGCAAAACCAAAAATAGTTCATTTCAAACGGCTTGCAGCGGTAGATATTCTTCATCTTCGAAACGCATTCCTAGCATCCTAATAATTCACTGTGATAAGTTTATAAGCGCATTTCACAACTTTGAGAGGCCAGAGTGGAGTTTGGCCATCATGGTAATACTAACAACAACTAGCATGCTAACAGCGCAGTCGTGATTCACTGACGATAAAACACTATATCCAGACAGCGCACAGTGGTCTTAATTCGACCCTAACAGCGGCTTTTACAATACACATATCAGTACTGAGACAACACGAATTTGTTAAATGAAAAAATTGGGTACCGTCCATTTAATGCCGGACTAGACGGAACTAATGAGACTAAGACTGTCTTTGGGAAAGTTGTGTATTACAAAACATAACTAAAACATTTCTAACTACTATCCACCACGGCTCTCACGCCAACTCAAACCATCTCCCTGACCGGCACAAAGGGTCCCATTGTCTGCAGCTCAGAGAAGTTATCAGGAGCACGAGGGGAAAGAATCAAACCGCTCCGCCAGACATCGCCCGCCTCCGAATCAGATCGTCCTACATTGTTGTGTGAAATTTCAGATGACATCAAAGTTGTTTTTCCCCACCAGTGATCTATCTGACAACGCGGAGGGGGGAGGAAGGGGAGTGGGGGGCGGCCATTTTGATAGAAGCACAATAAAGGTATTCATAAGCCTCCTTCGTGACAGGTCTGGCAGCTCGGGACAGCGGGTTGTGCAAAGAGATCAGCCATGGCGCATTCCTCACGCCTGTTAAGAGTCAAAGCTACTTCCTGCACTCAAGGCTTTATCGGCCAATCAGACGCTGGGAAAATACTCTTTAGCCTGTCAGTTCGTCTTGTAAGCGCCACTATTATGTCATAAAACCCTTAGAGCAGACAAGTTTGGCTAAAAGCATCTTTGACAATGTTTAAGATGTGTCTCCTACATTTACGCATTTAGTAAAATTATATAGGACAAAGTATCAAGGGAAAGCATTTTTGCGGTGAATGATGGTAGCAGTAAGAGCTGTAGATAAAATTGTGCAAGAAGTAGGCAAGTAGTAGTATTAGAATAAATACTGTAAGTAGAAAATGGACCATAACAGTGAGTAGATTTAGTATTTGAAATAATAGCAGTTGTAGCAGTGGTAGCCGCAGTATAGTGTCAAAAGATGTATTAGTATCATAAATATTGTTTATTTTCCACACAACTAGCCTATTCAATGCATTTTATTCATGTAGTCACACACATTCTAATGTCATTTGACATGGCTGAATAATTTAATAACATTTATAGTTTTGCCCTGTTGTTCAGTCCATAACACCACTGACTACTACTTGTACCACAGTTTTACTGTGTTTTCTGCACTGTCTTCCCCTCTCCCTTCTGTGTCTGGAGCTGGGCGGACATTCTGCCACCACCCACTACTCACCTGCAGCCAATCAGCAACCAAGTCTACAACCTCTGGAGTACAAAGAGCCTGCTCATTTCTACACATGCTTCCAGATCGCCGGTGTATCCTCCGTGGTATTTAAATACCTGGCCCAGCCGTCTGCGTCGCTGTACACTTTGTAGTACTTTGTTTTTCTTGTTTTCTACAGATCCAGTTTTTGGACCCACCGATCACCTCAGCCTCCGACCCAGCTCCCTATGACCAACTTCCTACTACCCAGCTCTTTCTGACCCAACTCCCTATGAAATTTTCTTTGTAATAATTCTGTAAAAAATCTGCTCAATTTTGAAATCCCAAGTCTGCATCTTTTGATCCACCAGCCCCTTCGACACTTGTACAGTATCATTTCTAGCACTACTGCTACTTGCTAATTAGTTTTTTTCTGACTACATCTTGCACTATTTGATCTGCGGTTATTACTGCTACCACCAATCATGCCAAAAATCCTGTGTTACTTTTCTGTAATTGATGTCTACAAATGTCCATTCTAACCCAAGCCCCGATAAGCCTACTACTTTTACTACCCTAGCTTATTTTAAAGTGAGATCTGGCATTGGTTTCTTGCATATAAATGTACACATCAGAGCTGGGCACATACGATTTATCTATCTGTCCCTTTTGTTCATGTCACTAATCTCATGTATGGACGCACTGGATGTAGGTTGCTCTCTTATAAAACACATGGCTTTACAAACACTAAATGCAACCTTTTATTTGATTATACTTTACTTATATTACTCATTGCTTTATTACCAAAGCACATTCCTGGTTTATGAATCTGTGTTCCCTGACAACATCAACAAACTTTTATTTTTTCTTTTCTGATTATAACCCATCATCCATCGCAGTAGACCATGTAAAGTGGGCGTGTCCTTAGACTCAGAAGGCCACACCTGTTCGCTACACCTGTCAATCACATGAGCCCCGCAGCGAGACGGAGCCGTGTCAGCTGGCGGCGCTTTGACGTGACGTGGACGGCATCGCTCAATTAAAAGGCCAGCCGCGTGTGAGTAGATCAGCGCTGACACATCAGACAAATGACTCCCCCGGTGTCCCGCCCTCTACATTAATCTTGTGTGTGTGCCTGCCAACGCCGGGTCACTGCAGGAGCAAGAACCTGCAGCAGAGAGGAATACTGCAACGTAAGCACAAACAGCACAGGGAAGAGGTAGGGCTGGGAGTAGAGCAGGGTAGAAGTGGTTTAAAAGGTGTCGCTTGTTGTTGGGGAAATGGAAAATAAACTCTTAAATGTGGTGTATGAGGAATGGTCACAAAGTTCTGATATGGTTTAGTTAATACACAAGTAAAAAGCATTTTGCGCAATTAGCTTAGTTGCACAGTTACTCTTCTTTGTAAACAGAAGAAAGGATAAAGTTGAAAATCCATCAACACCATGAGTTGGGTCGGTGGATTTTTATGGTGCAAGAATGGACACGGACACAGAATTAAGTTAAATTATATGAAAAAAAACAATTGTAAAATAGGAAAGAATTCAGATTTAAAGTAGCTGTGCCTGAGTTTTACCATCTTAAAAATGTGAAAAACAGAACTAGCGCATTTTAGCAGTCCAAACTTATTCTTCGCTTTCACAACGCATTCCTAGAAACATAACTTTCAGATGCCAAAGCGGAGTTTTTCATGCCACTGCTAGCTACAACTAGCATGCTAACAGCACACGAGCATTGCTACCTGGTTCGCGGACGTGGACAGCATTTAAAATTTGATGCAGACGAAACCCCGCAGTGGCCTCGTTCTGTCCTTAAGAGAATCTGTACTGGGGCAAAGCAAATTTTAATTTATTCCATGAAAAATATTGGATACAGCTTCGTCATGAACTGAACAGACTTGGTACGAGAGATTTCAAAAGGACTGCATTTGCCCTAACATTTGGTAAAACTTGTAGTGTGGTGAAATCCGGGATACTCGCAATCGGTTCAGACTGGTCCTGCTTTGGTCTTGGTTTGGTTCCAGTTTAGTCATGATGAAGACCTGGAGTGACTCGTTATTGCTAACCTTCCAACGTTTTTCACAACTTGGCTAAAGAGAGTCACTGCTTTCAATTTTTAATTTTGCACTAAAGCCATATCGCGAAACTTTGAATTGTTTTGTAAATCGTATTGGCACAGAAAGCATTTGGGTATCGTCACTACAATTTGAGCAACATAGTGCCCTCTACTTGACTTGTCGAAGTTGTGTAGATTCATATCAGTTAACAGTCTCTTCTCGTCAAACTTTGCCTCCTGACTTGTGTACGCTCTGTAGGCTATAGTTCAGGTTCATAGGCCTCAGTGAATATCTGGGCCAATTACCTGTCACATAGCTCACCGCAGTGGAGTGTGACTGACAGGCTGTTGACGGACGCTAGCAAAAACAAAGATCATGAAGAAGATTAATGGCTGTTGTCAGTGGTAGTGTGAAATGTCACCCGTATTTTCCCGAAATGTCTCAGAAACGTCTTTGAACTTTATTGCTCTTAGCACATAGCACTTATCGGCTAATGACGGCTTACTAGCATCGCTTGAATGCAGATTTTAGCTCCTCTGCGGAAATGCTACACCTGATTGCTTGTGCAAAACAAAATGTAAGGGATCATATGGTTAAGAATTGATTTGATGGTGTTGTCAAATCTCTGCATTTGATGTATCCTTCAGTGTCAACGAGGTAAATATCACGGAAAGGCGTTCTCTTCTACTCGCACAACACAGAACAGTTGTCCATTACCTGAAAGTTAGTAAGTACATGTTTAAGCGCTTATTTTATTGTCGGTGTTGAGTAATCCCTCCTCTGCATTTGACCCGTTGTTCAATGTCACTTTGGCAACAGTTGTGGAGAAGTGGGCAGCCTTCTCTTCTCTTGGAACAACACAGCGTTTGCCTATTTCCGAAAGGTTAACGGTTTAGTTCCCACAGTACAAAATAAATGTAAGCATATAGTTAAGATCATTTAAATTGTCAATGTTGAGTAATCCATCTTTCGGATTAGAATTTGACCCGTTGTTCAATGCTGCTAGGTCAACCATAAAGGAGCAGTGGGTGACCCTTCTCTTCTCTTGGAACAACACAGCATTTGCCCATTTCCTAAAGGCTAACAGTTTGATTCCTACTGTATAAAACAACTGAAAGTATATGGTTCCCTTTTTGAATTATTATTACCAATGTTGATCTGCATTTGACCCATCCTTCAACATTGCTCGGGCAACCATTATGGAGCAGTTGGTGACTCTTTTCTACTCTTGTGACGACATAGAGCATTTGGCCATTAACATAAAGGTTGGAGGTTTAAACCCCACTGCCACCTTGTCTATATGTTTGTGGCGTCGTTGGGCAAGACACTAAACCCATGTATACACCAAATGGTTCCTTGAATGAAAGATACTTTGACCAAAATTTGACCATTTCTCCAAATTTCTCCAAATCTTGAGGAACGTGGCTCAAATAAATGGAAGATTAGCTTAGGTATGTTTTAGGTGAATTAAGAATCCAGCATACCAATTGGTAACCCATCAAGTACATGCAAATACTATACAATTCTTCTGCAATCTGTCATAGAATATCACACCAAAACTGGACATTGAAAAGACTTATACAACAACTGTCTACTTGATCTGAATGACAGCTACGATTATTGAGTTAACCAGCTGCTTTCTGAGCTAAAATTACATGTTTTTCTCGTAGAGGTAAGGCAGCAGGTATTTTGAAAAGTCCACAATGATTGACTCATGTTCGGGGCTCCACTTCCCTTCCATTAGCTTGAATCCGAAAACCAGCACATGCTTCTTGGCGGGGTTGTACTTGATGTTTTATTGCAATACTTAGTACTTTCATAAAACTCCCTTAAGTACAAAAGAAAAAAAAAACAACTAACTTTGAGCAGCGGCGGCAGTAATGGAAAATGCATTCCAGACCTAGACTGAAAATATTTTATTCGCCGGGTCCTTGTGGTGACAAAGCACCCCGCGTGTCCCTGGCAGTAATTCAGCGGCTCAGATGAATACATGAAAGTGAAGTATGCTCGTATATCACACCGCCCCTCCTCTGCCGAGCTCTGGGCCTTGCAAAGCCACATACGGCCGTTTGTTATGGTGCCGTGCTTTCTCATTCCAGCCCCAGCTAGCATGAGGGCTACGGGCCAAGCTGACACTTATGAAATATTTCCCTTGCTGACCTTAGCTACTGCCTCAGCGCGGGAGATTAATCCTGTGCCGAGAGACACCAGGGCACCGCGACAACAAAACACAGCAGCCTCAGCCCGCTCCACAGCTCTCTCCTGGTCTAATCATTACCGCCGACCAAGATTTATTCCGCCTTTATTTGATACGGCACTAGTTGCAGGGGAGATACAGTTGGAAGGCGGTGACTTATGTGGCAGATATACGGTATACCACAAAGTCATAAACAAGCAAAGACACATAAACTTAGTGTTTTGTCCAAAGAAAAACAACAACGCCCTACTTTCATACAGGTATTTGTCTCAGCAATGTACTGTTTACGAGTGCCATTTACAGACAAAAAAGATAAGATGAGATGAGAGATACAGTAAGTCACACATTTGCATGCCCAGTTGCACAAGCATCCGATCAAATGGAGACTTTATGGTGTATAAAAAAGCAACGACATGTACTCTGGCGATGATAAAAACTACGAAGGCCCCAGTAAAAGAGGAGATATGGATTTTGGACCGGCCCCTACAAAATATAAACAGCTATACACTAAAATCAATGGTGGCAAAGTGCTTTTCATTTATCTGAATTGCCCACAGTGAATAAGAGTCCCACTTTACCCCCTGAGGACAGGCTGGGAAGGGCTCCAACCATGGATATGCAGAAGGAAATGAAACTATAAATTTGGACATGTAAAATAAATGTGTTCATACTTTAAACTTGGATCCGCTGCCCTCACATGTCTCTGGTCACTTTGTTATAAAAAGATAAAAACCAGGGATATTTTAAATCTTTCCCTCTTTCCCTTCATACCACTCCAGAGTCTGTCTGTAATGTGCTGCAGCAGATGACTTGGCCAAGTTGGGTCCTTTATAAAAGGTTATTTAGTATCCAGGAGAGAGAGCAAGCTGCTCTTGCAGTTTCTGCCAGAAGGTTGCACTACCGGTGTGTCGTAAATTACTTAAGACAGCGTACAGGACGGGGCGAGGGGGGACAGAAGGATGGCCAGAGAACGGAGAGGGTAAGTGCAGTTTTCCTTTTGGTGCGCAGTGATGAATGACTTTCTGAACAAGGCAGAAAATACATCATATCACCTTTAATGGGCCCACATTTCTGCAGCCATAACTCAGTGTTTAAAAATAGGGAGGGGAGCTTGAAATACGGCGTCATATATTCCCTGCAGTGACACTTTTACGAGGCCTCCCTGCAGTATAAAGCACTGATTGCTGTTTCAAAGCCCAGTGAGAGAGTCGGGTGAGTAGATCCAGCTGCCGAGGACCAGGAAGCATGGCCTCCACACGGGACACTTTGTACGGGCTGGGGGAGGAGAGCAGGGCGAAGAGTGACTTACATTTGAACAAGAATGTTTGGTGTTTGTCCTGTCACTAAAGGTGCCATTATGAAGAGAACAAATTAGAGGAAAGAACATCCAGTGCTTTTCAGACTCCATTAGTTATACATGTCAGCACACATTTGTTACTCAACTAAATTAGTACATCTGACAGGTATTTAAAGACTAACTGCTTCTCAAAAAGTTACCTTTGAAATAGGCTACTTTTATTAGTCATGTTTGCACACTGGGTATTAAGAGATGAATTATTATATTAAAGCCTATTAGGGATTCTGTCAATATTATGAGAGTACATTGGCACTAGAGGTTAACAATAGCTGTCACTTATGAATTATGACTTGCCATCATGGTAGGCTTTTAGTTTATTTTCCACACTGGTTTGCTGTGGCTAAACCAACTGAAACTATTCATTAGCCAAGAGTGGAACAACACGCTCTCAGCTAGTGTACATCTCTCTGCACGATTAAAATGTATTTTCTTAGCAAACATAGCAGTGTGATTAGTTCACACAGATGCTAACTGTTAATGGCAATTTGTCTTGTGTAAATTTGCAGCTGCATTTTAGATATTGTCTTATATTTAAAAGGCCTGTACCAGATTTATTTATCTTAGAAACTGAGTAAACATTTTTTTGCCCCAGTACAGATTGTATAAGAAGCTTTTGAGGTTAAAAAAATAAATAAAAATGCTCACTGTGTGCTGTCTACAGTGTTGCCAGAGCAATGAAAAAAATAGCCCAATGGAAAGCTCAATTTTCAAATAAACAATTTAATGCCATAATATAATATTTTTGTTACAGCCTGTAATAAAAGTGTTTACATAGGTCAAACAATATCTTGTAGCCTGTTGATTCTGTCCTTCTATACTCCCTTGTCTTCTTTTTCATTACACATAAACCATATAAATATTGTATTATTATCAGATATTGAGCGGGTGGTACTCATGTGCGCTGTTGGACCCCTTTTCTTTGTGGTGTGTCATGGAAATCTTTACTTACAGTGTTTTACCTCATTTGTACTTTGTCATATAGACTGGGTACTGGTATACAGACCTTAGTCCTAGTCTCTTAAAGTTCAATTATATCTTATCCATTTGAGCTCGAGATCCAGTACTCTGTGCTCTGTTGTCATGATGCACAATAGACAAACTGCTTATCCTATGGCCCAAGAAGTGTTTTGGCCTTGTTGCTCCTTTAATGGGTCTAAACTGTTTTTCTGGTTAGTATAAATCTTATCGGTGTGGTATAAATATGCTGTATGTGCTGACACTGACACAGCTTAGGGCAAGATGATGCTCTGTCAGGGACAAGTAGCTCTTTATGATTGTGGCACAATTGCTTTAATAAATCAGGCTCTTTCATTTAAGACAGCTTCTCAGTTCATTTTATTCTTTAGTTGTTTTGCTTGTAGAAATTCCACAACAGGTGTCTATCTGGATACACACTACTCTTCAAACTATGAGAAAAGGCTGCTGCGGACACATTTGACATGGGTAAATCCCCCAAATTAGTGGGAGAAATTCTCCAATTAGTGAAGCAATATGTTGATATTTTGTGGCTGCACGTTTGAAAACCAGCCAAAGAAAACCACAACCTGCGGAGCAAGACTTCCTCCCACATTTTTTCTTTTTTCAAAATAGCCCAATTGTACAGGAAATGCATGCTAGTTGTTGTTAGCGTTATCGTGACAGCCTTTGAAAGTTGCTTAAAAACTTATAATGAAGTGAATAATTAGGATGCTCGGAATGCATAAGTTAAGTTGAGTTACAACTTTGCACCACTGCAAAATGACCTGTTTTTCAAGTTTTAAGAGAGTAAAAATCTGCTACAGTGCTGTTAAGTTGCTCACAGAAGACAAACTGTCTCTCTTCTCACATTACATAAGTGCATATGTTAAATAGTCTACTCCGCTTAAATATGATTATTTATTGCAGTCAAAGTAGTGACCTGACATTTCAAGTGATTAGCTTACCTTAGCTCTCAGTGCTGAGTAGCGGGAACCATGATGAGAGGGGAGACTGCTGACTGGACTTATGGCTTTGGCAAATTGCAAGTCCTTTTCAGAGAGCGGTTCCCAGCTGTAAATTTACGGTGTTTGTGTGAGCTGTGGTTAAAACCAAATCCAAGGTCATCCATTTCTCTGAGCCTGCAGGGAGGAATTCTTCTCCTGAAAGAACGGCCTGTCCCTTTAAGTGCGGGCTAAATGACAGGCAGGGGAAAATGAAAGTGTCCACGGGTGTCGATATATCAGAGTGTCCCAGAGTCAGATTTACGGTTATGGTTTGTTAAAGTAATGTACTGTAATTTTACATGATGGAGGACAAATGGAGTGGAGTGGGAGGCTGAGGAGCAGTGGAAAAGTCAAACAGCACTCAGAGAAGACTTTTATCACCATCAGCTATTACGGCGAGACTTATTGGACCATGATACATCACTTTTTGTTGACAGCAGTTGCCGGTCCGGATTCCAAAACTTCAAACACTGTTCTATGTTTAAGGATACACATTCTGCAAAAACAACTTTTAACTATATTATAAAGGTCTTCGTATCATTAGCTTACACTGAGTTGTATTATATTTGTTGCAGTGAATCATATATTTAGCCGTCTTGTATTGTCCTCCATTTGAGGCATGAGTGCTCAACAAATTCACTTTTCTACGTCATCAGAGGTATAATAATCCCTACAACGTATGCATAACCAGACTAGAATGGACAGAACTATCACAATGTGTTGAAGGTTCATGTCTCCGGATGCTGGGAGACACTGACGGTAAATAAACTTCTCCGACATTAGAAATCCAGTCTCATGCCTCTTCTCCTCAACTCTTAAGTCAATGGAGCAAATGTTTTACTGAATGCCAAGAGTTGACTTAAGATTCCTCCAGACACATAAAGTACAGATTTTCTTATGAGTTTTGCATGCTGTGAATAAAAGAACAACTTGTACCTCTATTTGCTTTGTTATAGTACGTTTTTTGCATAACAGCTCTTAATTAAATTCTAATAACTTTGTATGAGCTCACAAAATATAAAACCACCAAACAGTGTGAGACCCAGCGCTTTATTACCCCTCGGAGCTCTTTTGTTTATTCCAAATAATGGAAAACCCAGATGTCTTGTTGATCCAAAAACAAGTCCTTAAGTTGTTCAGTGATGGTGTTGACATTGTAAAGTCTGCTTACCAGCCAGAGGTCAAAAGTTCAACAGGACACATGCGCTCTGCTGCGGATGCTTGAGGCGGTCATGTCCCCAGTGCACCAACGTGAACTTTGACCTTACAAGTGGGAAGTAAACTACGAACTAAAGAAGAGGCTAACTAAGTTTACACACTGACATAAGATAAGATAGAACTTTATTTATCCCACAGAGGAGGAATCTGCTTTTCAAGGTGGATGGAACATTGCATATATACAAAAAGGTACTAAAGGTTATAGGCTCATTGACGTGATGGTATGTAACTTTCGGGAGGTGGAAAGTCAAATGCGTGAATCGAATAAGAATGTTACAATCATACTTTCAACAACACCATCATTCTTCATTGATAGATATGTTTTCTACAAAAATGTGGGATATTGTAGCCAAAAAAACAACATTTTCATGGAGACAAGCAGGAAGAGGCCCTCCTCCAAAAAGCCCGCTCACAGTAAAGACACATGCCTTTAGTTCAGGCTACTGGTGGTAAAATGTTACATACTGTGGCTTTAAGAAATTACATTTAAACAAAAATATTGAGTGGAAAACATAGACCGCATGTAAAAATGGACATAGTTAACCTGCTAGCCGCCACGTTCCAAGTAGGAAGTGAGAATAGGCGCGCTCCTCTCTCCATCGACTCATTTCACTTTTAATTGAAAAACTGCTCTTCAGGCTCATCATTTTGTTCTTAAAATGTTTCTACTAACCCGCTCTACATGATCTTGGCATTTTATTTAGCTATTTTGTCCGAATGAATGAAGATATTAACGTTAATTACAGAGCTATCAGGCGCCTTCTTTCCCGCTAGCGTTAGCAACTGGTTTAATTGACGGCATTGCTAAGTGCCCGCTGCCTGCTAAACCAGCGGTGTGGGTGGAAAGGGGCATTACTTTCAACACCATCGCTCAGGATTGGCTCTTTGGTTGCTATGATACGTTCGGTCAGAATTCCAAATATGGAATTCGGCTCCAAATTTGCCCCTCTGTCTGCCTCAATGAGCTTCGTTTGGGTGTAGCTGAACGCACAATCCCTTAGTCCACTTCTTTAGACAGTCTATGGTAAAATGATGAAACATTTATTAATTGACTCATGCAATTTGACAACTACACAGTACTATTAGTTAGCTTCAAGGTTGCACCGTTTAACTTTTCTCCTCCACCATCTTGTCTCCATGGAGATGTTATTAGTTGGTTTAGTTTATCTTGAATGTTCCACTTTACGATGTTAATACCTTAAACATACGTTCTTACTGTGAGCAGGTCTGACTGGTAATTCGGTTTGTTGTCATTACACACTTGTCTTTCTTTACATAGACAGACAAATTCAGATGCTTTACCGTGGTGCATTCAAGGAAAAACCACTAACAAGTCCAATGAGACAAACAAGTACCAGACCCTCAAGCAGAAAAGTTCCATAATGCATCTTTATAACTAGTGAAGGATTTTGCTAATGTTTGTTCCTTAGAGAACATTTTGTGTCTTCCAATCCCTCTGTACATTGCTCCAGTCCCGCCTTGTGTATTTTCTTGGCTGTGTCCGACCCACTGCGTCTATAAAAACCTACATTGGACACTGGCCACAGACACATCATTTATTTAAAGTGAGGCCAAAGAGAATTATTGTTGTGTAAAATCCCAGAGCCTTTTAAAAGATCAAAGTTCCCGGGCATAAATCACATTCGCCTGCAAATCCAACACAACAGGCCCTCCCTCTCGCTCTCCCCCTTCTTTCTGTAGAGCGCTTGAATGCTCACATGTGGCATGCTACAATAAGGATAGTGTACTCCGGGGCACAATACCTCGTAGATCAAACAGCAGTATAAACAAATGTACCTTTATCTTTGTGCAGAGGAAACAGACTGTGAAGTTGGGAGTCTAGCACCTGTCTGATACAAGAATTTGATACAAAGTTTGAGACTCGTTACATTTACATGCACGACAGGAAGACTGAATCTCTGACCAACTACAATTTGAACAGAAATTCGTAGACGCAAGAATTTTCATCGAGGGTCTTGTGATTTGAATCTCTGAAATATAAACATAACTTGAGAACACTGTATGTAATCTGAGCACTGCTGCATATGCTGTCTTCATTAACAGTACAAGAAGCATTTAACTAGTATTGAAATGACGTGTTTTGGGGTGTACTCACTTTGTCTGACCAGCCAGTCCCTCCTGATATTCTGTTTCGAATGCAGAAGGGTCTGGAACAAAACCATAAAGGGCGTAAAACAACAATCCCAAGTTGGAATGGTCCAACCACAGCTGCTAATTTGCAGAAAGTGTCTCTCAAATGCAGAAGAAGATATAGAACTTATCTGAGATAAATAAGAGTTTAGTGCTTTGTGTGTTGATGCTGAAGAATCTGTTTTTCAGTCCTCTGCTTTATTTTTTATTTTTTATGCACCATGTTTGCTTTGACACAAACAGACTATGCATATCTCTTACTGAGTAATCCGCCTGTCAGTCACGGCCATGGGAAATCAGGGTGACAGGACACGTCCAGGCCCACTCATCTTTGTGAAATACAAAAGAATGTAGTTTTGGCCGATCATGCAAGTACTCACTCATTTTAGATCAGCAAGTTATGGTAAATCCATCGTGTACTAGCTTTGGTTTCATTGTTTTTTGGCCATTATGTTAAAAAGGACAATACAACCTAACTTTCTATCTAAAGTTAAGGTTAGGAGATGCATTACTCGCAAGTACAAATAACTTGTGACCAATGCGTCTCCTAACTTAGCCAAAAAAAATAAATAAAAAATGTGTGCTTTTCTATATTTGCAAGTGTGGTGCTGTCAGCTTTGATTAGCAATTACAGCTACAAAGTTCTAGTGTAGGGTGACCAGACATCCCCTGTCCCAGCAGATTTATCCAAAACCATTGATTTGCCCGTTTTATACAAGAAATGTCCCAAGTGTCCCTACTTTTAACAAATTTGATCCTGTCAACAGTAAAGAGGGCAATATATTATCATTTCTTTAGCTAAAATACAGAAAACCATGCTTGAAAATTATCATAATGCAAAAAAAAAAAAAAAAAAAAAAGAAATCCCTGACATCTGTCCCTCAGATTATATACTGACCCACAAATGATTCAAGAATGGACAGTGTTAAAATTTTATTTAAACCAACTATCCCAACCCAGGTGTGTCCCAGTTTTTAATTCTGGTCACTGTATTCTAGTGCTAATGTGAAAATGAGTAAATGAGTGGAAATGTAGTAACAAAAATTGGGTAATTTGCATGTAAGCATGACTGAATTCAAGAAATACAAACTACTGCCAAATATGTTCTAACATTAACCTACTTTTCAACAGGCCGTTAGCATAACTTGGCCTAGCTTAATTGTAGCCAGCACCTTTTTATTTGATATGGCTGGTTTTCCACAAAAGAAAAGGCGGGTGGGGTCGTGAAAATGCCAACCCCAGAAAATGACGAATGATGTATGCTTTTCTTTTTTGAGTTTACCTTTTCAAGGCCCTGTAACAATTTTTTTCCCCATGTATTTGAGCAAAATTTGTGTTGCTGCAGTACAGATATTGCTCACTCTTGAGGTTAAAATAAGTCTTCTGTGTACTGTCAGCATGTAATTAGAAAGCTTTTTATTGTCCAAGTATCAGAAAGTGCAGAGATAATATGCTAGTTGATGTTAGCTTCATCGTAACGACAAAAATACTTATTAGAAAGCTGTGAAATGCACTTATAAACTTTAAGTGTCTTTAACCCTTTAAGAACTGAGCACACTATGGACCAGTATAGTTCACTTAGACTTTTATTATTTTTTTAGCCGTAAAAATCATGTTAAAGGAAGTATCAGAATTTACTGCATTTTTCACACAACTACCTCTATTTTACATATCCATCCATATTTTTTCTTTGACACATTGAATAAGTGACTGGGAAAATCCCCGCGGCACCTACGCTCTCATTCGTCATCTGCAAGGGACAACAGAGGCAGATTACCGTAATGACAGTAAATTATTTAAAGAGCCCCATGCCTCTGCTTTGAGATGCCATTTGAATTTACATGAGAGCACAATTGGTTGCGGAGTTACAGTAATGGAAAGTCCGCAACCGCACTCTATCGGCGACGACATCATCCGACGCTATAGGGTTAACTACATCCAAAATTATGGTCTACTGTTGATCGCTCAGGCTCGATCCTCTGTACACTCCTCTTTTTGCAGGAGTATATTATGCAAAAAAAAAAGAAAATATATATCAGAAAGGAGATACTAATCGGAAACTAAACACTCTTTTGAGAGAGGATGGAAATTTTTTAAAGTTACATTCACAGAAACAGAAATTAACCTTTTCTGGATAGCTTTAAAATGATCTTGAGCTGTATCAAAACAAGTTTAAGACACATAGACTAGTATACACCCACGGACCACTGAGGGATTACACAGATATAAGGCCACATGGGAATATAAAGGAAGATTATGGAGTCTGTTCCTTAGTACCAAATTCGAAGTTTTAGTTTCGTAACAGCATTATTAGAAAGAGGAAGCAAAGTAAGAGAACTGCCAAATGCTTTAGATGTTTGAAACAAAATAAAAATACTATGTTTACCGTTGACCCTAAGGGAAGAAACCCATCTCTTCATGTTCAGTGCAGGTGTAGAACTGATGAGTGGGACGGTATTGAAAGCCATACAAAAGGTAGAGTTTTAACATTGTCGTTGCACATTCAAAACAATACCGCTCTTTTCACTCTTTTTGTCCTTTCTTTCTTCCTGTAGCTCAGATCAGATTCCTGCCTGAAGCGACGCCATTATATAGGCACGGCTTTCCGAGAGTAACCCACCTTTTTGAATTTTCTCACCGCCCGCATTTGTCATCACTGTCGCTCTCTTTGAAGCCTCCTGCCAAACCGCGATGTCGTGCCTCGCTGCTCCTCAACTGACAACAATAAATTATAGCCGCTTATGATTGGGTATTATGTACAAAACATGTTCGCCAATTCTAATAGGTATAATTGAGTCACAAAAGTAAATTATAGGTGAGACTTCAAAGCCCGCCATGTCAGTCATTTTCACAGTGGCATCTATTGTGTTGTGATTGCTAGCGGCTTCGGCATCTTTCAACAAGGCGCTAAACACTTATTGTGACATCTAGAGATCAAATGGGAACAACAGGTGTGGGCTTACAAATACTTTTATGATTAAATTTTACTTGATAGATGTTTGACAGAGCTGACAGATTAAAAGGTTGTGGAAAAGCTTTGAAATAACTTGGAAAAAAAGGTACGTCTGGATTTTCGGATAAATAGAACATGGTTAATGTACGTGAGTAATAAATATTAGATTGGCATGCCGCAAAATGTTATAATGGTGTTACCTCATCAAAAACATGCCTGAAGAGGTTTTAGATTTCACCCGAGCATGTTTTAGTAATTTGATGATCCCTCGAACCCTCCTATGATACAGAACTGTGTACAACAACAACTTGATGTGAACGTGCAACACCTCAAAGCGCCAAAAACGAAAGTGAAACTTCAGTGAATATAGCATTTTCACTGAAGATCAAAATATGTTATGTGTTAGCTCTTAATACCCCATTGAAGTCCAATTTAAAGCACATTTTAAAAAGTTATTCGAATCTATTTTGTTACAATTTACATTCCATGCAGTTATAAAGGGCAGTAGCACAAAGTTAATTAAACCCAATGGTGTGTTACATTTTCTATCATGCAATAATTTTTGAATTACATATGAACTGACACTGTTTAGGGCAGGGGTGTCCAAACTTTTCTCATTGCCACAAAAAAAAACACAGACAAAACTAAGAGCCAATTGAGGGCCATAGACTGGTCACCAATACAGTGAATACTTCAAATCTGCATTATTATTGCAAGTTAGACTGAACCACTAGACTTTATTCATGCTTACATCCTCAATGGGACACATAAAATATTTGATATGGGCTTGTTAAAGTGGATTTTCAGAAATGTACAGTAAAAAGTACTGTTTAAGGTAATATGGGTCAATTGACCTGGAAGCTTTAGGGCCAAGAAAAATTGGTCTGAGGGCCGCACAATGTTGGATAAAGTAATACATTGCAATGGTTAGTTTATTTCTACACTGGGCCTATTTTATATGTACCCATGTAACCATTTTATGTAGATTGCGCACATATATAGGCGAACCGAGTTAAGTTAAGTCCCTGTATCTCCGTTTCTAACCCCACTGTATGTAAATGGCCACTTTGATGGTGAAATTCTATTCACGGATGTGTAGCTTGCCCTGCTCCCAAATCAGATCATATCGACAAAACACAGCACTTCATACACGCTGCGCCACAAAATACCGAGAAGAAGCTTTAGTGATAAACTCCTAAGGATTATCTGTCATTTGGCGGGACTGTTGGGATCTCCAATCAAAGAGGATTTCGCCAGAGTGAGAAATGAAAAGTCGGCAATGGTGTGTAAAAATGATGGAAAGAGGGGTTGTCAAGATGCAACACAATTTTTTCTCTTGCTTAATTTCTCCCCACGTCAAATAAGCTAAGCGTCAATCAAGCTAGCACACTATTGGAGCTGTCAATCATTCTAATGCGTTGTTTTGCAGTGTTGACGACACGCTATGCGAACATATACTTTGATGGAGGCGAAATACGTGCGCAAAAAAGTGTACTACGCGATCCCCACCACTCCAATAACATCACATGGCGGATTTGAAATGGTAAGGCTTTTAACCCAGCACTGCCTTCAGGGTAGAACTCAAAATAACAAAGCTCTTGATCCTGACTTCTTTAGGAGCTGCAGGAGAAGCCAAAGTTTGGAACAGGAGTCTTTGAAAGCGACACAAGAAGTGGAACTGTAAACAACCAATTGGACGCGCAGAGAAATGGTTTGGTTTCAGAGTTTGGCGAAGACTTGGAAGACTTTTTGTAAAGGTAAGGCAGCAGTATGAATGTAGAATTTGTAACTTTTGAGACATTTTTGGAATTTTTTAAAGGCTCCCACACTTTTAAGAGGGCAGAAATCGACACCTTTCCAGATCAGAGGGAGCCCATTGGTTTTGGTACCAGCTTCATAGCAAGAAGATCCTGGGTTCAATTTCCACAGCTTGAGGGCTTTACCGTCCAGATTTTTTCATGTGAGTTTTGTCCGGTTTCCCACATCAACCTAATCCATTCACAGGGGGTTAAATCCTACAGCTCAGTACTCTTGGATACTGAATCAAGTTATTGGGGAATGATGGATAACTGTTAAAGTTTTCTTGACATGCATTACTAAAATGACAATTTTCCCATGAAGCTAACAAGACACATCTGTAACATTATGATTACAAAAGTCAGAATGATTCCATCAAGTAATCAGCAATCCCATCCGACAAGGAAACTTGGACAATCTTGACAAACGGACCTTATTTCCCTATGGTAAATTTAATATTAAGGCGAATATTTGGTCACTCCATGAAGTCATTGTAACACAGTGTTGGTGTATGCCAAGGCACATGCTGATTACATGTGTCTTTTTAAAATCTTTTTCATTATTTTGGTTTTAAATAGATTTTAAGTAAATTACCTTACAATAGTGTCACTGCTTCACTACTCTACAATACTGCTGTTGCCATGGCTGTTAGAATTTTCACTTGTGTTCCAAATGGGGACCGGGAGAGCGAGCCAATCTTACAATGTACTGCTTTAAAATGAACCAGCGTGAGCTTAATAGCATGTGACTTGTGCTCGTGGACCCTTTGACTCTTTCAATATATTCTCCCTGGTTATACCTCCCCTATTGTGCTAAGCTTGTCACCCCACTGACAGCCTAATATCCCCAGCACAGTGGCCCCCTTCGTTTTTCTTTTTTTTTCACTTGGAAGTTTGAAGACAAGGTGTGAGATGAGACACCTTCGCTCATCAAAGACAAACCCATCATCCTTTAAGCTCTGACACTTTGCTCTCAAGGTTAGTGTGTGCCGCCGGTGGTTTTATGGCACCCAGCTGGTTGCCTATTCACCAAGGCTGTGAGTGGGGGGGGGGGGGGGGGGGGCAGAGAGGGGGTCCATGTAGTGGAATGGAAAGGATCTACACTCATTTGGGTACATTAGCAAACGCGCTGACAGCTCCTCATGTGTCGGAGAGCAGTGACTGGGAACCGAAGATATTTTATGTGAAATAGTACTCATCACCTCGCTGCGGACAGTCCTGAATAAATCATGAGAAGTGGCTTTATAATGAATGTAAATATAAGTTTAAGGGGGTTTAACTTAAAGCGTTACCAAAATGTTGATACGATTGGCAGTGATGGTGTATGTGCATGGAGGCAGAATATATGGTATTTTCATTGGAAATACCACAAAAGATATCCCCTATATGCCATAACTGATCATTTTTACAGTATATTATTTGCAAGGTCAAGTATGCTGTTATAGTACTGCATTGATCTGCATACTAACAATGTTTTTTGATATTTGATGTTATGTTAGTCTGAACTAGGGCTGTCATCAACTACAGAAATTCTTGCTCAACTAACAACATTCCTGCCAATCGATTAGTTGACTAAAAGGGGGCGTGGTTAAAACTTGTTTCTGCTGTTTGGCATATGATTCCTTATGATCTGAATAAAATAGTCAAATAAGAAACATTTTGGACAAAGGCTCTATCAACCGACTAAATAATTAAAGGCCCTACTGTGAACTTTAAAAAGGAAGGGGGTATAAAGCATGTACATAATAAAAACATTCATTATCTATAGGACCATGACAACACAAAACAGGGGCTTGTAAAACTTGTTCAAAAAGATATGTCATGTTGGACAAGAACAACACAAAAATCTTTCCTAACAATTCTGAATATACAAAGCCAGCTGCCAAAAATCATAACACTGACTGACTGAAAACTGCAAAAAAAATGTTGAAGAATGTTGCTCCAATAGAACTTAGCCTAACGTTTTTAAATAGACATTGATTACTGAAAGTGGTGTAGTCAATAGAAAAAACTCATAGGTAAAAAGTTGTGAGTTCGCTGACAGCAACACGCAGATGGTAGGAACCAAGGTGCAATGGTAAGTGCTTCAGCGAGGTTCTTTGATTTGACTCCCGAGTAGCATAGGTCTGCTTGTGTCGAGTTTGCATGTTCTCCACGTGTCTGTGAGGGTTTTTCCTCTAACTGCTCTGGTTGCAAATTCTTAATCTCAGTGGGACTATCCTGGTTAACTAAAGATCAATAAACAAATAATGAGGAGATGTACAGTCTTCCTGAATAGGCCCAAACAAATGTAATGCACAAAGAACATAGATAGAGATCATTTTCAAAGCATACACTGTCAGTTATTACAATAAAATCCAAAAATATGAATTTGGTTATAAAGGGGAAAAACTCTAAAACTAATACACAATAGCTTGTCTAGTAATCCACCACAAATTTTATGATTTTGCTCAATGTATTTGCGGCTTCGTTAGCACTAGCTTTCCCATGATAAGCGCAATGTGTGATGCCTTGTTAAAAAGATTCCAACATTTGCCTCTACGTCGCTCCTAGCTACCTGCAGAGGAACACACAGCGACTGGGCATGCTCAGAGCGGCCCGGTAGCGGCTTAATAAAGACAGACTGACAGGTGGAGAGGAGGGCAGGGAAACTTTAAAGGCGTAATTAATGTTTCAAAACTCAATCCGTTTCCCTCCAGGCCAAAGTGTCCTCATCATCTTTTTCACTTTGAGAAAATTAAATGATTCCCTGCTTCATCCTTTGCCTTAGTGTCACCTGCTTCTCTTCTTATGTGTGTGAACTTTCGGAGGATTAGCTTTGCGTCCGATGGTGGGGTAGTTGTAGCCGTAGGGAGAAACTTCTTTGGTTTGGTCTCCTCGTCTGCCTGGGGCGACAGGGGGGATGTCAGCTCCTGTCAGGGTGCTGTCTGTCATTCCGCGGCCCTGTCTGCAGCGCTCTCGTCTGGGATTATGTGATGTGAGACAGCCTAGCCCCACTCACCACCTCCGAAGGCTCAAACAACAAACGCTAGGTCAAGGTGTCTGTCATGTCTCCGTGGCGATGGGAGGAAATGCAGTAGTGCTTGCATTGTTGGCTATGACAGGAGAAGTGTCACCTTGCCTGAAATGTGTGTTTGACCGATGCTAGCATGGTTCTTTATATATAGCCTATCCCGCACTGCAATATTGATAGTTGTCACATTGTCTGGATAGGAATACTTGCTTGGGTGTTGGTTGTCTAGGTTGTCCTGTTATAACAGCAAGATTTTAGTCAGCGTTCAAAGAGTTTTACACATAGGCTAGCATAGAACCAGCATTAGATTAAGAAAACAGTAATGGAATTTTTGCCTGCAGAAACTTCCAGCTAACTTATCGTTTAACAAAATTACATTCGAACATCTCCAGAAAAATAACAATATGTATATTTGCAGTATATCAATCCTCCAGACAGGTGGTCCTAAGCCAGGGGTGTCCAAGTTTTTCTCATTAAGGGCCACATATAAAAACACAGACAAAGCTGAGGGCCGACTGAGGGCCATAGACTCGTTGCCAATACAGTAAATACTTCAAATCTGTGTTATTATTACAAGTTAGACTGAACCACTAGACCTTTATTCATGCTTACATCCTCAATGGGACACATTAAATATTTTATATGGGCTTGTTAAAGTAGATTTTCAGAAATGTACAGTAAAAAGTAATGTTTAAGGTTATATGGGCCAATTCACCTGGAAGCTTGAGGGCCAACAAAAATTGGTCTGAGGGCCACAGTTTAGACATGCCTGTCCTAAGCCCTTATTTGTTTTTGAATGTAGGTTTCCAGGTACTGTGGTTGTCCACTGCTTCTGCTTCTGAAAGATTGTTCAGAGGCACTGGTTGAAGTCTGGGTCAAATATAAATAATATATTTCACTATGAGGAAGGACTACAAAAGTAGGCAACAAAAACAAACTTTTACCATGCTAGTTCAAATTGATGTGCTATATACATTGAGCTGAAGTGGCACTGGGAGTAGCACTAATGCACGCCTATTGTATTGGAATTGTATTGTAAATGTTGCCAGAATAATCAGAAAGTACATTCAAAGTTTGTCTATGTCACGTTGCTCCGTCAAACCCAACTCTTACAATAACACAACGCAGCCATCCACCGGTGTAATTCAACTTCTCACTCAACACCATTTTGACTGTATTTGCATGTGTCTGTCTTGTCGGACAGCGTGTCTCTCCTAAAGTCTGCCGCTCCATTGTTGCTCTGGCAGCCGGGCGTGTCACCGCGGAAACGTGTGGATATGTGTGTGTGCTCTGTTTTGACTGACGCAGGAGCGAGGAAAGCACCGGGCGGCAATGCTTTGTACAACTGCACCTAGCTCCTCTCCTCGCAAGTCCCTCCCGGCAACAAAGTGTCACAGCTGTCAACCCGCACAAAGCCAGGAGCGGGGGGAGAGGCAGGGGGTACGAGGATTAAAAAAAAAAGTTTAAGAGATGAAATTAAAGCAAAGAAGAGAACCTGACAGCACCTTGAGAGGAGGCATTGTCTGCGAGGGGAAATCTATCTGTGCGAGCCGCCTTTGATCAGCGGAGGATGAGAGCTGGAGAGCGGGTAAAGCCGGAGAGGAGAGGCCTGACAATTACGTTCTCACATTCAGAGGAAGCTGTCTCTTGACTAATAACTCGCTGCCGTCCTTTTGCACACTTGTTCTCCTGCCATGTCTCCTGTTGCCTCGTTTGCAACTTTGTTTCCAAGGATTTTTTTGTGTTTAGAAATCCTTGAGATAGGGAAATGAAAAGTTTATAAGTAAAAAAATATGATCACTAGAGATGTAGCAATGACTGTTGTATTGTGACAGTGTAGTTTAAAAAAATCTCACAGTGTTTATTTGCCATCTGCTGCCATACTGGCTCTAGTTGCTAATGTAAACTCCAAAGGAAACACGCAATAACTGCTCAAATGATCCATTGTTATTATGAGTTTTGAGTTGTAATTAAAACCGTCTCTGTCTGCAGCAAGTCTCTGAAACGCTAGAGAAACACCTTTAGACAAAACCAGTATGGCAACAACTGTCCATGCGATATCTCCTCTGACTGCCCTGCGTGACGTTAGCAAAAGCCAAACATAGCTGTACAGTATTTTGAATTACAAGCTCAAATTCATTGTTTTGTTGCAGCAATGGTAGCAATAGTGGTTCTACAATACTATTAGCGTCCACTAGCTATTGTAGGCTATATACTAAAAAAATATTAAATGTTAGATGCTTAATTATGAGCCATGTTTTAATCATTTCATTTCACAACATACACTTTGCAGAAATGTTAAATCCTCAAAGCACTTAAAAGTTAACTTTGTAAGATTTAGCCTAGTCCCAGTCATGCTAGCTCCGCTCTAGCTGCCATAGAGCTGATTGACCAGAACCAATCAGGCAGTCACATTTCTGTCATCACACGGTGGTAATGCTAGTCCGTGTCGAGGAGGAAAAAGAAAAACATTTTTTGGCACTGTCTGCCGGTGCGCACAGGCCAACTTCCAGGTCGACGCCATCTTTGATTCATCTTCTAGGACTCATTATATTTCCATGGATTTCATATTGAGTCAAAAAATATTTCACATAAACGATTTATATAACATGGATCTGTATTACTATATGACATCATAAGGTAGAACAGAGCGTTTTCTGTTTGAGAGAACAGCTCTACTCTAAATGTACAGATTCGTGAATGAAAAAACACAACTTCAGGTATGTTTGTGTGTGAAAACAAAGTCAGAAAATAGAATAATATGAGCCCTTTAAATGCACATACACAGATTTCCACATGACGTAATCACGCTAATCTGAAACATCACTTTTTCAAGCTAAATATAGAACATTTTAGTTTGTTTTAGATTACTGTGCTATTCCATCTGTAGTGAAGAAGAAATACTAGTTTGGCTGATACTAGATTGTGGTTGAAGTAACTCCCTGCAGTACCTTGGACCAAAACCTGAGAGAGAAGCCCACTGAGATAGCATTGCTAATTTAGTCAGGTCGAAAAACCCTTTAGTCAAAAGTGTTTTCTTAACAACAACCCCGCTCTTTGAAGGCTGCGGAGCGGGAGGAAGTTTTTCAGAGACGCATCCTTTGAAACACATGAAGAAGCAACAAGAGAGGAACTAGAACCAAAGACAAGGGCGCTGAGGGGAGGAGGAGATCAGCAACTTTATTTTGTGATTCAAGTCTTCTTTTAGAGGGGGTTATGTGGGGGGCAGTGTGTAAGACCCCGTGGCCCCTGCTAATGCTATGGGACCCCCCGCCAGCAGGATCTGAGCAGACTGTTTACAGAGCATGATGGGAAACACAGAAGCCTTTCAAGTATCTGTCTTTATTCGGTGCGTTCCAGCGTTGAGTGAGAACAAGCTAAGAAGTGTGGAGAGAGTCCTGGAGCAGTAACAGGAAGTTTGTGAGGTGCCTGGGGGCCTCCTCTGCGTAAGTGTTAGAGCTGAAAGTCACCCGCTACAACAGTGAACATCCCTACAGCGGTAATCACAAAGAGCCTCCATGACAATACAGATTTCTGGGGCTTGTTCGCGTCACCAGTCAAAGTCATTCAGTTTGATTGTCTTTGTTTTAGCTTAAAGAGACACTGAAAAGTCATATTTCTTTCATTAACTTTGACCTGTGTTAAATTAACACTAGTCAAACTGTAGAAATACAAGTATGTCTTTATTTTCAGCATGTACTACAGCTTTTACTGCTACGTTTTACATAATGCGTTTAATGCAACAGAGCACATGTGTCAAACTCAAGCCCAGGGGCGAAATCTGGCCCGCCATGTCATTTTATGTGGCCGCGACAGGGTAAATTAAAATGTATGACTGTCTTAAAATGTCAGTTTATCGGTAAATAGGCAGTTACACAGTCTTTTTTTTTTATTTTTTATTTTTTTTACATCAATGCGAATTGGCCCCCGGTGAAACTGAGTTTGACACCCCTGCAATAGAGTAAATGTATTTAGATAAAGGACAGATGCAATGTAAAAAAGTTCTTAGGGCAGAAATGAGACCACTGTGCACAAACCAGTAAGTGTGTTTTTAGCATGCTAGTTGTTGTTAGTCTTACTTCAACGGCAAAACTGCACTCTGACCTCTGAAAGCTGTAAAAAGAGCTTATAAACTCATCAGGGTGAATACAGAGTTAACAATTAAGACAGGGAACTGTTTTAAATGTTGTTCTTTGATTAAAAATGAGGTATAGTAGTAGTAGTAGTAGTAGTAGTAGTAGTAGTAGTAGTAGTAGTAGTAGTAGTAGTAGTAGTAGTAGTAGTAGTAGTAGTAGTAGTAGTAGTAGTAGTAGTAGTAGTAGTAGTAGTAGTAGTAGTAGTAGTAGTAGTAGTAGTAGTAGTAGTAGTAGTAGTAGTAGTAGTAGTAGTAGTAGTAGTAGTAGTAGTAGTAGTAGTAGTAGTAGTGCGACCCTAGATGCTTATGTGGATTATACATGAAACCAGAAAGTTAAATGACTAGATTGGAACGGATTTCCCATGAAATAGCTAAAACAATATTTTTTTACATGTTAAAATGTAGTTGCACCAATGTAGTTTGCACAGACTGCAGTTCTTACACTTTGTACTAGGCCAAAATACGCGACAAAGTGAGTATAACCAGTGGAGGGCAGAAATGACAGTTTTAGGCCAGTAGTGAAATAAATGAATCAGGAATATTGGCATTGCTGCTCTGCCTTTATGGCTATGGGCACGACACTTTACCCATGTACCCTGTGTAAATGTTAGTGTAATAGCATGACGAGTGATTCATAATTCAGTAAATAATCAGAGCGGTTGTTTGCTATGACAGCAATATCTACAACCAAAAAGCTCATGACCACGAGACAAAAAAGAAAAACATCAAACCCCATTTGTAAGTTTCATATAAACCTCTGCAATATCGTTAATACTATGTTTTGGTAATGAAACACATATTTACAACATGGGCCTGTGGAGACACAACCTTTCATTATCCGTCTACGATCTTTGGGAAATAACCTGGAATCCAATCACGAAACCTCCTCCTCGTCTCCTCTCTCTTTTGGTTTCTTAGCCGTACATCTCGATCCACTTGGCATTCTGCAGTCACCACAAAAGTTTGAGGTGCAGGCGAACGCGAAAGTAAAAGCAGGTGATTAGAACTGGAGGTAGCGCAGAGCTCGGGACTGCGACAGGGTCAAATGAGGCTTGTCAACAGGCGGTCGGTTCTTATAATGACACTTTAATGCAGCCTGCCAGTGCCAATAACTCCGACACAACTACACATGTGTGCATACTTAGAGCAGTCTGTAATTTGTTCTCCCTTGTAAAGTATTAAGCCCCTCCGCTGCCTGCGCTGGGAACTGCTGAGTGCCTGGGCGTAAATGTGTAAACCTGTTATTCTTCAGAAACAAGAGCAAATGTTTGTCATGGATTTGAGTTTTAGTGTCTGGGAAATTTATGGTTGTCGGTTTATTGGAGGGGCAAAAATGTAGTGCTGGTTTATTAGTAGGCTGATTTAGCGATTTCATTCTAACCCGCTTTGGAGTTATTTTTGAAAACTGTGAAACTGCGAGTGTTATAACACATGGATCTGGTTTACAGTTTGAAATTCTATAAAAAGATGTAATGTAATTCCAACCAGGGAGACCTAATTTCCAAGCTTTCAGGAGCAAAATAATCTGCCTCTTCATCTCCTGGATTGAAATTTGCCTGGGCTATGACGACTTGATGGTTTTACAATACTTTACAGAGACTTAGCCTATAGTTTGGAACTGTCCCCACAGTTTTCGAAGAGAGAGGATTAATCATTCAGAGGAACGCACGGTTCATTCGAGATAAAACAAAATAGGCTGCTTAAACAGTGTAAGATTAGCGTTATAATATTGATGGAATGGCCCGAAGAGAAAGGACTTTTAGAGGAGTTTAAGCCAATCACAAAAAACAGTTGAGATGTTTTGATAATAAAAAATACAGTTTTCGGCTAAATGAATGTGTTGTTCTATCTAACATTTTTACCCTTGCTACCTGCGCTACCTTGTTTACCTGCGCTTTAAGCATTTGTATAAAAAGTATAAATGCTACGTTAAACAGTTGTGATCAGATTGTACTTAAACTGGATGGTTTGGAAACAGACCCTTATTTCCTGCATTTGAACAGAAGGTAAGACTGTGATGACTTTTTGCACATCTCAATACAGAACTTGTATGTTTAAAGGTGCAAAACCAGGACACTGTGGGGCAAATCGTTTTTTCAATGTTCTATCTTGGTTTATGATGTGGTATTACACTGTAGATTTATGAAAAAAAAGTGAAATAATACATTTGTAGTTTATGAAATGGTGGGACAAACTCTCAATTTGTGTGACATTGGATTTGTGAAAGTGAAAACAACATGACGCCATCTTGGGTTCACCTTTCAGATTTTATTATACTTCCATGGTATAGACTTACAAAACATGGAGCACTTCCTGGATTACCACCTAATGACATCACAAAATGGATCAAAGCGTTTTGAGACTCGTAAACGGAGATAGCCTATTTTACTACTTTAAAGTATTAATACGACACGCTAGAGGGACTGTGTCTCTCGGCTGGCCTGGAAACGCCTTGGGTCCCACTGGAGGAGCTGGAGGAGGTGTCTGGGGTGAGGGAAGTCTGGGAGTCCCTGCTTAGACTGCGTCCCCTGCGACCCAGCCCCGGATAAGCGGAAGAAAATGGATGGATGGATGGAAAGTATTACAGCCAAATTGTACATAGTTGTGATGTGAAAACTTCAGACTCAGGGTCATAAATGTTCAAAATTGTTACATCAGTTTTGCAATTTTGAACAGGAAGTCAATGGACCTCGTTCTCTTATGAAGTTGTTTTTGATCAATAGGCCTTTTGTGTTTTTCTATGAACAAAATGTAAAACAAGGGTCTGCTTTGAGACTGATTACTACATACAATACAGTCTTGTTTTTCACCCTTATCTACACATCCCTACCTTTTGGAATACCACATTTTCTCTATACAAATCTGAAACTCCTCCCTGTTAAACGTGTGTCCTGTGTCTTAGTTCATGGCTTTTGCCCTCCATAGCCCGGTCATAACCCTGCAAACACAAAGCCAAAAAGCCACTGCAAATTCTAATGTTCTGCAAGTTTCACAACAGCCTTTGAGCCGGTCATGCTTTTAACAAACATCAAACCACGTTCTTGTAAAATGGTTCAGTCAAAGAGCTTGTAATTTAATTTGAGGGCTCTCTGCTTTTCTCTTTTCTCAGAAGAATGAAGTTAGACAGGCCACTGGTTTGGACAGAGGGAACAGCAGGCAGCAGGGGTCAGCGGGGTTTATCTGGGTTTAATATCGATAGTGTAATACAGGGAACATTTCACCGTAACTTCAATAATAGGCTACAGTCAAAACAGTAGAAAGTGTAAAAGCAATAGAACAGTTTGGACATGGAGACAGGACTAAATCAGATTCTTTATCATGTGGAGTCATGTTGTGTTGTTACTGAAAGTGTAATTCAGATGTGTATGCAAGTTAACACACATGATAGATTCAAGATAACGTTAAGAAACTAAGCAGTATTGAGGTAATTCCTGGAACTTGTGAATATTAAACATGACAGAAGAATAATGTGTCAAATGTGGAAACATGTTTAACTGGCAGACAGTGTGTGCCTATGTGAAATCCTCAAAGCGCCTAAAAATGAGCTTTGTAAGACTTATCCTAGCCCCGCTTAAAGGGAGGGGGAGGCACTAGCCCCTACTGAGGATGTAAAGTGGAAGTGAAAATTATTTTTGGGACCATGCACCAATGAGACCACTGAAAACAATGCAAAAAAACCTTCTTGATCTTATGTAATTACCTTAGTGCAATCTTCCCTCTTTTAAGATCCCTCGTTTTATAATATCTGACTCCAGCATATTTCCCTTAATGCCATTTAGAATTTAGCTGTTGCACCACTAGTCATCAAAGAGGCCATGATCAATTGTCTTTCGATGCTAATGGTAGTCGTCTGTCAACAAGTAATAGATGTTCATGACAATGTGATGTTTGTGAATGTGATTGTGATGTGTGTGAATGTTAACATGCCTGTTAATGTTAATGTAGTGTTTGTTAACTGTTACCCTTTTATGTTACGTTAATGTATTTTTATTTTTTGTCTCAAATAATATAAAAAGAAAGAAGGAAAGAAAGAAAGAAAGAAAGAAAGAAAAAAGAAAACAATACAATGCCATCTTGGGTTCACCTTCCAGATTTTATTCCATGCTATAGACGTACAGAACATATAGCACTTCCTGGATAACCACCTTGTGACTTCACAAAGTGAATCGTGGCATTTTGAGCCCCATAGATGGAGTCTAAATATATAGGATTATTCAAAGATTTTAATATTTTTAAGTAGTTAAACTATGTTATTGCCCAGCTATTTACCTATTATCTTGTTTTATTACATGTACCATTTTCCTTCTGTGGACCATTTTCCACTTTCCCCACTGTGGGACTAATAAAGGCATATCTTATCTGTTCTTGGTTCACCGTCATCATGACCTTGTTCAACACTCTGTATAGCCTTGTTTTTGAGACAGAGAATATTTACATTTTCACCTACCCCCTATCCCCGCCCACTGCTTGCACATAGTTGTGATCTGAAAAACTCAGACTCAGGGTCACTCATAAATGCTCAAAAATGTTACATCAGTTATCAGTGCAATTTTGAACAGGCAGTGGAGCTCAATCTATTATGAAGTTGTTTTAGATCAATATGCCTTTTGTGGTTTTCTATGAAATAAAAAGCACAACGTGTCTTGTTTTAATCTAATGAATAACCATTACTGTAGAACCCATTTGTTGCTGGACATATGGCATGGGCTCTCGTGCTGACGTTTACGGCCTTTACTCTCAGCACTGTAAAGTTAAGGGCTTCAGACAGCCCTCTTTGGCCCTGCTTCTCACTATTCCACATGTACACTTAATAACTCACTCAAACACCCCAAGCGCCGAAATGATCTGTGCCTTGGCCGCCAGCATTCTGTTACATCAAATGTTATTGCTAGAAAGATTTCACATAGTTGAAGGTAATTAGTCAACCAGCAAGACACATAACTGTGAGGTTAGGATACGCAGAGCTGTTTTTAAACAGCAAATTACATCTGTTTGGTAACCATTCATTTGACTCCAATGTTCCTTTGTGGCATTTCTGCAGCTGCGAATGAGAGAAACCAGCGCTCCTGCCATATGTTAGCGCCAATGCCAAAACAAATAGGGCTTTTGACACATGCTTAACCCAGCACAACCTTTTCCATTCAAGCTAACAGTAGAAGAGAGAAGGCTAGCTAGCTTGTAATTTGCATGTGTCTTAAAGGGGTGGAGGCTGTTATTGAAATTGATTTATGCAGCCTGTTCTTCAGTATAGACCTTATCTACACAAGATTTACGGCCCATTAGCGGTATGAGAAGCAAGAATGCAAATGAGAGACAATAAATCAACTTAGATGAAATGGCAACTGCGTGACAACTTGCTAGCTGAAATAGATGTCTTTTGGTTACAGTAGGCGTTTTGCTAAGATGTGTGTTATGCTAGTTATGCAGGCATTAGAAGTTAGCATGCATGGATAATGGAAAAAGAGCAATGCTTTTCCTTCAAAGAATTAGTGCTGCCCCGACAACAAAGTGACGGGATCAAAAGGCCAACTAGCAGACAGGAAATGGTAAATATGCAATTGCTATGCTAATGCTAGGAACCAGATGATCGAGTTTGAAAGGCGCAGAGGTCATAAGTTCACGTTGTTTGTCTGATGACGAAAGCAGAAAAAGAAGAATAGTATAAATAGTGAAGTATTAAATTCTCAATAGAACACCAAATTTGAAGATTTTGAGAAACTTTAAACAGTAGCTTATATGAGGGCCATCCATTGAGAACTATGTTGAGAAAGTCTTGAATACAAGTGAAGTCTTGGCATGTATTGTCGTGTAAATTGAAGCATTAGTACAAGTCTTTGAAGTCATGCTCTACTAGTGTGCATTGGTGCAACTGCAATGAAACAGCATTTCACATTTTAATTTGCAGTTACAAAGAGATATAAACAACACAGGCTAGAGATTAAGATTAAAGACCTTGCTCTAACACATATATTTGAGCAAAATTTGTCTTGGCCGAGTACAGATATAATTATACACTGCCTGGCCAAAATAAAAGTCGCCACAAAAAAAAAAAAGTCACAAACTAATATTTTGTTGGACCGTCTTTAGCTTTAATTATGGCACGTATTCGCTTTGGCATTGTTTCGATAAGTTTCTGCAATGTCACAAGATTTATTTCCATCCAGTGTTGCATTAATTTTTCACCAGGATCTTGCACTGATGATGGTCGAGTCTGACGCTGCACAGAGTCTTCTCCAGCACATCCCAAAGATTCTCAATGGGGTTAAGGTCTGGACTCTGTGGTGGACGATCCATGTGTGAAAATGATGTCTCATGCTCCCTGAACCACTCTTTCACTATTTGAGCCCGTTGAATCCTGGCATTGTCATCTTGGAATATGCCCGTGCCATCAAGGAAGAAAAAACCCCAGACCTGACCAACTTCAGCAACCCCAACTTATTTGTTTTGTTAAATCAAGGTGGCGACTGTTTTTTTTTGTTTTTTTTTGTGTTTTTTTTGGCCAGGCAGTGTATAAGCAGCTCTTGAGGTTAAAATAAGTCTGCTGTATCTAATTTATTGTCTGATAGTATTCTATTTGTTTGTAGCTTTACCGTCACAGCAAAACTCTGCACTGCCCTCTGAGAGCTGTGGAAAGCACTTATAAGCTCATTGCGGTGAATAATTAGGACGATCGGAATGCATAAGGGAAGTGAGGAATAACTTTGGACCGTTGCAAACCGTTTAAAATGAACCAGCTCTGTTTTTCACATTTTTACGACAATAAAAGGAACAGTTCCTTTAAAGATTTGGATATGACTCCATTACACAAACAGGCTACCAAGTCGAAAGGAAAATGGCATGTTTGAGTGTCTATTATTTGATGCCAGTAATGTTTGGTCCATTAAGTAAGAAATATAAACCATATTTTGTTTTAGTCTTCTGATGGATCATTTCACTTTTGTTTAGTTTTTAGGGAGCGGTTGAGTGCATGTGAACCATTATATTAAAAAAAAAAAAAAAAAAAAAAACTTTGTTAGCGAGACAACCAGTGGGGACTGTTTTTTATTATAGTGGTCAACGGCGGCTACAGAAAATGTCATCGCAACAAATATGGAAACTGCACCAATAGAAAAGTTATGAATAAAGCAAATAAGTGCAATATTAGTTTTTAGTTTTTTTTCTCATTAAAGATACAGTATGTAACTTTCTAGTGGTGGCACATCTTCTGCATGGTTCTGAGATGCAAGTCCACTCAAGAGTAAGGAAATGTGTTTTTCAATAAACCAAACCAAATTGAAAAAGCATGCTTGTTCTTTAGTCTATTTTTTGGCATATTTTGATTTAAGCTGAAATCTTATTACAAAAAAATCTAACACATTTTTTAAGTTACCAAAAGCAGCATCTTCATTGCGGATGCTGTCCCTGAAGAGAGGGAAAAAAAACAAAAAAAAACACTCTTGGCTTGGGATCGCCTACCGTTTTATGGAATTCAACTGTTGACCACCCAGAGCAAACACCTATGCAAAGACACGGATTAGAATAGCACATGAATTCCATTGAATAAAAGTAGCCCACACGCCCACAGTACCAGCTTTAGTTGCGAATCTAAGCTTTGAACCAGGAGGAAATGATGGAACTATTTAGCCTGTGTGCCAAGACCAACGACAGCCTGAGTCATCACAGTGACAGATTGATGTCAGAAGCAATCACTGTACTGTGTAAATCTGTCAGAGCGGCCATAAATAACCGCTCATTTATATTTACAAAACAATGACAGAATACTTTCCTACTGAAAATACTAACAACTTAATAAGTAAGCCATGGGGACCGGGCATATGCTGGAGCCTGTGCGGAAAGCCCCTTCAGAGAGACACATGGGGCTATGGATGAATGCAAAAGAGGTTGGATAAAAAAGGGAAGGTCAGTGATATCTCATGGAAAAAGGGAACGGATGATGAAAATGGATGATGAAAGTATTAATTGACAAGTGACAAGTTAGCTAACACGTCTGCCAAACAAAAACAAATGGTCAGAAGGGTTGATGAAGTTGGCCTTTTAACTGTATTCTTTCCAACTATTGTCCATGCAGAAAAGGTGACCTATACATTTGCCAAAAGATAGACTACAATGAAAGCACGTTTGTTTCATTATGGATGTTTTATAGCACTAAAAAACATAGGAAAACACACGTCCAGGAGTGTAGAACCAAATTCTGGGCCCTGGTTACAAACTATCTTGGTAGGCCCGTACTATTTGTTGTCTAAAAAAAACTACCCATTTGTGACTTTGTGAAGTCTCTGAGTGGGCTCGCATCTCCACAACCCTGACTTTTATCTAGCCCAAGGGAGCGCCTCCACCTCCTTGTCTTCATGGCTATAATATTCTACTGTATAGCATAAAGCGTATCCATCTCCTTGGAGAATGGATATCATGGAATCATGCAGTTAACGTTCCACCCCCAGAAAGTTGCATATTATCACTCCTTGTAGTCAGTCTTTTACTTCTACTTGAGTAACATTTTAAAGTGCTAATAGTACTCGTAAAGTTTTAGTTACTCCTCCCACTGTGAGTAAGTCGACAAGTGACAAAAGCAAACTTATTGACAATATGAAATGATTTGGACATTTCTGTTTCTCACGACGCTCCTTCAGATATGGTTTAGTTTTTCAAATGCCAGATTTGATGCAGTAAATTGTGCATGGTGGTAGAGTGGTTAACAAAGAGGTTAAAAAAAAAGAATCATTTCATTTGAGCCCCTATTCTGTCATTAGAAAAGATCACGTTGTCAACTCTAATCTGCGGTCTCTTCTCAACAGCTGTTTAATTTCAACATAATTTGACATGCCAATTACATTCATAGCATAATATTTTTGGTTCGGCAAAACTATTCCTGGGAACAAGGAAGCAGACATATTATTAGAATCCAAAATTAAAACCATGCACGAGTACAGAGAGCAGCCCATGTAGTCATGCAGCCAACAGCACAAACCATGTAGCTCCCACCAACCTCTCCAAGTCATTCCACTCAATTGGACGACAATTGGTTTTGAGCGAGCGCTTGCCCCTGGTCCCCGTCCCGTAACCTCTCCTCCTGCCTCCCCCTGTCAGTGCCGATCTGCCTAATTTAGCGCAGCTGAGCGATGGAGCAGACATGGGCCTTCCCGCTCCCCGAGACGCTTCTCCCCGACACGGTCTCCACGGCAACGCGCTGTGACAGATCGGAGGACGAGTTCAAATGGGAGACGTGAATGAGACGGGACATGTGAGAGAAGTGACAGGGTCAATGGAGATGCTAGCTAGCTGTCACACACGATAAGCGTCCAATCAAAGCACAGGCTAATCGCAAACACATGATCACAATGGGAAATATTCCAATTGTCCTGCTTTTACCATTACTACTCATCATGGTTTTACTTGTTCACTGTTCTTATTCTTTCATTAAATAAGTAAAGTCATTAAAAAAAAAAAAAATGTAGTAGTAACTGATGTAGTAGTAGTATTTTCCTCTTCACATACTTTTAAAATAAGTAAGTTGTGTTATTAGAAGTATAAGGTTAGAAGTAGTGGTACTAGTAGTAACTGTAGCTGTATAGTAGGCTATTAGAATTGTAGTAGTAGTAGTAGTAGTTTAGTAGTAGTAGCAGAAGTAGTAGTAGTACCACTAGTAGTTTGGGTAAAACTTGTAATAATGAATTATCTTAAAAGTATTAACAAAAACATAATGAACAAATAGATTATTAAGAATGATCAGGCTTAGTAACTCCTCATCCCAACCATAGACTGTATGCTAATGAGTGCCACTCGACTCGGCTCCAATTCACTTTACATTGAAAAATTGTCACCCCTCGCTCTGTAGCTGATGCAATGAGCCTTGTCATTTTGGCCTTAAAATATTTGTAGTAACCTACTCTACATGATCCTGTAAGTTTTATTTTGCTATTTTTTTTTCTCTAAATCAAGATATAAACATTAAAAACAGACAAACCAAGGCCACTCTCAATAGCATTAGCAACAGGTTTGATTGACAGCGTTGCTAAGTGCCCGCTTACTGCTAAACCAGCGATGCGGGCGGAAAGGGGCGTTACTTTCAACAGCCTCGCTTCAGATTGGCTCTTTTGGTTGCTATGATACTCGCGGTCAGAATTCCAAATATGGAATTCAGCTCCAAATTCTCCCTTATAACTTCTAGCCTCGATGAGCTTCATTTGACTTGAGCCGAATGCTATGAGTAACGTCACACGTACTTAGTCCACTTCTTTATACAGTCTAGGATCATAATCCTAACTCCTCACCCCTTAATTGAGTAGTTAAGTTCTTAAACAATTTGTTCATTATTAATTAATTTGGTTTGCATTCATGGTTTATCAAGGCTGATATAGGTGTTTTTATACAACGGTACTACAGACGTCTAATAATCAAATCTTTCTACTTTCTTTTTACACTGTATTTTGTAACTGCCAAACTTTTAAGAGGTCACAGATTTCTCAGTACTATTCCCACATATTTCCATCCTAATATTTTCATCGGGTTTGAATCTCGCCTGTATCAAACCCTAATCAAAACAAGAACACGACTGCGAGCCAACCGTTGCCACGGCGCTGCGATGGCTGAAATCTGAAGTGACAGTTTGACATGTAATATGGCACCCTTAATGTGATTAGGGCCAGCGTGGCACTTTCTTCAAACTCCCACATCTCCTCCGTGTCCAAGTCCCCCCGGATACACACTCTGCAAAAAAATAATAATAATAAAAATGAAAAGAAAAACAAAACAAAAAAGTCTCCTAGTTTTTCTTCATGGCTTGAGACAAATTGAATTGATGCCGTGGTTGAATCACGGCCCCCCTGGAGGGCAATTGCAAGCATATGTATGGGGGAGTGACAGAGGGGAAGAGGGAGAGAGAGGGAGAGGGGGAGGAAGAGGGGAAGAGAGATGGGGTGAGAGAGAGAAAAGCGGGAGAGAAGAAGAGCGATGGGAGAGAAAGAGAGAAGAGAGAAGAACAAAGACAGAGGAAGGAGTGAGAGAGGGAGGGTAAGTAAGGGAGAGGAGAAGATGAAGAGAAGAAGAGAGAGAGAGTTATGAAGGAGTAAGAGGGATAGAAGAGATCAGGGGAGAGAGAGAGAAGAAAGAGGAATGAGAAAGGAAAGGAGAGGAGAAAGAAGATAAGAGAGCAGAGATGGTGAGAGGAAAAGACAGAAAGAAAGAAAAGAGAGGACGGAGTGACAGGGAGGGATAGAAAAGGAGAGGAGAGATGTGAAAGAGGGAGACAAAAGGAGAGAGGAACGAGTGAGAGAAGGATGAATGGGATTACGGAGGAAGAGGGGAGGGGGTTTGGGAGAGGAAAATAAAGGGAAGGGAGAGAAGGAGAGAAAGATGAAGAAGAGGTAACAAAGAGAGGAGAAAAGGGAGGGAGAAATAAGATGGAGTGGAAAAGAACAGGAGAGAGGGGGAGAAAAGGAGATAGGAAGAATCAGAGAAGAGAGAGGAAAAAAGAAGAGAGGAGAGGATAGAAAGAGAGGAGTTATAGGAAGGGAGAAAGGGAGAGAGACATAAAAGGAAGGAAAGACATAAAGAGAGGGACAGAGAGAAAGAAGGATGGAGAGCGTAAGTGGTTTAGAAACATCCATGCCCAGAACAGAGGAGTTGAGTGGGAGACAGTACAAAGTGCTCTGTGGATTAGATGGAGCATTATCGGAGCAGTGCTGGTTGGCCCGTCTCCTGCCTGTCAATCAAACGGATGCAAATGAAGCCTGACACGACAATGATATCACCCCTGGCGACAGATCCTGACAGCGCCGGACAGACGGAAGGAAAAAAGGCAAAGAAATCTGGGGCAAATAATGAGGAAGCCAGATGGAGGAATAAGGATCCGAGAGGTGGGCGGAGATTTAGGGGACTGCGTGTAGGAGTTAAAAGTCTATGCTGGGGATTTTGATGCTATTCAAAATGTGCCCCAAGTCAGACGGAAGCTTGAATGTATGAGACAATTACTGCAAAAAAGGCGGTCAATTTGTTCAATCTGTATTTAAAGACGCACTATGTCACTTTTCTAATGAGGGGGGTGTTATTGTTCTGCGTTAAATGTTCCACAGTATGGCATGAAACATATGTATCTTTATGGAGATACGCTGGGGACACCAGGACAAGGTACAAGTGAGATCTGTGAAAAATTTACACCGGGTTCACCAATTGGCCAGAGGAAAGTTCCTACCAGTCCTGTCATGTGTCAACAAAATTTGTGCTACATCAGATTTTAGCAATGTTTGGATTTCTTTTTTGACTCCACGCTGGGTCATCAAGGGGTGATGACCAGGCAAAGAGAAAGATTTCCTCAGTTTAGTTATAATACCTTCGTTACCAAGACCACCTTCAGAAGGAGGATGTGGTACAGTGTTTAGCCTGGACCAAAATCAACTGGTCCATTTTAACAGCAGCCCAAACAAACTGTACTTGTAGGTTTTATGAACTCGAGTTCACTTAAAGTGGACCAAATGGTGCAGGTGCGAACATCCCCTAAGAATTCAAGATTCAATTTAATGCACATGTAAAAACAATATAGTGTTTTGCAGAACCCTTCAAGGTCAGAATGCATTTTATGGCAATGAAAACCTGTTAGTGAATAAATACAGGATAGATACGGTTCATAGCATACCATGGAACATTCAAGGCTGTCAGGATTTGTTGTTTTTTTTTGGTGTGTTCTGTGCTGTTTTTCCCCTTCCCTTCTGTGTCTGAGGCTGGAACTGGGCGGAGACTCTGGCACCACCCACTACACACCTGCAGTCCATGAGCAATCAAGCCTCCACCTTGATAGTACAAAGGGGCTGGGGATTGCTACAGAGGCTGCCAGATCGTCGAGTCATCCTTCATGTCATCTTCCTGTATTTCTACATATCATCCTCCAGTTTTCTCATCAGTGTGTCCTCCGTGATCCCGTTTCTCGGACCCACCGTGCACCTCCGCCTCCGACCCAGCTGCCTACTACAATCTCCTCCAACCAGCATTCGCATCCTCCTGTTTGCAATAAACTCTGTTAAACTTGTACCCCGAGTCTCTATCTTTAGTCCACCATTCTTTACGACAAACGCAAAGCCACAGAGGCATAACACATGACATAACAACCTTTGAACTTCTTTAGTGAGTAGCGAAGGTATGAGTCAGTGGTGAGTAATGAAACATTCACCTGTAAGAGCTCAAATCAGATCTAATATGTGAAAGGGTTGCTACAGTTTAGTAACAAATATAATGTCTACAACTCTGCTAAATATTTAGTTTGCACCTGACATTTAAAAAGAAAATCAAATTAACAGTAGCAGAAAACCAATTAACATTTAAAGCTAAACAAAAGGGACACTGCAGGCTACGCTCACATTCATTATTTATACAGCGATCATACACAGCTGAAGTGAACCTTTCTCTACTTATATAATAAATATGTTTCTGAGTCTGTATGTTGTATGTGAAAATAATTGTCGTGGGGTGAAAACAACAGCTCCACGGACCAAAATGAGGCAATAAAAAGCAAAGGAACACATTTTGTCTGTTAAGCTGCCCATAGTTCAGCCTCAGTGCGTCCGAGTTGGAAGGTTCAAGAGCATTTTCATCATGGGTTTCTTCAGATTTTTCCCATCATCCAAATAACGCACGACAATTTTTCAGCTCGATTGACCAAGATCTGGCAATTGGTCCAGGTTGGTGTAGCGCAATACCATATTCTGTTTTAGCACATGACTTTACATGACTTTGTCTCAGACCAAAGTGAATCAGCAGTTATGAAATGAAGCAGAAATACAGTCAGAGGGTAAGCCAGTAAAATACTTCAAAGGTCTCAACTAGCAGTGAAGAATTATGAAATGGTGAAAGTTTGAGTTGAAGAAATGAAAAGTGAATTATTGTTTTTGGCACGAGCACGGGGGAACCAGAGCCCAGAGCCATATATCTGAGTGAGCCATCGCAAGCTGCAAAGATGGGGATCCTGGCTCGGTTAACGTTGGGGCAAAGCTGGTCTTTTCCAGTCTGTGCAAAAGTATGTTAGTTAATAAGTGTATTTTACATGACTCTAAAGGCGTGAGTGCGTTAATGCTTTAGTTTACATTGATTACTGCACTGTCACCCCCATATAATGCTATTTTCTGATCTATGTTATAATGTTTTTTCATCACAAATATACCTGGAGTTGTGTTTTGTTTCATTCACACATGGCAAAAGAAGGGAAGTTTACTTGTATAGCACAATTTGTACACAAGGTAATTCAAAGTGCTTTACAGAATAAAAAAGACATTAAAATCACAGTAACATAAATAATCACAAATAATAAAGATTAGCATTAAAGGAGAAAAGTGCAGAATAAAAGCCTTTCAGTCATTTTTAACACACAAACCCTGCAGGAGTATTTAGGAGTTATTCTCTCAGACTGAAAACGCTCTGTTCCACCTTGTGATGTCATGTTTTAATACAGGAAGTGCTCCACTGTATTGTTAAACTATATACACCTTCACTAGAATCATTTGGATAATTGCAGCAATGGAATTACAATCACTACTGAATGAACACGTGTGAATGAAACAAAACACAACTCCAGGTCTGTTTTTGCTGAGTAACATATATATAACATGGCTTAAAGCTCACAAGAGTCAATTTTGTGTAATATACGACTTTAAAGGGTCTGTATCAAATTCTTTTCATGTAAACATTGTCTCAGAACAGATATATTGTAAAAGCAGCACTGAGGGGCAAGATGAGGTTGCTGTGCGTTGTCTGCATCTAATTATAAAGCATTTTCATCTGTGAACTAGGAAGTAATGCTGGTGCACTGTTCACCTGATAGTTGTTGTTTGCATTACAGTGATGTCAAAACTCAGCTCATGCCACAGAAAGTCATAAAACATGCTTATAAACTCATTGTAGTGAAGCATTAGGGTGTTGGGAAAGCTTTAGGAAAGTGAGGAACAGGTTTGGACAACTGCAAATGATTTAATATGAACTACTTCTATTTTTAAAGTTTCTGTTTTAATTGTTAAAATAAAATCACCGAGGAAATAAATAGTTGCTTGGAAATTTAAGGGATGGGGAGTCTATAAATATTGTTAACTAATGGTCCCCAAAGAGCCTGTTACCGAGGGCCCTCAGCACACTGGAATCGGCCCTGAGTCTGGCCCACTGCTGAGGGCTGTGGTGATGTGAGTGGCGACAGGATGACAGATGGAGCTGAGGGTTAGTGGGGACGTGACTTCAGTGAATGGATGGCACCACCGCGGTCCACAGGCCACAGGGAATCCAGGAGAGCAGCGGCAGCTCGCCAAAGGGAGGGCCTAAGGTTTCCAGAACTGAGGGTCATTTCTCAACTGTGTTTAAAAATGTGTCAACAACCAGCAAGACAGCCTGAAGCTGCCAGCTCTCCTGCCTCTGAAAGAGCTTGTATTTATGTGGTCCCAGATGAAACGGAGAAATGATTTATAAAAGATATGGAGAGAAACGTCTAAACCTGCCATCTGTGCCTTTCCATAAAACCAAATCAAATGTTCAACATCAAACTCCCAGTGCTCGACTCTTTCAAGAAGCATTTCCTCCTCCGTCAGTACTGCGTCTCCGCCCCTCCCCTGCCTTTTAGGTTAAGAAAAGCCTGTCAGAGCAAATCAAGTCCAGCCGAAGACATAGTTGAGCGGCCGTGACAGGCTGAAAGCTGCTCAAATGGCTCTATAATAGGGCTAATAATGGTGTGGGTAAGCATAATTTAGCCGGCGAGCCCCGTGCGGGCAGCTCTGGGAGGATGACTGCGGCGCTGTTGGCAGTCGATGATGAGACTCATTTCAATGATACGACACGACCAGAGCAGAAGGTGGACAAGCTCCAGCTCCCTCTGAGGCGGGCCCCGCGGCCGGGCCCGAGCTGCTCATCACAGAGCACTGGACTGGAAAATCACACATGACTGCAGCTCCAGCGCGACCCTGTCTTTGAAATGGAGAGAGGGTGACCTCACTGCGCCTGGGGACTCGGTTAACCAATCAGCATGAACTTCTGGAGAACTCTGTGTGATGTTTGTGTGAAGAAGTGGTGACAGCTATAGCCACAAGCTAATGGGGCCAGTCCACCGGGAAAGCACTCCCTCGGGGCAGGATAACCAATGTCTCTGGGCAGACATCATGTAAACACACAAACTCCTCTGGAGGGAAGTGCAGAGGACACATGTGTCCTTGTCCTGTGTCCTCTGGCCTCAGTCCTGCTGCAGCTGCACTCAATGCACTACACTTTGGTCAGGTTACTCAGTTCAGGAGAGAGAAGAACTTACTCACTACTACTTCTTCATTAGATCTATGTTTGGACATTAACTAACTCATTGGATTGGATGGATGACTCCTTAAACAATCTCCTGCCCACTTGTAAAGCTAACCTGTCCTATAAGAGCTCCCCGCTGTGAGCTCTGTGTAAGTACTGTATGTGTGTCCTCTCCGCCGGTGTTTCTACTCTTCACGCCAACATAATTAGTCACAGTGGGTGATGAGAGCGGAGGACCCCGGAGTGCTGGCTCTACTGAAGGCATACGTGGCATGCACAGCTGGAGAGAGAGCGAGCATGTTTGGGGACGTGCAGAGAACGGGGCGAGCGGAGTTTCAGAGCAGGTACAGCCCACAGCCATCGCCAAGTCAAAGTCACTCCCCCAAAGTCGCAGTGACGCAGCGAGCCCCCAGCATGCCGCCTTGTGTTAGCATGCTAATAAAAGGAGTAATAGCTCGAGTTTGACATGTCTGTTTGAGTGAGAAATACGCCTAAGTGTTTTACTTCTATGGGATGTTAACTGCTAACACATAACATTTTTAGATCCCCATGTTACCTTTTATTGTTTTGAAAATGCTATATTCACCGAAAACAATGTATTAACATGTTTTATAAATTTCTTTTGTTCTTGAAGCTCTGGGTCTCCCCTCCTCTTGCTCTCCATGCTCAGTTACTCCCCCTTCAGAGCGCTATCACAACACAATCAGCGTGAATCCCACTAATGAAACTACTGCACATCACATCACGTTTGTCAAGTTGCTGTGCACAGTTTTGTATCACGCTTTTGTATATTTTTGAAGAATTGTTGCGTGGGAGTCATGTACGGTGAGAGTTGGACAAGAGTAAGGCGGGTTCAAATAGAGATCGCTAAATTACCAAAACATGGATGGAGGACATTTAAAACCATTTCAGGCATGTTTTTAATAAGGAAACATTATAACATGGCCGTTTTTGCATAATACCCCCTCTTTAATCACTCAAACGCCATTGTTGACTGCGCCCTGAGCTCCCTGCGTCCGCTACTGTCCAAGGACATGTGTGTCGCTGTATATTTGGCTGTGTTACTGTGTCTGATGGCTAAACTGAGTAGACAGGTGCTGACAGGCGCAGTGCCAGAGCGGAGTATGCCAACAGGGGAGATTTGTGAAAATATGCCCCCTGTCATTTCCTCTCCACTTCCCTGACAACTTCACTCTGTCGAAGCACATGTGTGTCTGCGGTGGGCGGGACAGTGTTTGAGAAAGGACATGTCCCCGAGTGCAGGTGGGCGGAGAGAGCGGCTGGAAAACAAGATATGAAGAACGCAAGAGTTTGGGGTTTAGGAGAGAGTTTGGGTTCTCTCTGTGTCTCATATTGTCAGAGATTAAAGTAAAATGAGAAGGTATTTATGGTAATGGTGCAGCGGCCATCTTGAGAACGCCTGATTTTGTCCAATCTCGGAAGCTAAGCGTGATTGGGTTTGGTTAGTACTTCGATGGGAGACTATACTGGGAATACCGGGTGTAACAGTGGGGTAGCAGTAAATCTAGCGCAAACTGTTGATGTGTCCTTAGGCAATACACTTTGAAAACCTTGCCGAGTATGAATGCGATGTGTGTGAGTTATTGGTTGTTGGAAGGCGGTCTTGCTGTCAGTCTTGCTTTTATGTGTCTGTTAGGATTTGGTGTGTCTGATCAAAGAGTTGTCACAGTTCCAAAGTTGACATAGTTTTGACTTTGACTTTGAATTTTAGGTTATTGTTTGAGCTGGTTTGATTCCGCGCTTTACCACTTTTCATGTTTACACCCTGTTAAATAATATGTTGAAAGATGTTTTAAACAATATGGCAAATTGAAAAATAGCCAGTACACTGCAAAGCATATTATCTAAGTGAGTTATGAAGTCTTCAAACAGGAACAGTACTAGTTCTTCTATTTTTTATTTTTTTTTAATCTTAACTTACCTAGATATAACTTTTTGCACTGTAACTTGTCTGAACAGTTAATCTGAATCAACAAAGGCATATTACAACCTGAAGTAAGAACACAGCTAAAAATATTCCCTTTTTGCATCGAGATTACAATTGCCAGAATTCCTCAAACAAAATCTTTTGAAGTTGAAATAATCAGATCCATCAGCGAAGCCACGTCTTGAATATATCTACCTCTACGTTTTTACCTCTTAACTCTCACACTCTTTCAAACGCCTCTAAATCTCCCCGGGAGTTTCATCTTTGATCCCTCCTTTCGGAATGCGTCCTGAAAGATAGCGTTTCATGCCCAAAACAGCCCAGAGTAAAGCAGGCGCGCGGAACATGCTAGCTGTCAGCCTCTTTCTCTTCACCTGTATCTCGCGTGGCCGCTCGAGTTTAATCTGCGGAAATGCGCGCTGGCGACAGGGACGTCAACAGAGCAAGAACAGAAGCGGGCTGTGTCTCCGTTACATTAGCCCCAGTGTTGTGGCCCCTCGGGTGAGCAGCAGTAGTCAGGCCACGTTACTGTCAGCCGCTGTTACTGTCAGGGCAATCACCACGGTAACACACAGCCACATCCCCCCGGCTGACAGTGCAAACCAAATGTACCACCTTGCACATTTCAAAACATCTCAGAGTGCTTATGTTTTCAATGGGGAGTGATGTAGCTAGCTGTAATGTTGTGATGTTGTAGGTCGACTTGTATTACAGTAAATTGCTTTGGAACAGGGGCCAGTATTCCATAGTCCCGTCCAGTCCAGTATTATGCATAGTTGCGGTCTTGTAAAGTCGTGCTTTAGGGAACATTAGCAAATCTATTTCATGCTTTACAAGTTTAAATAATGTCTCGTATGGAAAACAGACTTGCAAATGACACCCATGAACATACATAACTCAACTGTTGTCAGCAGAACACACCAGCAGTTCAAATCAGGCTAATAAAGTAGCTGCTAAATATTAGAAAGTCATCCTTAAAGCTTTTCTTCCAGCTGATCTCAATTGGAGATGTTATTGCTGTGCCTGGAACATTCCACTGTATGGCATTAAACTTATCTCCTTGGAGACAGGCAGGTGCCAAGTTGCAAATCAAGAACTTCTCTCACAGTAAATATGCATGTTTTTCACAACACCAGTTCCACGCCTGCACAATAACAAGAACCAAATGTAACTATCAATGCTTCTCCCACTTTTTAAACCCAGTGGCCCGTCATATAATAGTTAAAAAAAGTACAAACATGGCTAAACCAGGACTAAATCAGGTTTAAAACTAAAATATATAAACAAAAACATTACCAAACTGGATGTAAACAAGACCAGGACATAGCAAAAAGACTCAATCTTAATACATTCTACACCAGCTTTTCTCTCCAGCTATAACTAGACCTGACACATGGATACTTTCATTTTGGTGGTATTAACTTGTGGTTGAACCTGCCTTTTCTCCTCTCTGTCCATGTATTGTGACTTTACCTGCCCATGTTCTCGGTTCTGGGGTCAGGCCTGTCCGTTCCACTTTACAGATGTTGAACTCTTTGCCTCTTGACCTCCTGGCGTCACCTCCTCAGCTTTCCTCCCACAGCTTCATAATTCCCTCTCTGGTTGTCAATCACCACGGGGGCCTACCAGTGGTGCGTCCTGCCAAAAGAGCGGGGTGAATGGGGGGCGTGGGCAGGGGTCAGGAGTTCACAGGAAACCGGGGAGGCCAGGAAAAGCTTTGACTTTTGAAAGAACCTGCGGAGGTGTGATAGAAGGGCTTTCAGCACCAATATGGCCGCACGCAGCAAGTCAAGAGCAATATGGGGCAGGTTTGTTGCCCTTTGGCAGGCTGAGGATTGTTGTTTTAATTTGCTGATATGTGGGAGTTGGTCTGCGAGATAAAGAAAGTTGTTTATTCATAACAGATAGTACAAGCAATGCACTTTAGTCTTACAATCACTTTTTCTGAAGCCATATCTGATATTGGCAGATTAAAGGTTCTCTATGTAACGTTTCTGGTCATGGGGAAACCAGTGTATTTTTTGTTTTGTTTTTAATTTATGAAAAAAAACAGTACAGTACAAAACATAACAGGACTTGGCAAGAGATAGAAACACGCAAAGGAGACAAAGAAACAGACAAGAAAATGATAAACCTGGTACAAAGCAAAGGACAAGAAACAGAAATAAAACAACAATCAGAGCTTGGGGTGGGTTGAGGGGGTGGGTTGAGGGGGTGGGCTGAGGGCTAATGTTTTATCATTGAGCAGGTCAAATAATGATTGAGTGAGTATAGTTATGAAGTTAGAACTAGTTTTGACATTCAGTTTTAGGGTTGAGTCTTCATTCTCTTTTATTTACTTTTTTCCTTTTCCTTTCTTCCCTTATTATTGTCCTTTCTTTCCTCATTTTTTCCCCTTTTCCTTTCTCCGTTTTCCTTCCTCTCCCCTTTTTTTTCTTTTTTCCCTTTTTCCTCCTTTCTTCCCTCCTTTTCTCTTTTTTTCTCTCTCTTACCTTTTCTCCTTTTTTCCTTCTTTTCCTTTTCTCTTTTCCCTCCAGTGCATTTCTAACGGCCTCTTTGACTACCACCAATCTGTCATTCACACTCCACATATAGACAGTAACACAAGCCAAGTTAAAGTTGCACTGCGTAACCTTTTTGATGGCGAGTCGACCACCTGCTTGTCTCCATACAGATTTTATGGCTTTTCCTGGAATATTTCAATAAAAACACATCCCTGAATACATGCAGGTTCAAGAACTTTAATTCCGTACTAGGCAGCGTTTCAAGCAGTGCAATAACATCTCCACAGAGACAAGCAGAAAAGTTACACAATGCATCTTTAATCATCATTTCACTTATCTTAATTTAAGCCCAATGAGAGCACCCAAACTCTTTTTCATGAGTGCTCTGTTAACATACAAACAAAAACAAACCAAACAAATAACTTCTTTGCATGTCCTTGAAATGTATTCTATTTTTGTGAAGCAAAACAACCAAAAGATGTTTTTTTTCCCCCATTTCAGTTCTAGTGTAGCCCGTTTTTAGACCTAGACAGTCATGAGATCCAAGTTCCTGTATGAAAGTTCAACAAACGTGAGATATTCAGGCAGTAAAAGAGTGTATCTAAAGGTAGAGGCTGAAGTCTGCATGTGTATTATTTATCCAAAATCTACAGAAATAAGTGTCTTGCCCAAGGAAACAACAATAACTATAACTTATGTATCTACCTCAGACATTATACTGTGCCCATGAAACATCTTGCCATCAAAACCAATATAATAATGCATTTACTCTGTATTTTAGGCTACTCGAGGTCTTTTTTCATAGCGCTCCACTGTTTTGGGGCAGATCTGTTTTGGTGAATGTGATTCTCGTTGATCAAAGCCGTGTGTCAGTGACAAAGCGGGGTTTGTTTAGCCCAGATGTCATGTATCTGCAGCCATAAATTACAGGGACTTATAGAGCAGGGCGGTGGATTTCATGCTCGTCTGGCTGCCTGTCTCCTCACTATCAGATGCACTAGAAGTTTCACAATCACAGACCACACACATGAAGCAGGAGGGGGGGGGGGGGGGGGCGCAGGCGGGGTACAGGAGCAGTGACGAGAGATGGGAGCTGGCAAATGATGCTCTCAAGTTGATAGAAAGGGTTACGGAGGGTTAGGCGCTGTTCAAATGAAGTACTTTAAAGGGGGCTATTCAGTTGGAGGGGAATTTTGATGCTTTGATCTGGTGACCTTTTACTTAAATTACGTAGCAGTTTACTAAGAAAAAAGCAATGTTTGTTGGTATAGTAGCTACTAGCTCAAATGTGAATTCTCAATAACTTCATCCAAAGGTATTACTCCAGTAGGTCGATGGGAAGAGGATTTATAAGGGACAACAGCAGAAAGGAGAAACTATGTACACGTATATGTATATGAGTGAGTTGGCTAAAGATGTGGGAGTGATTTTTGTGTTTAATCTGCATTTTTACATCTAAATACATTGTTTCTTAGTACTTTTTGAGTATGAATAGCTTTTTTTTGCGCAAACTTCCGTGCAGTTGTCGTAATGCGAGTTCATTTTGGGTTAGGATACATATGTAACAGATTTGAGAGTTTGACACGCCCCCTTTTAGTTGACTGATCGATCGGCAGGTTGTAACAACTTTTGTCAGCCAAGAAATTCTTTGGTTACCTGTTGAACTGCAAATAAATATACTTTAAAAGTCCTATATTATGTAAAATGTATTCTTGTGAGCTTTAAGCCATGTTCTGATGCCGTTACCTCCTCAAAATCAAAGCTGGAGTTGTGTTTTGTTTCTTTCACACATGTTTGAGTAACTCTATATTATTACTCTGTTTACATCACCAAAGTTCAAAATGCTCTGTTCCACCTTGTGATGTCATGAAGTGGTAGTTTTGAAGTTAACAGCTACATTTTACTTTTAGTTCAGTAGATATTGGTAGTTCCAGGACTGAAATTATCCAAAAGATTCTAGTGAAGGTGTATGAAGTTTATGAGCACAATGGAGCACTTCCTGTATTACCGTATGACATCACAAGGTGGAACAGAGTGTTTTCAGTCCACCTAAATATGCAGGATTTGTATGTTAAACACAACCCAACTCCAGGTGTGTTTGTGATGAGGAAACAACATTATAATATAGATCAGAAAATGGCGTAACATGACATAATATAACAGCTGAGATCATGTATTTTGTGAATGAAGTAATCATAATAATCATCGAAAATTATCATCTGCATTTGACCCATTCTATAAAGTTACCGCAGCCTGTTATCTAAAAGAAACCAGATTGATATGTGTAGCGCTCCTGAGTGAGTTCTACACATTATCATTACACACATCTTTGGGACAGCTCGTTGAAAGCGACTGGGAAGAAGCAAAAGTTTAAATGGAATGCGGCGCAGAACAGAAGCTGATGAATCTAACTTCTGCTTAAACTACTTTATATTCTTTACACAAGTGATTTTCAAACTTTTCTCGGTAAGTACAAACTAAGATGATATTGGCTTTCCAGCAATAATACAATAGATTAGGACTAAACTGAGACAAAACCAGGTCTAAAATGAGACTTCTCCATGATTAAGGTGGTTCTAAATAATGATAAACCCAACACCCATGAACAGGATTGTCTCTAAATCAAATAAATACTCCACATATACCACGAGTGACTTTACGCATATGCACATTACTCTGCTAGTAAACAAAAGTATTTCTTGCATGTCTTGTATTTCTGTCCACTGGCATCACCGTGGTTGTTCTTTCGCTTCTGTCCAAATTGCAACGCCAAATGTTGAAATGCGATTGGACAACACAGCAGGAGGAGTGGGACAAGACGATTTGAGTGTGTTTGAGAACTCGCAAAAATATCATGAGAATTCCCCTTGCAAAAAAAAAAAAAAAAAAAAAAAAAAAAAATCACAAGCACCAGGGGGAAACCCACCCAGACACAGGGAGAACATGTCAACTCCACCCTGAAAGTCCTCATCTCTCTAGGTATTAAAAACCAATGCTTACGTGCTGTGTAGACTTATATATTATGGTTAATTGCCAAGTGTTTGTTGTCATTTAAAGTCCCACCATGTAACTTTTTGCCAATACAATTAAATATTCTTTGGAAGTTGTTGTTTTTTTGTTTCACGTGTCCTTACTGTGAGCAGGTTTGGGCCTCCTCTTGCTTGTTTCCGTGGAAATGCTGTCCCTTTGTCATTAAAATCTCCATGGACACTATTCTTAAGTATGATTTTAACTTTCAACTTCTACGGAATCACACAGTTATGGAAAAAGGAAAGCTCCACAGTGCTGCTTTAACCCTAAAGTAAATAAAATACGGCTTCTCTCCGCTTCCTTGATATGTTATAAGAGTTATTCAGGAAAAATAAATACATTTCTGTGTACAATATCTCAACCCACTTACAACAAAACGTTTTACTATTCCTTTTGCAAACTATAAAATTAATGTCACCATAACTCAAGGCACGAACAGATTTAAAAAGAGGAACATTTTCGTTTTTAAGCGCTCCTGCAGAGGTTGGCTTGGCTATAACTGTGCCATATATCTTAATGTTAATAGGCCAAAAATATAGCAGGATTCTCCCTTAAGCTCGATAAAGCCTTTTAGACCACCATATAAGGAGGCACGACCTAGTAACACAGCTATGGGGAGGTCGGTCTTGGCGAGTCCGAGCCCGGCAAATAAAGGGAAGCTTTGTTGAATTATTGCATAGAGTTGGGGGAAAAAAGCATGGCATCGGGGTGACATTTTGACCATTAGACCTTGCAGTGCCAAATATTATTTTTATTAATGCGAACAGGAATTGGTTTATTCTACAACACTCGCGAGGATTAAACGAAATAGGGCCAGGGAAAAGGAAGAAATAAACAAATATTCCCTCCATAACTCACCCAGCAGTCAGCTATGGGGAGCTATGGAGAGCTATGGGTCCCTGTGTGCGCTGGCCAAGGAAAACACTTGGAAGTTTGCTCAGTCGTAAATTAACGGCTTGACAGTCAAAAGTGTTGGGGCTAATTTGTCAAACCTGCCAAGCTTCTTTTTTTTTTTCTTTTCCGCAGTTTAAATTCATTAGGGCAGTTTTTCTTGCTTTCCGAGAGCCTTCCAGAAGTATAACCCCCCCCTCCTTCATAACTCAAGAGAAAGATGAAAAACGGATGACAAGAATCGTAAGTCAACTTGCGTTTCTCCGTAAGAGCGATAGGTTTGAGTTAGTGCAAGAATTATGAGAAAAGTGCTGCTCAAGGGACACGTAACAGTACTCCCATTTGAAACCATAAACATGCAACTCGGCTTATAACTATGTATTTAAAAGTCCTATATTAAACAAAATTGATTATTGTAACTCATGTTTTTGTGTTGTTATCTCATAAAAACATACCCGGAGTTGTGTTTTGTTTCATTCACATGTTTGAGTAAACCCGGTTAATTGGTCTCTCTAATAGACTGTATATATAAATGGACATAGCTATCCTGCTAACTACCGCGTTCAAAATAGGAAGTGATCATGGGCGCACTTCCGGCTCCATCATTTTTGGCTCCAATTCACTTTACATTGAAAAATTCTCACCCATCTCTCTGTAACTGCTACAGTGAGCCTCGCCATTTTCATCTTAAAATGTTCATATTAATCCGCTCTACATGATCCTGGTATTTTTTATTTCGCTATTGTGTCTGTGAATCAAAATATGAACGTTAATAACAAACGAATCAGGCGTCTTCTTTCCCCGTGGTCGCTCCCACTAGCGTTAGCAACAGGACTGATTGACTGCTCCCTTCTAAACCAACGGTCCAGGAGCGAAGGGGCGTTACCTTCAACAGCCTCGCTCCGGATTAGCTCTTTGGTTGCTATGATACTCGTGGTCGGATTTCCAAATATGAAACTCGGCTCCAGATTTTCCTCTATAACTGCTAGCCTCAATAGCCTGGTTCAAAATGCTCTGTTCAACCTTGTGATGTCATGAAGTGGTAGTTTTAAAATTAACAGCTACCAAAGATAATACAACCAAGATGTAAACTGTTATGGAACTCTAAATTTTATAATATTAGTTGGAAAAAGAGGTGGACTTTACCATTACAATTTTATATAAAGAATTAAATTAGGGAGATTCACGTCAAAATATTACATAATCTAATCCACAAACTCAGACTCTCACATACTCAGAATCTAATAATTTATGGGAAAAGGTAAAAGAATACTTATCTCAAAAACTTTTAACAACAGTAACATTAAAACTGGAAAGCATAATTACATATTACAAAGATAAAATACAAAGACAAAAACATTGAAAATTTGGAAAATGACATATACATAAAACAAAATGTATGTATGTCTTTAATTATTTCTTTTGAATGCATAAGTTCATTAATGTTTTTTTTTTTTAAATATTGAAATATATTGTCTTAATAATGTAGTCAATGTAAATAATGTATATAAATATGTAAATTTTGAAAAAAGTAAAAACAGCTACTTTTTACCTTTCGTTTACCTTTAAAAAGTTACTCAAGAAAATGTAGCTGAGTAAATGTAACTGAGTACTGCCAACCTCTGTCTATATGCATTCTGGACCTACACAGTGAGAATAGCAGTTTGTAGTAGTCTTGTGTGAGCTGTGTGAAGTGCTTGATTACATTGACAGCTTTCCCCAAACGCGACGCCGCTGCACAAACACAGATGAGCTCTTTGGCTCTGAATGTGCAAACAAAAAGTCTGAGCGAAGCTTTCTATCCCATTGTGTTTATTTACACAAGCCTCATATCACAAACAGCAGCACAGTGCGGGGCTTAGGGGCCGTACAATACAACGCTTTACACCAGCCAGTCTATTTGACTTCTATTAACATGACAAGTGCTTTCAAATACTAAAGACATTGGCCATAACGTTCTTTGGAAAGTCATGTTCAGCTTTTGCTATATCTTGTAACTGAGTGACTGTTTGTGATACAGTTTTAGATTGTTACCTCAACTAATTTGAGTTAACTGGTAGATTATATTTTCACACACCGTTTAAAAATAGGGACACCTGGGATATTTCTTGTATAAAACTGGGACAAATCAATGGTTTTGGATAAATCTGGTGGTACAGGGGACACAGGGCTCAAAATTGGGACTTTACCTGGGACTGTCCTGGGTAAATGGGGACATTTGGTCACTCATAGTTGCAAATATCATTTGTCAAGTCATATAAAGAATACAGTGTTTGACAAACAGAATGTATTCAGTATCGTTGAATCTTGTTTGACTTATGTTCAAATTTCAGATGGGGGCAGATGTCAACAATCGTACCTATTATGTAATTAATAAAATGATAAAATAACACCACCTCGATGCCATTTTGTATGATCATAGACACAGTAATAATAGAGATATTGGCCAAAGACCAGTTCAAAATATTTCATAATGAGCAGTAAATGGCCATGAATTCAGACATGCCCTCCACCCCAGTTCTACACTACGAGCTCTTAAAGGTATTCCAGATTGCAGCTTGCTCTTTTGACTCCTGTAATCCCCTCCTCTGCTGCGTGTTAGCCCCCTCTCCTCTCCCTCTCCTCTCCGTCTCCTCTCCGTCTTCTCTCCCTCCCCTCGGGGTTCTGTCATTGGAAACATGGCCTCTTTAATCACAGGGGTGACAGTGGAACCCTGTCCAAGCCTCTGTCCTGCCCGAGCACAAAGGCCCAGGTCAGGCTCACACAGCAGGGCCATGCGTGCTGTTTGGGGAGGGGAGGGTGGGGTGGGGGACGGATACAGGGAACGTAGGAAGAAGGGACATGCAAATTAAAGGTTAAAAATGTTGTTGTTTACTGCGTTCACATGTACGCTGGGAAAACCGGATAACTGCCTAGTCCAATTTTAACTGACGACTCAAAATGCATATACGTCTGGAGCTGCCGTGCAGGCCTGTCCTGTAGTCAACAAGAAAAATCTACAACTAAAGACATGTCCTGCTGATTCGTCAACTAAAAAGGGGGAGTGGCAAAAGCTCTCAAAACTATTAAGTATCTCTATGTCCCTAACTTTACTAGAAGAGGCATTCAACTGCATGGGGTAAGAAATGACCAGGAAAACATTAGACATGCATTTGGACATTTACTTACTTGTTTTAGATTAGCAGCGATGACAAACTTTGTGCACCAAATTTGTAGTTGTATTTATGGCTGCTATTTTTGCTAGCAATTATAGCTAAATGCGCATAAATGTCTTGTTTATTTATTTATTTATTTATTAATTTAGAAAAGGGACAGTGCATATTAATGAACATTAGAGCCCCCCGTTTCCATTTCCACTTGGTTCTTTACCTGGTAGATTGGGACAGAAGTGGTTTGGGGGACATTTGAAACCATTTGAATTCAGTTGATGTAAACGTAGTGAGTAAGGAGTATTGTCCAGTTGATAGAATACAATGTTTGTTTGCGATGGAATCTATCTAGACAACTAAGGGACAATACAGATAATCCATACAAGTCATTTCACGTTTATGTCGATCAGGGATGTCCAAACTTTTCTCATTAAGGGCCACATATAAAAACATAGACAAAGCTGAGGGCTGATTAAGGGCCATAGACTGGTCACCAATACAGTGAATACTTCAAATCTGTGTTAATATTGTGAGACTGAACCACTAGACCTTTATTCATGCTCACATCCTCAATGGGCCACATTAAATCTTTGATGTGGGCTTGTTGAAGTAGATTTTCAGAGATGTATAGTAAAAAGTAATGTTTAAAGCAATATGGGCCAATTCACCTGGAAGCTTGAGGGCCGAGAAAAATTGGTTCGAGGGCCGCATTTGGTCCCCGGGCCACAGTTTCGGCATGACAGATGCAGTTTTATAAACTAGGTTTTTGTCTGTGCGTTCTGTTTGTGTTTTTTTACAAATCTGAAATTGTTGCCTTCTGCATTTGGCTGATATGTCTCCTTAGTGAATCAATAGAATAAAATGCCCAGGTTACCCATTGTTCCCCAACCTCTTATAGAAAGAGAATCTGACATGGTCCTGACAGTGGATTACAGCAAAATAAAGTGGCACCTTTGAATCTAATGTAACAAAAACTAGCAAAATACCTATTTAAAAAACACAAACTGACTTCACAACCTTCCAAAACCATCCTCAGCCTTGACAAAAACGTTAACTATAATTTTTTCCCTTCCATTTGCTAATTTCTAGCGTAGCAGAGCATACATTTCACCATAGCACTCTCCATGGGCTTATGGGAGAAAGTGATGTGACAGTTGTGTTTGACTTGATTGAATAGAAGGAGTGGGGTTTGGGGAGCAGAGTTGAAGGATCCCATGACCCCGTGACCTCTGGAACGGGTGCTTCTGTTTGTCTGGCTGATTGACAAATGAGCGGGCCAGCAGCAGGGGGTGGGGCTACTGCTCAGTATGGGAGTCAATGGGAGAGCGACTTTCAGCTATTTGAGCATATGTGTCTTTCAATGCTGGTGTGAATGGTTATCTACACATTGGTGATAAATGCACTTTGGGAGTTATTTATATGGTCGGCCTAGAATGAGCTGACTTGTAATGTAGTTGAACCACTGGGGAAAATACTGACAGTGTAAAAATGTGTATACCCTGATCATCCAAAATACGAGTACAAAAATAGAAAAATTGTTTAATTCCATGCAAAGGAGGAAGCAAATGGAAATGTTACATAATACATAGTCCTTTATATTTGCTGTAAAATATCTCCAAACCAGTCAAACCATCTCAAAACCTACTGTCCGTGGAGTAGTGGTAGGAGTAGTACTAGTAGTAGTAGTATCTAGGCAATCTTTCTGAATAGACCAAACGGCATATGGGTTAGCTCTGTTAGAAAACCTGCAGTGAGTGGCGTTTCTCTATGGTCTGTCACACTCATGATTTATGGGTGGGTCGACAAAGGGCACTTGGAGGAGGAGAGGGAGGCTCGGATACAAAAACAATTAGGCTCAGTGCAAGTGAAGACTCTCAATTGTGTCCCTTGACCAAGCTCTAAAGTGACTGTAGGTGAAGTAGAGGTAATGAATAACCAGGTAGTACTAACTTTACATTAAAAAGGGGGTATTATACTGTATTTTTTTAGCTTTGTACCATGTTATAACGTGCCGGAAGAGGTTTTAGATGTCATCCATGCATGTTTGAGTCATTTAGTGATCTCTTCCGGGCACTATCCGAAAACTCCTTAATGTTCGCTGTAAGATTCCATCCAAGATTACGTCATCCAAACTGTATACGACAACTTCACAAACCTGATGTGATGTGTACCGGTAGTTTCATTAATGGAGAATGCTGATTGTGTTGTGACAGTGCTGTGAAGGGAGAGTGACTTAGCGCAGAGAGCAAAAACAAAAGTGATACATATAAACAATGCTAATATAATGTTGTTAATATGTTGTTTTGGGCACATATAGGATTTTCAAAAATAATAAAAGGTAACATGGTGATTTAAATATGTTATGTGTTAGCAGTTAATACACCATAGAAAAAAAAATGAAAAAAAAAACTCTTTAAATTTGAACATACCATTTCCTGGATGGTTGTGTTAGAATTGTTTATAAAAAAAATAGGTTGGTCTAGATGCCTTCCTCTGAATAGTTCAACACAACCTGTCTGAGAACTCCCTAGACACATGGTATTTATAGCATGGTCCTAGCATATGTTCTCAACTACAATGGCATTGGTGGGAAAGTTGTTTTGATCTGAGATGCCTTGTCACTGAGAATAAAATACAAAAGGAAAATGAAAATCCAGCGTTTACATGAAACATCTTGCATTTTGTGTGTCAAATTTGTTCCATATTTTGTGCAATTGTGTGAAATCGGTTGTTCAGTTTAACGGAAAATCAGGCTGTATTCACAAACCCGCCTCAAAATCTACAAAAAATAAAAAATAAACCTAACAATACAGTATCCTTACTTTGAGGAATTGTATGAAAGAATTTGATTTTAAATTACATAAACATGATCAAATGTGTCACCAGATAAAAAGTTGATATGTTCACAAAAAAAAATGTAATGCAGATTTATTCTTAGTTATAAAAAATGGACAAGATAGCCAAGTTGTGTATGTTATAAATTGTCCTGTCCATATACTGAGAATGAGCAAACCTTGTATGTGTCCTCTATCTGCGGCTTAAGGCACTGGCAGCACAGGTTCAGTTGTGATCACATGTTTTAAACTTTAAGAGCGGAGGCTACATACAGTTCCAAGTACATTTTAGCTGATCATTTGTACTTTCTCATTTTTGCCCCTGTCTCCTTGTCCGTATGCTGGGGCGACCCTGGTTGGACCCTCCCTCTCGCCCTTCCCTCCTCCCCTCTCACCACACAGAGACATCCATTACAAGGCTCTGCGGTGCGGGTGTCAGTGCTGTGTAATTAATGGGACTGCCCCACGGGCCCTGGCCTCTCCATGAACTCAGGAGGAATGTACCGACAAACAACAAGCACGCACACGCTAGGCTAACGCTAGCTCACACCTGCTCGTGTGGTTAAACTCAAGTGCATGACTCCTCACTGTTGTACATATGCAGCTGTACACTCAGCTGATTTATCGTTGTCCTCCAGGTGCGCGTTTGAACTCAGCATAGTTACGTTCTAATGTTGGCTTTATATAAAAACAAGCTATATGTTAAGCTAGCATGGTTTGACTTACGTCTACCGATAGATACAAAGTTGTTGTAAATTAATTGCAAGTTTGCCTGGATAAGCAATGTGTTAAAGGAACTGTACATACACTTAAAAAAAAATAAAATATACTTATTATTAGTCATTCTACACTAGCACTGATTCATGATTGACTGCAGGTGCTGGGGTTTAGGTAGTGAGGATTCAGAGTAATTTTAAGTTTAAACTAAACTGTGTTCACAAGGTGGTGTACAGGGGCTGTTTTTGTCTTTGTGCTGTCTACACATATTGGGTTTGGGTTTGCCCCATATTATTTATTACTGGTTTAGTTAGCCCTTAGTAATAGCACTATGTAGACTACATTTTAGGTTAAGGATGTAAAAAAAAAAAAAAAACCTGACTCCATGGACACAATGACTCTTTTATAACTAACACACCTGTAATTGAAAAATTCAAAGATTATACCATATTGTAAAACAGTGGCGGAACCTGGGCGAGCAGCATCAGCTGACTGACACGAGTCAGAACGCACACACATCACTCTCAACTGAATACAACTATAATGGACACATTTTAACTTTGTTTTCTCATTAGGCTGTAATCCAAGTGATGGCACACAGACTGCACACCAACACCTCACTCACCGCTGGTCTCTTCACCAGACAAGTACTTTGACTTGTACATGCTCTATGTGTAATCCAAGAGCGTTCATTCTGTTATTTTAATAGATCCATGGTTCATTGATTCTCTGCTCCATGAGTCAATAAACCTTTGCTAGTAGTCTGGTAGTTTTAGATGCTCTTCTGAATGTTTCAGGGCAACTTAGGTAACAAACATAAACTGCTTCTCTTTAAAAAAAATAATCATCTCATTATTTGTCCAAAAAGAAAATCCAACTGAAAGCATAATCTTTTTCTTTCAAACTCCACCCAAGTGAAACGCAGGCTAAGCTAGTGCTAGTCACTAGTGATGGGCCAAACGAGTCGACTCGTTGACACCATGGATCCATTAAAATAACTGGATAGGCTATTGCTAGCTTATAGCTGTCTCAAGTTGGATTAGTGGCCACTCATTGGTACTACAACAAAAAAATCCCTCCTGCCCAGAAAGGATTTTTTTCATAGAAGGCAATGTAATCACAAACTGCTCCTGTTCGGCTGACAGGGCACCTGAAACTTTCGCAAAGATTTATTTTTACCTTTTTTCAGATCATAAACTTTTTCTCAGCAGCTCGGGCAGAGCGAGGCGTGCGAGGTTCAACTCTGTCGCTGTCACCACAAAACCACCGAGAAATGAAGACAGGCCTGTTCATCTACAACAGGCTGTTATTGGCTTTAATGACAGAAGACCGCATCACCTTGGTCAGTTCCTTCATTTGTTAAATATCAGAGCTCATCCATGTGTCCATGTGTCTGAATGAATGAGCTCTGCACTGTGTTAGCACTTCTGGGTGGGACTAAGCCAGTGCATCAGTGCTGGTGTCTGTCTGTCACTCAAATGTAAGGGGACAAACTGATTGGTCAGTTTTAACGCCTGGGCCAACAGCTTGCAGATAGAAGACCCAAGGAAAAAGACGCCATTTCTGAATGTGTAAATCCCAAAATAACACCAAGTCTGATTGGGTACTTTACTTTTCTGTTCACAAAACATTAATCCTTCATATTTATGCTAAGTAAAGTTACATAGTCAACTTTAAGTCAACTCTTTTGTACAGTTATCCAACTTGTCAGATGAATCATTAACCTGGCAAATTCCCGCAAAGATTCCACAAGTCTTATATTTACTGTTTTAAATCTATATATAGGCCTAACTAAAATATATCTTTGAATCACTGAAACCTGTCACCATATAATTTCCCGTTTTATTTCTTAAGTTTAAAACACTGTAAATTATGGCCTAAACCAACTACCAACTCTCATGCTCTCATCTGCTGTAAATCAAACACTGTCATTCACATCAACATGAACAATAATATTACAGCTCTAACATGTGGTTTGAGCTACGTCTCCTCTCACAAAAGAAGTTATTATCAGCTGATTACTGTTATTAAAAGAAGTCACAGTTCCCATGTAGAGACCTGCAAGACCTGTCCTACCATTAAGGGTATCATTTAAACCAGTGCTGACAGATGGATTGTTTAGGGCTTTACAACATTATCAAAGTCTGTCAAAATGTTTTAGATTGAAACAACTTGATTAGGATATGATTTGTTCTGTCTTGTACATGATTTCTTTCCACGCATTTGAGCAGAATATATCTTGGCCCAGTACAGATATAAGCAGCTCTGGAGGTCAAAGTAAGTCCACTGCATACCACTCGCATCTTTACTGTCTGAAAATCAAAAAGAAGTCGCATTTTGCATGTTAGTTGTTGTTAGCGTTACCGTGCCAGACCGCTCTGAACGATGTGAAAAGCGCTTATAAATTAATCGTGGTGAATGCTTAAGGTAAGGTAAATGGCAAGTTACTTTGGACGGGTGCAGATGGTTTAAAATGAACTCTGTTTTTCAAGTTTTTCAGCCAGTACAAATCTGGTACAGCGTCTTTACCTGTCAGCACCACTCAAAAAAATCAACAATTCAGCTTTTGTTTTTCTAAACCATTATCACTGGGTTCCATTAAGCCCCATGGAGAACAATAACATGACTTTTGGTGTTTATTTGTTTGACTTTGTCGTTGCTTCCTGTAAGTCAGTGGGGTGGATTGGTGGGACTTTTCGCTTGAATAAGTTGGACTAAGCTACCCCATAAACCAAGACTTCGACAGTTCTTAATCCATAGTGATCTAGTCGGATGGGACTGTTTTAGGTTGACAAGTTTAAAATAGAGGAAACATGCCAACACTGTCATATCCATTGGCTTCAACGTGATGGTAAAATATCACAGTTAACCATAGCAGTTAATGTTATATCTCAACGAATGATCCTCAAAATGTCGTCCATAAACAGGAAGCTGATACCTAAGGCTTGGTACAGTTCTTAAAGGAAACATTTTATGCTTTTAAGGGTTTTTAGTGTTGAACTATAGGTATATAGCTCATTATTTTACAATTTGCTGATTGTAAACCACAATATTCATGACTTCCTGTTCAAATTTGTTGTGATTGTAGTGATTTTATTGTTGAAAATGGCTCTGTGACATTTTTTAACCCTGCACGTAAACCCCGGAGTGTTATTCTTTTAAGTAATTGCCAGTAAGTAGGTGAAAATATACAGTTTCTGAGTGCCTCCACTAACTGAACCAACTAAGTCTAAACAAAAGATACATAGTGAAAGTTAAAATTTCACTGCTCTCCTGACGCTCCCGCTCCTGTCCTGAGCGTGGTCCCTGTCAAAGAGGCATGAGCGATGGCGTTGCCTCACAGATGCCCTGCCCCTGTCACCCAGCTTTCACTTCCCACTGCTCTGCTTTGATCAACCCCATGACAAACGACTGTCCCGAGAGCTGCTGGCCGACCCATCCCAGGCACGAGCTCCCCGCGTTGGATTGTTGGTATGGATGAGGGCCTTTTTGGGAGCTGGAGGACCCCTGGCTAGTCCCGGAGGTGGAGAGGTGTTTGGGACAGGGGTTTGATGGAGAGGGGAACAAGCAAGGGGTCAGATCGGGGCTAGACTTCAGAAGATACCCCATGTGACCCTGGATCAAAGGCTGCAGCATGTGGAAGTGAAGGCTATTGTCATCCAACACTGCTTATCTGCCCTGGACTGACCCAGGGGCGTGGAGGTGTGGGGCTTTACCTACTGTGTGGTATGAGGCACGAAATGACAGGTAAATGTTCTACGGTTAGAAAATGGCATTATAAACCATCAGCACAGGACCCGGAGACATGAACCCTCAAGACATTGTGATAGTACAGTCCACTCTAGTCTAATCTGGCTATGATACCATTGTAGGGAGTATTATACCGCTGAGATAACAAGGGCTGAGCTGGCAGTGTGGGGCTGGCACCTCACAGAAATGACCAATTTGGGACCTCAACATACCTGAGGAACTTGATGCTGAGATAATCCATTTTAGTTTTTAATTTTCAGGACCAAATAACTGCAAAAACCTTCATATTGTCCAACCAGTCATCATTTTTTCTATGTGATACATTTTATCAAATCAAACTTTCTGTATGATAAAGTGTTTTGAAGAATAGATCGAACTGAAATGATAATGATTAATTTAGCTTCCACAATTCTTATTTTTAGTTCCGATGATTATATTTTGACCTAATAATGATTTTTGATTAACCATCGATTTTGACATCCTCATCTGCAGCATATTATTTTATTTGTTGACATGTTTTCAATTTTCTAATAAATGCATGTCTTTTGGGATGGGGGAGGGTTTAGAAGTTCTGTCAGTTTTTAGAATTGGAAAATATTTGTTGAAATACAAAACTTCTAGACTGTGCGAGGACTTGTTTTTGGTATCTGCCGGTACTGTTATGTATGTCATCAATGGCTTTTGTCACTCGTCAGCTTTGACCACACTCCTTTGTGAAAAGTTAACAATGAAGAATTCCATTTCAACATCCACACTCTGAAACTGATTAGATTTTCCTGAAGTTCCCCAAAAACACATTCATTGCTGAGAAGTTTTATTGTTTATGGCATAAATCACACTGGTAGATAAACACTGCCAACTTCCAATCCAAGACTCAGAGACTGCTTTTGTTCGGTCCCACACAAGTGGCTGCTGCGCATTACAGCAATCAAAACCACTTACAATCACTTTCCGTCGACACGTATCGAAAGCGGCAGGGTAATTGTTGACATCATCGTAGTGACAGCTTATTTTGATCACTTTAAATTTGCACAATGCGTCTGTCTCGAACAAACCTTGCGGACGGCGATGACGCGAACCGACGTCGCAGGACAAATGTTTCCTGAACTCAGATTTTCAGAGACGGACGAGATGATAGAAAGTGAAATGTGAGCAATCAAAACCAGGTGTGTTGTGATAAGATGGAGGAGAGGAGGGACGGGAGGGGGGCCAGTTAGGGAGGGGGCGGGCTTGACCTCGGCTTAGGGGCGGTGGGTCATATCGGGGTCACCGAGGGGGTCACAGAGGTAAAGGCTTTAGTGAAGTGGCGTGTTAGTTTAAGCAGGTCAACTCTCAGTCAGACACCAGCTAAGTGTGATGGTCTGTGGATTCTGATTGGTTAGCGAGGTCTTTTTAAATGGATCTCATGGATTTGCATGTTGATTCATGTCTTGTAGGTGATTGACGCTGAAATATTTTGTGAAATATTTGATATAGTAGTAAGCCAACGCAAAACCACAGTTAAATGACAGGGATTAAACTTCACTTAAAGACTGGATGGAAACCAAGATTAAATCAGGTGTTACCCAACTCTATCATTAATATAATTTAGGATCAAACAAGGCCAAATTGGAACCATGAACTGAATAAAACTAGGTCCAGCTTATCCAGAACTAAACCAGGCCAAAACAAGAACTAAACTTATAAACTAAATCCTCTGTCTGAGTACTCAATAATGACTTAAAATATTGCTGATTTTGAAAAAGCCTTAAACTAGGGGTAAACTACCAAGGCTGGTTTCCTTAAAATTATAAAAAAAAGGGTGTTAAATCAATCAAGGAAAAACAAACCTTCACAAAAAACTGAAACGCTTGAAATGTTCCACAACATGTCACTAAACTTGCCTATGTAGTATTTATTTTTATTGGTCAAAATACCTTAAAAAAGCATGACACTCATCTGACACACATCTGACACACATCTGACACGAAACCTGTTCTGGTGGCATCATCTACTTGTCTCTATGGAGATACAAAATACTTTTAATGCCATACTGTGACTGTTAATTTTGTGTGACTGTAAATGTACTCCCACTGTTTGCTTATTGTTTGAATGTTGTTGTGTTTGTGCCTTTTTATCTGTAAAGTAAAATTCTTGAAAAATAAAATAAAATAAAATAAAATAAAATAAAATAAAATAAAATAAAATAAAATAAAATAAAATAAAATAAAATAAAATAAAATAAAATAAAATAAAATAAAATAAAATAAAGTAAAACAAAACAAAACAAAACAAAACAAAACAAACCAAACAAAAAAACTTGCATGTTAACGTGCACTTCCAGATTATCGGACAATACGACTTTTAAGAATTCACTGCAGACAGCTCTCAGTAGAAAAATTTTGCTCATACATGGGTGGAAAATGGCTACGGGGCCTTTAAGTACTCTCAACCAGTTAAGGCAAACCAAACTACAGTCGATAACCAGTCCAAGTCCTGAACTGAACCAGGACTAAACCTTCGACCCAATGTGTAGCAGTAGCAGTGACCTTTCAGCAGCCCTCCCTGTGTTTGCATGTTGATTGCCCTCCTCTGGCTGAGTGAGTGCTGTTATCTTTGTATTGCTGATTCATTGCACCGGGACCCATTGTCTCAGAGGTGACGGGGCGGGACAAAAGATCACACGAGCTGTCAATCAAAGTGGGCTCTCCGCAGTGAGAGCCGTGATTGACAAGCGCGGCTCTGACAGACCGCCGCAGAGGCCATGTGTAGTGTAAATGGGGCTAATCAACAAAGATTTACGTCTACTGTGCCTGCCTTAAGTGATCCAACACCAGAGGAAATGACGAGGGCGGGATCAAAGTCGGGTTTCGGTTTTAAAAAGACATTCTGAGGAAACAGGCTGAAAATGCAGATACAACAGGGTGGAGGAGTGCTAGTGGTAGTATAAAGGAGTGAGTAGTGAAGCCAAGATTTGTACTCAAGAATGTTACTTTAAAGGGCCCATATTACGCTGTTTTCTATGTTATAATCTTGTTTAATCATCACAAACAGACCTGGAGTTGTGTTTTGTTTCATTCACACATGTTGCTCCACTGTGTTTTAATCCCCATACACCTTCATTAGAATAATTTGGATTATTTCAGGTCTGGAATTGCAAATCTCTACTGAACGAAACAACAACAACAACAACGGTGACAAAAAGGAGATGTTGCTTCTTTGCCTAAAATGTTCTACAGTATGACTTTATGCTAATATATCTCCATGGAGACAATCAGTTGAAGCCACCAGGCCAAGTTACAGGTCAAATCTGTGGAGACGCGTGCCCACTCGCGGTAATACTCCAAGTTTCCTAAGGTGTTTATTTTAATCAGTAAAAAACGCTTGTGATTGAATAAACGCTAGATAAATACATTTAATGCCATACTATGAAACATTCCAGGCAAAGCAAGTGGCAGACCCTTCATCAGAGAAGTTACACGATACACCTTTAACGTATAGTAAGATTTCTTATCCAGTCTTAGTAAAATTCCCCTCGAAGTAGTCCCATGTCTGCATCAATCGAACACGCGAACTCAAAATATGTTGTTTCTTAAAATTCGCACGCGTGATGTTAAATGATGTATTTGCGACTACCAGGTTATTTTCTTTGGCAGTCTGTTTTGATCCATCTACTCTACAACACAATCCAAATTCTTTTCAACGTCAAATTGGTTTTGACAGCAATTCCTACGACTCCGTTTAGCTTTGCACATTCTTTGGACGGCGTATGAAATAAAAATGTATTCGGATTGGATTGATTACTTTACTGTGCTGTGGCCTCTGCTGTGTTACATACAAAAGTGCATTGTGTAACTTTCCTGGGGGGGGGGGGCTGGCTTATACCTGCGTGTTTCCATAGAGATTTTATTGCTTTATCTGAAATATTCCACAGTATGGCACATTAAACGAATCCCTTTGTCTATCTCCATGCAAAACAGTGGCGCCAACAGGACACGTTACAGGTCAGATCCATGAAGAGGCAACTCCACGCACAATAATAATCTATATTTTCAAGGTATTTCTGAGCAATAAAAACACTTGTAATGAAAGATGGATGTTTAATGTCCTAAAACATTAATATATTTGCCTGGGATCAAGAAAACTCTTCTTCTATATTTTACTAAAACGGGAATATGGTCAATCTGGTCAATATTTAGTGTCTTAAAAACGTAAAAAACAGAAGGGGTTTATTTGAAACGGGTTGCAGCGGTCCAAAGTTATTCCTCACTTTTCTAGACCAAAGCAGAGTTTAGCCATTGCGGTAATGAGACGCAGTGGTCTCATTTCTACTTTAACAGCTGCTTTTACAATATATCTGTCTTGGGGCGAAGCTAATCTTTCTCGACTACAGGAACAGACACGTTAAATATATTAGGTAAAATTGAAAAACAAAAATATAAAAATGATTAACAATCAGTGGCCAGATGACTAATTCAATCTAATATGCTTTTCTCACGTCAGATATGTTCAGACTGCGTAGAGTGAATCATTCGTGAAGTGTTGACATGACCTTTAGCCCTTCATCCAGCCCCTGTTGCGATTCCATTTTAATTTTCTATCACTGCTACCTCTCCCTCAAATGAAGGACTAATCTGAATTAAAAACCTCCTATGGCACCTTTAACAACCCCCTCAACTGTCAATGAAATATCACAGTTCACCAGCAGGGGGCACGACCTTAAAAGTGACACACCGCCACACCTTTTGACATTTACGACTACCATTTTGCCCTTAGGTCTTGAGTGAACTTTTAACTTTCCTTTGAAGAGCTGTCTAACTCGAAACATTTCTAGTGAAATCAGCTCCCAAACACACAAAGATGATTTACTGGTAACAGGACGCGTCGGTTGAAGGTTGAAAGGAGCCATCCGGATCAAAGATAAACAAGAATAAATGTGTTGAAAAACAAAGCAGGGGAGGATGTGGAAGTAGAGAAGGAGGGCACTGCTGAGTGGTTGATTTATAGAGCTTTTGGTATGTAAATGACGCAAATGTAAAGCGGCCATCTTGGAAAATCTGGAGTTCCCACCTTTCACCAATTCAAAAGGTGAAGTGGTTATTCTGGTGGTAATACTGTTTCTGCCTTAGTTCCAATAATCAATTTGGAAAACTAGTTAAAAGCTAAAGAAAAAAAATATTCTGTCAACTGCGCAAATGTTTTAGGGTAAGGTGGGGGGCGACAGGAGCTTTGATGGGACAGTGTTTGTCCATTGATCGAAAGTTGGCGGTTCCAAAACTCATCGTAAACATCATTGATTGAGCGGAAAGATCCACTGAACAACAGGTTGGTGGTGCAGTTTTATCTACCACATATGAATGCTATCGTTGTGTCCTTGGGCAAGACACTTAACCCTCTTCACTATATAAAAATATGACCATGTGACCAAGATGTTTCACCGTAAAACTTTTGTGCAGTTGGGTTTTTCTTTCGCTACAGATCATACCTAAACGACTGAGAGATTACACAGAAGACTGGTTATGTTCAACTAAACCACACATTAGTTATAGCCCATTAGTTACCAAAATGTTTGAAGAAAGTAACTTATTTGAATGCAATAACCTGAAGGATCTTCAATCAACACATGCAACTACCTGTGCAGGAATGTCCAAGCCTGTAATTTAACTTGATGTCATAGACCTATTGTATGTAGGACTTTTTAATAGTGACTACCTACTCTGTTTAAGTCAATAAATCAACATTTTACGTAAACAGTTGAATAAGGACTGACAGTGAAAGCAGACAGCCAACATGCCACCGGCTATGTTCACATGCACACCAAAATCTGGACATTTAACATGATTTAAATGACATACAAACTGCAAAATCTGATGTCTGATCCGTGGTACATGATCAGAATTAAAAAAAGTAGTAATCTTGCATCTTATATTTCATTTTAATACTTTTATAACTCAAAAAATCGGATGATAATCAGATTTAGACTTTGCATGTAACTGCACCTATTGTCTATAATAGTAGTGCTCAACTGAAGAAATGGCAAATGTTCTCAAAACTGTTACGTATCTCTATGTATCTGACCCAAACTGCACTCACTCAAGACTAGCACGGACATAAAAAAAAGAACATATATGAGTTTAATGCAAAAAATACCAAACGTTCAGCTAACTCATTCACTCACTACCTACATCTCCTTTGTGCTGTGGTCCCATATAAATCCTTTTAACTTCAATGAACAGTTGACTAATACATTTTTTTTACTAAGACTCCATCGACCGATCAATTGATTAATCAACTAAGCGATTAAAGGTCTACAGCCCAAGTCTTTAAGTAAACATCACTCTGGACATTGAAAGGGCAGTGTATGTTTTATAAAAATGAAGAGGTATTCAGAAGTAGACAACACATTTGGATATTGTTACATCGTTCAAAGGAGGTTCAGTTCCAATATATTACAAATTGCTGGGTTTCAGATGACATCGCAACATGCTATAGGCCAATAATATTTCATGCAGATGGGGGCAGCTAAAATAAATACTGTTAAAATTGAAGATTTGTGTTGTATTGCAAGAAGTTTTTACCGTTTTGATATTTCACAAAATACAATGTTATCTATAGGGAAATCTGTCTCTTTAGCCCCCATCTGGAAGAAAGACATCATCACATCTACCGATTATGGATGATTGATCAAAAACAACATCTTTATGCTTCAAAAGTTAGCATTAAAGGTAAATATTGATACATTTAGTGACCTCTAGTGGCAACATAACACACTGCAATACAGAAACTTCAGTTCCTCGTTCCTACATGCAGTGTTGCAAAAACTTGCTACAAAAACGTATTCACTTTTTGAAATAGTGGAGACATTCAAGAGTGAACGCAGGAACAGGAAGTAAAGTTTCCCTCCACTTTGTTTCACTGCAGCCCAAGCAAACCCATTTGACCTTGTGTGTTTGACAGCTCCCATACATATAACACAATACATGTTTATAGTACCCATATTAGAATGTGGTTGTTGGCTACTGTACTACTCTGTTCAAGACCTACGGGGTGTCAAAATGATGTAATGAGGGCCTCCGAAACACCCTGAAAGAACTGCTATGTTTCACTTTCCGAGCGTTGAGAGAAAGAGCACGAGGAAGAGGAGGGAGGGAGGAGGAGGAGGGAGGGGAAGGGTGTTGAGAGAGGAGAGGGAGAGAAGGAGCCAAGCCAAGGACTCCGGGTTTGATGTGGGCGTTTTTCTGACAGCCGTAATTCTCCAGCCTACAGAATTTCATCAACACGACTTGTGTTTAAGCCGTGCCGCAGGGCCTAGAAGCTTTCAAGTCGCCCGCTCTGACAGGTAGATTTATTAGTCCTGAAATTTGTACAGATCACACGTCACTCATGGCAAACTGTCAAGGTGTCAGCGCGAGCTATGTTCCTGCAGGGGCCTTTTTGATTTTCTTTTCTTCAACGGGGACGGCGGATTTTTCATTTCTTATTTTATTTTTAATTTTTTTTCTTCACCCTGGCTTCAGCGCCGAACATTATCGCAGTTTGAGCCAATAGATGGAGGAACACCAATCACTTCCCACTTAAGTCGACGCGATCCAAGACTTTCAGACGCGAAGCGGAAATAAAGAATGACATAAATCAAGAAAAAGTACATTTTGTCGGATTAAAATGCAAAAAAAGAGGGGATTTATAAAGAGTTTTTTTGTAAAGTCTGGTTGCAGTTTCTGGGCAGTGGATCAACCCCGGAGTGGAGAAGGATTTTGGGAGTGAGGTTTGAATGGAGTGAGGTGTTGAGTGAAATAAAGAAGGAAAACAGGCCATCAGCAGGTTAGATTTATGACCTGTTTCTGTGGAACTTCTCACCATGAAGGCTAGTGTTTAGAGCAAAAACACATGCGGGAGGGAGTCTCAACGCAAACTGTATTTTACCATGATTTTCTTAAAATGTTTATGGTAACAGTTAAAGGTCCTATATTATGCAAAATGTATTCTTGTGAGCTTTAAGTCATGTTAGTACGTTGTTACCTCATCTAAAACATATCTGGAGTTGTGTTTTGTTTCATTCACACATGTTTGAGTAATCTGGTATTATTATTCTGTCTACATCTCCAAAACTCAAAATAGTCCGTTCCAACTTGTGATGTCATGAAGCTGTAGTTTAGTTTTCAAGTTAACAGCTCCTTTTACCTTTTGTTTAGTACAGATTGGAGTGAGACATTCCACTGCTGAAATGCGCTAAATGATTCTAGTGAAGGTGTGTGGAGTTTTAAAACACAGTGGAGCACTTCCTGTATTACTACATGACATCACAAAGTGGAAGAGAGTGCTTTCACTTTGAGCGAAAAAGACTGTGCAAGTTGACTTTTTGGCTCTTACACACAAAAGTCATTTTACTTACGTGCACATATGTGTTTACGATCTTATTAAACATTCACAGCTTTGGGACTAGACATCTGATCTACAGTGGTCAATATTGTAATTATAAGTGTACACTGCCGCCGTGTCCTTGGGCAAGACACTTAACCAGCTTCCTGTGTCATACTGGTAAATATGTGCATGTATTGGCTAAAGTACCATGCATTTTCACCAACTTTTTTGCATTGACTCTGTTAAAAGAGGGTTTATTTCTTATTACAATGAGGCTTGTGTCATACTGTCGAATAATCCAGGCAAAGGCATAGCATCTCCACGGCGACAAGCATCAGAAAAGTTACGCAGTGCAGATTATCCACAAAATTCTATGCTGTAGTTACATCTTCCAGCTTTATTATTTTAAGTAGATTTTTTTTTTTTTTAATTCAATGACAGTTTTATGTATAGCCTAATGGATAAATCACATCTGATAGTTGACACTGCTAACACATTTCGAACACTAACTGCTTTGTCCCAGTGAAAAAGGGCTTTTGGCTGTCTGCTCTCATCTCCCTTCAGCTCCACATCTGGTCTTGATATTTCAGACATAATTAGTCATATTGAGCTTGTCTGAAGATACATTTATCATCCAGAAAAGAACACAAACAATTTGAGAAATGAGAGGAAGCGAGGTGACACCTGCGTCGACGTTTAAATAAATCATTTGGACGTGATTAAAATCGCAAGGCGCGTTGGTGGGACCGAGGAGAGCTGGTTTTCCTCAGTAAGGCTTGTGTTGTTGATGTAATTCATTTGTGAGAAAAAACAGTGGTGATAGGGCCATTAGCGGAGCCGCGCAAGGTTTATTTGACAGATTGTGCACTGCAAAATACACTGATATAGTGGTAAGTATGTTTTCTGGAATGGAAAAGTGTATAGATAATATAAGTCATCAGATCCACATCATGAATTTCGCACATTGTAAAACTCCTATATTACACAAAATTGATGCTTGTGAGTTTTAAGCCAGGTTATAATGTTGTGTCATACCTTGTGATGTCAGGAAGCGGTAGTTTTTACTTTTAGTTCAGTAGAAATGGGTAATTCCAGGGCTGAAATCATCCAAATGATTCATGTGAAGGTGTGCAAAAAATAGGGTAAAATGGACCCCTTAAATGAAAAAAAAAAAATCTGTTAGACAAGTTTTAACATACAATTTCACACTATATTTTGTGTTTGTTTGTTTTGCTTTTCAAAGTTTTACAATACTGAACTTTTATTCTCATAGTTAACCATGGGAAAGATGACTCCAAAGTCTAATCACTTAATTAATAACAACAACCACAAATGAAATCACTAGCACGCACAATTGAAAACCTGTGTGGCACTTCTGACATCTAACAGCATCATTAATCTTCTGTTTAATTAGTGAAGTCTAATAAATCAAATCCAATCATAAACCACAGTCATTAATATCGCATTAATAAGAAACAGGATCTGTGTTCGGTGTGTCCCGTCACTAACATTTATGTACTTTGACGTTTTCAGAGTTAAACAGATGTTACTTCCATCTGCCAAAGGTGCCCACAACTATGTATGAACTGCACTTTAAGTATTTATTCATCAAACAATGTCACTCCTTCAAATAAATCAATATTTGACAAGGTATTAGAAATCTATAAGCCAGTTGATCCTATGCCTTTTAAATCTTGTTCTACCGATAGCTATTCCTGATATTGGTAATGGCACAGGGAAGTCCTGTTTAATAGCAGCAGTGGAATGCAACAAAGTAAAAGTAGTAAAGTACTGCACTTAAGTATACATTTTAGGTATCTGTGGTTTACTTGCATACATTTTACAATGGCTACTTTTTACTTTTACTTCACTACATTTGAGAGCAGGTATCTGTACTTTTGTGTAGGGGTGTGTGTGGGGTGAAAGTACAACCTGAAGTGACATAGAACCTAATATTATAAATCAGATTTATTATCAGAAGGGCCTCCATAGTCTGCAGTGATCTTATGGAAATAACATTAGTCTGGATGTTCACTAACCTGAAGGTCGGGTGGTCAATTTCCTCTGCAGCTGTAAATACTGTTAATGGTAGAGATGTAACAATAACCAAAATACTGTGATATCGTATCGTCAAAAGTCTCAGAATATATTGAACCACAAGCTCCTTTGCTTACGTCCTTGTTGCAGTAACTAAAAATAGGGAAACTACATTGACCATGATCCTTTGCCTTGTTTTCAGTGCAGTACAAATAACTGTTAATACGCACTGAATTCTATGGGTTATGACAGTAATGATTTGGACAGGTTGAAGTCTCTAACGTTTTCAAAATATCGCACTGAAAATCGTATCATGAGATGCATATATGATAAGATATGACGTTTGGATATCGTTACATCCCTTCTTATTGGGTAAAACGCCAAATGGATTATAGTGGATTACAGTCGCGTGTCCATCCTTCTGCATCGAGGCGGTTGGAGAACGTCCTTGTTTGTAATGAATGAATTATGGTATCATTTTGATTTAGGGACTGTTAGGGACCATATATTAATACCTACTTGGCGAGAAGTGTACTGGGTGGTGGGGTGAGATCACTGATTATAACACTGGATGTCCTTCTTATTGCAAACAACATCACTGGGCAAAGTACAACAACAGTCACATTCACATGCACAGAGGAATTTAAGAGCGCTAAACAACCAAATTCAAATCATCTTCGGTTCAAAACCTGTCAGACCACTTCTGTCTCAGTCTACAGCACGTCAAAGAACCAAATATATGCGAATGGGGGCTACGAGGCGTTCAGGTGCTTGTAGTAAATTAGGATTAGCACTAAAATGTTGCAGCTATAGCCTAATTACTGATACAAACAATCAGCATACATATAACCACACTTTTGGCAGGAATAGATAAGCGACATCTCATTTACATTGAGCATTATATTTTCAGACATGCTAGGAACTGTATTATTCACAAGTTGCTCTTCTCAGCACATATGCAATGAAGCTCTGGCAAGTTTCATTTTCACTTTAATGTAGCAGAGCGAACGAAAGCAAAACGACACGTGCTCGGTGGCGCTCGTAGTTTGTCGTCGCTGCTGATATAAAATGAGTGAGCGCACGTTCAAACACATGTCTAATATTTTCCTGGCCCATGCAGTTGAACGCCTCTCCTTATTTGTGCTTAGTGTAAATTGGACTGTGTGGTTACATGCGGCAGGTATCCGAGTACGTATCTGCTTCTCCAGATGTGTTACTGGGATCTTTGTGATTCAATTTGCAACAACTCAAATGTAGTTCCCGGGTTTACGTGCATTTAGAGAAATCTGTTTGGACCAAGCCAGTTATCCGGTTTTCCTGACATGCATAGAAACGAGTATATGTTTCAAGGACTGAACCAGCTCCCTTAACCCATACCATAACAGTTCCGCTAATCCAATTTCAGGCTTTCAGCGGTAACCAACATACAATCATGTGGCTACATTGTTTAACTGCACTATCTAAACTAACAAAAGAATACAACATGGGCGAAATAACCTTTTAAATTCTCCACATGAGTGTTTCTTAGGCAGAACATGAAACCCTAACCCAGTCTTTCCGAGCTGTCATGCACTCGCCTCACAATACAGTGGATTAAGCCTGCCTTTGAGACAGCCTTGAGTCAAAGGGAGTAAAAAAAACTGTGACTGGCACCCAAAATGGCGTCTGTCAAGAGGAGAAAAGGTGAAGATGAAAGAAGATGTCAGAGCGTCGGTGATGTGTGCTCGGCCGGCGGCGCACCTCTGCTCCTCTGACAGACTTTAATAAAAGCCTCTCCCTGACTGCAATGACTGATGGGCCGTGGCGCGTCTCCAGCAGCACCCAAAGGAGAGCAGCACCCAGGGGTGAGCAGACAGGACGCGCCCCACCTGACACCGCACTTTGAACTGACAGCTTTGTGTGCTGTGTACATGTGTGTTTAAGAGGGAATATAGGTCAATAGAAGGTAAGTGCAGCAGGGAAGGTAGTTTACTGATTTGAACATTTGGAATTATACAACAGGTTTTTTTTTGTGATTATGTCTTTGTGGAACAATACCTGTGGTTAATATTGATCATAGATTTAGAGTAATCAGGTTGCAGTTTGTGAAGAAAAACTGAAAAAATCATTGAAGTATTACAGTAAGATGTTCTCAAAAGGAATCCCTTCAATCCCTCCAATGCATCTTTTGTCAATTATTTTGTCCGTTGTTTACAATAGTTATGGAATAATGGAATGATGCTGTTTTCCATGTAACTGGGAGGTCGGATATTTCCTAGTTGAACGTTACCAGTTCCAACCTCAGAGCTTCCAGCTGAATTAACTCATATGTAAACAACACGGCTCATGCTAAGCTGCAGGCTAAAGAAATGTCTGTGACCTATTAAATAAAAGAATATAGTCAGATTTAAACTGTATCAAATGTTTATGTCATGTATGTGCTGGTTAGTCACTCAGATTCACGTTTTGTGATGATTAGCCTTGGTGTAATACGTCACAGTTGAACTTGTAGCTGAAATGGGAAGTCTTCTGATCTCCTCCCAGTTTGCAAGTGGTAATTGCCAGTTCCAGGGCATTTTTCCAGGTTGGAGATGGGAAATTTCCCAGTAACCAATTGCCTGGGACGCACCATTACATCTACTGTCACATCTACTTCCCATTCCAACCAGGAAGTAACATTATAACTTCATCAAAACTGTAAAACACAACTTTTTTTGCAAACCATTAATACTACGTTAATTATGTTTTAATTATATGAATAGTATAACCTGCCCTGTTCTCTAAGTCATCTACACAACAATAAATTAAGAAAAAGGAATTGCGACTGAAATGAATTCAACTTAATAGAATAAGTAGTACTAACATCTTTTGCAAATGTTTTCAGACAATTATTCAAGAGCTTGAAAAGAGAACATCAAGTTGGCTAAGTATCGTTAATTTGACAAGTGAAGTCAAATCATTCTTCGAGCCTTTAAGTACTTGGCATGTCACAACTTAAGCTACAAGACAGCTGTCAACGTCTGTTTTCTTGTCTTATTTGCATACACACACATTCCTTTAACAAAGTCTGTAATGCCAAACATAACCTAAAAAGAAGTGCAGCCTCAGATGACCTGCTTTTTTCAGAAATGTGGCTCCCTGTAGAATGAAATATTTTTAACAGAAGAATCAGGTAAATACGTACTATAATATGGTGTATTTTATTATTTTGCACACCCTTCAATGCCACTGGTGCAGTAGACCTGATAGAACTATGGACAACCCAGATCTTGAGCTGGGAACTTATCAATCTTAAAGTTCAACAGTGCTTTTGCCTCTAAATTATACTTAGCACAATGGAAATTACACACATTTAAAGGAGAAAATCTACTTTAATGAGCTTGGCAAAATGGTGTTCCCTCATCATTAATTTACTCGATGTTGTTTTTGATTGATTCATGCATGTTTGAGTTAAAGTGCTGCATTTCTCCCTGTGTCTGAGTGTTTTTTTCCACTGGATACTCCATCAACTGGTTTACCCCATCAACCCAAAACATGCTCCGTAGATAAAATCCTCCAAATAAGGTAGTCCTGACCAAGCTGAGCTCAAGATCTGGAGATGAGTCCCCATCACGCCCACTGTTCCGGAGGAGATTTCCCAGTGGCATTAAAGGATAGGTCGAATACAGTGGACAAATTTCCATATGGGTACAATAAAGTATTAACAAAAAAAAAAGCATGCAGAGTTCTTTGTGAAGAATAAAATTATGATGATATATGTTGTAGTTGTTTACTGAATAGCAAAAAACACATATATATCGTTCCATATTGCGCAGTTCAAAGTCCGACTGCGCTTTGCCTTTCTCTGTGGAATGGCTTTACAAAATAAAACCTAACCTTACCTTTATTACAGTTGGTCCATGTAACATTTTCCCTCCCAAACACATACTTTCACTAACACGATTCCAGTCTGTATTCTGCACCACATTAATTGCCTCACTCACTGTAATCCCGTGGACTGCTTGTTGGTTTAGCCTTGATTGCCATCTGGCTGCTGTGGTGGGCCCACCTGGTACATAGACCCACACATACATACTGTCTGTCTGTCTGTCTGTGAACCGCTCAGACGTGGAGGAGAGGGCTACCTTACCACAGTCTCGTACAGGCACGGGCAGACGAATGGGCACCGCACGGGTATAGTGACTGCACTATGCGTCACAGCTAACAGTGAGATAGAGAGAGGGCATGGACTTATATGGCTTTTTCTCTAGCGCTAGTCCTGCGTGGCTGCACTTGCTACACTTGTACCTGTAGGGAATTGCATTAAAGAGCCTGGACTTTTTTTTCTCTTCTGGTTTATGGTTCATTTTAGAGTGAATTTAGTGCTTAGCTCCAACACTTAATCCACCTTTTCACTACTAAACTGTGTATATGGCGCTTTTATAGTATTATCTGCTGTTTTAGTGCAAACGAGTTAAATTTGCAGCATTCAGGTCAAAAAATGCCTAAATCTAAGTTTGTATTGCTTCCTGTGGCCTCTGCATGTTCAAGTAGTTGGTGACATCAGACAAGACTGCCCTGTTTACAGCCTGGTTTATTAGTTCGACCAATCACGCTGTCCCTCTTACATCCAGACCTTGTTACTCCTCTCTCATTCTCTTCTTTAGTGCACAGGCATTGCCCAGTTTAGCAGCTCTGTTTGAAATGTGGTTGAGTGCAAAGTTATTCGTCATTTAGTATCCTAATTAGGCAATAGGTTTATTAGCGCAGCAGAGCGGAGGTTTGCCGTGACGCTGACAACAATTAACATGTTAATACATTTTATTGTCCGACATGAATATCGGACAATAAAATGCTTTACAATCAGCAGACTTATTTAGCTTATTTATTCATGGGAAAAACTCATAGATTAATAGATTAAGATAAATGCTCTTTATAATGTGTAGTAGAATGTAATGTTCATATGGAGGGGAAAAAAAGAATGCGTGTATATTTTGCAAAGATTTTGTTGAGTAATAATTAATACAAGAAAAGCAATTGCTAGGAGCATCAGGTTACGTAAATTGTTGTGTACAAATCATGGGAACACAAATGCACAACACTATTCCTGACAGTTGATTCTCTGTCATTGTGCATTATTAAGAGAAAAAGCAGACTGTGGTTGATGAGAACCATGTGGAAACAACATGCATCAGACTATCTCAGACGGCGGTTTCTGCGTTGTGGTGAATTTCAGAGTGGGCAGGGTAAAAAGTTAAAACTGAAACATATTCCTGACTCATGGTTGGAGAAATTTGGCACAGGCTCTTTAACACATGCCCAGAGTTGTGTTTTGTTTCATTCACACATGTTTGTGTAATTCTGGTTTATTAGTCTGTCTACATCCCCAAAGCTTAAAATGCTCTGTTCCACCTTGTGATGTCATGTAGTAATAGTTTTCAAGTTAACAGCTACTTTTTACCTTTAGCTCAGCAGAGAATGCCAATTCCAGGATTGAAATCATCCAAATGATTCAAGTGAAGGTGAATGGAGTTTAAAACACATTGGAGCACTGTATTACTGTATTACAACGTGACATCACAAGGTGGAACAGAGTGTCAGTTTGAGAGAAGAACTCAGCCTTAATATGCCGGCTTTGTGTGTTAAACATGTGAATGAAACAAAACACAACTATCCAGGTCTGTTTGTGATGAAACAACTACATTATATTAAAAAAATAGTGTAATATGGGCGCTTGAAAGAGAGATGTTTTATCTTAGCCAATTCTAACTTAAATAAAAAAGATAATACAAAGTGATGTGGGTGTTATTTTATTATTTGCTATACTTTGAAATTAAGGTTATTTTTTTAATGCCTTATACTTTTCCTGCCAAACATTCTTGACAATCCTTTTGGCAAGGTTGTCCAATGTCACCTAAAAATAATGGCTTATTCCTTGTTCAACTAAAAACGATCTGTATATAAATTCTGATTCCAGGAGAGGAATTTGGTTTAAAAAATGATGTATAGTCGTTAGTAACAGGCCACCACAGAGATTTTAACAACTTACCATTAGAGTTCTATTAGTATTACGTCAGTCTGAGCTCCGTCTCCAGGCATGTCACTACACTGACTTTTGCATCGCTCCAGTTGGCCTAAAAATAAAGGGATGATCTATAAAAGCAGACACTTGTGAACTTGCGGGACATGTCTGAACACACACACACCTGCTGCTGCTCAAAGACATGCCCCTGTCCTGACCCCACTCATCTGGAGCAGAGGACGACCGAAAGGAGATCCAACAAGAGGAGTCATGACGACAGAGGGAGCACAGCTTTGTTCCAGGGCAATGCTAACTTTGTACAGGAGAAAACAACACAAGATACATTGGCTGTTTCATTTAATTTGTTTGTGTGTGTTTTTTTTTTTATTTCATATAGATTGTGATGGAATTAATCTTATCTGTCTCCATGGAAATAAGCAAATGATGTGGCTAGGCCAAGTGTCAAGAGTAAACTCAGATTACTTTATGTCAATTGAATGATATCTCCCTGTATGTTTTATACAGATGGATGTCAGTCTGGTCACCATTCACTTGTGGCTCATTGCCCATTGATTCTGTATAAGTCTGCAGTGCTTTTTAGACATGACAAGACCATGCATGCCCCTGATTGGCCAATTCACCTGGCGTTCTAATGCATGATAAGTTTATTTACACAGTGTGAGACCCAGGACCTGGACACATGAACCCTCAAAACACTGCAATAGTGTTGTTCATTCCATTGAAGTCTGGCTATGCTTCTGTTGTGTAGAGTATTATACTTCTGATGACATAGGCCAAGGTAACAAGGACTGAACTGGCAGTATAGGATTGGCACAGCATAGAAATGCAATTTCTTTATTGCAGTCTACATCAGGTCTAAAACTAAACAAAGTCTATAACCAATATTAAGCCTGGACTAAACAAGAACTAGGACTGGCCTAACATTGCACAGCAAGATGGATTCTTGCGATATTTCTGAGTTCACAAACTCACAAGAATCCATTTTGGCGTGCCCTCACTGGTGTGATAGGGCCTGACAGGTGGTTGGTGACCAATCACACAGCAGCATCAAGGTTTGTGTGGACGCCAAAGGCGAAGTGCTCAAGCAAACCAAAACACACACGGCGACGCAGACAGATGAACTTCAACCTACTTTAGCGTCAATATGGACTATTTTGTTTGTGAAAAACATGCAGAAGGTAAACGCTTTGTGCATTTGTGGCCAGGGAAGGTGTCTGTGCTTTTCTCTTAGTTGAAGGTAACATAAGTTAGATTTTTCGTCTTGTTTCGCAGTTGTGAGGCTTTGACCAGTCAGATTCAAAGAATTGTCCTGACTTTCCGTATTTTCCGATCACTTTCAGCAAGAGCCATCCCAGATTGATCATGTGTACACGTGTAAAACCCAATTCAGAGTTCTACACATATCAATCTTGCGTGAGCTACCACTATAGGCCACTATACACCATTGTACAAAATCTGAGAACTAAACCACATCAAATTCAGCATTAAACATGTTTTAAAATAAGGTCTAACAAGGACTTCAGAAAGAAAATTTAAACTACACCATTCTGTTTTCTAACTCAGAAAATGAACTACAGTCAACTTCATAGCAGAAAACAATTCACTGGTCAGGATCAAATTCAAACAACTTTTTCTTTTTTCCGTTTGGTTGAAAGTGTATTTTCCTGGCATTTTCAATGGAACCCTAACTTGGAATCAGACACACCCATGACCAAACCTGACAGCCAGAGGATTGGGGTTAGATTCCTCTAAACGCTCAAGGCCTGTAGGAGGAGACGAAGCCTTCCACTTCATGGGAACAATGCAACCTGACATGGGCCTATTTACGCGTAATTATTAACAGCGTGTAAGTCGGCCACGGGGCTGCACGGTCTGGTTTGTTGCTTGTCTGTTCAGCTGCCAGTGGGGCTTGTCTCATGTGAACTGAATTTGACCTGATCGCGGTGTTGACGTTTTTACAGTGTTTTACCATCGTGCCTCCAAGTGTCACGGCAACTCAACATGTCAGTGATGATATTTGGAAATATGGTGCTAGTGCCAAAACTGGAGTTATCCCAAAACACGCAGTGATAGTTTCTTGGTATGTGTAGTGTAAAGAGGACAGATGTTGGCTCGTAGTTTCAAAAGGGTAAAATAGTGGTTACGACATATAGATGTGATGTGATGTGAATTGTGGACTATAACCCAGTGTCCTTGGAGCTGACTCATGGAAAAGTGGTTGCCAATCTGCCCCAAAGGTAGGAAAAGTGTCTTGCGCAAAGGCATATTATGAACTGGTTTGCAACAACATCCAACCACCATCCTTTTGATTTGGAGGTGAAAGCGCTACGATTGAACTACCGCTGCCCACAAACGTTAGAAATACTAAAACCTAAAATTCTCCAAATGCGTTCTTAATCCTTGTAGGTAAACACAATGGTATTAATGGTATGTACTTCCGGTTCAAAAAAAAGGTACCATTTGGTATTTTTGCGGGAACAGAAATACACTTCCAAGTATGTGTCATAAAGTTCAACTGGTCCAAGAAGTTGTCCTTTAAATGGTCTAATGCTTGTCCTGTCAAAAAGTCAGTTTGTAAGCGTATTCCCTGTTACCAGAAGGTGGTTGGTTCAGCGATTCATTGGGTTGCCATTATTTACTTTTTTATACTGCTTCTTCAAATCAGAATCAGAAGAATCAGAAGACTTTTATTGCCATAGTCTGTGAACACAGTTCACAAACTAGGAACTTGATACGGTGAAAAAGTGCAACATAAACACACTGAATAAATACAAATACAAATAAGAGCATGCACAAAGTTAAAAAGATATGCTTAAAAAATCAAATGAAATACTTAAAGGGAAAAAATATGTACAATAGCAGCATCAGAACAACAGTGCAAAGTGGCTTATTAAAGTGACCAGGAAGTCCATAGAGATTAAATGTATCTCTATGGACTTCCTGCTTTAATAAGGTTATTTAGGTGTAGCTATTATTAATTAATCCTTATAATATGTTAATATGATACATTTTAGACACATGTAATCCAGTTGCTGTGTGGGCTGACTGTGTCACAGGTTCAGAGCAGGGTTTGGAGTCCCTGGTGGTGTTACGGTGGTGGGATGGTGGTGTGAGGGGGGAGGGGCATGAGGGGGGAGGCGGGGGCCTGGTTGGCTGGGCTGTGTGTCCTGGGCTGCTGGCTCTCTGGATAATTTACAGCCCCTTCATCCTGCTGGAATGTGTTTGTAGCCAGACGTAATGGGGCCCATCCATTCTCCCTGTCAGCATTTGGGAAACACATTCTGAGGAGGCACAGGCAGGAAATGTTTGGCACTGAGAGGTGGCCAGGCCCAACGAGAGCAGGCTGCGGACTTTATATAGGTGGACGTATATAGGTTGAGGTATAGAGTAGATAAATATAGTACTCAAGTAGGAACTGCTGAAAAAAATAGTTTAAAAAAAAATTATAAATTGTTTATTAAATGGCAATGAGCGCAATGTGTATGAATAAATACACAATGTTACGTAATGTTATGGGTGATATATTTTTTAACTTGTTACAAACTGCTTTTATCACTGTGCCAGATGCAGTTTTTGCGCTCTCTGTGGGTACTGTATACGGTATAATAATCCACCCATCCATTTTCTTCCGCTTATCCGGGGCTGGGTCGCGAGGGCAGCAGTCTAAGCAGGGACTCCCAGACTTCCCTCACCCCGGACATGTCCTCCAGCTCCTCCGGTGGGACCCCAAGGCGTTCCCAGGCCAGCCGAGACACATAGTCCCTCCAGCGTGATTGTTCATAATATTAGTACTCTTGAAGAACAATTCCTCAAAACATTCAAAGTACATTCAAGTAAGTTAAAAAAATACTCACTAGCTTACATCCTCTTTTGAAGGAGCTGTTCCCATTTTTTTCATGTAGCCTAATATAGTAAAATGTGTGTTGTTACAGTACAGACTTATTGTAAAAGCTTTTAGGATCAAAATGAGACCATCTCTTTTATCCACTGCAAACCAGGAAGTGCACTGCAAAACCACGTGCATCCCTTTGAAAGTTGTGAAAAGAGCTTATAAACTCATCACTATGAATAATTATAATTGTCGGAATGCATTAGGAAAATGAGGAATAACTGTGGACCACTGCAAACTATTTATAATGGACTAGTTGTTTTTAAGGCAGTAAAAATCAGGTTCTGCACCTTTAAATGATGTTTGTTCTGAGAATTTCTTGTCTGGATTGTGTCCGATTACAGCGCCGCGAATGCAAGCGCTGCAATGTACCGTACATTTAGAAGAGATATTAAGCCATCCTATTGCTCTGTCATCGCAGGGATATGATTTCCAACACGCTGCAGAGGCTTGTCATCAAGATCTCACTCTAGCTGAATTTACACTCTCCGGGAGATTCTGTTACTGTTTACCATTTCATGTAAATATGTTAAGGGTTTCCAGTGGATCAGATGAAACTGTACACCAAGAAAATATGTTGTTTATATTATTTGCAGTTACGTTCAAGGTAGTTAGCTAGTGCATGTCAACTGTAACAAAAAAACAAAAACAAAGGGTGTGTAGTTTCTATGACGCCAAGCCTGGATAAACACTTGGTTGGTTGCCCGAGTACAGTTACATTGTATAAGCAGCTCTTGAGATCAAAATAAGTCCACTACCAGCTGTCTGCATCTAATTAGAAAGCATTGTATTGTTCGATAATCAGGAAGCGTATGTTAGCATGCTAGTTGTTGTTAGCTTTACCATCATGGCAAAACTCCTCTCTGGTTTCTAAAAATTGTGAAAAGCGCTTATAAACTCATTGCGGTGAATAATTATGATGCTTGGAATGTGTAAGGTAAGTGAGGAATAACTTTAGACAGCTGCAAACCATTTAAAATTAACTAATTGTATTTTTTACCTTTTTAAGAGGATAAAACTCAGGTATAACTGGCAGCAGCCTTAATAAGCTTTTTTTTTTTTTGCAAGCCACAGTGGAAATAAGGTTTAATGTTTCCTCTTAATTTCTCTCAATATTTTTGAAATTTGAAATAGATTTTGCAGACTTGGCAGTTCACACCTTAGGGTAGCTCAGTGGACTTAACAGATACTTTCACCGTAAACAACTCGGCGTGTTAGTTACATTAGTTATACATTAGTGACTTACAGAACCCTGTCAGAACTGAAGACGCCACTTGGATGAGTGTCAAAACGTATTTGCTAGCTTCTGTGCTTTTACTGTAATATTTATTAAGTATATATATATATATATATACACTAGGGTGTGTAAGTTTCAGTGTACTTAGCTCCTTCCTTCAGAGAGATGTAAGGCAATGACTTATAGAACCCTGTCAGAACTGAAGATGCTACTTGGATGAGTTTCAAAACGTATTCACTAGCCTCTATGCTTTCATTATAATACTTATTAACTAGATATATACTAGGGTGTGTAAGTTTCAGTGTACTTAGCTCCTCCCTTCAGAGAGATATAATGCAGTGACTTATAGAACCTTGTCAGAACTGAAGACCCTACTTGGATGAGTGTCAAAACGTATTCACTAGCCTCTGTGCTTTTGTTGTAATATTTATTAACTAGATATATACTAGGGTGTGGAAGTTTCAGTGTAGTTAGCTCCTCCCTTCAGATATACATGAGTGACTTACAGAACCTTTTCAGAACTGAAGACGCTACTTGGATGAGTTCAAAACGTATTCACTAGCCTCTATGCTTTCATTATAATACTTATTAACTAGATATATACTAGGGTGTGGACGTTTCAGTGTCGTTGGCTATAATGCAGTGACTTATCGCTGTCAGTACTGAAAACTTTATTCATAGACCTACACAACTAATACTATTTTACTCCATCCGCTTTTCTGAGAACACCAGACAAATAGTGACAGTTTAGGATCTAGATTTGAGGGTACAAGAAATACTGGAACATCCTTGCACAACTGGCCAACAGAAGGCACCACTACATGTTAAAGCCCGCTCTGTTTCTTCCACAGCAACAATGGCCTGTGTGGATCGAATTTGGCACAGACAAAACAGCTGGCGTCTGACACAGCCCTGAGAGCACCATGACAGAAAGCAGCTGCACGCGGAGCTATAGAGGAGGGAACACGGAGCGATTTGGTGAGAGAAAGAAAGATGGAGGACAGGAAACCTCAAGGGGGGAGTTTAAATCTCTCGTCCTTGGCTTTGTTTGTGGCACAGGGAAGTTCTGGAAGAGGATGGATCACACTTTGTCAGTCCTATGAGAATAAACAGCAAGGGAGGTCCAAAATGGCTGCAGTGAGGAGTGATACCACAATATACCGCAAATGTAATGTTATTTCGCTGGTAAATTAATGTTCTTTCTTTATGTAACTGATATTATTTAGTAAAAAACAACTATTAAAATATCAATATCACAGTTCTTCACAAGCTTTTTTTTTTATTTTGGCATATATTTACTCCACACAGTCTTGAACTTGATCTAAAAATCAAATATATGTGCAGACAAAACTAAAATATAAACAAAATATTATAACGTTTCATCACAAAATGCAATTCTTTGAGAAATTTTAAGCATTCATATTTATATTTTTGAAGCCGAATCAACACTTCAATACCTCAATCAGTGTTATAATTTGGTATTTATTGTCATGTTCACTGGTAAGAGAGATAAAGCTTTAATACAAGCAACAACCGGGGTCAAAATGTGGTCTGCTGATCAAGTTTTGCTGGTCCTATTGATCCATACATAACTCCCATAGCAATCAATGGTGCATTTCAACTTTAAAGAGGGGGGTATTACACTTCTATGGCGTATTAATTGCGAATCTATAACATATTCAGATCACTGTTACCTTTTAATGCGTTTAAAAATGTGCTACACTCGCCAAAAACAACTTATAAATATGTCTAATAAGTTTAATCTTTTATTTTTGACACAGTGCCCCCCACCCTTGTATCATACTTTTGCATATTTATGGAAAATTGAGGGAGCATGGGTGACAGAGGCTTGTGGGCTGAGCGTTGGACAGGACTGTAAGGCTAAACGTAAGAGGGGTTCGAATAGGGCCTGGAGGAGATCTCTAGATTACTCAAACATGCATGGATTACACATAAAACCTCTTCGGACATGTTTTTGATTAGGAAACGTTATTATATGGTAAAAAGATGCAAAAAGTAGATTTTGGATTATGACCCCTCTTTAATCTGATCTTTGAACCCAACAAAAATAATCGATCAAGTTGTAAACAGCTTTTGCTTAGTCCTATAGTAAATGACTATACTGTATATACCTATGCATTATAATGAACTATCCAACAATTTTTCACGCCAGGCCCTACTTTCACCGCTCCCAAGTATCCAAGGCCAGCCAGGCCCACTTTTTTTGCTGTCACGCCACTGACACATCGACCTTCACTGCGAGAGAGAAGGAGGGGACCCAGAGGAGCAGAGAGAGCACATTAATCAAACTACCTGCTACTACTACCTGCGCCGTGCTGCTGCCTCTCTTAGTAAATGCATTTTGTTTACTAGCGCCAACTTGCCACATTAATTAATTTCCTGTCCCACGTGTAGTTGGATCCGTTCCCCCCTCTCCTGGTCTAGCGTGAGGGGGGGAGGAGGGTGAGACTTGTTAGCTGCGCAGCGAGTGGAGAAGTGACTGCGCCTGACAATATAATTTACAGTGTCTGTGCAGAGAGAGCCATCGGCGCGGGGACGCCTTGTTCATGCCACATTAGGGGGTTTGGATGCTGCCGACTCGGGCTCCGATCAATCAGAGCTGTTTTCCAATGCGGTTTTAGAGAGAGGGTTCAGGAGTACAGAGTGTTTTGCTGTGTCTGTGCTATAGAGGTTATGCAGAAATAATTTTGCTTAAAAATGCCCCTCAACATTCCGTCTGAGTGGCATTGAGCATAGACATATAATTAGTAGATGCGGCGATCAATGCCAATGCTATCAGCCACTTAGTAACTTGGCGATTCCAGGAAGATTTTGGAACACCGGAGCCATTTCCCTGTATTTTTTTCCAGTAGCCCTTACAATTAGACCACAACAATCGTAAATTATGAATAATCAAGAGGGTGTCTGTTGGCACTAGCAGGAGCGTTATACACATATATATTAATGGTGAAGCAAATCCCCATATTGCAGTAAATGTGTAAGAGTGTTAATGGATGGATAAGCAGAAGAAAAATGAATACACTATAGCACTGAGTGGCAAATCTATGGGCAGCATAACAGACAAAATAGTCTATGCTTTTTTTGCCCTCATTTTTGCCCATGGAGCTTTTTTTTTTTTTTTTTTTTTTTTTTTAGGTCAGATTAGACTTATACGGCAAAATGGAAACCAAACTGTTGCTGTGATTATGCAAAGCTAAGTGAGTTTGTCAGCATACGATAGGGAGAGATAAATAGTGCCTGTTGTTTTGTTGACTGTTAACTGTTTCTCTACTAGAAATTGTCCATCCTATACTTCCTTTGTGCTATTCACACCCCCTGTTTGCTCTGAGCGATTTGACTGGATGGATGTTGACTGTTTTTCTACTAGAAATTGTCCATTGGCACTCATATAATATTCAGAATGTTGCGATGTTGTCATGATGCCTGCATTTTCTGTCTCCCTGTGTGCTTTCCCCTCCCTTACCTGTCTGAGCCTGGAGCTGGGCGGAGTTTTTGCTCCTCCCACGCGCACCTGCCTTCCATTAGCACAATCACCACCACCTGCTGCGGTGGATAAGAGGGACTTGCTCCAGACACTCGGGGCCTGCTCGCCTGCTCGCCTGCACCCTGTTCTCAGGACCATCTCAGACCAGACAGTATACAGTATATATATATATATATATATATATATATATATATATATATATCATATATATATATATATATATACTGTATACTGTAGCAACAATAACTAGATGTCACCAGCTGCAGACCATAAGTGTATATACAGTGGATCATTGTATCAGCAAGATGCTGTTTAGCATTTTCTTCATATTTACTGTTCAGATACTGTTGTTTTTATCAGAAAATGCAAAACCATGCCCCATACAAACCAATAATGCACAGACCCAGGTGTTTCAAGTCAAAATAAATGTATTAAAACAACCAATAGATATAAGTAATATCTTACAGATAATGTCAGTCTGCTGCCCCTTTACTCTGCAACTGGTGCTCCTCTTGGTAATCTGACAAATCTTAAGTCAAATTATTTGAATACTTTCACAAATAAAAAACAAATAACAAACAAATAAAATATTAATTATTATAATATATATATATATATATATATATATATATATATATATATATAAAAAACAACTACCACTGAGCTATGTGGAGTGTGCAGCATCAGGCAGAGGTGGAACTTATAAGAAACACACTTCATTTAAACACGGTCTGGTTTCAAACTCATCGTCTGTCCCTGAGGTGGTCATTCATCCTTAAATAAGAATAATGATTAGAATAACAAGACAGTTCAATATTGAACACAAACAAAATGAAACTGTACTGCAGTAACTGTTATTAATATTCATAGCGCACATTTAAAACATCATAAACATGTTCTTACCAGCTCCATCATGTGTAGCCCAGTCTCCTGCACTGGCAGACCCACGTAGAAACGGCAGAAACTTAGCTTTCCTTTAGCTTCCTTCCTTTTCCTATACCCTCACATAAAGCCAGATAGTTTTGAGGAATAGTTCACACTGACTGGGAAAGAGCTCTAATCATACCTGCTCCTGCCTTGCTTTTGTCCACATTGCTCTTCCTCTTATGAGGCTGTGTCTGTCTGTGTGTCAGTCTCGAACATGGAGTTGACAATATACTGCCGCATAATCACAGTAATGTAGTTTTCTCCCAGAATCTATTGTGATTTACAGTACAGTACTGTTTACTATAACAACAGTAAAATACTTTGGGAATTTGACTATTCATTTATAGCAAAGTCTAGAAAGTATGTGAAATTTGCCCTATGCATTTGACCCATCCTTCAATACCACTGGGCTTAAACTTGTCAGAGGCAGTGGACATGTCTCTAGGTAAAACTAATTCTGTGCTAACATCAAAAATCTAATTTTTGAACATTGTACAAAAATGCATTTTTATTTAACAACAAAAACAAGTAAACAAGGTACTTTCAACTTCTTCAATAGTCCCACTTAAATAAAGTCAACCCCATGCACACGATGTGCATACAGTACACACTGACAGAAACACACACTGTCCTTCACATGACCAGGCTCACAGGGTTCAAATGGAAAGTATGACATAGAAAGATAACGAGCGTAAATAGAAGAGAATCTTAGTAAGGCTTTACGTAAGACATCATTTTTGTCAGGGAACTGTTTTCGGAGCTCTTGTTCACAGGCCTCCAGTACCACATACACAAGACAGAGTTCCTTATTGCTGCAAACTCCCATTAGAATGTGCTCCTGATACAGCAGAGTGTTTGCTTCACATACAGCTTTCTTCAGCTCCTTCAAAATACGATGGGGTTCATTGTTACAAGACTTTCGTAATTTCAAAAAACCTATCAAAATAAAAACTAGAACAAGAGCCTCCAAAAGAGTTGTTACTCCTATATGATGCGTAAATATGTCCAAAATAATACGCCATAATAAAAACAAAGAAAGTCCGATGATTAACGAGGCAAAAAACGTTAAAACGACAAATGTCATGTTATAGGCCCTGGCAACTTTGAATTTCACTTTCTCTTTGTTTACCCTGTTGATTATTTTTATGGCATCCATGTAAAAGGCTCGGTCTTTAATGATCAGACGCAGTTGATCTGGAACTAGTGTGCTCCACTCGCCACAGTCAATTTCACTTACAATCTCATCAATAGATTTGAGTGGCTGAAGAACTTTGCCGTTGTAGAGGTTTGGCAGCTGGTGCGGCACCATAGTGGTGTTCTGGAGTTTGTGGTTGGGTGTGCACAGCACTCGGAGTAACTCCTGGCTGAAGTTGGGGTGGCTGGCCTCCAGGTAGGTGAGGTGGCTGAGGTGCAGAGGGATGGACAGGTCTCTCTGCAGCAGCACTGGCACTACAGGTTTCCTATGTAGACAGTCTCTGAACATGGAAATGTTGGCCTCCAGCAGACACCAGCGACTCCTCACAAAGTCCTGACTCAGGACCAGCAGAACCTTCTGGCTCTTCTGGATGCAGCTGGACATGTTGTCGAGGATGGGCCATCCTGGGATGAAGTCCCTGTCGTGGTAGCACACCCTCAGACCTCTGTCCTCCAGCTGCTGGATCAGAGTATGTGTCCAGTGAAGGTCAGAGCTGCTGTAGCTCACAAAAACATGGAAGGACTCCCCATCTGTGAGCTCAGGAGGAGCCAAGACCTCAGTCCTCTCAGTTGAATGGGGAAGGGCATCTGGAGCTGCACTGTCCATGATCTGTACAAAATAAGCAATTCTCTCTCATTTACAGAAGTATAATTACATCACAATGTTACAATGTGAACATATTTGTACTTCCAAACTCCATTATGTGGATTAGAAACTCATTAAATAACCAAAATGAAGCTGAAAACATTGCAGATGAACAAGCTTTAAACAATAAAAAAAACAAAGGGTGAAACTACGTGTTAAACTGTACTTGTTTGTGGCTCAAAGTTTGAGAATTGAGCAGCAGTGCTGGAGTTATCAACATGGACTGAGCTGGAGGTGTCCTTACAGCTGAATGTGACGGAAAGTCACCCACGGCTTTATAAACCAAAGCTCTAAGTAACATTTTTAAGTCTCGTGTGAATGTTAAAATGTTAAGCTTACCCGAAAATGGGAAAGATAGAATCTCAGGACCGTTTCCTGGTTGTATCTCTCTTGTCGATGTCCAAAAATGCAGAGACACTTCCTCTCTAATGAAGAAAAAAAACTTTCTTCTGGTGTGAGTGTGGGTCATGAGTAGCCCTTACCAATCAACCCCAGAGAACTTAAGGCAGACTAGCTGATTACAGATGCGTATAAATCTATCCTCAATGAAAGAAATAAAGACCTGAACAGTTTAAACAATATTCAAACAGGTAGAACATATAATAGTGTTAAAAAAAAAGAAAAATTAACATCATTTAGAAATGTTTGGTTCTATGAATTTTGTAAGGGTGCCCTGTTCTAATTAAAATATTTGTTTCTAAATAAAAAATGATTCCTTTAAAAACATGTTAAGTAAAACTGGATCTTTTGTCAATACCTGGGAATATCTGAAGGCACATATTCAGTATACTAGGAATTCAAGTTATAGCAGGCCTGTTCTGCAAAATAAACTTTTCAGATCCTTTAACCATGTTATAGTTGTTTTCTCTCAGCATTTACTCACATGAACTTGTTTTTGTTATTTTCAAGGCACCATTTCGCTGATCCATCCTCATTTTCACTGCCACCCCTGTAATTCCACTGCTCTGTACTTACTTTGTTCTCCAATTTATTATTTTATTAATCAATAACATGCTCAGTATTCAGCAGCGTTGCATAGTCATTTTAGTACACTTTGTTCTGATGGCATTTACGGTGACGTCTCTTTCCATTTGACACTGCAGATTTCAAACGCGGAAGTCAGCTGACATTTTTCTTTTATTAAGTCGTTTTAGATAAATATTGTGATTTAAAATGTGCAAATTGTAACATAATAATCCACAGGTATCATAGATTACAGCTATATAGCAGACACAAGCACAATATGTCTTCTTTAAGATCGATTTCACAGTTATAAGCTGGAACACAGGCCCATCCAACATGTTGAGTATAGATTATAATAACTGTAGGTGTTCATAATGTCTCAACTGTAGTATTCAAGTTTCAAATGCAGGACAATACAAAATATAAGAAAAAAAAACATGAAAATACAACTCTAAATAAGCTAACTGTAGGGAAACATGTCTGTGTAAACTCTCAGTCGTCCAGGTCTGATCCATAGCAAAAGATGAAGTTCAAATCTGTCAACTGGACAAATCGTGATTTGTCCAGTTGACAGTATTTGAACTTCGTCTTTTGCTACGTAGGGAAACATTATTCGGTTTGCAGCCGAGTGTGAAGCGGCCGGGATGAGAATCAGCTCCTCCAAATCCGAGGCCATGGTTCTCGACCGGAAAAAGGTGGTTTGCTCTCTCCGGGTGGGTGGTGAGTCTCTGCCCCAAGTGGAGGAGTTCAAGTATCTCGGGGTCTTGTTCACGAGTGAGGGAAGGATGGAGCGTGAGATTGACAGGCGGATCGGTGCAGCTTCTGCAGTGATGCGGTCGCTGTATCGGTCCGTTGTGGTAAAGAAGGAGCTGAGCCGGAAGGCGAAGCTCTCGATTTACCGGTCAATCTACGTTCCTACCCTCACCTATGGTCATGAGCTTTGGGTAATGACCGAAAGGACAAGATCGCGGATACAAGCGGCTGAAATGGGCTTCCTCCGCAGAGTGGCCGGGCGCACCCTTAGGGATAGGGTGAGGAGCTCGGTCACACGGGAGGAGCTCGGAGTAGAGCCGCTGCTCCTGCACGTTGAGAGGAACCAGCTGAGGTGGCTCGGGCATCTGCTCAGGATGCCTCCTGGACGCCTCCCTAGGGAGGTGTTCTGGGCATGTCCCACCGGGAGGAGGCCCCGGGGAAGACCCAGGACACGCTGGAGGGACTATGTCTCTCGGCTGGCCTGGGAACGCCTTGGGGTCCCACCGGAGGAGCTGGAGGACGTGTCCGGGGTGAGGGAAGTCTGGGAGTCCCTGCTTAGACTGCTGCCCCCGCGACCCGGCCGCGGATAAGCGGAAGAAAATGGATGGATGGGAAACACTATTACAACAAAAGCTCTTAACGTAAATGTTGCATAATATGATTCTCTTTCTCGTAAGAATGTTTTCAGTCCAGTCAGTCCACCGTTGCCAGCCAAACATCAGTGGTGAAAGAAGAACAATGTGTTACTTAAGTAAAAGTACAGATACTGGAGGGAAAAAACAACTCAAGTAATCACATGAAAAAATCTACTTGAGTAAAAGTATTAAAGTACCCCTTTAAAAATTGTACTTCAACACTACAAAGTTAATATTTCATGCAGATTTTTAGGTTTTAATGTTGAGATTTTGATCACTTTTTCGATCGTTTCTGTTTTTCTTTGTATATTTTCATTTGCTCAAACTATGAACATGTTAAAAAGAAAACCCTCAGCCTTTTCAAGCAATAATAAAAAATACTTTCACTTTTCAGTCCAGTTCAAAGTGTATAGGAAAGTACAGATACACGCTCTCAAATGTAGTGAAGTAATAGTAGTATCCACTTTAAAATCTACTTAAGTAAAGCACAGATAACTAAAATGCGTAGGCCGACTTAACTACAGTACTTTATGACTTTTAATATGCCCACATCTGTCAGTTTAATAGGTCCAAACTGAGAAATAAATGTCATTCAGCAGCCAATTCACAAAATATCGTTATAATACTTTACCATTACAAGACCGATGGCCCCTCCCCTCTCCTCTAATTACAAATCGCACAAAGTCCTTATTACCAGCTAGCACCCTTTGACCGTAATTAAAAATAAAAGTTGGATCCAATATGTTTTTATACATCGCACTGATTCAAATATGCTAGCTTGGAAAACGCTAATTAATTACGATAATAAAAATGTCACGAATCGTTAAAATCAACAAGTCACTTTCTGTTTGTTCAGGCCGATCTGGGTTTCCTCTACTTCGACACTTGGAACAACATGCTTTTTAAATGACGGGAAATGTATCTACGTTTTAGCGTGATTTATGGCTAGACTGGTTATAATAAGCAAGCTAATTATGCTAGCTATTAAAATTACAAGCAGCCAGGTCTATTAAGTTGTCTGGCGTGGGGAGTGAGTTTTCTAAAGGGTGCATTTAAGGTTCATCAGCAGTGAAAGAGTAACGCTTAATAAGATCTGGAGTGATTGTAGCTCCATAGACTGTAGAAAAGAGCGTGACGTCACCCGTAGCGTTCGGCTCCAGTCAAATGAAGCGCATCGAGGCTAGCAGCTACAACGGCAAATCCGCGAGTATCGTAGCAACCAAAGAGCCAATCCAGAGCAAGGCTATTGAAGGGCATTTCCCACCCGCACTGCTGGTTTAGCGGGGAGCGGGCTCTTAGCAACGCTGTCAGTCAAACCTGTTGCTAATGCTAACGGGGGCAACCTCGGGGAAAGAAGGTACCTGATTTGTCTGTTATTAATGTTTATATCTTGATTTATGGACACAATAGTGAAATAAAAATATCAGGACCATGTAGAACAGGTTGATACAAACATTTTAGGACCAAAACGATGAGCCTGACAGCAGCAGTTACAGAGCAAGGGGGGACAGTTTTTCAATAGAAAGTGAATTGGAGCCAGAGTCGATGCTCACTTTTTATTTGGAATGTGTGAGAGTTAGCAGGTTAGCTATGTCCATTTATATTTACAATCTATGTGTAGCCCGCTGTAATGTTAGCAACAAAGGTTAATTTTATTTTGAGAGAAGAAAATGTTAAGGCTAAAATAATGTACGTGTTATTGTACCCATAGGGAAGTTTGTCCTGTGCATTTGACCCGTCCTTCAATGCCACTGGGGTTAAACTTGTCAGATGCCGTGGTAACCTTGTGCTTTGTGGTCAAGAGTAGCTAGCTGGAGGATTATGCCATTGTGCATTTTTTAAGAAACAAGTAAGAAAGAAAAAACATGTTTAAATACAGATTTTTATCAGAGCGTATGAAGGAGTACGTAAAGTAAGTTGCAAATGTTGTGCTTTTCCAAAGGTGACCGGATGCCCCAATTTATCCGGGACAGTCCCAATTTTGAGCCCGGTGTGCCTTGTCCCGGAAGATTTATCCAAAAACAATGATTTCTGGCATTTTTATTCAAGAAATGTCCCAGGTATCCCTATTTTTGACCAATCTGATACTGATGGTAAAGAGGGGAATATATAAGAAAATGTTTAGCTAAATTACAGAAAACCATGATAGAAAAGTCAACAAAAAGTCCCTCAGTTAATATAACCCACTGTGAGTCGAGAATGGACAGTGTTACGTGTTTTTTTTTCACAATTTTATTTATATTGACCTACCAACCCGGGTGTGTCCCAGTTTTTAATTTTGAATATCTGGTCACCGTAGCTTTTCCACATGCTTATTTGGGAGTGCAAGAGGTACACACATCGGGTAACCAGAAATGTAGCTCACGGAGACTGTTTTTTTTTTTATATGCCCCGGAAACATGGCCTCTTACCATCTTTGTAAAAAAAATAATCTCAAAATATGGTTCATAGCAGATCAGACTAGTTATTTGAATATTTACATTTGGTCTTTACTATGGTACTGCTACTGTAGACTGTTATGTAACTATAGGCTTTAATGTACTGTGCTGCCTTCATTGTATTATTATGTTGTCTAACCGTCGTTAATAGCTTTTTTGCTAATTCTGGTACATTTACAGTGTTTATTCAAATACACTGTTTCTGTCAAATAATTAAATGCTCAAAGTCGTGTTGCAATTCCGCGCATTAATCATTCAATCCATAGTAACAGTGGATGAGGGGCTGTCGATACACTCCGCCCACACACACACACACACACACTGCAGTCATACTACGCAATGTCGGTGAAGCGTCTTGCCCAAGGACACAACAACAACATGCACTTGATTTTTACTTGGGTTATATTTAGCAGTAACCATTCTAAACTGCAATTCTATGCAATATAAAGTAACAAGTAAAATAATTTATATGTCAGTTCTGTCTCGCTTTTCCACAAATCTGTTTTCGTCCCAGAAATAAAGCAGACATGAGGCATTTTAAGAGGTGTGAAATGGGCCGTATCATCTGCATGTATCATTAGCAGAGTTTCTGGTAAATGGTTAGTTTTAGGGCAAATAGGAAACACTCATGAAGACTTTATTACCATGTGATGTGGAAATTCCTCCTCATTTGTGGCTCTAAATTAAAAGGGACGTACTCAAAGTTTAGTCATAAAATACAAATAACTGTGTTATTTCAAAGACTTTTGAGAAACGACATCTGAAAAGTGAAAGCGTGCGCATGTACCATTTAGACCTATGCGTTATCGCATCTTGTTTGTTTTACTTTATGGCTTTTGGTATGTAGTTAATGCTGCTTTCTAGATCAAAAAATAAAAATAAAACTTAATCGCAGTTGCTTAGAGGTTTGGCAGATCTGGCACAATCAGCTACATGACCTAAATAGACGTCTATTAACCCTTTAAGGACTGAGTACATTATAGACCATTATAGCTCGCCTAGACTTTTTCTTCTTTTTTTAGCCATATAAATCATGTTAAAGGAGGTATCAACATGTGCTTTTGTCCTTTTTCACACAACTACCTCTATTTTACAAATCCATCCTTATTTATCCACTGATGTATCAAATAAGTGTGTAATACCAGTTTAAGTAGAAGAAAAATATAAAAACAAATGTAGTTCTGAGTAACTTTTATGCAAGCAAACAATGAAAAAATTATCTGGACAGCTCAGAAACACTTTAAATTACATATATGAGCAATAATCAATATTTATACAAGAGATTATGCATATTGTACTTAGGGTTAGATTTTTACAGCCCTTCCTATAAAAAAATGTCAGGCTAAGAAAGAAAGAAAGCAGCTAAGACATTGATTTTTCCAGGTCATATTTTTTGGAATGTCTACTAAAGAATATCTGAAGTTCTGCAGCTTATAAGTTTGTAATCTTTGGTAAAATAAGTAACATTTTTAAAGAGCCCCATGTCTCTGCTTTGAGATGTTGTTTGAATTTACACGAGAGCGCAATTGGTTGCGGAGTTACGGTAATGGAAAGTCTGCAACTGTGAATCTAAAGACACTGAGGCTGTAGTCGACTAAAGAAATTATTGGTGGACTATAGGCATTTCCTGCTGATCGATGGATTAAAAAAGACGGCGTGGTAAAAGTTCTAAAAATGATTATGTATCTGATCCAAACTGCATTCACAAGACTACACCTGCATGGAAGTTCAAGCAAAAACAATGTATTTAGATAAAAACATTACATTTGTGAATCGTCATCATCTAAGTGACTCACTACTCCTTTCTGCTGTTGTCTATTATATATCCTTGAATCTAAATTAAATAATTAGTTATGAGTTGACTGATCAACTAAAGACCTACGTGCAACTGTAAATGTGATTAATTTACAATTACATGAGTCACTTTTAAAAGGAATGTTGTCATACCACATTTTCCATTACAGTAAAAAAAAAAAAAAAAACTGTCTAGAAAACTTTATGATCAGTACTTTTTACATCTGTATGAACATGAATTCAAAGTAACAAAACTATCAACCCACTTTTGGCTATAGGCTATACTTTACCTCCAGTGTTTGATACAGGTGTGAAAGGAAAGTCAAAGTTGGTTACTGTATCTTTAATAAAAAGTGAGATACTTTTGTATTTAGCCCTGTTCCCTATGAAGTCACTGCCCTCTGTCCTCTGTACTAATATGTATTTTATGATGCCATTGACTTGGTGACCTCCCGTTAGAGGCCTGTGTCTCGGGGCATGTATAGCGTCATGGTGGCTTTTCTCTGCTGGTTTGGCTCTGTGCCCCTGAGCTCTTTGATGCTGTCTCTGGCCTGTCCATCATCTCTCTGTTTGTCTTTTCACTTTGTGCTCCTCTCAGTATGACACTATAGTACTGAAGAGAGGGAGAAAGATAGAGAGAGAGAAGGGAGAGACAGAGAGAGAGAGAGAGTAAGAGAGGAGGGAAAGATGTCAGAAGTCTTCAACAGCAGACAGGCGTGAGAGAAGACCAGGGAAATACAATGCGCAGTAAAAGCCTCAGTTTGATTCCACAATCTTAATGCTGCACTACGTGACTTTTTGGTGGTGGTTAGGGTTGGGTTTATAGGGTTAGTGGTGGCCTGTGATTTGGTTTGGTGGTGTCGCCTGTTAGTCTCCAAAGCGACAGATATTTTCACTGCAAAAATGTAAAACATCTGTTTTTCTCAGTCTAATTTTAGACCATGTTTAGGTCTAATAAAGACCAAGTTCAGATCTGGTGTCACTCAGAACTGAATTTTACAGACCATTCTGGCATCACGCTCACTGAAAGTGATTGGGAAAAGGTGGGACATCCAGATGAATATTTGAAGCTGTTTGGAGCAGAGAAATCAAACCTTTGTTAAACACAGACATCTAGCGCCCCCTCTGTTTTTCAAATCCAAAGTAGTCTGTAATAGTTTGCTAAAATAGCCTCAAGTGCATCAGTTTGTTTTGGTTCGCTTGAATGACTCACCTTTGGCTCCGCCCAGTTTACAATGCTGCCCTGTGATTGGGCCGAACCATTGGTGGCCTGGGCAATTCCCGCAGCAGGAGCCGGGCCAGATGGATTATTGTGAGGTTATTGTGAGGTTGTGAACTCACAAATAAGGTTAAGGTACACTTTATTTTCCAGAAAAGAAAATATGTCCTCTGCATTTGACCCATCCTTCAGTGCCATCGCGGCAGCCTGTCTGGGTCTTGACCTCGACTTGGTCCGGACGACCTTATATGGAGAACTTTATATGGTTCATATATATGGTTTTGGGTTGATGAGGTAAACCGGAGTTCCCAGAGGAAACCCAACCAGACCAAGAGAAGAAACATGCAAACTCCACATAGAAAGGCCTGGGCCACTTGGGAATAGAACCCATAATCTTCTTACTGTGGCTGGCTTTTTACACCAAGTTCACTCTACTTGAAAAAGTTTGAGAACCACTGTAATAAATAAATCAAACCACTCAAAATGACTGAAATTCCGATTCAACATTCTGAATTCCCTTTTTGCAGTAGACTTGCCTGGTGAATCTCTCTATCACACACTCACAGCTCTGACACCACAGAAGACAGAGAGCGGGGAGAGGGATCTTTGCTTCTGGGGGCCGCAGAACTCCCGACCATATTTTTTGGCGCCTGTCAGACTGTTCAATAAAGCGGCTCGATATATGAACTATCTCTGGGTGATGTAATGCACTCCATAAATCTGCTTTATAATTACTCTGCATGGGGACAGCCACTGGGAGCCCGCGACGCGATTTATTGCCTCTGCTCTTGGCATCTTAACGACTCTGTGCTTTTAATATCATTACCCTGTCATTTATTATGCTGCCAGGGTGCACGCCCAAAGCTCCGGCATAGCTCCTGTTTATTTATGCAGTTTAAAAAGGCCACTCCGGTGACACAAGCATTTAACACGTTTTATATGGGGGATAATCATGGACGCTAATAAGGATGTTTTACTCAGCTATACTTAGAAGTGCAGATTCATGGGGAACGAAGCGGAGATGGTACAGGTTACTTCTACATCATGGGTCTATGAGTCAAACAATACTATTATATATATATGACTTTTCTATACTGATCCTCTAAAGTCGTCTAAAGTTTGACCTCTGCCCCAAACAAGGCTCTTCCTGTCGATAACCAGCCAGTCACAGTCTCCTCATTTTGCGTCTCATTCCATCTCCTCTATGGCCATTCATTTAACTACACTTGCCTTTTTAAGTCTTTATTAATAAATCTATGCAAATTAACAAGGCCCATTCATCACGTGTCACCATTTATTTAAAGTGATAGTATGTAACTTTCTGGAGGTGCAAAGTGAACTGCCATATTTTCGTGCATTATTCATGAAGATAGATTTTCATTCTTTGAGTATGAAATATATATAATTTTTTTTTTTTTTTTTTTGTAAAGCAGGAAGCTACGGTTAGCGAAAAGGTTCATGCTAACCACTCTGCCCAAAAAAATCACTACAAGTTTCAAATTATAACATTTAATCGTATTTATCTTACGCCAATGGTACTTTTGATAGCCACCTAGCTCGCCTGCTTCACATTCCCGTTCTTCGCTAGGCAACGTTTTTGTTACCGCACCAAGTCAAGCTAGCATTTGTCTTTGGGGCGTTTCCATTGCAGACATCAACACAGGATTATACATCTCTTATATCTTTGTCTTCCTGTCCACAAATCCTAAAAGTACCATCCACTTAGCATTGTCCCTGTTCTTCTTCCTTCCTTTTGGCTAGCTCTCAATGCCCTCTTTACCTCGCTACCATTTATCTTGTGAAGAGACAGTCACTCTGGTTGCACACGGGGGCCCGGTGGAGGGTGGGTCATGATAATAAACGAGCTAGCATAGGACAGGCTTTCTGCTGCCATGTCATGCTAATGCTAATAGATACCCCATCTTCCTACCTCCTCTTTTTCCCTCACCCCCTTTCACGCTAGCTGCTAAATGCCTGTGCTACACCACCGCCGCTACAGTGACAGTGACATATTAGTTTTGCGTCCCCGTGCAATCTGATAGCCCCGGAGTTTGCCGCCATGCTAAAGATTTGATTAATGTTGTTCCATTTGCAGGCTGTAATTGGGTGCGACTGGAGTGCAGGATAATCATGTGTTCCCATTCGAGGGAAAGGGGACGGGGGGGTGTGGGGTTGGAGGGGCACGCTAACGAGAGAGAGGGAGAGTTAATTAAGGCTGCAGCCGTGGCGACAGTAACGGATGACTTGGGTGACACCCCGCCCGGTCCCGCCCTTCGCCTTTCATTTCCTCCTCTCCGAGCATCCCACCAACAAGCTCTGATGTATACAGAGATAGCAGCCGGGCTAAACAGATTCAGAACACGGACTGAAGCCGTATAGGGTATAGGGGCAGTGACTGATTAAAGGTGGATTGTGTAACTTTTCTGGTGGGGATGATGTTGCTTTGCTCGGAACATGTCTGTCTATTCATGGCCAAACGTCCTTGTCAAAGCCTGATCTCGTCCGATTGTGTAAGCTAAGCAAGGCCGGGCCTAGTTAGTACTTGGATGGGACACCTCTGGGAGTTCCGGGTAACACAGTGGGGCACCAGTGGCAAAAATTGTCGTTGTGTCCTGAGGTAAAGTGGTGAATGTGGGATGAAAAGTTGCTGATGGTGAGAGCGGTCTATGGCACAGATTGGCAGCCACACTTCTGTCAGTCTACTCCAGGGCAGCTGTGGCTTCAATAGTAGCTTACCACCACAAGATTGTAAAGCAACTGAGTGTCTGGAAAAGCACTTTATAAGACTAAGGCATTATTTTTATTAAAACGTGTCTGTCTATTTCTAACTTTTTGAAATTTGAATCATGTTATAATATTGTTCATTCACTTTTAGGTTAATCAGTTTGCATAACATAATTGCGCTGTTTAGTAAAGGTGTGTAGTGTGTTAGCAAAAGTTTTAAATTATAAACTGTGTTATCATTTACCACATTACAAAAGCTATTTCATTTCAACAGTGCTTCTTTGGACATCCAGCCAGTCCGCCGACTTTACTACTCTGCTTGAAATGAAATGTTGTCTGTCTTTTATTGAATTAGAATGGGTTTGTTGCTCAAAAATACTTAAAAAAAAAAAATGCATTCATACTTTGAGCAGGTTTGCTTCTCCAGTTATCTGACCTGTAACTTGGCCTGCTATACCTGCTTGTCTCCATGGAGAAGATCAATACGAAACTGTGGAAAATTCCAGGCAAAGCAATCACATCTCTTCTGAGACAAGCAGGTGGCGTGACATTATGTGAACATGTTTGCACTTAAAGAAAATAGATGTAACATACAGCTCTATTGGCCCTGAAGTACACACATAGAGAGCCATTTTGGGTTTATGGTGAACAGATTTTAGTCATAGATCTGGCAACGCAATGTGAAGAGCGCATTCTGCTTTTAGAGAACCAAAAAAATGTAATAAAATAGCATTATAAACAAATATTATCTCATGTAGAACGTTCTTTCCAGTGCCAATTGTTTTTATTATCGATCAATATTTATTTTTAACTTATGTTTGCTTATCTCATCTGGTGTAGATTGGCTATATTAAAAAAAAAAAAAGAAAAATTGAAAAAAATTGATGAAACGTACGTACACACTATAATTTACTTCATTCAAATCATTTTACTATTGTCAGCATAGAAACTGAATGCCAAAAAAGCACAATTCATAAATGGGGACCCACCACCAGAAAAGTTATACAAATAAATAAATAAATAAATAAATAAATAAATAAAATACAGACAAATTGCATTTTCAAAAGTCTACATTTATGTTATTCCCACAAGTGTACAAACTTGTGTACCAAATTGTGTCCTCTTTTTCCTTGAAGTAATATGCATAGTTTATGGAGCAGAGTACACTTAAGATCTCTTTGACAAAGTGCTGAGCTCAACAAACTGCAGCTGTACCAAAGAGAAGAAGAGACGAGTAAATAAAATGCATTATTCATTCCTTACTTTGAAACTTACATCCACTAAAAAGACCCTAGGGAGATATGTGCATAAGGTTCCTATAAAACCAACACACAGCTCTCTATTAAAGGTTCAGTATTATGCAAAATGTGCTATTGTAAGTTTCTAGCCATGTTTTAATGCAGTTACCTCCTCAAAAACACATTAGTCTGTCTACATCTACAAACTCAAAATATTCTGTTGCACCTTATGATGTCATGAAGTGGTAGTTTTCATGTTAACAGCTTAACCTTTTACCTTTAGTTCTGTAGAGATTGGCAATTCCAGGGCAGAAATAGTCAAAATGATTTTAGTGAAGGTGTATGGAGTTTCAAAAGACAGTGGAGTGACATCACCATGAGCGTTTTCTGTTTCTGTTTCTGTTTCTGTTTCTGTTTCTGTTCTGTTCTTAGCCTAAATCTGCAGGGTTTGTGTGTTAAACATGTGAATGAAACAAAACACAACTCCAGGTATGTTTGTGATGAGGAAACATTATAACATAGATAAAAAAAATAAAATAAAAATAGCGTAATCTGGGCTCTGTAAACAACCATTCATTCAATCAAAAATTCAAAACCTATATACTTTGCAGTGGTGGCCTTCCGTAGTATTATATGATATCACTTTGGTACTCTATCACTTAGTTGTTGAGAAACTTTTAAATATAATTGTACTTCTCTGAGTAGTTTTGCAGACACAATTTTACTCCTACTTGTAGTAATTAGGTGTTATGTTTAGTTTGAACAGCGCTCTGACACAAGTACTGCATAAAAGTTTTGAAATTAAGTCACAAATACTTTATACCCACAATATTAAATGTGTTTCTTGCATCGGTTCATCAGAAATAATTTTTTGTTTGTTTGTTTTTTACTTTTTGTGTCTATCCTTTCAACCCACTACACTTTTTGTCATGTTTAATGTTCTGTTATTCCATTTACATTTACTTAAAATCATAAATTATTAACCAGATGTTACACCCAGAACGTTACTCTTACAATTCGTTCAATTACGTGTCCTCTCACTCAGTGGTGGAAGAAGTATTCAATTTTGTTCCTTAATTACCAGAGCAAAAAAAAAAAAAAAAACTCAAGTAAAAGTAAAAGTATCACATGAAAAAATGTATTTCAGTAAAAATACCTATTTAAAAATGTTCGTGAACAGTAAAAAGTAAAAGTATTTCTCGCAGATGTTGAGATCTAATAAAGATTAGTGCTGAATTTTTTTTTTTTCTAAGCATTTTTTATTCATATATTTTTGTTTGCTCAAATTATGATCATGTTAAAAATAAATCCTCAGCCTTTTCAGCGGGTCTCAAACAATAATTCAAAATACTTCACTTTATACTTACTTTTCAGTCCAGTTCAAAAAATGTAGTGGAATAGAAAGTACAGATACTTCAAAAGTAGTGAATTAAATGTAAAAAGTATCGACTGTACAGTGCAGATACCTAAAATATGTATTCAACTACAGTACTTTACTACTTTTACTTCATTGTGTTCCATCACTGCTCTGACTTGAGTGCACAGTTTTCTATCGTTTCATCTGGTCACATATTTATCATGATTGTAGTTTGTAGAGTCTAAATATAAACCATTTTGCCTTGTAGATTATAAAAATGCAAAATATTGAACCAACTTTGCGACTGTCTCCCTCACTGTCTTATAATGACTCAAACTCTCCACATACATTGATGGATGGACAGATAGTTGGATGAACATTCAAATTCAAAACTTTTGGGTGTGACATAAAATAGGGTTAGAAGAAAAAAAGTGATTACATTTCTTAATCATACACTGGTAATGACAGCGCCTTTAACTGCCATTATGTAACTACTGTATCATCTCATCTGTTTGAAGTTAACCATCTCTCTATTATCCATCACTCACACAGATTCATAATAAGGTTTGATTGACAGGTCATGTTTAATCATGTTCGCAGTAGGACATGTGGGTGGGGCAGAGGAACGGCTCCAAATCTCAACTACTTTAAATTATACATCAGTGAGGAGTTAGGAGTGCTGTACGGGACTTTTGCGGGACTGCTTACGTCGGGAAATTGCATTGCATTATATTAATTTCAAAGCAAAAGTATGTAACCTTTTGCCAAAAAAATAGACTAAAATAGACTATATTACTAGGTAGAAGTTAAAAGTAGGAGTGTGAAAAATACTGATGTCTGAAAACTACTCCAAGGACACTTTGACAATTTTGTTCAAATGCACTACCCACTTTTGTTTAAGATTCAAATAGTACTACAACTTTGTATGTCATCATGTACTTATGATTGAAGTTTCCTTTCTTATAAAACGTACTAAAGAAATTGTATGACTGATGCATGTGTACTCATAAAGTGAGTTTTATTCCATTAGAGAACCTCACAAAATTATTTATTTTTTCTCCTCTATCTAAATGTTCCGCCATTTCCCCCTTAGTTCTTTAGTGTTTTTTTTGTTTTTGTTTTATTACTTACCTACCCATATGCATACACTCATACACACACTCTCTCTCTCTCACACACACTCTCACATACTCACACTCTCACACTCTTACACACTCACACACACCCCCTCGTACTCTCGCATTCACTCACACTCTCACACACTCGCTAACACACACACTCACTCTCACACTCTTACACACTCACACACTCTCTCACTCACACTCACTCACAATCTCACACTCTCACTAACACTCACACATTCATTCACTCTCACATACTCACACACACTCTAACTCACACTCACTCACACTCTCACACACTCGCTCACACTCTCACACACTCCCGCACTCTCACACACTCGCTCACACTCTCACACACTCGCTCACGCTCTCACACACTCCCGCACTCTCACACACTCTCACACTCTTACACGCTCACACTCTCACACACACACTCTTACACACTCCGGCACTCTCACACTCACACTCTTACACACTCACACTCTCACACTCACCCCCTCACACACTCACTCATGCTCACACACACACACAGACTCACCCCCTCTCACGTGCTCACTCACACTCTCACAAACTCACACACAGACACACACACACACACACGTACACCCCCACACAGTGACACGCACACAGACTCACACACACTCTCACACTCCCATATAAGAAAAACAGATGCCATTCTTATAGTCTAATCGCCCCCTTCAAACCTGGATCTATTCCCTCAAGTCAAAATGTCTAATGTCTTTTATTTTCTTGTACTGTCTCTAATATCACAAAAGAATGTGCTTTATTTATTACACCAACAGTATACGACCTTAAAATAGTAACTCTACGAACTAGTCAAGTTGGAGCGTGAATAGACTGCTTTACCTTCAAACACATTACAACCGTGTTCACACTAACATCATCTGTCTCTCTGTCTCCTTTGCGTCGGTGGGGTAATTGTTGTCCAATCTCTCCCCGGTTTGACTGACAGGTTATTCGGCTGCGGGTTGTCGCTGAACTGTAAAACACCAATTAAACACGAGGGAGTTCAGTCGCGGTGTCTCTGCCGTGTCTCGTAGGACAGCACAGTGAACCTGGACGTGCTCAGCTGACAGAACATCTATCAAAATGTCCGCCCTGTCAAACATCACAGACAAGCGCAGACAGAGTGCTACATATTTGTACTGTCACTGTCTCTCGGTGGAGCCTGGTGGGGGTATTATGTTACCGAGCCAGGGCAAGAGCAGGAGATATGGGAATGATGTTTCTAGTTCATGATTGGCTATGGGTACGTGCGTTTAGACATTAAGAATTCATATCAGGGAGCATCCTTTTAGGTTTAAATCAACTGGATTTCTGCATTGACACTGGCAACCCAAATGAGAGACTCGTGTGAGGCTCGTTCTAGTTTCTGATGGGATAATCGTCTTGAGAACCAAAACACCAAATTATAACATAATTGCTTGGCAAGTCCAAAACGATCTGGTCTCCACTCCATCTGTCGCGCCAGGAGTCAGGCCCAAACATGACTCACCACCCAACATTTTCAAAAATATGGAATTTCTTTCTCACATTAATTGAGTAATCTGCAATTTTGTAGGTCCCCTGTGATATTATCTTACTTTCTTTTTTGCTCATAAGCAGCCATATTTGTTTTGACACAGAATAAGCATGTGTTTCCCCCATCTGAACTTGACCAGACTCAGATTTCAACTTGGACATCATGTTTTTGTCATTAAAAATAAATCAACGTTACAATTGCCTGCCTTGTATATGGAGACACAGAAAGGTAATGTTTATGGAATTTAAAACCAACGTCTTACATAAGGTGCACTATGTAACTTTACTGAGGGTCTGCCACCTGCCTGTCACTATGTTTATGTGTATATGTTATTGCTTTGCCTGAAATATTACGCGTTATGGCATTAAATTGATCTGTTTCCATGATGACGCCACTAGGTCAAGTTAAATGTCAGACGTTAAAAATAAACAAGGCAAATACAAACAAATCAAAATAAAGTTAACATTAAAAGAGAAGCATGCAGAATAAAAACCTTTCAGTCATGCACAGCTAAATAGAAGCATTTTGAGACTTTATTTAAATATTCTCAAAGTAGAGGCTTGTCTCACGTCTGCATAAAACTGAAACGCTGATTCTCCATGTTTAGTCCTGACTCTGGGCACCAGCAGGAGGCCGGTCCCTGAAGTCCTCAGAGTGTGATTTGGTTCATATCGCACTAACATGTCAGAGCTATAACAACAAAAAACACTTGTAATTAAATTAAAAAAAGAAAACTATCTTGCATTTTACATAAAAGAGCCTATGATTCACTCTTGTTATATTGTATATTTGTCTTGTCTTGTGTAGAATACTGCTTATTTACATAAAAGTCAATAGAAGCCAATTGAACTGTCTGACTCCACTCTAGTAAACTGTCACTTCCTCTCTGTCAACGCCCTCTCACTCCTGATGCTAGCACAATGTTTGCCTTGTCATTAGCCCTGTTAGCATTAGCTCATGGAGAGGCTGGTGTGGAGACCAAACAGAGCCAAGTCGGTCCAGCTCCAAACATGCCCCCCCATCTGCTGTCAGCCCTTCGCTCTCACACCTCTCTTTCTCTCTCTCTCTGCAGATAAACAGGCATAGGCCCAGGGACAGCACGCCACAGGAAGAGACCATATAAGGGCGTGTGTTCTGACAGGATTTTGTGAGAGGAGGCATGCAAAACCAAACATACAACTTCAATGAGGGCAGCGATGTACTTGCTCGCTTATGGTTCATGACTTTCTGGAAGAATTAGGAATCTATACTCTGGTCCCCACACCTTCTGTTGCATCTGACGTCCGCCCAACTATGACCAAGTGATGCATTTCTCAGTGATGCATGTGAAACAAAGGAGCAAAACCACCTCTCAATCACTTACATCTGAAAACATAGATTCAACAGGGGCCCATCTCCTGAGCTATCTCTGTCAGGTCTATGCTCACATAGAGGTGATTTATGTGAGGGGAGGGGGGAGTGAACAGGGAGCTGTCCTGAGAATAACCCCGTGCCCCCTCTGTGACCCCGCCTGACCTCTCACCATGCACTATCCACCAGACAAAAGAGTAAACAAACCCAATGTAGACTCAAAGTTGGATGCTTTTTTAAGATCGTTGTTATTAGATTGTTATTAATACAGAAGTTCATGTGTGGCTTGAGTAGCACCTGTATTATGATTATACTTCGCTTTTGCTAAATAATTTGAACTTTACTTGCAAATCTTTTATTAAAACAAATTCAACATTGTTTTAAAATTGGGAAAGTTAAAGAAAATCTATTGTGGTTCAGCCAAATCCTATCACAGATTAAGAAAATCACATTGGAGAATGAAATGAGTACATAGCAGTGAGCGTATGCTGGTGGAGGCATCTTGAAAATAAGTGATTAAAGATTGCTCAAGTGTGCATAAATCACTCATACAACTTTGGATGAGTAAATGGTGAGGAGAAACAACTATAACATGGTTAGAAGCTTGAAACAGTCGATTCTGCAGAATAGGCCTGCCTTAAAAGTGCACTATGTAACTTTTCTGGTGAAGGGTATCTCACCTGACACCTCACATTACTTTGCCTGGAATGTTTCATGATATGGCATTCAGCTTGTCTATCTTGCATTGATTCAATTACAGGTGTTTTCAAAAAATACATGCATTCTTACTGTGAGCAGGATCACCTCTCCACAGATCTGACCTGTAACTTGGTGGTATCACTTGCTTGCTTCCATGGAGATTGTTAATGGTAACAATATTAGTCTTAATACACTCAAAGTCACTTTGGGATTTTGTGCATTATTCATTCACTCTATACTTAGTTAGTGGCAAACTATTTTAACCACAGCTGCCCTGGGGCAGAGTGACAGAAGTGAGGCTGTAAATCTGCTCTATCAGCCCCTCTGACCATGACCAACACACACACCACATTCATATTAGGCAATGTGATGTGTGATGTGTGATGTGTCCTCCCTAAGGACAACAGTTTTGCTCCTGGCGCCACACTGTGGACTGATATATTCAGCAGTCACTCAATCCAGTTTAATGCTTTACTCTGGAATATTTCATGCAATGTAATAACAACTTTAAGCATGCACATACAGAGGTACCCAATGAGACTATGAGCCACTCAAATTTATACATAAAAGCTGTATACTTAATAGTGTGAATAGTGAAAATAGTGTTGAAGCTTTTGCTTCTAAACGAGAAGGTATCCAGTTCAATTTGTCATCATGTCTCTGTATATAGGACACCCATATCACCACGTTCGGTCACATTAATATTGCTGTTTGTGAACTAAAACAGATCAACTTTCTCATTTTAGAATCCTTTCTAAATAAATAAACTATTTTTGATTTGTAATTTGGAAGACACTCTAAAATCTAAAATCTCATTCATTCATCCAGATAAAAACAAAAACTTCACAGGCCTCCCACACAAACTCTACAGGGAGGTCTGTTTCTGAAAAGCCAACAGGCAAATTAGAGCCAGTTCAAAAGAGCCGGGATGTCCCACTGCAGTCTGATTTATGGTGCGCATGGTGTCTTCTTCAGTGATCCCAGTAAACATGCACATAAATCAACTGACTGACCCTTTGCACATCTCAGTTTTCTTCTCAAAGTATTTCTGAATCGCTAGTAAACAAACTCATGAGTCATATACTACAGTTAGGCCTGCCATGATGACAAACTTTGAAGTACGATACATTGCTCAAGTAAATTTAGACAATAAACGGTAATACTGAAACTAATTTATGACATGATTAGAGCAGATTTAAACCACAAAAACTGTTCTAAATATACTTTTGTACTTGGTTTGCCTTTGTAATGAGTCATAGTTGTTATTTATTCAACCTTCTACAGCTCAAATCTTATCATACCGCCCCCAAAAAAATAACCCAAAAATTCCCAGTAGTGCAAAGAAAATGTACACACGATAAATATTAACCCTCAAAATATTGTTCCATTTAACAGTGATTATCATGACAGGCCTAACTACAGTGTGATTTACAAAAAAAATTATTTGGTCGTGGCAAGGGTATGTCTAAATGTCAACTCTTCCAATATAAAATATTAAAAACACAGTTTGGAGTGCCCTCTGATGTCAGCAGGTGAAATGAGCAATGACAATATAATGAAATGAAGCAACGTGAGTGTTATGCTAACAGAGCCATGTGTTTGTTTAGAACACAATTTGACTGCAGAACGAGTACAGTGTGAAATCTGGATTTTTACCTGTGACACAACAATCCAAGGAAAATTCAAACAGAGTGATTTCTGAGCTCTCAGAAAAAATAACCTAGTAAAAAGGATTAATGAAACAAGTGTCAATAAAGCAAAATACAACCCCCAGTATGTTTTTGATGTGAGGAATTTTAGATACTGGCCTCTTCAATGAGTGTTAAGACAGCTGCAGTACATCCAGAACGCTGCTGCTCGGGTTCTGACTGGAACCAGGAAGTGCGAGCACATAAGTTTGCTCAGAGAATAGACTTTAGCTCTGCTTGTGTACAAATCTCTCCATGGCCTAGCACCAAAGTACATCTCCGACATGTTAGAGCCATATGAACCATCTCACACTCTGAGAACTTCAGGGACCGGCCTCCTGCTGGTGCCCAGAGTCAGGACTAAACATGGGGAATCAGTGTTTCAGTTTTATGCAGCTAAAACTTGAAACAGCCCTCCTGAAGATGTGAGTCAGGCCTCTATTTTGACAAGCCTCAAAACTGTTCTGTTTAGCTGTGTATATGACTGAAAAGTTTTTATTCTACATTCTTCATTCTTATTTTTGATTATTTATGTTTTGATCTTTTGTAATTTTAATGTCTTTCTTATTGTGTAAATTTGAATTACTTTGTGTATTAATTCTCCTACAAACAACCTTGCATTGCTTTGCCATACTATGTGTCCTTTAAGTTTTGATTTTGAAATTGTCCTTTTGTAATGATTAAAATAATGATCTGGTTTGAGTAGGAGGAGGTTATTGCTCCACATACCTTGGCAGCACACGGCAACCTTGACTTGTCTAAACCAGTGCCCCACGATCAAACATGGCATCCTATTATTTCACCAAATGTGTATTTTTTTCATCAGCATAACTTCCCTGTCTCACTCCTGACCGATGGGGGCGATAGCAGGCTAAAAGCAAAGCTAGGCTAAACAATTGGTGTGAAAAAAATTTTAATTGGAAAGAAGATCGTGATGTGAAAAAAGATGACATCATAAACACATATTCATATCTTTCCGAATGCCGTTCCTTTTTGGTCCAAACTGCAGTACCGTGAACGACCACTTGTCAAATTGGCGATATCTAGATTTCACAGCAGATTTACAGTCAAAAGGCAAATTCTTCCATACCAAAACACTATTGTCACACTCTTGACTCATTTCCAACGCCTAAACTTTTCTCAAGCATTTGGCTAACGTCCCAGCATTGTTCCCACAAAGCGCTCTCACCAAACCACAAACATTTCGACACTAACCCTAACCCGAGTAGTTAACGTAAATTTACAAGTCTGAGAGAGTCCCGAGGGGGAGGAGCCTCGCAGTTTGCCAAAGAATAGCCCTTGATCATTTGTCTCACTGCCTTCCTGCCAGTCTGCCCGGCGGGCCACAGCTCTGCTCCGTCCACCCCTATAATTACACTTTATGACTTGCTTCACGGTTAAATGCTACATAAATCTTGTGACACCCTCCGATAACATACCCGGCCCCCTTATCATGCAAACATCATAATCCTCGGGCCCGCAATTTCCTCCCTTTATTGGCAGTCACTTCTGATTTAACAGGCCTTTGATGATGGCGTCGTAAAATGCTACACGGGGTGAGATGGGTCCAGATTGCGTGGTTGGTATGGTGAAGTTGTCGGCTCCTCCGTTAAGAGTGTTACTAGATGGAAACCAGAAATGAAACTCGGATTTTTAGGGTTGCTGGCTGCCTGTAGTGAAGTGGTGTGCTGTTTTTCTGTTTTGGAAGACTGTAAACATAAGTCTCCCGGTGCGTCCCTGGCACCAACGTCGCTTAAAGGAATTCTAACTTCAGAGCACAGACTGTTTTTATGGCTTTAGCGTCACCGGCATGCTCTCTGGAGATGGGTGGTGCGGTGATGGTGATGGTAATAGGTCATACGAGGTGAGGATGAGCCAAAGGCCAATCGGAACAGAGGGGTAGGGCTGTGAAGATGAGACCAGGAAGTAAACACGACCCAAGATATTGTAGACCAATTTTGACATTTTGACATCATTTGGGTATTTTGAACAGGAAGTTGTCAGAAATGTCAGTATTTATTAGACAGAAAACAACCAAAACATGATTCTCTGTCCAATTTTTGTTTTTGCAAATAAAAACAATGACATAAATATTAATTTTAACAATAAGGTTCATGAACAAAGACAAGACAGATTAAAAAAATCTACCCAAAAATTCCAATTTATTCCTCTAAACGACATACTTTTACTGCCACATCTTTGGCTGGAGACTAATTGTGATCTGCGGTAAAATATGATCAAATGGTATTACTTGCACAACGTTTTAAAGCCACCGTATGTAAAATTAAAGCATTTTTGTGTTTATTATACTGAAAAATGTAGAAAAAATATCCCATCTTAGTCTGGAGGAGGAGCCCGCCCGCTGCCTGTCCACTTCCAAAGGCTACATTCACACTGCAGGGTATGTGGTCCAATTCAGAATTTTTGTTTGCATCCGATTTTTTGGTGTGGTTGTTTACACAAAAACGCCACTACTATTTATCCCTAATGTGAACAGAATGTGGCCTCAAAGTGAAACGCATGCAGAGACCATAACATCATGCAACGTCACACGGTGCTTTTTGTTTGCGGAAGTAAACATGGCCCCGACTCATCTCAGTCCTGTCCTGCTCAAGTTATTTGAGTAACTGGAGCAAACATTTACCCAATCGAGTGATTTAATGAAGCATATCAATAAGGAGGAGGGCAAGGGTTTTGGTTATACCAGTCTGTGGGGCTCATTGTGCCATTTTCATTTCAAGGAGCATGTGGGGGAGGAGTCTGAGCCAAGAGTGGTGGGACACTGATGTGAGCCGCTTCACTGACATCGACTTTAATAACTTTCAGATGAGCAGAAGAACATTTGCCCACGTACGTGATCGCCTTTCCCCAACTCTCATGCCAAAACACTCATTTTAACGACATATCAGTCACTTGAAGGCGACATGAGCGTTCAGACTGCCATCATATTAGATACATATCAGATTTATGACACATACGAATAAGGCCTGGGTCGGATTTGAAAAAAACTGGAATTAAGCTGTTCACACTGACATGAAAAAAACAGATACAGCCAAAAAGTAAAAAAAAAAAGAAAAAAAAAAAAGTAAATATCATCTTTGCCCATCCAATTATAATCAAAAATGCATTGCAAACCTTTTCAAAGAAATCTATATCTAACAACTAAATAAATATAGTCAAAACTACTCAGAGAAATGACTAAACACTACGTTGTTTTTTTGTTTTTACATAACTTAAGTGGTTCAGTGGAGAAACATATTCATATTATTTCTTTATTTTTTACATCAAGCATTTATTTTAAGTGTGTAGTTTTTGGAGTGTAGGTGACTGGTTCATATTGAGACCTGGGTGTGAAATGGGGTGTCTGGCGTTTTTATAGAGGTAAGGTGTGAGAGTGTCTGCAGCTCAGTGGGACTCAAAGCCTGCTCTGTGTCATAAAAGTGTGCGTAATGCCCCCACAAAGCCTAATCGTGTGTGAATATGTGCTGTTTGAATTAGGGACTAAAGAGGAGTTTGCATGGTCAGAGTGGAGTGTTCATACAGCCAAACGATACTTTGCAGCCGATGTCATTAACGTTCCCTGTGGGTGTGATGCTAACTGTAGACACTGCTCTGTCTGAGGCGCTGTTGGACTTCAATCTGACCTTAAATTTAACACAATCTGACCAAAAACAGCTTAGTTGGAACTACAAAAGGAGAGAACTTTTGTGCTGTTAAACACATTTTTTACACATACAATTACAGTCATTGAAAATCAAACATCTAACAACAGAACCATGATCACAGACTCCTGAAAATGTGTTGTTTGAATCCATTTAGTATTTTACAACTTTTTTTTGGCAGTGTTTGCTAATCCGTGCATTGTATCACCGTGGAAACTGCTAAGCATCCCGCCATAAACATATATATTTTGATATTATAGTTATACCAATTGGTCTTGGTTATATTTTCTTGAATCTCAAACTGGCTGCACAACTAATGATTTCTCTACTCATGGATGAAGTGGATGAAGTGTCTTGCCAGTGACACAACAACAGTATCCATTGACAGTGGTCTTTAAACCTCAACTATTCTATTTTTGTCACTATCTAGTAATTCGTTTATATACTAAGCTAAGGTTCACAGTGGTGGTCATCTGGATACGCTTTTGCAATCAAGATGTTTCGGCTCCCGTCTAGAAGCCATTTTCAGTTTGATGGTACTGGCTCTACGTTGAACCACTCCTGGGTGGATGAGGGATTACACCGTCTTGTTTCCAATTAGCAAAATGCGATTGATCAATTGGTCTATAGATGAGAGCAATGTTTTCTATTCACGTCAATGTAATCAGTCATAAATTATGTTATGTACAGCTGCAAAATCTACCGCATATAAACAAAAATCTCTTCTATCCCACTCTGTTTCCAGACCTGAATCTCCAACCTGCCCTGCCATCCCGCCGAGTGCTGTGTGCCTTGTAAACAGCAGCGTGCCACCATATTGTCTGGCACGGCTCATATTTTAGCATGTTAACACGCCATCTGTTTGCCCTCATAAGCATTCATTACACACAAATGAGTACACCCAGCAGGCGGCTACATCGCAGACACGCGTTCTGCCATTAAAACAAACACGGCCAGATCAGGCACGGAGCGAAAGCATTTACAACTGTCCATTTACTCACAATATTGGAACTGCTTAGATTATTACAGCTGTTGAAAGACTTAGAATTTGTATGTAACGGATCAAAGCTTAAAGGGCCCACATTACGCTATTTTCTGATCTATGTTATGATGTTGTTTCCACATCACAAACATACCTGGAGTTGTGTTTTGTTTCATTTGCATGCTTAACACACAGATCCTGCATGTTAAGGCTGAGTGCTTGAAAATTACCGTTTCATGACATCACAAGGTGGAGCAGAGCAATTTGAGCTTTGGAGATGTAGGACACAATCATAATCAAGTGTTATTCAAACATGCATGAATGAAACTTAACTCGGGGCATGTTTTTGATGAGGTAACAGTATTTTAACATGGTTTAAAGCTCACAAGAGTCATTTTTCCGTAATATAGGACCTTTAAAATATTGTATATACATGGACTAGCATGTAAACTGGATTTCTGTGCATATAGATGTGAGATTTATGTTTCTATTCAGAGTTCGCTTTTTAAATGTGTCCAGAAGAACTGACAAAAAGAAATATGAACTGACAAATTGATATAAGAATTACGCTTCAGAACCTGTTTGTACAGATTTAAACTGGAGGGTTAGTAAGCCAGGATATTTGTTGTTTGTGGAGGAAATTCTGGTACTTAAAAACTTGCAGCCTTAGGGATTTGCTAATTGTGTCCTTTGAAATAGCGAGTCTAATCTGACTAATCTTGCAGCTCTAGAGGAATCTAGTGGAACATTGAGTTTTTATATAACTACTTAAATATTTTTGAATGAAACCAAACATGAGTCATGGTATGTTTTTAGTTGAGGGAACAGTGTATTGACATGTGTGAATGCAAAAAAAAAAAATCTATAATAACAAAACACCTTCCTGCAACGCACTCCGGTTTGGAATTTGAGAACAGAAAGTTGGTTTGAAAATGTGAGAAATGTAGTTGCAGAGTTTTTATGTTTTGGAGCTTGTAAGGCAAAATACCTCAAAGCTCCCTCTGTGTTTTTTCCCGAGGGAACAAAAGAACAACTGGCTAATAAATAAGTTGTGGACATATTTGTACGGTAGCTATTAGCAACAAAATTTCAAAGGCTCACGGAACATATTTCAAGTCAGTAAACAGGCCAGGCTTGCTATTACTCTTTGGCAATGCTGGATTGGGACCTAACAGTAGGATTATATGCTCATAGACTGGATATATAAATGGACATAGCTAACTGAATAGGAAGTGAGCATAGGCGCACTACCGGCTCCATTGACTTCAATTCACTCTACATAAAAAAAAAAAAAAAAGTCGCCCCTCTCTGTATAAAGAAGTGGACTAAGAGAGTGTGACGTCACCCATAGCGTTCAGCTGCAGTCACGCGTAGCTCATCAAGGCTAGCGGTTATACAGTAGGGCCGAATGTGGAGCCGAGTTCCATATTCGAAATTCTGAGCTCAAGTACCATAGCAACCAAAGAGCCGATCCGGAGTGAGGCTGTTGAAGGTAACGCCCTTTCCCACCGATGTAATAGTGAAATAAATATACCAGAATCATGTAAAGCGAGTTAATACGAATATTTTAAGACCAAAATGACGAGTCTGACAGCAGCATTTATGAAGAGAAGGGCAACAGTTTTTCATTGTAAAGTGAACTGGAGCCAGAGTCAATGGAGCCAGAAGCGCTCCCATGCTCATGTCCTATGTGGAACGCAGCGGCTAGCAGGTTAGCTATGTCCATTTATATATACACTCTACGGGACGGAGCGGCTCTTTGTTGTGATGACGTTTACAGCGACATGGCTCCCATTGGGCCCTGCAGTTTTCTAATGGGGAAATCAGCTGACTTGTTTCTTTTAAGTCGTTTTAGATCAATATTGCGATTTGAAATGACCAGATTGTAACATAACGATCTACATATGTCTTCTTTAAAAAAAAAAAAGTCTGTATACCTCAAATAGATTATTGTCATAGATATAAAAATAGCCGGTAGGTCGTTTGTTTCTTCTAGTGTCCAAACTCCTCCATCCTTCACGGCTCCTATCTCCTGTGTTCTTTATACCCTCTTTGTTTTGGACTGGGTCGGCGCAGAGGCAGCAGAGGATGCACTCTAGCGGGCTAATGATCGCTCTGCCCTGGGTATTGACCACCACCATGATGGATCTGAGGATCTCTCTGATTATTGGGTCATTAATCAGGCCTGGATTACCCTATCAATGGAGCTGCCACTGCACGGGCCAGTCCAGAGATGGATGAGGCGAGAGAGGAAGAGGAGGAAGAGGAGGAGGGTGAGGACCACAGTGCAGACAAACCGGTATCCCAAACAAGAACTGACCATGCTGGTGCAGAAAGTTACAAATAGAATGATTCTTGCAGAGATGAAGATGTAATTTAAAGGGGCTGTAACTGCTTTTAAAGGTCCTATATTATACAAAATGGACTCCTGTGAGCTTTAAGTCATGTTAGAATGTTGTTACCTTTTCAGAGACTTACCTGGAGTTGTGGCTTTTTTCATTCACACATGTTTGAGTAACCCTTTATTATTAGTTTGTCCACATCTCCAAAGCCCAAAATGCTCTGTTCCACCTTGTGATGTCATGAAGTGATAGTTTTAAGTTAACAGCTACCGTTTACCTTTAGTTCAGTAGAGATTGGCTGAGATGATCCAAATGATTCTAGTGAAGGTGTAAGGCAGGAGTCTCAAACTCATGGCCCAGGGGCCGATTGCGGCCCACGAGACGATATTTTGTGGCCCGCAGGAAAATATGAAAGTTTAATGTTAGTGTGGCATTACCATGTTGTATGTAGAAGCTTCCTCCAAATGTGTAAACCCCAAACGCACGTGTCACTTGCACTTCCTGTATTACCACATGACATCACAAGGTGCAACAGAGTGTTTTCAGTTTGAGGCAAGGACTCAGCCTAAATGTGCAGGGTTTGTGTGTTAAAGATGTGTGAATGAAACAAAACACAACTCCAGGTCTGTTTGTGATGAGGAAACAACATTATAACATAGATCAGAGAACAGCGTAATATGGGAGTGTGACCAATAGAAATGATCAGGTTAAACATTTGTGAATTTTGCGTTTGGATATTTCATGGTAAAGTGTAATGTAATCAACAGGAAAAACTGCCTCTTGCCCCCCCCATTTGACAGAATAACATCATCACATTGTAGAATCTGAAATCTTCCATCGGGGGGAACCAGGGCACCCAGAGGAAATCTATACTGACACTGGAAGAACATGCAAACTCTGCACAGTCTGGCTACCAAATATAGGACTTACTTGACATGAGTTGAGAGCGATAGCAAGATGTCAATTATAATGGTGTCTCTTACATTGGTTTTCTGGCATAACATGACAGGAATTGGCAGAAATGTGATATACCAATATGGCTTGTCATGTTAAATAATAACATAAGACCTGTATAGACATTTGTACTCATTTGTGCTACTGCATTTGTAAGCATTACTCTTACAACTGTGGCTCAGTGGTAGAGCATTTGTGTACTACGATGAAGATTGTTTTCATTGCTTTATTAGTTTACAGGGTTCTTTGCATGTCGGCTATGTCATGTATCAGCAAGACTCCTTATCAAAACAAAATGATCACCAGGAAGGTCAGTGGTCAAAAAGGCTTGACACTGGTAGTGCTTTTCACAGTTGCTAAAAATAGTTTGTGACATCACATCATCGCAAAGCATTATGGGATACTCCCTTAGACAAAGAGACAGTTCAATGTAGAGAAGGTTTAAAAAAAAGAAAACATATTGTGTTTGTATGTCCTATAGTAATAATCTATTATTATAATTTGATCATTTTAAATCACAATATTCATCTAAAATGACTCGATAAAAGAAACAACCCCGCTGACTGTAAACATCATGACAACAAAGAGTCCTGTGGCTGTCAGCTCCTCCAATGGATAGCTGCACTTCACGCTCGCAAAACGACTATGCAATGCTGCCGAATCGTAGGTGTATCACCAATTCAGAAAATAAGAATGACAAACAAAGTAAATACAGATCAATGAATGTTTACTGGTGGCAGTGAAAACAGGGAGGGATCGGCAATATGCCGTCTTGAAAATAAGCAATTAAAGATTGCTCAAACATGCACAAATCACTCCAAATACATTATATTCTTTTGCAGAATAGGACCTGCTTTAAATGGTGGTCATCTGAACACAAATTTTTGCTATCAAGTCATTTCGGTACCCATTCAGAACCCATTCAATTTCCATTTGACAAACAGTATGTCCACCACTGTCGAAACAACCCTTTTTCTACACAGTTTCTGGTTTGGAGTGTTTAAATGTATAATTGTAACATCATGTAACATCATGTGTAAAGTGTGCTACTGTCAGCCATGTGTCAGTCAATCTACCCCAGGGCAACTGTGACTCCAGTGAGTGATTAATGCAATGTAAAGCGTATTTCAGTGTCTAATAGTAACTTCACTCCTATTTTTTATTACTACAATTACTACATCAAAAACTCCATTTCCATAAACGGATCTTCACAGCTAGGTACAAAATATTTAGTAAAGGTATCTGGTTCCTTTCGTCATCAGCACCCACTCCCCATGAAACACATATTATCATTAATCATTATTACCAAAGATTTCCCATCACTTGTCACTTTTGGAGTTAAATTAGGCCCAGTTAGACTAAAAACAGCAATAAGTCATTCTGCTAACCGTTGTCAATCTGTGTGGTACTCTAGCTGGTCCTAATTGGGCCTGTGCTCCCAGGAGGAATGAGGGAAAGTAGTTTCTCGGTATAGAGTGTATTGATAGGCCTCTGTCTAATGGTTCTCTTTGTGTTGGATTGGTGTTTGTGTCTTGCTGGAGATACTGGCTGGCATTATAGACCGGTGCGGGGATGATCGATGGGGTGTAAGACAGCACACGGATCACATATCAATAGCTTTAGTGCACTCTCTCTCACTCAGAACAGATACACAGGGCCTTATCAATTCATTTATCATTTATTACAAAGAGCAGACAAGTCCCGGGTGGAGGAGGCTGATAATGATCCAGGCACATTGGCTGATGGAGTGTAGCTCGGTTTAGAAAAAAGAAGCAGACTGGGGAAGATGGACTTTTTATATTTATAGTGGATTTTTTTAATAGTCTTTCGGTCGGCATGTAATGGTGGCATGACTTCTGCTAAATTTATTCACTCAATAAAACAACAAAATAAAACAAAACATACACACATCAAATTGTAGTACTTTCTGTTGTATTATCATGTTTCCTTATAACTGTGTAATTCCTCATATGTCCAGACATTCCATAGAGGTCCATGTACTAGTTTATGTGGTCTTAATATTGTTCTGAAACAGCTCATTATCATTCTCAAGCTATTCAGGAAAGGTTCATTTCTGTCCAGTGAATGTGATGTTTTTGGTATGGAAACTTAATCAAAACAGTATCTAGTTTAAATACTAGTTTTAGTATTGATTAGTATCTGATTTATGATACTTTTGACAAGCCTATTACACAGTGTGTTACACATTATTACAAGTTGTCCCGAAGAAACGACGTGGGGCCGTCCTCCCGTGGACCCACCACCTGCGAGAGGAGCCATGAGGGGCGGGTGCAGAGAGATCTGGGCGGTAGTCGAAGGCGGGGACCTCGACGACCGGATCTCCGGACATGGAGACTAGCTCTGGGGACATGGAATGTCACCTCGCTGGGGGGGAAGGAGCCTGAGCTTGTGCGGGAGGTTGAGCGTTACCGGCTAGATATAGTCGGCCTCACCTCCACGCACAGCTTTGGGCTCTGGAACCCAACTTCTTGAGAGGGGCTGGACTCTCCATTTTTCTGGCGTTGCCCGCGGGGAGCGGCGGCGAGCTGGTGTGGGCTTGCTCATTGCCCCACAGCTCAGCCGCCGCGTGTTGGAGTTCACCCCGGTGAACAAGAGGGTCGCGTCCCTGCGCCGCCGGGTCGGGGACAGGACTCTCACTGTTGTGTCGGCCTACGGGCCAAACAGCAGTGTGGAGTACCCGGCCTTCTTGGAGTCCCTGGAGGGGTACTAGACAGTGCACCAACTGGGGACTCCGTTGTTCTCCTGGGGGACTTCAATGCCCATGTGCGTAACGACAGTGACACTTGGAGGGGCGTGATTGGGAAGAACGGCCTCCCTGATCTGAACCCGAGTGGTGTTTTGTTATTGGACTTCTGTGCTAGTCACAGTTTGTCCATAACAAACACCATGTTCAAGCACAAGGGTGTCCATCGGTGCACGTGGCACCAGGACACTCTAGGTCGGAGGTCGATGATCAACTTTGTTGTCGTGTCATCTGACCTCCGACCGCGTGTCTTGGACACTCGGGTGAAGAGAGGGGCTGAGCTGTCAACTGATCACCACCTGGTGGTGAGTTGGATCCGCTGGCGAAGGAGGAAGCCGGACAGACCTGGCAGGCCCAAGCGCATCGTGAGGATCTGCTGGGAACGTCTGGCAGAGCCCTCTGTCAGAGGGGTGTTCAACTCCCACCTCCGGGAGAGCTTCTCCCTGATCCCGGGGGAGGCTGGGGACATGGACTCTGAGTGGGCCATGTTCTCCACCTCTATTGTCGATGCGGCTGCTCGTAGTTGTGGTCGTAAGGTCTGCGGTGCTTGTCGTGGCGGCAATCCCCAAACCCGGTGGTGGACACCGGAAGTAAGGGATGCCGTCAAGCTGAAGAAGGAGTCCTATCGAGCCTTGTTGGCTCGTGGGACTCCTGAGGCAGCTGATGAGTACCGCGGCTCGTGCGGTCACAGAGGCAAAAACACGGGGTTGGGAGGAGTTCGGGGAGGCCATGGAGGAGGACTATCGGACGCAACCTAACATTCCACACATTATTGCAGGTTGTTACATAGTGGGTTACATATTATTGCAGGTTGTTACATAGTGGGTTACACATTATTGCAGGTTGTTACATAGTGGGTTACACATTATTACAAGTTGTTACATAGTGGGTTACAAATCCTTGCGGGTTGTTACATAGTGGGTTACAAATTATTACAGGGTTTTACAGTACATAGTGCCAAAAGGCTTATAAAACATAATATTTTTTGCTGATTTCCTACCAAATGTCACCTTTATACCTTTTTATGGAGCAATGTCTTACTTATTTCAACAACTAAATATGTGTAGTAGTCTACCCACCCTACTCACAGTGTGTGTTTGACCCTTGTCATGCCTAAATGACTTCAGTCCTAAATATTCACTTCAGGGTCACTGATTAACATGGTTCTAACCCAGGTTCCAACCATATTGGCACATCTGAGTCATCTTTACCTGCCTCAAACAAGGGTGCAACGCTCCCTTTAACACTCCTGTGATTTGTTTTGTGTATGATCATGATCATGTGTGCTCAAATGTATCTGAGTATTTTGAGGAGATTTGAGACACCAGAGACACAATAACACCATGTGACATAGACACTTGTTCCTCAGGATGCCTAAAACGTCTTAATTATCAAGCCCTAGTGGTCAGCATTGGCAATGACAACTTTTTTGAGTCATGTCAGGATTGTTAGTTCTATGTTTATTCTCATTAATTGCCATATAGTCCCATTAATTCCCATATATTCAGCATAATTCCCATGGAAATGTTCCTACTTTGAAAATTTCCAAAGTTTTACAACCCTTAACATATGAGATTCCTTATTGACGATTCCCACCTATAACTTACTCTCGTGGAATAAGGTATCATTTCTTGATTGAAATAGTTTTTACATGCTGCTTTTTGGTGCTATTTCATTCCTCAGAAAAAGTTCCCAGCACATGTGTAGTGTGTTTGATGAGGCACTCCCCTGCTCTGGTTCACTTTGAGATTACATTTCAAAAGCATCAAGACTGCTCCTGACACCGGCACAACTGCTGCGGCTTCTGGGATAATCAATCACCTCCAAACGGCACGAAAACCGAGACGTAGATAAAGACAGAAAGAAGTGTGTGAGGAGGGAGGAGGAAGAGAAGGAAGAGGAGGAGGGCTGAGTAAAATACATATAGTGGGGAATGCAGCCTGTCTGCTCTGGGGAATGGGACTCATAAATCAAGCTGCCTGTCACAAACGCTGCAAGTTGTGAGAACATAAATGTGTACTGCAAAAATGAGAAAAAGTCGACTTCAGTTAAAAGAGTTGAAAGGACTGGAATTCACAACATTTTGATAGTTAAGTTTTTAGTTTTGTTCTCATAGTAGTATAGAAATAAGTAGTATTTGTTGTTCATGAATATTGAATAAAGTTGGTAAAAATCTGTTGTCTCCTCTGTCTTCAGCCTATGTACTTTGTTTGGTGTAGATAAACTATCAAAATAACATTTGCAAATCATACCATAACTTCATCCACAAACAACAGAATATAGACTGTCTTATTCTGCATAAAAATGGTTAACCCTGTAGTTTAGATCTGTAGAAAAATGTTCTGAAATGTGATTCTTGCATAAGTAAGTCAGTTCAATTTCTTTTATTTGTCAATTCTCTTGGACGTGTTGAAATGGAGAACTTTGAACAGAATCCTATAATTCATTACTTGCCTGGAACATCACAACTAGATCCCAAATTGTTCAGCTCTAGTTTACGACCACATCAATCATTCAGATATGGTTGAACCAGTATTTTTTAACTAAACTTGACAAAGTTTAATAAAAGCAAAGTTAAAAAACAAATATTTTGCAACCATTTACAACTCAGATTTTTTTTGTTTTACTTAAAAAGTTATATTGTTTTCAAAATTACTTAACAATCCCCAAGACAAAATTGATTAACATACTGTGTCCACTAAACCAGGAGTGTCCAAACTATGGTCCGGGGGCCAAATACAGCCCTCAGACCAATTTTTGTTGGTCCTCAGGCCTCCTGCTGAATTGACCCAAATGACCAAAGACAGAATCATTTACTGTAAATCTATGTAATTTTTCCACTAATACCTCCATAGCATCACACTGCACTATGATACAGACGTATATAAATGTCCCACACCTTATTAAAGCTATGATGGCTCTATCAAAGCTTTGCTAAATCACTAAATCTGAATGATGTATGATCTGTGGCCTTCCGCGTTAAACATATTTCCATATGCTCTATGAAACAAGTTTGGACACCCCTGCACTAAAGTAAATATCTTCAACCTCTGACAAAAGCCTAAAACAATGTATTGAAAACAATGATCACAATATAAACAATCACAAAATAATTCTTTAGAGCAAACAGCCCCCACCTAAAACCAACTCGAATGAAGGAGGTGTCCAGTCATTCAGACTAGCCTGCTGTGGCTGGATGTAATTTCCCTGGATGTCAGTGCAGAGATGTGAGTGGAGCAGATAAGGCGTTAGCTTGTCCGTGTTGCCGTCCTGACCTCAGATCTCGTTATGTGGACATGATAGGATTTGCTCCGAGTGTAACCTCATTATCCCAGTCTGAGATAAGGGCCTGTAATTGGTTGCGCTGATGCACCGTGAGGTACTGGTTCAAGCTGGAGGAGTGGGTAAGGCTAACTGTGAGTGTTGCCACCTCTACCTGAAATTTGGCCAGGTGGCATTTCCTGCTCCTCTCTATGCATTGCAGTTTCAATGGAGACAAGCAGGTGGCAGGCCCTCCACCTGGAAAATTGCATAGTATCCCTTAAATCCATACAGAATTAGGTTTGACAAAAGCAGATAGCATTAGTTTTAAGTAGCAATAACTCTCTGCCAAATCTACATCGCAGCAGTAGAATTATCAGCCTTCTCAGCCCATCTTCTCCTTTCTTCAGGTTTCTTTAGCTCTAGATTGGTCGCTTTTGCACATCTTGTCTCCAACATCTGTGACACTGTTGATGTTTGGATGATTGTGTATTTTTTAGTATTTGAAGAAACCACTGGTGCAGAACGGCTGATACAACTCTCTCAATCTCATGGGAAGAATATTTCTGGAAAAGGCCATGGGATTTTAACTCACAACCTTTTATATTAGATGATAATCTCTATCTCTGATGCAGCAGTAGAACCATCAGCCTCCTCAGCATCTCCTTCTCCTCATCACAATGATCACACTGATTTCTAGACACCTTGTTGATGAGGCAATACCATAATAACATACTGGTGTTGTGTCAATGGGCAAGACAGTTAATCTTGTACCTGGAAATATAAAATTTTTGTATGAGATACCTAGAGTTGTTTTTTTGATTTATTTATGTATATTTAGTTCAGCTGTGTGCGTTTTGCTAAATTGTTTTTTTTCTAGCAACCATCAGTGGGAGATGACATACACAATTTTGCTATTTAAGTAAAAGTATAGATACAGAGATAAACAGTTACTCAAGTAAAAGTAAAAGCATCACATGAAAAAATCGACTTAAGTAAAAGTATTAAAAAATGTACTTTAAGAGTAAAAAGTAAAAATGTAGTGTAGTGTAAAGGGTTTTTAATTTTAGTGATGTTGATTTAAAAATGATACAGAATTTGGTCAACAGTAACAATATGAATCAATGTATTCATTTTTTCTTATGAATATTCTGTATTTATTTTTCATAAAGTACAGTTATGTAAAAATTCTACTTAAGTACAGTATTTTTTTACTTTCTTCACTTCCACCACCAGCCATATAGCAAATCATGCACCATTACAGTGATATTTATTGATCACTGAACTGGAGCACTTAAGGGTCATATTATATGTAGCCTTTTAGACTATTGGACACCTTACAATTTATATTTTATGTTTTATAATGAACTATGAACTTATCCAATACACAGTCAGCCACCTACTTGACTTCATGTAGAAGTTCTTGCTATGCCTAGAATGTTCCACAGTATTTTGTATTGTGGTCCATAGATACCTGGAGTTTTTGACTTGTTTACTTGTATGTATGTTCTGTATGTTAGTGACAGCACAACTCAAAAATAATTGTAAGTTGCCGTGTCATATTGCTGTGCTGTACTGGGTAGGAAATGTGGTCAGACTAAAGCAAAATATGTCTGGAAAACACCATGACAATCGAACCCACAACCTTTTATGTTAGACAATAAAAATGTCTTTAAGCACCCCATAGCTTCATTTCACCGCAAAATAACCCATGGCTCCATAACAGATTCCACTTAAGGATACCAAACCAGTGGAGCTCGACCTCTGACCTCAAAAACCAACCAGAAAAGTGATGCATGCTGGGAAGTGCCTGTAACCTTGAAGCATATGTCATCCTTCAAAGATCATTTACTCAGCTGAGAGCTAAAGCCGGTAACACGGAATAGCAGCAATCGTGTGGTCACTCCGAAAAGAGCTGTACGTGCCACGATGGTCCGCACACCCTACGACCACCCACACTTGTGCGACCAGGGTAGCCAAAAGCAGCATGGAAACGTTAGCTTTATGAGAAAAGGGGAAACGTATTTGATTTGTATGGCGGGCAGAACAAGACAGATGATCCGTCTTTGGTCAGAGAGTGTTGATTCAGCCCTGCCACCCAGCCTCCTGGTTTGGCACATGCTACATGGTGCTTTAAATGCAATACGGTTAGCTAGTCCCATAGACCTCCGGCGCTGTCCGTTTTATATGCATATCACTCAGAATAAAGTGTATGTCTAGTAGTCAATAAAATTATCACTTTCCATCATGGGAGATGCGGTCAAACTGGAAGGGAGTTTGAACAAAGTGGCCCCAAATTGAATTCAGATGTGGGGAAATTGTAGCGATGATTTTAAGTGGCATTTACAGTGTTTGTACTTTGGGGTATGTCTGGGACAGTCGGAACGGTTAGGAATACAGCAATATGTCCTTCCATGATGCCGGCCAATCACAGCAACCAACTTTTCAGGCCTTTCCTTTAAATGTACTCAACCAAACCAAACCAAACCCAAACTGCCAAATGCAATACCTCCTCTGTCATTTATGTCTCAATGGCTTTTAAAGTCTTTGCTGAATTTGAAAGTAAACATTATAATATAGGGGCAACCAGGGGCAATCAGGGGCATGGGGACCCAAGCACTTCTCCAGGGAGTAGTTACAATTATTTCCAGTTTCAAAGAAGGTGAAATTAATAGTACTGGAATATAAAAATTTTTATTTGTAGTAAATTTAAAATCCTATTAAAAGGCGCAGTACCGGATTTTTACTGTCTTAAAAACATGAAAACCAGAACTGGTACATTTTAAACAGTTTGCCGAGATCCAAAGTTGTTCCTCACTCACATTCTCAGCAATGAGTTTATAACACTTTTTGTGACTTTCAGTGGTCAAGAGTGTAGTTTTCCCAGTTTTCATAGTAATCCTAACAACAACTAGCATGCTAACTGCGTACATCTTCATTCTGTGACAATAAAATGCTTCTAAATAGATGGTGACAGTACACAGCAGACGTATTTTGACCTCAAGAGATGCTTATACAGTATATATGTACTGGAGCAAGATAAGACATCGTTTGCTCAAATACATGGGCAAAATCAGGTACAGGCCTTTTAAGAATGTTCAGTGGATTTTGATGCCCGAGTTATGGGTACTTGGAGTGTGAGATAAAACCTAGGGGGGTACTCGAGACAAAAGAAATTGTTGGGAACTGCTAGGTAATATCACTAAACCATGAGCACCTTTTAAAAATGTGTGCAAAATCAAATTGCTACATATATCATTTTTGCTGGAGACTGATTTTAAGCTATTTATCTGTTATCTTGTTTTATTGCATGTACCATTTTCCTTCTGTTCTTTAACTGTGCGGTGCAATACTGGAATTTCCCCACTGTGGGACTAATAAAGGCATATCTTATCTTATCACTACACAAAATAATTATAAAAAATACAAAGGAATGCCATTTTGGAGATTGGCTTCTCTTAACCAGTTGCACAGCTCTCATAACTTCGCCCTGAAATCCCAGTTTATTTGCTATCTTATTTTTTACCAAAACTTTTTATGTGAAGCCTTTTGGGCAGTTGACAATGTTTTTAAATGTGCTCTATAAATCAAATTCAATTGAAAACTGTTTCTGTTCAGGCTGAAATGTCATAATCAGCTATTTCAAATTCATAGTGTCAAATATTTTTTAGCTTCTTTTACCAAGTCTCGGCTTACACCTCAAGGGCAGCGCTATTCAAATGCAGATAGTGTCATTTGTGCTGTTTAACAATTACCCCAAACACTTACAACCTGAGCTGATGCCTTCTCTAATGGACCATAATAGATACTTAAATGGCAAATTAATTCATAAAACACAATTATCCCAGAGTATTAGACCACTTGAGCTGACACCTCACTGCTTAAGCCCTCTCAAATCCCCCAAAATGGATTATTTGATCACAATATAACAGTCATTTGAGCCAAAGTTCCTACTGTGGCTGTTTTGAACCAATGGAAGAAAAACAGAATACAGGAAAATGCTGTGTCATATTGTGTCCATAGTAATCACAGTTATGGTAATTTTACAAGCAAAATATTCAAATTGTAAAGTTGCTCAAAGACGTTAATACATCTTGGAATTATATTTTTGAAGTTTCAATTTTATAGGCCAGGCACAAATTCTCAGATGTATTCCAGGTCTTGGGCTAAACCAAGTCTAAACCAGGTTAAAACAAGGTCTGAACCGGTACTAAATTGTGCCAAAACTATATCTACTGGGTCTAAACTACAACTGAATAGGGACTTGGCCAGAACAAAATGAGGACTAAGCTACAGAGCTATGCAAAACTAAAATAAAAACAGGTCTAAATCAGGTCTAAACCACAACTAAACCGGACTACACTAGAACAAAAATAGGGAGCAAACCAGGACTATTATAGGACTTGGCAAAACCAGACCTTAACAGGGACTGAACCAGAATGAGCACAACAACATGAACAAAACTGGTTTAAATCACCAGGACTAAAACTGGACTCAACTGGAACCAAACTAGGACCAAGCTACAACTTCACCAAACCAAAGCCAGGAGTAAACTAGAACTAGACAAGGACAAAATCAGAACCACATTTAGATTAATCTTGAACTAACCAAGGCTAAATCAGAATCAAGATTGAACTAATCTCGGGCTTAACAAAACCAAACCTTAAGCAGGACTAAACCAGGATGAATCCAGAACAAAAACAGGCTTAAACTAGAAGGACTGAACCAAACAAGGAATAAGAGGACTGCACCAAACCAAAACCTAGCAAGGGCTAAACCAGAACTAAACCAAATCCAGACACAAGTTTTGAAACCACCAAACTAGGTCTAAACCATCACTAACGATATAACTAAACAAAGCAGTGTAATCCCTATATTTGTCCAGGAGTGGTCCAAGGTAAAAAAGGTTTCGGAGGTGATCATCTCGACACCGTTTTTGAAATAAAGATGTTTCAGATACGATCCAGAAGCCAAATACAAACTGATAAATCCTACTGTTTTAGGCCAGTATCAATTTAAAATGGCTTCTGGATGGGAGCAAAAATGTCTTGATTTCAAATACAGTGTCCAGATGACTACCTCTGAAACCTTTTCCACATATGACTACACAAGAATTAAACCAGTTTCAGCCCAATCATAAAATGTGAACTGAACAAGATCTATTGCACAAGACAAGGAAAGCCAGTTGTCCATTGCGTGACTGTAAGAATAAGTAATCATGTTTTAAGTGGAACACTTAAATAAATGAGGATATTGAAAGAACTGTAATGATGTACAGTGGGATTGTGGAAAGAGTTTGTGTGGGCTGACAGTCTCTGGACAAAAACCACAAATGTTCACCAGAAGAGGCTGACTCAATCCCTGTTCCCTTCCATAAATCATATTCCAGATGATATATTTATAGTCAAATTATATTCTACAAGGAATTGATCCATCTTATTTCTTTGGTGTGGGTGCTGGACAGTGTCCGATTAAATAAAATATTCTGATGTGTTTAGTGGTTCCTTATAACTGGACTGGTGACTCTCACCCTAGCACAGATATACTGTATAAGCAGCTCTTGTGGTCAAAAAGAGACCACTTTGTGCTGTCCATGTCTAGTTATACTGTCCAAAAATCAGGAAGTGCACTGTGTGCATGTTAGTTGTTAATAGCTTTTCCATGAAGGCAAAATGCTGCCCTGGATTCTGAAAGATGGAAAAAGTGCAGATAAAGTCATTTGGGTGAATAATTACAACATTACGACAGATGCAAACTATTTTTTTTTTCATGTTTTTAAGGAAAGCAAAAATTAAATTAAGTAGGCCTGCAGCACCATTTACCAAACTCACTTACCAAACTGAAATCAGTTTAAGGTTCCACTCCTTAATAGTAATATATATATATATATATATATATATATATATATATATGCTAAGTAATAAAGCTTCTTAGTTACATCACATATACATATATCAAAATACTGAATGCATATTAGTTTGAATAAAGCTTAGATGCATTATATAATTCATATATCATATCAAAACATAATAATTCATATATCATTTGAATATTGTCATGTAAACACCATTTTTATACTGAATTCATATATTCTTTGAATGCTGTATCCTTTTTAAAATAATCTAACGAGCACTATATTCTAACACTTAAACTATTCCATTCCATTATAACAGCCTCTCTTTAAAGGCAACATTGTGTGATATGAATTATGGGAAACTGCTGGGGTTGTGTAGAAACTCCTTTACAGAGATAAGGCTGCCGGAGTAGACTCAAGGCCGAAAAACAGACCGGTGCAGCCCGGAGAGGTGAACGAGGCCAGAAGGAGGAACCAAGGCGTCAACCTGCTCAACATAATATTTGCATATTCATGTTGCATGTTGCATTTTTCTTTTCTGGGGCCAGGGAAAGGCAGACAGACCTGCTGCACATTCGAGGGATAGATCATTTGACCCCGGGTCCTGTATTAGATTGTAACTGTCAGGGAAATAAACTTTTGAGATTTGAATTGACCGAATCCAGTCGTTTTGATATGCCTAACTATATATAATATATAATATATAATATATATATATATATATATATATATACACATACATACATACACACACACATACACTTGACAGGGTAATAACACCAGAGCAGACCCACTGAGACTGGAAACTGAAAGGTACTGGAAAGGCATATGGGAGAAAGAGGCATCACATACCAGCGATGCATAGTGGCTGATGGCTCTGAGAGAAGACCACAGCAACCTCTCTGAACAAAATCCACCACCACAGTGGCAGACATCCAGGAAAGCATCTCAGGTATAAAAAACTGGACTGCATCAAGCCCTGACATGAGCTAAGCCTACTGCCTAAAGAAACTCACTGCTCTCCATGAGCACCTGGCAGCACAAATGAAACAGCTGCTAATGGATGGGACTCACCCTGAATGGCTAACCAAAGGGCGAATGATCCTGATCCAGAAGGATGTCTCAAAGACAATCCCATCCAACTATCGGCCAATAAACTGTCTCTCCACAACATGGAAGCTCATGTCAGACATCACTGCAGCTAAGTGGGCACATGGATCAATACATGGGCACAGCACAGAAGAGAATTGGCAAAGATATCAGGGCAGCCAAACACCAGCTCCTGGTAGAAAGAAACAGAACCCGTCAGACCAACCTGTGCACTGCCTGGATTTATTACAAGAAAGCCTATAACTCAATGCCACTTACATGGATCATTGAATGCCTGGAGCTGTACAACATCAACAGGGCTCAACAAGAGCCTTCATTGTAAACTCATTGAGGTTGTGGAAAACCACCCACTTGCACAAGTGACCATCAAATATGGAATATATCAAGGAGGCTCACTGTCCCCACTGGAGTTCTGCATAGGTCTGAACCCCCACAGCCAAATCATATACCCAGTATATGATACCCAGTGGGAATCATAAGTTGGCCACAGGAGGAGATACAGACCACAGATGTTAAGACATGAAAGCTCCTGATGATGCATGGTGGGTTCCATCCCAAATCCAGCACCGTGAGGCTGTATGGAACCTGTAAGGAAGGAGGCTGAGGACTAGTGAGTGTGAGAGCCACAGTCCAGGATGAAACGTCCAAGATCCATAAGTACATCAAGGACAAGGCCCCAACAGATGATGTGCTCAGCATATGTCTCAGGAAGTGGAGCGCAGAGGAAGAGGCACAGGAGGTACGATTATTCGAGGACAAGCCCCTACATGGGATGTACCACCAGAACATACCTGAAGTGACTGATATCAAGAAATCCTACCAATGACTTGAGAGAGCTCGTCTGAAGGACAGCACATAGACACTCATCCTACCGGCACAGGAGCAGGCCTTGAGCACTAAAGCAATAGAGGCCCAGATCTACTACACCAGACAAGACCCAAGATGTGGGCCCCTGAGACAATCCAGCACATAACTGCAGGGTGTAAGATGCTCCAGGGAAAGCATACATGGAGCAGCATAACCAAGTGGCGGGCATAGTGTACAGAAACATCTGTGCAGAGTACGGACTGGAGACCCCAAGGTCAAGGTGGGAAACACCTCCAAAGGTCATGGAGAATGATCGAGCCAACAGCCAGTGTGACGTCCAGATACAGACTGACAGAATGGTGATGACGAACCAACCAGGCATTGTGGTGGTGGATAAACAACAGAGCAAAGCCGTTGTGGTGGACGTTGCAGCACCAAGTGATGGAAACATCAGGGAAAAGGACCATAAGAAACTAGAGAAATACCAGGGGCTCAAAGAAGAGCTGGAGAAGGCCTGGAAGGTGACAGCATCAGCCGTGCCCATGGTCATCGGAGCACTCGGGGCAGTGACCCCCAAACTGGAAGAGTGGCTACAGCAGATCCCAGGAAAAACATCAGACATCCCAATCCAGAAAAGCACAGTGTGATACCGATGCTCAAATCCCTATAAGGTGTCTTTCATCATCCACTAATAATTATAAGCTCTGCGATATTAAGGATTATACAACTCAGAGAGCACAATCAAAAGATAATGCATAAGGTAAAAAAAGAAGTCAATTCTAAGGCGAAAAATGTTTTCATCCAACCAATGTGCTGCTACCTACACATTGTATCATGTTAATTTAGTGTATTAAGGTGAGAGATGGACACACATATTTAGGCACAGGTGAACCAGGCCTAGGGTGTCATCTGTTAGAGAGGGTGCAAAATAGCACTCATAAAAAATACACATAAATGAAAAAAAACAAAAACTACATTGAAAAATAGTTCCATATGATTTAATCTCCCAAAAAGCATTCAAAAATAAGCAAAATTAGAAAAATCTGGTTTGGACTGGTGAGGGGCACCAGACGCTGCCCTGTTTGCCGTGCACAATGACATAATACATCTGAATGAGCGTAATTATCAAGAGCATATAGAGTGAAATCAAAGACTCAAAGACTCCAAAATAATGTTCTGCATCGTACAAGCTTTTAGTCAGTCTTTATTTTCACCTATCCACTTCTCATTCCTATTTCTTTTCATATCTCTGTTGAATTCTTATAGATGCCACATAAACATGAGGCCAGAAGTCTGAACAAAAGTTTCGGGCTCCAGACAACAGTATAGACTGTTGTCTGGAGCTTCACTGTAAAGGCTGCGGCTCAACTGGGAACCACTAACACAATATTTGGACACAAGTGACATGCAGCAAGTGTAAAATACAGGTTAGCCCCAAATGTGCCACAAGTGTTCTTATAATAATAAATGCCCTCTTTGATGCCCTCTTTGAATCTTGGAGAGAAGTAGCCTTCAATCATAATGAACTGACAGAAATTAATTCTGTCAAATTCTGGATTTGCTGATCTAATTTAGCCCAGGTTACAAGAACGTTTTCAGTTTTGAAAAAAATCCAGATGGGACCCCAGACCCTCCTGCATTTAAACTTATCTGCCACAAAATCAGTACAGAATATGATACAGGGCTCTTATTTTGTGGACTAATGGTCACAAAGTTCTTGACAAAAACCCCCCACAATTTTAGACAATGTATTATAGCGGGTGGGGGCACCATCAGAAATCTCGCCTAGGGAACCAAAAGAGCCAGGGCCGGCCCTGCACACTCTTTTGGACATGTCTGATTCTTCCCATCAGCGTGAGTGACAGTGGGACAGAGCAGCTGCCGTCCAGCCCGGGGGAGGACAGGACGATGACAGCCCTTGTGTGAGCGTGTGTGTGTCGGTGTGCGTGTGTGTGCATGCATGCCTCAGATTTGACCATGTCCTCGACCGCCCGTGTCTCTCTTCTATTGTGAAAATGCCAGTGCGTGAGGAGAGCTCCAGGAGAGGCAGTGACAGGCCGTGAATGTCCCTCCCACTGAGCTGATGTGGTCACTGGGCTTATTAGTGTCAGAGGAGGCCAACACAGGACAAGCCATGTGTTCTGATCATCACCACGCTTTTATTTTTACAGTGGAGGCGAAGGAGGGAGAACACAGCGGGAGGTTAGTTAAAGAGCATATGACAGGTTAGACTACAAATTTTACTAAAACATAGTTAACATCATTATATTCAGGGGGGTAGAGTAGCCAAAAATTGTACTCAAGTAAGAGTAGCGTTACTTTGAAATAATATTACTCAAGTAGAAGTACTGTACAAAGTAGTGGTCCAAGAAATTACTCAAGTAAGAGTAAAAAAGTATATGGGAAGACTACTACTCAAGTACAAGTAACTTAAAGAGTAACTGTCGGGAGGGAACATCTGATTCATAATGTGATGTTAATGTAATTGGAAGAACTAAACATTAAATAATGGACAGAAAGGAGAAAAATGAAATCATATCCAAAAGAGAGGTGCAAGAAACACAAATGTTCAAATCATTTAATATTGTCAACTGAAGCTATTGTCACTTGTAGTCCTAAATTTAAGATTTTACTACAAACACAGCTGTTTTTTTCTTTTTTTTCTTCTCTTTTTTTGTCATTTAAGTTTACAATTTATTTTCAAATCGAGGTAATTCCACAACTGTTACCTTGAAATGATAATGTTGACCTGGCAAAACCTGTCTAAATTACACAATAGTTATGATATGAAAAATACACATAAATGACAGTATTTCAGTGTTGTTGAATGTAGGTTATTATAGCTCATTGCTCACTGCTACTTCCTGTATTTTTGTACTTTTCTTCTCATTCTCTTCTCATCTCATTCTCTTCTCATCAAACCGAGTAGTAATTAAAAAATCTTGAGAACCTGTTATATGTAGACTTACTTTAAATGGGCTATGTTTATTTAAAGTTTGTCAAGAAAGACTAAGGGATTTTGTACTTGTTTCAACACATTCCATTAGTGATTTTCTTGCATCTCTAGGCCTACACGTCTTTTTGGTGATTTCAAGAAGACAAGTGGTCATGGCGAGAGTGTGGGCACATTTGTTTTGTTCCTCCTCCTCGGACAGAAGCTCCGCCCCCCTCCCTCCGCCTTCAATCCTGACAGTGATAAATGAGGCTCAGCTGTGCGGGACATTACTCACATAACTGAACCTTTCTCTAGACTGAGGGAAAAAAAAAAAAAGTGTGTGGGGATAACAAGAGGCACGACGCGAGACGGACAGCACACAGATTAAGAGACTGCTCTGTCTCTCTTCTCGTAGCAGGACGTTTTGACAGGACAGGGGCGAAGAATCCTCAAAATGTGGATCCAGGTAGACACTAAGTACAGTTAAATAGTTGGGAAAGGATTAGGGGGAAAATATATTGAAGGAAAAGTTGGAGAAACATGGCAAATTTTCCTCAAGGTGCACTATGTACCTTTCCTGGTGGAGGGTTGGGCACTGGAAGTTAATGGCTGGAATATTCCACAGTATGGTATTAAATGGTTACATTTTTATATAGCGCTTTTCCATGTTTAAGGCACTCTAAGCGCTTTACATCAAGAACGCCACACACATTTATGCACTAGTGAACGCAGACAATGGGAGCAAGGTGGGTTAAATGTCTTGCCCAACGACACAATGACAGTATTCTTCTGTGGGAGCTGGGATCACACCGCCAACCTGTGGGTCAGTGGATGGGGGCGCTCTACCAATGATGTTTATTTCGACAGCGGAATTCGAACCACCAGCCTTTTAGATCAATAGATAAACGCTGTACCAATTGAGCTAATGTCGCCCATTACTATATGTATTTCTTCTGCTAAACCATAGCTTGAAAAATGCATATTTACAGTGAGCAGACTTGACTTTCCACAGATCTTCCCTGTAATTTGGCCTGGTGGAACTATTTTGCTTGTGTCCATGGTTTAATGCCATACATTGGAGCATTCTAGGCAAAGTAATAACTACTCCACAGACTGTAATTTCAACTGAACTAATATTACTTTGGGAAAAAATGGTGGCTATTTACAGTCACAGTTGACCTGAGGCAAGTTGATGGAAATGTGGGTAACTTTTCAAACTGCTACAAATCCCGCTAACACGCCCATATAAGGTTGTTGAAATGTCTCGCCAAAAGACACAACAGCAGTACCAGCGACGTTAAGAGTAGTTGCGGTCTTAAATTGTGTTTTCTTGTATTTGCGCAAAAAAAATCCAATTTTATAAGAAAAAAAAACAACACAAAAACAAAATAACCTCCTAATTACAGTAATATAAGCACGTGTAGTTAGCTCCCTCCACCTCCGAAAACCTCACCGCTAATGAAAGAGGAGCAGAGGCGTGATCCAGAATACATTGCCGCATGTTGGACAGCGAGAGCCGTGAATGTGCCATGTCAATAAGTGAAGGCGTTTGAGAGAGTCCAGACCTGCCCTCCTCGCCGCCACCGCCCGCCACTCCCCCCTTCCCCGGCTCTCTGCTCTCCCCCCACGCCACCCCCCTCCACCCACAGCCCGATGATGGATGAGCCGCGATGAGAAGTTTCCTCTGCTGTACGGCCAACAGCGGCGCTTTGCTGTCACGGCCCGGGCCATCTGCTTTCCATTGGTGAGAAAAGGGGTAAGGGTGAGAGGGGGTACTTAACAATCTTCTATATTGGTGTATGTTGCTGTAACTTTACTTTTTACCACTTTTGCACACAATTCTATGTATGTAATGTAATGTAACTCTTAAAACGCATAGTTCAAGTAATTAGGGACTCATTAAAGTAGTGTCTGGGGTACCAATAATCAAGTAATAAACAAGAATGAACATGGAGATGAATGTTGCTGTGTCCAAAAGGAACCAGATCGGAAGTATCTCAGGCGGGTGCTGTATTGATAGACTCGGAAAACTGCGAATAAACTAAACTAGGAGCAGAGGACCAACCAATTCTACATCACAACTGAACTGTGATCAAATTAAGGACAACCCAGGACAGCCGTGAACCTTGAAAGTGTCAGTTTCACAAGTTTAAAGATCTCGTGAAATTCGTCTTACCTCCTGGTGCCCTGAGGAGTGAAGCAGTTTACACAACAATAAGTGCTAGAGATCCATTTTTGTGACAGTTAGGCAATTTGACATCCAACTGAATGTTTGGCAAAGCTTCTTGGGTAAAAGTTCACAAATATAAACATTAGCCACATCCAAAACTATATTAATAAAGTTATTCCAGCTTAAAAATGTGCTACGTAACTTTTTTAGTGAGAGTATATGTGTCTCCATGGAGGTGTTATTGCTTTGCTTGGAATTCCACACAGTATGGCATTAAACGTTGCTTGCATCGCTAAAAAACATTCTTACTCTACAGTGGAACTTTCTAGGCCAGATTTGAACTTCTTTATGTAGACAAGGTGGCGCGCCCTCCACCAGAAAAGTTGTATAGTGCACCTTTAATGTCTTGAGTGTTTTATTATTTATGAGATAAGCTGATTGGTCTTGTACCGTGAGTCGCTGATGCATGTTGACACTAAGTGCAAGTGAAGGGGGAAAGACAGAGATTCGAGGACGCACAGCCACAAATCTGGAACATCTGAGTTGGTTTTCTATAAATGATTTAATCAAGTCAGCATGACATTTTCTGTTTGTCATATGCTTCAAAGGACAGGGTTTAAAAGAGCAGTTGCTTTTGGATTTTTTTTTTTTTTTTTAGTCAATGTATTTTTACAGTAAATCACTCTAATGGAAGACTTGTTGTCAAGAAAACTAAGAGCTTTTGTTCAAACTATTGTAGAAAGTTTTGGCTGTGTTTTGAAAGTGATAGATGTGTCATTTTTTTGGAGGTGGAAAATCAACTAGTTAAAACCATACTTTCTCCATGGAGATAGATGTGTTTGATGTCATACTGTGTAATATTATAACCAAAGGAACAACATTTCCAGGGAAACAAGCAGGAAGAGGCCCTCCTCCAGCCCAAATAATAGTTAGGTTTGTGGAGATGCAAGCCAACTCAGTGTTTTTCCATGTATTTCTGTGCAATAAAAACACCCACAATGAACAAAAACTAGCTTTTATTTTAGTCTGTTTTCTGGCAAAAAAAAGTTACATACCGTGGCTATCTATCTGTCTATTTTACCTGATAATTGTTTAAACATATTCAATAACATGGCTTCATCAATCCTATTTTTGTCATTTTAAATCATAACTTAATATTTTCATAATGACCATTAACAGCTGTTGATAATGTGTCTCCATCAGCCATATAGCATTTTAAACAGTCCCAGATGACCACAACTCTTCACAAAGCCCATCCATCTCTATCCCATAGTGTTACGTCCCCTGGTCCCTGGTCCCTGATCCCTGGTCCCTGGTCCCTGTCCCATGCTGTCTCTGGACCCTCCCACACACGACCTCTCCTTTGTTGACCTTTCTGTGTCTCCATTGGATTGGAAAGTAGTACGTGGGCTGTACACTTCCTTTTGGTTTTATTTCTGAACAGGCATTAGCCGCAGAAAGCAAAACAAAGACAAATGTATTAAAACATTTACGATTTGGGAGTTGTTGGGTTTTTGTTTTTTTTTTGTATTTAAGGGCTCTGTACCCCCATGTATTTGACTTGCCCCAGTACAGATATAATGTATATGCAGCTCAAAAGGTCAAAATACGTCAGCTGAGTGCTATCGCCATTGAATTATAAAACTTGTTCTATTGTCCCAGAATCAGAAAGCGTGCAGTTAGCATGCTAGCCATTGTTATCTTTACTGTGACAGCGAAACTCCGCTCTGTGAAAAGCACTTATAAAAACATCGTGGTGAATAATTAGAATGTGCCGAATGCATAAGGTAGATAAGGATCACTGTAAACCGTTTAAAATAGTTGTTTTTCTTTAAGACAGAAAAAGTCAGGTACAGAGTCTTTAAACACATCCTCTTATTATTCCTTTTTTTCCACTTTTCAGATCGTACCAACCATTACAGTGGCCTCAAAGTCAACTTTCTGTTTAAAATACCAAATTGCTAATTATTTACTACCATCACTCACACAAAATCAAGTAAACAAATTCAGTTGGATTTTGAGCAAGCTATAATATTTTTAGTCTATATTTCTACAATTGTTATTCGGTCCCATTCATTTCCGACAAGTGTATTGGCAAAAATTGTGTCTTTTTCACAATAGGATCAGTATTGTGCTTGCCGTCCCATTGTCCTGTCCCGTGAAATGGATGATTTTGGGCCTATAACCACATAGACCAGTGCTCCCCAACCTTTTTATCACTGCGGAACGGCCAACGCTTGAAAATTTTACCGTGGACCGGGGGAAGGGGGGCTAAAGCTAATGCTAATGCTAATGCTAATGATTACACATGATACACATTTGACCCACAATTAAGTTAATAGCAGAATAAACCACACTTACCGAACAGGAACAGCATCCAGTCCATCAGCACATCAGGTCCTCTGCTCCTGAGTCCATCATGATCTTCACTCGGTTCCACGAACTGCTCCGGGTCCGAGATGCCTCTAGTTTAACTTGTACAAACATCCACAGTGTCCTCGGTCGCGTACTTCCTTTGTTTTGTCCGTTTCGTCATGTTTAAAACACAAAACTACTGCGTAAAATTACGCAAAAAGCGCGTAATTTTACGCGCGGATCTTTATATCCAGTCTCGTGTTCTTACGCGGAGAAGTGACGGAACAGATTTCACTTTCCTGCAGCAGATTGGAAATGGAGGCTCTAACTTCCTTTGTGGACATAATTTCTTGACTGGATTATATTCTCTGGACCTTTTCGGAACGAATGAGACCAACTTTGTGTGAATATGTTGATATTTGACAGAACCAGAGCGCTCAATGGTAAGTGAAGTCCAAATCCACATTTCTGACTTCTCTGTAAATACGGCTTTCCTGTCAGCACTGTGGTGATTCGAGGTGTAAATGGTTTACATATTCAGAAAGATGAATGTCGTAGCTTTCATTTGATGTGTAGATTGTTTGTGTGGGTGACGCAGAAATACACGTACATTGCTGTAAATTTGTAACGTGTAACGCGGGCGGGCCGTCGGAACGCTAAGTGGTTAAATTGTCGGCGCTCAAGTGACGGAAATGTAACCGAGAGAATCCGGTCATTTTTCAAAATAAAAGATTTTTCAAAATAAAAGATTTTTCAGACTCAGATAATAAATACAACAGAAATAATTAATTATTTCTTGGACGGCCCGCGGCCCGGTATCAATTGATCCGGTCGGTGATCGGTGGTTGGGGACCACTGACATAGACTACCACCAGCTATATTTTACAATAAATACCCAAGGGATGTTATTTAAATTTAAATAAGTTACATTTATCTATCTTTGCTTATCTTTTGTTTTCAAAAGTTGTGTTGTGAAAAAGTTATATTTGTGACCATTCATTTTTGCTAATGCCTGATCTCGTCTGATCTTGGAATCTAAGCATGGTTTGGCCTGGTTACTATTTGGTTGGGAGACAAGGCAACAGTGGTGCTAGAGCAAACTGTTGTTGTGTCCTTAGGCAGGGCCAGCCCGTGTGGTAAATATGCTAACGTGCTAGCCTTAACGTGGTTTAAGTGGGTCACAAGCACTTAAACCACATTAAAGAGCGGGGCTGAAAAAAATTGGAGCAAGAAAAAGGAGCACTGGAAGGTGAGTGAGCTATTGTTTCTTTTTTGTTAATAATGTCATGCTAAGTTAGAGTGTTAGCGTGAACAATGATGGTGTATCGACTTTACAAAACTGTGTATCCACTAGGGGGCCACAACCGAAATGTGGTTTAGTGCCAACAGATGCCTAGAACCAGCCCTCAATCTTGTGTGCGAGTGAGCGTTGAGGGGCCTTACTTCTTCTTTATCAAAGGGTTAAGCTGAGAGCCCCTGATCAAGACACTTTTATTTTATTTATTCGACTAATTGTTTTCTGTAACTACTCGTCATAACTAACTGGATACAATTTCTTGCTACTCATGTCCTTGTTTTAGAATGAATGACCCGTAGAATCAAACAGGTGGCAGCAGTTACTTTTCCTTGTCGTCGTTCATTGATTCTGTCAATCACTTCACTTACAGCTTTATAGACTCCACATCTCTGCTCTGACCTGATCAATAAGACTGACTGAAGATACACTTGCACTGCCCCATTACACAAACAGGAAGACAAAAATAGACTAACCTTAAGGGAAGAAAATGCCTAGAAACAAAATTAATTTTGCAGAAGTGGCACGTGACAGTGGACTTATTGGAGAGGCAATACTTGACCAATACCTGCCCAAAATTGACAATAATAGACCACTTTTATTAGTCATTTTCTCGGTGATTGATTTCACAACAGTGGGCAGTGCAAATTTTTCCATCAATAATTGTGTAAAAAGGAGTTTGATCACCCATTAGAGCAGGAACGATCATGCAAAATATGACTCAGGTGACAGTTCACACCTTAGGGTAGTTTAACAGATTTAATATTAGCTATAAACTCCAAACTGTAAACAACTGGTGGTTAGCTCCTCCCTTCAGACAGATATAAAGCAGTGACTTACCAGAACGCTGTCACAACTGAAGAAACTACTTGGATGGTGAAATGTGTTCAATCTTAAAAAACTTTTGTCCAGCTTTTTAATTTGTTTACATACATGCATTGCCATTTTATCATTGACTGATTTCAGTGCTTTAGGTAGTGCACATTGGCTCATATTAATTTGTATTGTCTTCTCTTAAAAAAAAAAAAAAATGGTGGAGACTGATCACACATGATGGCAAATTATGACTCAGGTGACAGTTCATACCTTAGGGTACTTTAATGGATAGTTCACACCTTAGGATAGTTTAATGGTCAGTTCATACCTTAGGATAGTTTAATGGACAGTTCACATCTTAGTGTAGTTTAATGGACAACTAGGGTGTGTTAGTTTGTGTGTAGTTTGCCCATTCCTTCAGACCGATATAAGGCAGTGACATGGAGAAATAATAATAGGTCAATAATAATAATTTGTATTGTTATTTTGCTCAAATGGGGGCATGTACTAAATTTTAAAAGCAATTGAAAAAAAAACAAAGCGGTTTGAATATATAACAAGTTGTACTGTTCTGACTTCACACACTCATTTGACAGCTTCTGTAATGCATCATTCTGTTTGACATTGACCTGCATATCCCAAATTATGTTAATGTGAGAGTAGCGTTGTTTCCCTGTCTCCGCAAGTTTACTTTTCCGACCCCGGCTGGAGATCGGGTTCCTTTTAAATAGCTGTCAAAACGCCTTTGGAAGATGGATGACGCTGGGTCAGAAGGTGCGTACGCGTTTTACATTTTAGTCCAAAAACAACATGCGATAAAACCAACTCGCTCTTTGCTTTTCCTATTCAAACCAATATCTCAAAATATCAAAACAGCCATAACGCTATCACAACTAATTCCAGGAGACAATTTGATCAGATAAGTTGTCTCGAGGTGTCCGATTGCACCAAAACGTCTATCTTCTTGATGAATATGTAACACGTTTATTCATATAGGATTATTATCTGGCTTTCAGTTCCTGGCCTCCTTCTTGTGTCTCTCTCTCGCTCTCCTCAGCTGTTCAAATATTGTCCGTGTTTATATACTCGTCTTGGAGAAATATTTGCGCAGGGCCAGTGGAGCGGGCGGGATGTGAATGGGCTTCGTCTGAGCTTGTCAAATTAGCTCCGCGCTCAGTGCCTGCTAATGTCGGTGTAATTGGGGATTCTGGCAAAGGCGACGTAGCATCTCCCGAAAAAACTGTGAGGTTGGTTGATTGAGAAATGTTTGCGGTCAAGTAAAGCTACATTGTAAAGAGGCTCTAAATTTGTTTAAAGTGCGTGTGACAGGTTTTCTTGTTTTTCTAATTATGGCATTGTTTGTTGGGATAATACATGTGTTAAATATTAATCATAGTTTTACACCAGTTAAGTGGCAGTTTACGAAGACCATGTCCAACCAGAAAAAAGAAAAATTATATACTTTGCCAAACTTGTCAGGCTAGGTTTTTGTAAAATCCTCAATATAATAATACTCTTTTGGTGAAGTGTGTAGTCTAAACTGTCATATGCACTTTAATGTAGAAATGGGCACATTGGAAGTTTGGCAAGTGGGTGGGTCAGAGGTTCGACTCTTGCTGTCATTGTGTCAGTGGGCAAAACACCAATCAGGGGGCAGCGATAGCTCAGTGAGTACTCGGCAGTTCAAACACAGTCGCTACCATTTCATTTTTTTTCTCCAAAGGAACTACACCAGGGCAGCTATGGCTACAGAATACGTTTTGAGTTAGAAGAATATATGATGAATGATGAAATGGCTGTTGAGCTTGAAGTAGGGTTGCCAAAAATTATTATAAAACAATCAAAACTAGATACGCATTTGACCAGTGAAAAAAATGACATAAACTGGACAAAGTTGCCCTCGATCTAGATCAGAACTATTTGTCGTAAAGACTGACAGAGGGACCAAAGATACAGACTTGGAAAACAGTATTTGCGGATACAGGAATGTGAATGAAGGTAGACAGAGCAGACAGTTGGGAGCGATGTCTTAGGCAGTAGTCTTGGAGCAGGTCGTGGATCGCAGGGTTAGAGGCTGGGGTGTTTGTATCGGACATGGAGAGCTGGGTCGGAGACGGAGGTGCAGAGCGGCTCCAAGGAGTGGGACTGTCGTAACGGTGCGGATAGGACCAAAGGATGCAGACCAGAGCAGTTTTAACAGTGTTTATTTACAGCGGTGAAAATGCAGTCTTTAAACAGGTCACAAGAGCAGGTACAGGAACCGGGGAGCGGGAGACGGGTCAGGCGGGTGCGGTGCAGGTAGAGGCGGGCAGGACAGGACCAGGACGGGGATAGAAGCAGGTGCGGTACCAGGGCGGGCGGAGCAGACGAAGACCAGAGCGGGGAGCGGGTGACAAACCAGAGACCAGGACCGGACAGGAGACGAGACGAGCAGGAGACGAGACGAGCAGGAGACGAGACGAGCAGGAGACGAGACGAGCAGGAGACGAGACGAGCAGGAGACGATACCGGGACTGGAACGTGACGGCGGGAGCTGGGCGAGTGGAGGCAGGAATCTGGAGGGTGCATAAATCCAAATGAGCATTTGCAGGAAAGTACCAAATAACAAAGCTTAGCTAGAAACATTCACGTTTTACACGCGGACGGTCTGGCACCGAGTGTAGACTGCCAAGCCTTCTTGTACTCAGCAGCAGGTGGTGGTGATTAGGCTGATGCACCCCAGGTGTGCACGGGAGGAGTCAGGCACTCCACCCAGCTCCAGACACACAGGTAGGGGAGGGGGAGAGAGCACGGGAGGACAGGGAAAACTGACATCATGACAGTACCCCCCCCCTAAGGTCCACCTCCTGGTGGACCCCCAGGCTTGTCAGGATGAGCGCGGTGGAAGTCTCTCACCATGTCGGGATCCAGAATGCGTGCCCTGGGCACCCAGGATCGCTCCTCCGGACCGTAACCCTCCCAATCGACGAGGTACTGGAGGCCCCTACCACGGCGACGAACGTCAATCAGGCGGCGGACGGTGAACGCCGGGTGGCCGTCAATGACTCGGGCGGGCGGTGGGGGATCGGCCGGAGGGCACAGGTCGCTGGTCCGGACTGGTTTAACCTGGGAGACGTGAAAGGTCGGATGAATCCGGAGAGACGGGGGTAACTGGAGGCGCACCGCCGATGGATTTATGATCCTCATGATCTTAAACGGTCCCAGGAATCGGGGGGACAGCTTACGGGAGTCCGTCTTCAGCGGGATCGTCTTGGCGGAGAGCCAAACCATCTGGCCAGGTTGGTATACGGGCGCCGGGACACGGTGGCGATCGGCCGTCGCCTTAGTGCGCGCTCCAGCCCGAAGAAGGGCCGCCCTGGCCTTCTTCCAGATCCGGCGACAGCGCTGGAGATGGCGCTGAACAGACGGGACGGCGAGGTCCCTCTCCTCCGTGGGGAAGAGAGGGGGTTGGTATCCCAGCGATGCCTCGAAGGGGGACATACCAGTGGCGGAACTCACGAGGGAGTTGTGAGCGTACTCTATCCAGGGCAGGTGAGTACTCCAGGTCGCGGGGTTGGCGGAGGCTGTGCACCGTAGAGCCGACTCCAGGTCTTGGTTGGCCCGCTCCGTCTGCCCATTAGATTGTGGGTGGAACCCGGACGTGAGGCTGACCGTGGCCCCCAAACTGTCGCAGAAAGACCGCCATACCTGAGAGGTGAATTGGGTCCCTCTGTCGGACACGATGTCCACCGGGATGCCGTGGAGTCGGAAGACATGACTGGTCAGCTGGTCGGCAGTTTCTTTGGCTGTGGGGAGCTTAGGCAGGGCAACGAAATGGGCGGCCTTGGAGAAGCGGTCCACAATGGTGAGAACCACCGTGTTCCCCTGGGAAGGGGGAAGGCCCGTCACGAAGTCCAAGGCGATGTGGGACCAAGGGCGACGAGGAACTGGGAGAGGATGCAAGAGACCAGAAGGGGGTGAGTGGGAGGCCTTGGCCCGAGCACATACCTGGCAGGCGGCGACATAAGCCCGGGTGTCTGTGTCCATCGTGGGCCACCAGAAGCGTCTCCTGAGGAGGGAGAGAGAGCGACCGGCACCAGGATGGCAGGCGAAACGGGAGGCATGGACCCACTGGAGCACCTGAGACCGGACAGAATCGGGAACAAACAGTTTATCTGGAGGGCCGTTACCTGGGTCGGGGTCGTTGGTCTGGGCCTCTCGGACGGTGTCCTCGATTTCCCAATGGACCGCGGCCACCACACACGAGGAGGGGATAATTGTTTCTGCGGTGACCGGGCTATCCTCCAGGGCGAACTGGCGGGAGAGGGCATCTGGTTTGACGTTCCGAGATCCGGGGCGGTAGGTGAGGAGAAAGTTGAAGCGGCTGAAGAAGAGGGACCAACGAGCTTGACGGGGATTGAGGCGCCTGGCGGACTGGATGTACTCCAAGTTTTTATGGTCGGTCCAGACGATGAATGGTTGCTCCGCCCCTTCGAGCCAGTGGCGCCACTCCTCCAAGGCCAGCTTTACGGCAAGGAGCTCCCGATCCCCCACGTCATAATTGACCTCGGCCGAGGACAATCGCCGGGAAAAGAAGGCGCAGGGACAGAGGCGGTTGTGGGGGTCGAACCTCTGCGAAAGCACGGCCCCCACTCCCGAGTCGGAGGCGTCGACCTCCACGATGAATTGCCGTGAAGGGTCGGGCTGGTGCAGGATGGGAGCGGAGGTAAATAGTCTCTTAAGCTTCTCGAAGGCTGTCTGCGCCTCAGGGGACCAGGCAAACTGCAAAGCAGGAGAGGTGAGTTTAGTTAAGGGCGAGATAACCCTACTAAAATCCCGGATGAAACGTCTATAAAAATTGGCAAAGCCGATAAATCTCTGGAGCTGTCTCCGGTTGGTAGGAATGGGCCACTCAGTGACAGCCTGGATCTTTTCAGGATCAGCTCTTACTTGGCCCCGCCCCACAATGAAGCCCAAAAAGCTGACCTCCTCTGCGTGAAACTCGCATTTCTCAGCTTTCACGAACAGTTTATTCTCGAGGAGGCGCTGGAGAACCTGGCGAACGTGCTGGTGATGCTCCTGGGGGGACCGCGAGAAAATCAAGATGTCATCCAAGTAAACAAAGATGAATCGGTTAAGGAAATCACGGAGCACATCGTTGATGAGGGCTTGGAATACGGCAGGGGCGTTGGTGAGACCGAAGGGCATAACCAAGTATTCGAAATGTCCCAGGGGTGTCTTGAAGGCCGTCTTCCATTCGTCTCCCTCCCTGATGCGCACCAGGTGGTACGCATTCCGCAAATCCAACTTGGAAAAGATGGTCGCACCGTGGAGGGGCGTAAATGCCGAGTCCAGTAGGGGTAGCGGGTATTTATTCTTTACAGTTATATTGTTCAGACCCCGATAATCAATGCAAGGCCGCAGGGATTTGTCCTTCTTGGCCACAAAGAAGAACCCCGCTCCCACGGGTGAAGTGGACGGGCGGATGATTCCGGCAGCAAGGGACCCACGGATATAGTCCTCCATTGACTCGCGTTCAGGTTTAGACAGGTTATATAGCCTGCTAGATGGTAGTGGGGCACCCGGCAGGAGGTCAATGGCGCAGTCATATGGGCGGTGGGGCGGTAAAGAGAGGGCCTTGCTCTTGCTAAAAACCTCCCCCAGGTCGTGATATTCAGCAGGCACCGAGGACAGATTGGGGGTGTCTGGGGACGGATCGGCGACAGGAACGGACCTCCCGGCCGGAGGGAGGGCGGACCGAAGGCACTTGGCGTGGCAATCGGGACTCCAGCCCGAAACTCCGCCCCTGGCCCAATCGAAAACAGGGTTGTGGGCGCGTAGCCAGGGGTAACCAAGGACCAGAGGAGAAGCGGAGGAGGACAGGACATGAAACTGACGGTTCTCTTGGTGGTTGCCGGACAGAATCACGGTGACAGGTTCTGTGATGTGGGTGATGTGCCCCAGAAAACGTCCATTGAGCCCCTGGGCATTTAAGGGGCGTTCGAGGGGCTCCAGGTAGACCCCGAGCTGCTCCGCGACTTGGGCATCAATAAAGTCCTTCTCAGCCCCGGAGTCGATAAGGGCGGAAACGCATAAAGTCTCTGTGCGAACGCACAGGGTGGCGCTGAGCCGCAGTCTATTAGTAGAGTCCAGGATGTGTTGCTCGCCCACCAGTACTCCCAGCGCTACTGGTGGGCCCCCCCTTTTGGCCGAACTGGGCAAGTGACCACATAATGTCCGCGCTCACCGCAGTAGAGGCAAGCCCCGGCCAGGCGACGCCTCCGTTGACGCTCCTCGGCCGACACAAGGGTCCTGTCGAGTTGCATGGGCTCATCTGGCGGGGGCGGGGCAGCGCGTGGCTCCGGCGGGACCGGTGACCGGCGTCTCTCTCGGCGACGAGCCCGTAGCCGGTTGTCAATACGGTGAGTGAGGGAGATGAGGCTCCGCAGGTCGGGAGGTTCGTCCCGGGAAACCAATTCATCTTTCAAAGTCTCGTTCAGGCCCCGCACAAACACAGCCCGCAGCGCGCTGTCCGTCCAGTCCAGCTCCGCCGCATGTGTCCAGAATTCAATGGAATAATCCGCTACCGTCCTGGAGCCCTGGCTGAGAGTCAATAACCGGGAGGCAGCATTGTCCTGGTAGTGCGGGTGGTCAAACACCAGCTTAAACGTGGACACAAATTCATTAAAATCCAGGCTATCCACAGACGTCTTCATTAGGCGCGCCTCTGCCCACTGGAGAGCTCTGCCCCGGAGTAATCCACATATATACCGGATCTTGGTGGCCCCCGAGCTGAAACGAGAAGGGCATTGCTGGAACATGAACTCGCACTGGAACAGGAATCCGCGACAGAGGTGAGGTTGTCCAGCATACGGCTCCGGATCCGTGCCTCTCGGCTCCGGGAGGCGTGGCGGCGCTCCAGCTGCAGCAGGCGGGGTGACGAGGAGCGCGGCCACCTGGTGGTTAAGCTGTGCCACCTGCTGGGACAATGTCTGATTTAGCTCCAATAGAGTTCGAATGGATTGTTCATGCTGACCCAGCACCGCCTCGGGGTGAGAGTGCGTGAGGCGGCGCGTCTGGTCCGGGTCTGAGCCTGCTTGGTCCATAGTGGCCAGACCGTTCTGTCGTAACGGTGCGGATAGGACCAAAGGATGCAGACCAGAGCAGTTTTAACAGTGTTTATTTACAGCGGTGAAAATGCAGTCTTTAAACAGGTCACAAGAGCAGGTACAGGAACCGGGGAGCGGGAGACGGGTCAGGCGGGTGCGGTGCAGGTAGAGGCGGGCAGGACAGGACCAGGACGGGGATAGAAGCAGGTGCGGTACCAGGGCGGGCGGAGCAGACGAAGACCAGAGCGGGGAGCGGGTGACAAACCAGAGACCAGGACCGGACAGGAGACGAGACGAGCAGGAGACGAGACGAGCAGGAGACGAGACGAGCAGGAGACGAGACGAGCAGGAGACGAGACGAGCAGGAGACGATACCGGGACTGGAACGTGACGGCGGGAGCTGGGCGAGTGGAGGCAGGAATCTGGAGGGTGCATAAATCCAAATGAGCATTTGCAGGAAAGTACCAAATAACAAAGCTTAGCTAGAAACATTCACGTTTTACACGCGGACGGTCTGGCACCGAGTGTAGACTGCCAAGCCTTCTTGTACTCAGCAGCAGGTGGTGGTGATTAGGCTGATGCACCCCAGGTGTGCACGGGAGGAGTCAGGCACTCCACCCAGCTCCAGACACACAGGTAGGGGAGGGGGAGAGAGCACGGGAGGACAGGGAAAACTGACATCATGACAGGGACCACGGCGAATACACAGACGAATAAACTGGAACGTGACATGAAGGACGACTTGTGGAAATATCGAGAGATGACAAGACGATCTGGCCCTGAGTGTCTGATCCTCAGTCCTTTTGTACTCACAGGTGAAGCCTTCATTGCTTGATCAGAAGCAGGTGTGTGGAGGTGGTGCCAGAGTCTCTGCCCAGCTCCAGGCTCAAACACAGAAAGGATGGGGGAAAACAGCACAGAACACACAAAAAAAAAACCCAAATCCTGACACTATTATGAGACCACTGCTTTTATTTTGTGTTAAAAATGACATTTTATTATACAAAAAAGTATGTTTTCTATTACCTTGTGGAATATAGTAGCATTTTCATTACTACCAAAGTTGAGTTTTAGTCATTAATAGCATTATTGTCATCTCTTAATCATAGAACGTGTCAAACTAGCAGTTCTTTCTTTTTTTTTCTTCCTTTCCTTAATTTGCTTATCATGATTTAATAAATACTCAAAACTGTCACAATTGTCAAACAGTTTATATTTGCGGAAAGATTTATGAGCTCGTTGTAGATACTAAAGCTTTCACTTTTTTACCTGAAGGTAGGTAATTCAATTCCTGCACCTAAGCCTTCTTATGTTGTGTCCTTGGGCATGACACCTTAATCCACCTCCAGCCATGATCTGCATGCATTGATATAGTTGTATTTATGATTGTCCAAATATCATGGATCAGACCTGTTTCCTGCAGCGGAGGCAGTTGAGCTCGCACATACTAATTGATGTCCACATTTCTCACCGAGACGCAGACGAGACTCTGAAGATGAGAAGAAGAGAGGAGCGGGCGGAGGAGAGGAAAGTAAAGCCACTGCGCTTGTATCGATCTTCTGTCCCCCAGATTGATAGAGCAATAAGCAGCGGAGGAGAAGAGTGGAGGGGATGGAGAGGGGCAGGTGAGAAAGAGCGAGGTCTGAAGATGGGTCCTGGATAGTGATGGCGAGGAACTAAAAAGAAGACTGTAGACTGTAGAGTTGACAATGTTTACTTTAGAAAATACATGGGCTATTTTTTTGTTTTGTTTTGGGGGTTTTTAAATCAGGTACAGCAGTAAAAGTATTTGGCAAAAAAATGAAATGGAAGATAATTTATGGCTTTATAACACAGACATATGTACATTTGCCTTTAATTGCAAAAATAAGCAAGAAGCAGTACTCACATACAGTTTATTGAAAAGGGTACTCGAGTAAAAGTGTAGATGCATCCCCAGTACCCAGGTCGGATAAGGGGCTGGACAGCTCACAGAGTATTTGGAGTCGCAGTGACGCGATGTGAAGGGTGAAAGATCAGATGTCCGGGACTAATTGGGTCAAGGAGAGACGGGCGAGGTGTGATGGATGGACCAGGGCTCAGACAGAAAGATGATTGGATTTTATGTGAAGAGAGAGAGAGAAAAACGAGAGAGAAAGAGGAGGAGGTGGGGCGATAAGAGTGTTAGCTATAGCCCAGACAGTAAAGGTGACCCCCGTAGCCAGCTAATGGCACCATACATATTCTTTAATGAAGTCAGAAGCAGAGAGCGGTCACGGTAAGTATGAGCGGTGATTATAAAAGCATGGATATGGTGTTGGCTATGTGATAATACCTGTATCTGTATAACACTAGACAGTAGTGTCACAAAGTATGTATATGCTTTTTGAGGTGTTAAAATAATTAGTAATATACAATAAATTAAGTTATAATTGGAGTGCAACAGTTCTATAGACCTCGCCCATCTGGGCGAAAAAAAAAGTAAATTTCAATTTTACCCATAGTCTTAGTAGGTAAGTGGTTATGCAATTATTTCTTTATGTTTCAGAAGTTTATCATTATTTAAAGGCCCCATATCTGGCTTTTTCTATGTATTTGAGCAAAGATTGTCTTGCCCCAGTACAGTTACATTATATAAGGAACTTTTGAAGTCAAAATAAGTCCACTGTGTACTGCCTGCATCTAACTAGAAAGCATTTTATTGTCAGATAATCAGGAAGAGCGCCTTAGCATGGTAACTGTTGTTAGCTTTACTGTCATGGCCACACTGGTCTCTGAGAGTTCTGAAAAGCACTAATTACGCTTAATAATTATGGATGCTCTGAATGCGTAAGGTAAGTGAAGGATGACTTTGGACCACTGCAAACCGTTTCAAATGAACTAGTTTTATTTTCATGTTTTAAGATGGTAAACATGAGGTATAGCGCCTTTATATGTTATGTCTTAAGGTCATTACCACATTGTTGAGCGACTTCCAGTGAGCTTTAAAGTTTTAACTAAATAAATGGGGATTTTACTTCCTGAACGTCAGAGGCAGGCTTGATTACAGCACAAAAATATATGAAACAATACGTCATTCAGTTTAACTTTCGCATCCATTTTATTGTGTTAGCAGTAAGCATTGGCCATTGACATCTTGTACTTGTACTTGCATTTCAATGCCCATTCAAAATCCTTCTATACTGAGAAAGCCTTTAAATAGACCATACACAGTGACAGGAGTAGAAGCCAATATTCATGCGTGGGGTTGATTTATCGGCACATGGGGCAGAGAGCTGGCCACCGGAGAAACCATCAGTCAGGACCTGGGCTAATGACCAGTGCTGACGGATGACCGGCTCGGGACATGTACACACACAGCCATCAGATAACAGCCCTAATGCTCCATACCCACTCAACGCACGTCCTTCACAGAGCTGCAAGGAAAGTCAATGGGGTGAAAGCTAGGGGAGGAGGAAAAACTACTCTGTGTGCGAGTCTGTGTGGGTCGCTGGCATGTCGACGCGATACCATCTCAATTTCTCACTGCCCAGTTTGTCAAGAGCTATTAGCATCAGCAGCAGCCTTCACTTCAGGGACGGACAATAACATACACGAGGACTGGGGTCAAGGAGTTAAAGGAGCTGTATCTGATTTTAGCCGTCTTAAAAAACGTCAAAAACAGAACTAATTCATTTTAAACAGTTTGCAGTAGTAGAAGATTATTCCTAACTTTTCTCACGCATTCCGACCATCCTAATTACTCTCCACAATGAGCTTATAAGCACTTTTTACAACAGACAAGTAGAGATTATGTAACTTTTGTGGTGTAGAGTCTGCTGGATGCTTGTCTCTATGGAGATGTTATTACTGTAATGAGCTGATATAGTGAGTTTAGTCCAGAGTTGACACCTTTTCTTGTTGTTGTTTATGTGTTGTTGTTGTTGTTAATGTAACTGCTTATGTATGTGACACTTGGTTGCATCCTGACTATGATGTGAAGGTTCTATTGGTCAGTTAGTGGTCCATTTTGGAGACTGGCTCTACTTTGTTGAGACTACTGTTGTTTTGCTTTTGTTTTGGTGTCCTACAGTAGCCCTTGTGTTCAGGAAATAAACAACCAGAAGAAATTTGTTGTTTTTCCTGACATCAGTGTGCTACATTACTTTCCCTGTAAAAGCCAAAAGTAAAATCTGTCAACTGGACAAAAAGTTGTAGGAGTGAAGACATTTCGCTGCTCATCCAAGTCACTTCTGGTCAGGTTGCTGGTGGACACTGCCTTATATCTATCTGAAGGGAGGAGATAAGTACACTGAAAATGGAAACAGATTACAGTTTCTGTATGTAGGATACGTCTATTGAGCTACACTAAGTGTGCACTGTGACTGAGACATACTTAGTGTATTCATATAACTCTTAATGGGTGTTTTTAACACCTATTGGCATCCTTTCCTACCAAAAATAGCTTCTTTAGCTCCCCTCTCAAACCATTTATTTTCTCTGGCTAAGATCTGTACCTTACTATCTTCAAAGGAGTGGTTAGTGGCTTTGAGGTGGAGATGTGCAGCGGACTGGAGTCCAGAGGAGCTCTCTCAACAGTGTTGGTACATTCTACTATGGAGTGGCTGTTTAGTTTTTCCAATGTACCGCTCACTGCACTCACTGCACTCACTGCACTGAATGGAGTAGACCACATTGCTTTGATTGTGGCTCGGGGTTTTGTCCTTTGGGTGAACTGTCTTAAAGTGTTTGTAGGTTTGAAATAGACCGGATTTTCATTCTGTCTGAAAATTCTCTGAAGCTTTTCAGACACACCAGCTGCGTAAGGAATACACCTTTCCCTCTAGGTTCAGATTCCCTATTGTCCTGTTTTTTAGCTCTCTTAGATCTATTGAAGGCTTATTTTGGATATCCACAAGCAGAGAGGGCTTTCTCCACGTGTTGTTCCTCCTTCACTTTTCCCTCTGTGTTGGTGGGCACCACTTGATCTCTGTTGTAGAGTACAGATAACTCTGAGTTTGTACTGCAGTGGATGGTGTGAATCAAACAGCCGGTATTGGTCAGTGTGTGGGGGGTTCCTGAAAACTTCTACCTGGAGTCTCTGGTCCTCTCCTATAGTACCTGCACAATCTCAGTTTGTTCTCCTTGGCCTCTTCCTGTGTGAACTTGATAGTTCTGGTAGCTCCTCCCTTCAGATAGATATAAGGCAGACCAGAACTGAAGACCTGGATGAGCAGCAAAACGTCTTCACTCCTACAACTTTTTGTCCAGCTGACAGATTTAACTTAGGCTCTATGGATCAGACCTGGAAAACTGAGGGATTACACAGATATTACTTTACCTGGTAAAATTTTGCGGTGAACAGGAGGTACCAAACCAAGATCTTCTGAGTAGAATATGTAGAGAACAATCAAGCTAATTCCATTAAGACGTAGTAACCGCTTAGTGACAATCTATTAAGGTAATATGCAGATGAAACACCACCAGCATTACCATATGTAGGCCTCCAATCAGGATTATCTGATGAGGACTATGATGAAGAGTGGCATTTTCATAAACTCGTTATATCAGATGACAAAACAGTCACATACCTTCACTCTGAAGTACTCTGATCTAGACGGAGATGCTTAGAGACATTACGGTTGTGTTACAGGCCGATAAAGTATTTAGAGCTCCCCCGGTGGCAATGCAGGGGGCGACACAGGACACAGAAGGAGGCCCAAGGGGAGCAGTCTGTCAAGTTATGTTTGTTTGGGAAGATGTCTGATATTTAAAGTGGATGTTATGACTGAACTAACACAAAACATCTACATTGTCACAACAAGAAAATGCATTTGAATATTGTCCAAATTAGGGACATAACTCATCAAATGCTTGTTGACCATCTACAATTATGATTATTTTACTCTACAAAGCACTTGATACATTGTACCAATCTCAATAAGTAATGTAAGTGTAGTCCATAGTATAAATGTGTGAAAACCGAAAGCCCCAGCCATTGAATAGACAAAAAATAGAAGCATGTTTTGTTTTGAATTGCGTTTATTGCACTGAAAAGCATGCATACTTATTGTGTGTGAGCTTGCATCTCCATAAACCTGACTTACTGTACCTGAAAGAGGGTCTTCTCCTGCTCGTTTCCATGGAAATATTGTTTATTTGGCTATATTAATCTAGATCACATGTGTCAAGCTCAAGGCCCGGGGGCCAAATGCGGCCCGCCACGTCATTTTATGTGACCACGACAAGGTAAAATAAATGTATGACTGTCTTAAAATGTTGGTTTATCAGGAGATACGCAGTTACACATACATATTTTTTTACATCTATGCAAATTTGAGGGGATTTTGCTGATGTGGCCCTCAGTGAAATTGAGTTTGATACCCTTGATCTAGAGTATGGCATTAAATGTTTCCATCTCCATTTAGAATGCACCAAAATATATATGGTTTTAACTTTCTGTTTCTGTGGAGTCATGCAGAAAGTTACATACTGTATCTGTAAAGGTTAGGTGTTTAAAGGTCCCATAATTAGGTTATTTTCTGATCTATGTTATAATGTTGTTTTCTCAACAAAAACAACCAGACTTGTGTTTTGTTCCATTCACACATGTTTAACACACAAACACTGAATTCAAACTGAAAACAGTCTGTTCCACCTTGTGATGTCATGTGATAATACAGGAAGTGCTCCATTGTGTTTGTAAACTCCATACACTCCACAATCCATTTTGTGTAATATAGGACTTTTAAATTAGAGGATTTGGGATTTCGGTCACACTGTAGATTACATCTAGGTTACATGTTATTACAGGTTGTTTTGTGCATCATCTAGTTCTAAATCTGGAGATGGGCCCACTGCTCCTAACAGGTTGCTCCAGCAGCACTGAAGGAAGGATCAAATGCTAAGTACAAATTTCCCCATGGGGACAATAGAACATATCTGTATTTTGCTCAAAATATTTGAGCAAAATGTGTCTTGCTCCAGTACAGATAAAGGTCAAAATAAGTTGACTGCATGCTCTCTGAATCTAATTAGAAAGCATTTTATTGTCCAATGATCAGGAAGTGCATGTTAGCATGCTCGTTGTTGTTAGCTTTACCTTCTCTGCAGAACTTTACTCTGTTGTGAAAAGCACCGAGCATCTCTTGAATAATTCAGATGCTTGGAGTACAAAAGGATAAGTAAGGACTAAGTTTGGACCACTACAAACCCTTTAAAATGAACTAATTCTGTTTTTCACATTCTTAAGAAATCAGATACAGCGCCTTTAAACTTAATCATGTTGTGGTAAAAATGTCAACCTGGTGATTCCCAGAAGAATCACTTCTGATATTACCATATAAGCTTATGTATTTTGTATTATATATAAATCACTGGTCTCACCCATCACTATTAAAATCCATTTACGATTCCCCAAATGAACCTCTAACATAAACCCGAGACCGAGTAAGACATCAGCCGTCAGTGTAAGAAATACTGTGCTTTCAACTCAAATGGCCGCAGACACATTAGGAAGAGATCTTGCTTTTGTGGACAATGGATATAGTCGCGCTCCATTGATTTCTCCGCAGCTTTTATTGCAGCCCATCGACGTCTAATGCCCCAAAGATCCTGAATTATTCAACAGAAGTGCTTTGTTTTCGTGTCCGGGACTGACGGCGAGGTAACTCTAGATCGGCGATATTCGATGATGTACAGCTAGCGCAGAGCGAAATACCCATTCTTCAAGCCGCAGACGGACTGTTTTTCAATGGCAGTTTGATGGGCTGTCTGCTGATACGGGTTATCCATAGCCTGACGGTGATATTTAGCGTATTTGGCGTCGTGCCGGTAGTTTGTCAGGGCTTTTCATTTGAGGAAGGCGGCAGACAGACATGTGGAATGAGAGCGAACGGGAGACGAAAAGGCTCGACGCTATCACAGGGGGATTAAGGGAGGCAGTGATGAAGTAGCAGCTCGGTGAAAACAATACGCAGACGACAGAGAGACAGAGGTGTAGGAATGAGTGGCATTTACTCTGTTACAAGAGATACAGGTACTTCAAAGTCTTATCAGGCCTAATACTTTTTATACATACTTGAGTCATCTACTTGAACAAAATGTTGGAAAAGTATACTGTTTCATATATACTTTAGGGATCGTTGGACGTTTCTTCATCAAAACACGTCATGATTTTTTTTTTTTTTTTATCTTAACCATGTTCTGATATTCCATTATCAAAAACATTATCACCATGTTTGTTGTTATTAATCCTGCTTATAAGGTTGTCATGGTCTGAGCCTTAGAAATCACTTTCTTTAAAATTTTCCAGGATAGTTGCATCATAGGTAGAAGTTCAAAGGGCTCCTGCTCAGTTTTTAAGTCCATAAATCATCATCAAATAGCATTCATTACAACTGTATGCTTATATTAATGACGCTCACATTGTTCAAATTGCTAGTTTTTGTTTTTTCAATGTTTCTACTCATCCAAGTAGCTTCCTCAGTTCTGACAGGGTTTTGTAAGTCACTGCCTTATGGTTGTCTGAAGGGAGGAGCTAACTACACTGAAACTTGCAGATGTTTATAGTAAGGAGTATGTGTTATTAGTTTCGTCCATTGAACTACCCTAAGGTGTGAACTATCATCTGACTATGGGGCATACATTCTTTTGCAACTTTATCTTTAAGGTTTTTAACAGGTTTTTAAGGGGTTTTGAAGGAAAGATATAACTACCTTGAAACCTAAACACCCTAGTTGCACCTGTTATTAGTTAATACACTGGACTACCCTAAGGTGTGAACCTTCACTTGGCTACTGGACATTTAGTAATTCCTTTCCAACTTCATTCCTACTATGAACTTTGCTATTTGTTTGCAGATATAGCTCACCTACCTCATTGTTACTAAGTCAATAAAACAAACCCATGCGAACCGGGCCAGAGAATAGCAGCCATGACATGAATGCAAAGAGACAAACATTTTTAAGAGTGAATATGTTTTTAAGTAGCTTCTTCAGTTCTGACGGGGTACCAGATAAGTCACTGTCTTATATCTGTCCAAAGGGTGGAGCTAACACACCCTAGTTGTTTACAGTAAGAAGTATCTGTTATCAGTTAAGTCCATTGAACTACCCTAGGGTGTGAACTTGACATTTAATAATACTTTTGCAACTTCATCCATACTATGAACTTTGTCATTTGTTTACAGATATAGCTCGTCTAACCCCTTGTTACTAAGACAATAAAACAAACCCGTGCGGACCAGTGCAGAGAATAGCAGCCATCATATGAATGCAGAGGGAGGAAGGAGGATGTGCAGAGAGGAGAAAGGGAGAGGACAAAAGTGCGTTGGTTAAGATTCAGGGCAGGCGGCGGGCGCGGGGCTATCATTACCATACATCAGGACAATAAATGAGGCTTTCAGCGGCTCGTAATAAGAGTTTGATAAATCATCGGCAGCAGAATTAACTCCACGTCAAAACAATGTGAGCGCCCTGACGGATGGCAGAGGAGGGGCCGATGGCACCGATTAGACTGTGGAAGTGCGGGGAGCGCCAGGGCCAGAGAGGGTGGGTGAAGGAGAGGGGGGGGTGGCGTGGACTAGAGAGAGAGAGGAGGGAGGGAAGGGAGAGGAGAGAAAGCAAAAGGGAAAGTGCTGAGTGTGTGGTGAAAGTTTGGGAAGAAGACAAGTGTATTTGGGGAAGATTTTTGCAGCAGATGCCCTTCCTACCCTGGGCTAAATGGACATGAGAATAGTATATGCTACGATACGATTTAAACAAATAATCTTTTGATCAAGCACTGTGTGAGTAAATGTTTAGGAAAAGAACATGTGATTTTTTGGGAGATTTCAAACCAGGTCTTCCTTTAGAGGTCCCTATAGCAATGTGGTACAAACAGACACGAGAATAGCACGTGCTTGAGAGGGATTCAAACCAGCAACCACATATAATTGAAGATAATTTGTCTATGGTGAAAGTTTAGGGAGAAAATGTGTGGCGTTTTGAGAGATTTTACACTTGATGTCCTTTCTGTCGTAAGCAGCAATATAGCATTATAGCCACACTTACTGTTTAATGTTCTAAACCAATGTGGGACAAATAGACACACGATTAGGATGTGTTCTATTGGGATTTAAACTAGCTACATTTTGGGAAGCACTAAATAGAGATAGTGCTGAACATAATATATAATAATATCACATAAACCCTAAAAATAACGCACAAAATATCTAGAAACAAACATCAAGTTAAATCATAACTCTTTCATTACAAAGAATGAAAAAACAAAAAAATCTGAGAGTATGCATTCCTATAGTAAATCATGCACTATGAGCCGGGACTTCCCACTGAAAACATCCAGAGGCCATGTTTGACTCCCACTGAACGGTGTTTCTGGGTAGCATGTGTGTAGCGTTAGCCTGTAGCATTTGTGTGTGTGTGTGCATGTCAAGCTATGGGCGCCCCATAGCTAATCCTGTTAGTTATCATGATGAGAGGTTAGCGCTGCACTGCTACTGTCCCCCTCTGCTCTCTTTCTCTCCCCTTTTCTCTCTTCCCTCCCTCCACTCGACGGCGCCCCCACTGGGTCGCTTTAATTGCCAGGCTCTGACCTTTCGCCGCACGGTGGTGACAAGGGCTGTCTGTGGCTGTGGGAGGTGGCAGTGGCTCGATTAGCTTTGACAGTGGAGAGGGGGAGAGTTAAGGGGGGGGGGGGAGGAAGAAGTGGGAGTGTAGGCTAATTGGAATCTCAAAGCAACGAATAAAAGAGAGAGAGAAAGAGAGAGACGGCAAAACAGACTGGGATACAACAGCGGTGAAAATGTTACCAAAGCGATTGAGTTAAGTTTGGTAGAAAGTCAAACAGGTGAACAATGCATGTGTGTGTTTGCTTATAGGTGCACTATGTCACTTTTTAGGTAGTGGGGGTCTGCCAGCTTCTTGTCTCCATGGAGATGTTATTGCTTTGTCTGGAATGTTCTACAGTATTGCTTTAAAAATATCTACATAACCTACCGTCAGACTGGCAGGCTTGCTTCGACTTGCTTGTCACCATGGAGATAGATAGTACATGGAAGTATAATGCCATTCGGCGGAACACCTTCATGGGGGCAATCAAGTGGCAAACCCTCCTCCAGAAAAGTTACATAGACCACCTTTAATGTTGCGGATAACCATTTATGTGCATTTACCTTTTGGCTAGTTCATGACAAAGTAGTATGTTATCAATATATAAAAATCTGCCCTTTGCCCCCCCGTCTGGAAGTATGACATCCACCCATCATAGAATCTGAAAACCATCAATAACTATCGATGGGCAGGGGCAGAATTTGAGCCACATCTGCGTTACTCTGTCCCAGGGCGGTTCTGGCTATATTTACCCAATCAATCGTATGGAATGAATAAATAATGCACAGTAAAGGGATGTCTTTTATTTTCTTTCTTAAGTGTGTAAACTTTAAAAAAATATCCCCTGTATAGAACAACATGTATTTTTTTGAACATGTAAAATAGTTATCGTAGATTATTTTGTTTCTAAACATGAACGAAACTGGAGATGTCAGACTTGTAACCTTAACTCATCTGTCAGTTCGGATCAGGCGTTAAAACCTCTCTCTCTTCTCCCTCTCTCCTTCCCCCTCTCTCTCTCGTTTAAACGCTAAATGGACTGGACAGTTAGATTGAACTGAACGAGCCACAATTACCAGGTGTTGCTGTGGACATGATGTTGTCTGGATGCCTGTATTTGCCCCGTTCAAAATCATTGCACTGCACTGGGCTTGTATCCTAAAGGCAGGAGCTATAAGCGCTACTTATAAGACAAACTGCCTCAAGCTATAGACCACCCAGTTTTTATGAGCTACTTTTGGACCAGTCAGACAAGGGATCCTTAGACGTACTGTACCATATTTAATAGTAAGTCATTACTCTGTCAGCCATAGTTTTATATGCAGTTTTATAATACAATAACTATACAAATAGTGTGGGGTAACCAGGCGTCCTCTTTTTCCCAGAGACGTCCTCCTGTTGGAATTCAAAAAGATGTCTGGGAGGAATTTCAAAATTACCTCAGAATGTCTGGAATTTTGACTCTCTATCAGTCGACGGCTTTGTATGACCCACTTTTCTTAGTTTAGGGGACAACATTGGCTCATTTCATCAGATATAATCATGGATCTACAATAAGATATTATTATTATTTTATTTACTTGTTTACTTTATGCCATCTGAGCATCCTAATTATTGACCTCAATGAGTTTATAAGTGCTTTTCACAACTCTCAGAGACCAGTGTGGAGTTTTGCTCTAGTGGTAAAGCAAACAAGTAGCATGCTAACTCACTTCCTGATTATCGGACAATTAAATGCTTTCTAATTAGATATGCAGAGCTGCATATACAATATATCTGTACTAAGGCAAGACATATTTTGCTGAAATACGTGGAAAAATGTGAAAAAAATGTGGATACAAATTCATTAACTCTATGTTAAGGGCGAACAGATGAGTTTTTGAACAGAGCATGGACAAAATTGCTGATATAGCCTATGCCGCAGCAAGCAATATGCTATTACTGATGGCATGTAAAAAGACTTACTGTATTTCCTCGGATAAAGTTGTGCTTTAAAAAGAACAGATGATTAAATGATTTGTCACAGATCATCATGTATAAGCATAGACTGTTAAAAAAAAGTAGAGTAAAGTGAGTATGACATCACCCATGGCATTCGGCTCCAGTCAAATGAAGCTCACCGAGGCTAGCAGTTACAAAGGCAAATTTGGAGCCGAGTTTCATATTTGGAATTCCGACTACAAGTATCATAGCAACCAAAGAGCCAATCTGGAGCGAGGCACAACGCTGTCAATCAAACCTGTTTCTAACACTAGCTGGGGCGATTTCGGGGAAAGAAGGCTCTTGATTTGACACAATAGCTACATGAAAACACCAGGACCATGTAGAGCGGGTTAATATGAACATTTTAATATGAAAATGACAAACCTGACAGCAGCAGTTAGAGAGAGAGAGGTGACAGTTTTTCAATAGAAAGTTAATTGGACCCAGAGTCAATGAACCTGGAAGCGTGCCCATGCTCACTTCCTGGCAGATTAGCTATGCCCATTTGTATATACAGTCTATGTGTGTAGGATACTGACTATGCCAATTTTGTAATATGTATCTTTTTTGAGCATCATGTTGGATACTGTGATTCCATTTACTTGACACTTTAAAGATCAACATTAAAAAGTACATAGCAGGACAAAAACAACTCACTACCTTCTACATGTGTTCAAATGTAGCCGTAGCATCTCTTTTAGCTTGTCAGCCTGATCGCTGTGAGGAGCATGGAAAGTGCGTGACAGACAGGGAGGAAATGAGCAGTAACCCGGACACAAACTCCAAATGTCACCATCGTAAGTCACTGCGCACTCAACCTGGACTGAACCCGGGGCCCCAGACCACAGCCTTCAAATCTCATCTGTGTCTAAGAAAAGAAAATAGTCGTGGCTAATGTCCCGCTAACCCCGGCGCAAGCTAATATTAAAATAACTCCAACCACACGGAGTACTAATGCCACAAGTACGCCATGGATCTCTGCCTGTGTAAAGCTGTGAAGTGTTCCTATGTAATAAAGTGTACTGTGTTATATATAGATGTCATGTTGAAAGGTCAATGTAAGTACAAACGTCAGCTTCAAGGTTCAAGCTTCATGGACAAACTGAACCCAAAGGCATTTTGTGTGTGTGTTTAGGTCAATATAATGGGAGGCAGAACTTGCGGTGATGTGAAAAGGAACACGGAAGACACAGGGGAGTGGAATGATAGAGGCCGTCTATGTAAGTAATGCGTAATGTTGAGATATTCCCACCACTGTTCTAGACATTCATAATTCATTACTTCTACTTCTGTAATCTGTGTGGATTGATGTTGTTTATGTAGTACACTAGGGCCTCTCTACAGATAGCACGCACAGCTGCCAGTGACATGCGCTATTTGACATTCGATCTGGCCTATCTTCTTCATCTTCTTCTGCCATATCACATGACGCAGGAGAATCGCCTCTCTTCTTTGTCAATCTCAACAATCGAATGTCGCCCAAATTGGAACCATAGACTGTATAAAGAAGTGGATTAAGTGAGTGTGACGTCACCCATAGTGTTTTTGGCTCTAGTCAAATGAAGCTCATCGAGGCTAGAGCAGTTATAGGGCCGAGTTCCACATTTGGAATTTTGGTCATGAGTATCATAGCAACCATAGAGCCAATCAGGAGTGAGGCCCCCTTCCCACACCACTTAGCAACGCTGCCAATCAAACCTGTTGCTACCACTTGTGAGATCAACCTCGGGGAAAGAGGGCAGCTAATTTGTCTCTTATTAATTTTCATATTTTGAGTTATGGACACAATAGTGAAATAAAAATACCACAATCATGTAGAGCGGGTTAATACGAACATTTTAAGACCAAAATGGCGAGCCTAATAGCAGCATTTACTAAGAGACGGGCAATGGTTGGAGCCAGATTCGATGGAGCCAGAAGAGTGCCCATGATTACTTCCTATCTGAAGCGCGGCGGCTAGCAGGTTAGTTATGTCCATTTATATATACAATCTATGGCTGCGACACTCCTGAGGAAAGTTCATATTTGGCATCCTCTCTCCCGCTACTCATTTATCTTTCCAGTGAGGATGAGCGAGTCCATCCTCTTCTTCCTCATACAGTGTCCCAGAAAGACTAGGTGTTGTTTTCAAATCTGCTTCAGAAGTGTGCTCTGACCAGTTTAGCGTCAACACATTACCCGTTAGCTAGCTAAAGCAGTTACAAAAAGCTAAAGCAGTTACAAAAAATGCCTGCATCTATATTTCTAAATGTATTTACACTGTACTACTACTATATATACTATATAGTTAGCCGACCATTGATCATCCAATGCTTTTCCACTGCTTCATGATGCATTGTGGGAATTTTTGATTGCACTCTATCATCACCAAACTGTACATTTAGACAATACGAAATGACTCTTTTACTACAACGCAGCATTTTTGGATAGGTTACAGTGGATTCAAGCTTGGACCCACCCCTACTTTTAAAACGTTCCATTCTCATTACTTTCACTTACATCTTAACATCCCACTCCATAACTACAAATTATCCAAATTGTCACTTTAGTCCCAGCTAACTCACTAATCCACAAGTCTATCATTCAAACTTCATCTCATCTAAAAGTGCTGGAGGGGCGCCATGTCCAATACCTCATTCTCTGCCTTTCGGACCGCTGTGCCCGTCATTTTAACTAACCCTTTATGGGCCGGTGTCAGGGCCGTGAGTGACGAGCAGCAGAGAGACGACAACCATCTGGCGCGCGTGATGGAGCGGCAGCGGGAATGAGATGTTTTAATTTATGAAACAAGTCCATTAGTGCTGATGAGTGGTGAAACAGAGCCCGATAATTATGCTAATGCCATTGAGATTGGTGAGCAGAGGCGAAGTCGCTTATAGCCCACACTTTTAGCGCTTTTTGTTCCGAGTGACGGTGTATGGACTAAAGCTCGGATAGGAAAGTCAATTGAGGTTTAAGTGACAGAAAAAGCGCAAAGAAATCTGCATTATTACATTGGAAAAAAGTTAAACAGTGACATGCTCCTCAGTTGTTGTTTTTTTTTTTTTTGTTTTATAAGGTGAGACATTGAAGGAGAGTTTCTGTACTTTACTGACATAAACATATAAAGCAAAGTGGTTAGCAAGTTTATTCTTCAAATTTTAAAGCTATTATTAAGGAAAATTATTTTTAGAAAAATGCACAAAAAAGATTCTTTGTTGGTGCATATGTTTTTATCCTTAATGCAATAAGGGCTTTTTAACTTTTCTAAACAGATGGAGCACCTTGTTTTTTTATTGTTCGATTTTCTATGCACTTTCAGGTTTTTTCCCTCAGAACACTACTGAAATCATTTCTAGTTAAAAAGAACTCCATCTCCAAACAGCACCTGTCTACAAATATGAACTATGCATGTACCTATGAAGTACTTGTCATCATATTCTTTGTGCCTGCAGTAGATAAACTGCCCAAAAAAGTAAGCAAATTGACTCCCCAGCACCTGGCAACCTCACTGTTAGTGTCAGTACTTCCTGTCCAGTTGTATCTCTATGAGGTTTTTGCTGTGTCATGCTAAAATGAATAAATATTTAAAGATGAGGCAGTGGACAGGAATCTGTGTGTGAATGTCACTGACAACATGTTAAACACTACACAAATAAAATGGATACTTCACCGGACACTTCTGTTTAGAAAGAGGAATGTTTGTGACTCAAAGCTAATGCTAATGCTAATTTTGAGGTATTATAAATATTAAAACAATGACATATTCTACGTATAAAAATAATAAGTTTGTCTTTATTTTAATTAATTTTCATTTTTATGTTTATTTTGTGTTTTTTGATTTTAATAAAAGTGACTGTTGGCATTGGGGCACAGAGAGCTAGCATGCTGCTGTGCTTTAAGATTATTCTGTTTAATTAATTCTATTTCCCATAACTGATTCAACTCAAAATTTTGTTGGGTGGCAAATTTTTTTGTCAAAATCTTGTAAAAAAAAAAACAACTTTCAAAAATCTTGTAGCATGCAAAACTAGCCAACATACTTAAAAAAATGTGCATTCTCCCAAACCTGTAGTGTTTTACATGATTAGACTAACAACAATTAGTTTTTAATAATTAACTTGCTCCCCGGATGATAAACGACATGTCACTCTTCCTAAAGCTAAAAGACGGCACACATGGCTTGTTTCTCTTGGTGGTGCATTCAGATTGGGGCTTACATATTTACCTCTTTGTGCTGGGTCAGTGAGAGCTCAGTGGGAGGAGGGCTGAGAGTGTGTGACCCTGTGTCATTAATCTCACTCTGTGTCACAGGAGCAGACACTGATGGACAGCCAGGGTTTGTTCACTCACACTCACTGCGCTGACAGATCCTCCCTCTCTCTCTCACTCTCTGTCTGTCTGACGTATGGGCATCTGACTTATTCATTCAGCAGCTGATCACACTCAAATGTAATAGCTTGTTGTAATGCTAAATTAAACAGAAACACAAAGCCAATAGGTTTATCTGGTGTTAAATTAGATATGTACTATGTTTAGACAGTTGCTATGTTACAATTTTTTTGTCATATTGCTTTAGTTATAGGTGTCTTTTTATTGTGTAGTCTTTGTTTTGCAGCTTCAACTGCCAAACATTTACAAAATTTTCCAGAACAATAAAGGTTATCCTATACAACTGAAGCATCTGGCCCAAGAGCACAATGACAGCATGCACTGCTGGTCAGAACAAACAGAGCCAGATCTAACCTCTGGGGGTCCTCGTCACCTCTGTGCTACTCGGGCTCAAGTGATTCTTCACATTCCACACATGACACACAGCTGTCATCATCTGTACTGGATGTGTGTGTATTACCCACATCAGACAGTGAAGTACAAAGACAAGTATAGAGGCTGAGAACAAAGGCTAACGGGACAACAAATGGGCTTGAGTCAAGTCAAATCAATCAACAAGAACATTTTGAATATTATGGACATTTTTACTCTTTTCTAGAACATTCATATTTTCAAGTTGGCTGAAGTATGATTGCATTTATGGATTCTGTAATGTTATAAAGCCTTGTATTACTGTACTACTACTACTTCAACATAACACCTTGATTTACTCATTATATAGGACTATTACAAGCCTCTCTCTTTCTCACTCCCTTTCATAATATGATTACGCACTGCCATGAAAACGTTAAAGTTTCACTCTAGGATCATCTCATTTTTGTGTTCAATAAATAGAGGAAGGCATCAAAAAACGGCACAAATACTTAGCTAGTGATTAACCTTAGTAATATGTGCATGATGTGTTCCCAAATGTACGCAAAATATCATATAGCTCATCAACATGCACAAAGATGCAAGCACACTGCGGCCTGTCATTCACTCGTCCAGTAAAGGCAAAAGAAGCCTCTCTCATTATCAGCAGTCACCCTCTGCAGACTAAAGATGCTGAAGTCTTGACGTGAGGCAAAGACAACAGACACACGTGTAAACTTACATCATGCTGTCTTTGTGCTGTCACCGAGATATGAGCAAGGGAGGAGGGAAGATGAAGAAAGATCAAACCCCTGACCTCCTTGATATAAGAGGACCGGTCTACCACCATGTAGAGACAGAGGATGACTGTGGCACAATTATAGCTCACAACTCCATCTAGTGGTGCAAATGAAACTATTTAATATGAATATCGCTCCAGAGAGCCTTTCCGTGTGGAGTTTGACCACTAAAACATGTACAATAGGCTCCCCTCTAGGGTCAGGACTCCCCTCAAAAAAAAAAATCCTAATCTCAGTGGGACGATTCTGGTTAAATACAGTTCAATAAATAATTAAATAAATATACTCACCCAGGCATATGAGCAACGTGTATTTATAGCAGTGACTTTCTGGCTCTCCATTTGGGAATCACACCCCTAACCATAGCTAAAATTTAACACTTAATCCATCATCATAATTTCTTCCATTACTTTTAACTAAACGTTTTATATGTACCCCCTCTAGTGGCCACTCAGAGCATTTCCCACTTGCTCCTGGCCCTTTTTCGCTTTTCTATCCATCTCCCCAGAGTTCTCTCACCAAAACATCTGCACAATACATCTACCGAGTCAACGCGAGGTTAGCATTTTGTCCGGCCTTTCCAACCCCCTTACCCTAATCCCAACTCCCCCCCCCCTCTCTTCCCTCCACCCAATTACTCCATGTTGATTTAGCTGTCATCACGGAGGGGTGCGGGGGGTTGGTGTTGCGTGGTGATTTATGGGGAGGCCGTCTGGTGCCAGTTGACTCGCGATAAATTGCACAATATCCAGAAAGGCCTCATTTGCTTAGCGCTACATTAGGGGCCCGATGATTGCTACACAAAGCCATGTAAATGAGTTCTGAGAGAGGCCCCATCATTCAACATGTCATGTAGCCAATCCCATTATTATTTATGACTGGAGCGGGGACAGCGGTTTCCTCCCCCGGCCCTGTGTAGAGGATGGTGACAGCTCCATGCGCGATATTGGGCCTATCGGAGAGCTGACGAGGACGGTGCCCAAATGTCTGCGCCCGGAGTGTGGCAGTCAGATTAGAAAGATGGTGGAGAAATGGGAAATCGTATGTCTTTGGACTAAAGGGTTTGTTTGCTGTTTTATTGTGGAATATTGTGTTGTCATGTTGGAAAACTTTGTAGCTTTTTTGTTAAGATTGAAAAGGATTTATCCATGGGTTACAGACTGATGAATATTTAGGACCACTGCCATAGCGATTACCAAAGTACAACTATATATCCTGTCTTTTGGGTGATGAAAATTCCCCAAATTTCAGAATTATACAAAAATTTGAATTGTTGTCATAGTGATTAAGAATTTATAACAAAATATTTTACCTTTTGAATGCAGGAAAAAAGTTGTTGTTTTTTTTTGCTCATGTTTTAATATTGTTCCATACCCGAAAGAGACTTTTACAGATCTCAGATAATCACATCTTATTGTACATAATGCATTGTAAACATTTTATGCATTCGTGTGGCTTTAATTCCATTTTAAACATGCTTTTGGTCATTAGCGCTTCACATATTCTAATTTAAAATATTTCATATGGAAGATGTACTCTATAAACAACATCGCCATTTCCAATTAGGCATTCAGAAGCTGGAGCTCCCTCTGCTGTCTGCAATGGGAATTAACATTTAGAAAACAAACAATCAATCTTGTCTCAATACTTAAATTTCAAACTTGATTTCAATACAAAGGAATATACCGGATACTAGTACTTTCTTTTAAATTACCATCTGGCTTTATAATCCCTCAGTCATCCAGGTAGGTTCCATAGTGTGGTCCAGGGGTGTGCACTTGTCTTTGTGGTCCAATACTTGTTCTGATAAAGTTCAAGGTCATTCTAAAGCTATAGAGGACAGGTTCATTTTTGTAAATACAAGCTGAGATGTGTTTTTGACAAGGGAACATTATAATGATTTAAAGGTCAAAAAAGTTAATTTAGCATAATATTTGTTCTTTAATATAGGCTAATCCTCCATGTTGGTAGTCCTGACTAAGCCTATAGCACAATGTCTGAAATTGTGTCTCCAGGCACTACACTGTGATCGCTATGACTATAAGTGACGCTAGTATGTAGAGGACAAATTTCCATCATCTTAATATATTTTCACACTATAACAAAAACATCTATAAAGCCATGCCCAAAATTCTCCCTACATAACCTAGTCCTTGTACGCCTCTGACCATGAATGAATACGATCCGCGTGCTCCATTGTGTTGGCTTTTCTTATCTGGGCCTGCTCAGGGCTGCAGTGTTTGGCTTTTTTCACGCTCGCTCACACATGTCATAACACTGCTACTTACATGGGCCCTGTCAAACATGTCTGCCGCTCCACACAGCACGGCCCAGATAAGAGGGTCCACATCGCCGGGGCCAATCCTTCACAACAGCTGCATCAGTCTGTGCAGGCCTGTTGACATTACACCAGCCAGTGTTGTTTGATCAAAATCTAAAAGGCTTATCTGCCGTCTAACGCTGAGAATGGAACAGATGGAGAGTAGGCTATGGGGACTGTACAACGTAATGATACAGTAGGTTATAATATCTTACATGGACTTCTCAGAGTGAAATTGGTGGTTCGTTCCTAGCTTCTGCCAGTGCATGCTATTGTTGTTTCTTGGGCATGACACAAAACATGCACAACATGAACAGGCTAATCTTTCAGCTAAAGTAGCCCTGACCAACCCTCGAGATCTGTGATTGCTTTCCTGGAACGTTCCACATCATTAAACAGATCTATACTGCAATTCAATTAATTTACCGAAGTTTTATTGCGCAATATATCTTGAAAAACATGCATTCTTACTATGAGCGGGGTTGCCTCTCCATAGACCTGACCACTGACCACATAGACCTGGTGGAGTCATCTGCTTGTCTGCTTGTCTCCATGGAGATAGATAATGTCCATGCCATACTGCAGAACATTTCAGGAAAAAGCAATAACATCTTTGTGGACACAAGCAGGTGGCGGAAAAAAGTTGCATAGCAGGGTATTATGCTAAATCACATTTCTGGAGCTTCCCATCATGTTATAACCTTGTTCCCTCATCAAAAACATCCCTCAAGTGGTTTTCTGAATCATTCGGTGCATGTTTGAGTTATCTTGCGGTCTCTTTTGGTTAGGTATACGAGACCACACGTTTTGTCTAAGGCTCAGCCCACAAGTCTGCGTAACCAGCAGAAGCAGCGGGCGGCAGAAAAACAGACAGATTTTTTTAATACGTTGTTTTCTACAAATACAGTATAGCATTTTCAAACCAACAAAAGGTCATATGGTGATCTTAATATGTTATGTGTTAGCAATGAATACCCCGTAGAAATGCCTCCTCCCCTTGACATTTTTGACATTAATCCTGTTTTCCTCTGATATATCCAACAACTGCACCTACTGTGAACTGTCATGAACTTTCGCACCGGTCTGCTTTTATTTGATGTCTTCGGACAACAGCAAGTGCACAAACAGATCACCTAGGGCTCATATTGTGACCGTTTAAACACACTCTTCACTACTACCCTGCAGGGGGCGCTCTCCGGAAGGGCCTGGCCTTTCTCTGCCCTGAGAGCCTACAGCGAGCCAACGTCATGGAGCCATCATCCACGGTTAGCATGTCAGATCAGGTTGACTCAAGCTACAAGTAAAAGCGCATGTTATTAAGAAGAGGAGTTTTAGAAGTTCAGGTTATAAAGGAAGTTGTTTTACGGTGGAGACAAAATTGTTAAAGTTAAAATGTTTAAAGTTAATAGTTAATTCATGACTTTGAAACCAGATATTCAGGCAAGATTTCAACTATATTGACAATACAGTGAAATAGACTTCCCCTTATTGTCCATATATCCTCTAAAGGCGCCATGCAGTAGTCTACCGTATTTTTACTGGCGAAAAATGTGAACTTTTTTTGCAGTGGTTCAAATGTATTCTGCACTTTGCTAGGAGTTTATAAGCGTCTTTCACAACTGTCAGAGACCAGAGCATTGCCATCACGCCACTGCTAACAACAATGAGTACGGTAACAGTGCACCAGCCTTACTTCCTGGTTTGTGGGTGATAAAAACGCTTTTTCCGTAAACGCAGACAGCTCTTATAATCTGTACTGGGGCAAAACAAGTATTATTTATTTATTTTGTTACATGAAGACATTTGAGTGCAGGTCCTTTTGGTGAATTTTATAGTGAATGTAAATAGTTTTGTTTGTTCATAGAAATCTACTTTGCAGTCTTTGTGGTCTGCACAGTGTGAATAAACAGGGATATTGACAATCTTTAAAGAGCCCATATTACACTGATTTCTGATCTGTTATAATGTTGTTTCCTCATCACAAACAGGCCTGGAGTTGTGTTTTGTTTCATTCACACATGTTTAACACACAAACACTACAAATTTAGGCTGAGTTCTTCTCTCAAACAGAAAAAAGGTCCACTCTGCTCCACCTTGTGATGTCATCTGGTAATACAGGAAGTATTCCACAGTTTTAAAACGCCGTACACCTTCACTAGAATCATTTGGATCATTTCAGCCCTGGAATTGGCAATCTCTACTGAACAAAAGATAAAAGCTGTTAATTTGAAAACTACATCTTCGTGTCATCACAAGGTGGAACAGAGCATTTTGAGGTTTGGAGATTTAGACATACTAATGATAAACGATTACGCAATGAATGATGTGTGAATGAAACAAAACACAACCCTAGGTATATTTTTTAGGAGATAACAGCATTATAACTTAGCTTAAAACTCACACGGGTACATTTTGTATAATATAGGACCTTTAAGTGTAGGCAAATGAAAGTATATGTTATGCTATATGCTAACTTCTAACTTCCCTCTACAGAACACACCCAAAGCCAAAATTAAACACACAATTCACCTTTACCTTTTACCTTGGCTAGCTGAGCGAATCCTCTTTTCTTGTGACTGGGTTCTGGGCTTGGCGTTAATGTGGGAGTGATGGAGGAGCCCGGTATGAGCGCCTGACACAGCTCATCACTGGACCATGATGCATTGCTTCCCCAGGCCTCCCCGCTGCCCCATTACAGCCTGATTAATTGGCCCTGCTTAAGTCAATAAGTCATGCGTTAAAAAACAAAACGCCGCAGTGAGGAGAGAGTATAGGAGAGGGAGCAGGAGGCAGTGAAGGACATCAGAGGAGAGCGAAGAGAGAGTGAAAAGAGTGGGAACGCAAACGCGCGTTATAAATGTTCACTTTGAGATGCATCGATCATATTTTAATAATTAATTTCTTGTAGATAAAAGGCTAAATCAGGGTTAAAGATGAAAATGTCCAACTATAATTCTCCACTGCTGTATGTCATTAAAGGTGCTAAATTAGGCTGAAACTGTATTACCCCGGTATGCGTCATCTTGTGGTAACCCAGTCTGTGTTTTTTAAAGGTCCACTATGCAATTTTTCTGGTAGAGAGTCCGCCACCTGCTTGTTTCTATGGAGATGATTTCGCTTGAATGTTCCGCAGTAAGTATCTCTATGGAGACAAGTAGGTGACACTCCCAGACCAATATATTTGCATGATTAGTCCGTAAGATAGTTTTAGTTTTAGGCTCTCTACCAGAAAAGTTACATAGCGCACCTTTAAATGCTCATGTACTTTGCATTTAATCAATTTCAACTGTTGTCCAAAAATATATTGAAAACACACCGTCTTACAGTCAGCAGGGTCACCTCTGCACAGACCTTACCTGTAATTTGTCCTGGTGATGCCATGGAGTCTAATGCCAAACTGTGAAACATGGAGAAATAAGTGAGTGCGTGTGAATAATGCATAGGACCTTCATATGAACTGTTTTAAAATTAGTCAATGTACTGGACCTATATACCATCATATACTACTTAACATTATCAACTTATATCAGGTGTACTTTACCCACATTGTCTAGTATGAATGGGGTGTGTGTGTGTGAATGTTAGTGATGGCACAGAGTGCCAGCCTCACTTCCGTCAGCTTGTCCCAGGACAGCTCTGGTTATAATAGTATCTTAGCACGACTGAGTGTGGAGTGAATGAATAATCCACTATAAAGCACTTTGGGTGACTCAAATCCAATGACTACTTAACTAATTAAATATTCTGTCATTGTTTTTATTAATGTCACATAATTACTGATGAAAACAAAATAAAACGTAATCAGAGCTGAAACATTCACATTCCCAATAGAAAAATGGCTAAAAGTATCTTGCTCAAGGTCACTACAGCAGTATGCAGTACTTCTAACCACCGATGTCACCTTAAATACTTCAGCTCCTACCTGCCTGACTCTCTTGTGTGCAGAGAAACACGTAGCCCAGCCCGTACACGATTATACCACCCAGAATGCTCCTCTCACCTGCAGGAGTCTGATCAGATCTGAGACGGGGGGGCCGAGGGGGTGGGCTGTTTCTGTTGTGTCTGGGTCACAGGGAATCTAACCCTCCACTTCATCGCAATCACAAACACGGCATACCTCACGGCCTTATCTGAACTGAAGAACTCATATCTGCTGCAGTGGGCGCAGGGTAAAAGCACATAATGGTTAGACAAAAGCTAATTACGCAGGATTTCTACCTGTGACATAACAATCCAGGGCATCCAGGGAAATATTATATGTTTTGAATGGAGTACTTTTCAAAATGTTGTCTACAATCAGGAAACAGCCTAGTAAACCATAGTAAATTCTCTTGGTCCAATTATGACCTAATCCAGATTTCAATTTGTGTGTTTTGATCATGATAAAAAAGCTAACTCCATTCACTTCAGTTTGTCGTAATCCTCTGTCCCATCTTTGCCCTCTGGCTCCAGCTTCTTCTCTTTTCAAACACAGCTGCTGCCTTGGACCCCATGTTAAATGCATATCCCCATTAGAATGACAGTGCCCTTGCCCCCAGCCTGACTGATCTGACATGTAATGGGGCCTATGTACGCACCCACAGTTTTGACATGTGCCACTCAGGCCTTTAGCTGCAGTAATCTTCCCTGCCACCGAGCTGTACACTAGAGTGAAATACCCACTTAACGTACTGTCCATCATTTTTATCTGCCGCATAAGTCCGCTCTGTCTGCTTCTGTCATCACAGCTCAAGTTCAAAACATTGAAATTCGTGTTATGAATGAAGTACAAAGATAGTATCATATATTAAATCCACAAATACGTTATGCATAAGAAAGATTTGTCACATAAAACTTGCCTAGACCACAGTGTAAATGAATATATTCTGCAAATTCCTAATATTTAAACAATTTTTGTATGAATTTTTAATAAGTGTATGGACAGCAGAAGCATCCTTATTCACCAAGATTATACGCGCATTTTTTAACAACATTCACAGGCCAGAGCACAGTTTGCAATCAGAGTTAAACTAACAACAACTAGCATGCTAAGCTCACTTTTCCGATTCTTTGACAGTAATGTACTTTATAATTAGATGCCGACAGCACACAACTGACTGCGCGACTCACGAAAGTTTTAACAGTGTCTTTATTCACAGGAATGTGTACATAGAAATCAAAGTTCATAGATCCACAAGGCCGGGGAACGATGGTGCTGCACAGAGTAGTTCAAAAGACAAACATAGTTCAGGAATCCAGAGGTGCTGGGGAGTGTGGGTGCGGGTCCATGAGCGGAGAGATACACGAGTGCAGGACGAGGATAACACGAGACCATACAGGGGTAGAAGTGCAGGTGCAGGGGGTCCGGAGCTGTTTCTCGGGCGGAGGTCTGGGGAAGAGTCAAAATTCCAATGAGACAAGAAGTTTACAAAAATATCAAGGTACTAAGCCAGGCAGCAATATTCACGTGAAACATGCGGACGTTCCGGCACCAAGTGTCTGGTCCTCACTCCTCTTATCCACAGCAGGTGGTGTTGATTGCGTAGATGGGCTGCAGGTGGAGCAGGACTCCACCCAGCTCTGGAGACAGGCAGGTGAGGGAGGGGGGAACACAGCACGGGAGGACAGCAAACAGGGATCACGACAAGACGCATGAACATAAAACATACTTCTAAGTTTTTGGCACTGTGCTAAAAACAGTAGTATAGAACTTTTAATAAGATGCCAAACATGTCAGTGCCAAAAGTAGACCTCATAACCATAAAGCCATAGTCTGACTAATGTCTTGAAAGTGCTATGTTTTATCAGTGCACATTGGAGCTGAGTGTTCTGATTGGTCGGTGGATAATCAGTGAGTGACACAGGAGAGTGGTGCAGGTGGATTGGAGCAGACATGGGGGTTTGTTGTTGTTGTGGCGTCCTAGGGCAGACTGACAGACCTGTTTTGACACGTGGCCCTTAACTTCCATAATCCGCCAGTGTGATGGAGGCACGCACCCAAACACTGCGTCATGTGTCACTTTACAGGGACAGCAGTCAACCAACAACAAACAAAGCTTTTATTCAGGTTAGACAATCTTTTCAGTTGCATTCATTGATGAAACCAGCTACCTATTATTGGCCTGACAGATTCCAGGTCAAATAGCAACTTCATACATAAAAATCCAACGTATGAGGCCGTAACATAGACTGTATATATAAATGGACATAGCTAATGTGCTAGCCACTACGGTTCAAATAGAAAGTGCTCATGCGTATGCTTCCGGCTCCATAGACTCTGGCTTCAATTCACTGACCATTGAAATTTTTTCACTCCTCGCTCTGTAGCCGCTGCAGTGAGCCTCGTCATTTTGGTCTTAAAATGTTTGTATTTACCCGCTCTACCTGATCTTGGTATCGTGATTGGCTCTTTGGTTGCTATGATACTCATGTTCACCCATATAACTTCTAGCCTCGATGAGCTTCATTTGACTGGAGCCGAACGCTATGGGTAACGTCACACTCACTTAGTCCACTTCTTTATTCAATCTATGGGCATACCAAACGTTTTCATGTAATAAATACAATTTCGCTCCAGTCCACTACAGATATATTATAAAAGCAGCTCTTAAGGTCAAAATGAGACCGTCGTGTGATGTCCAGATATAATTATAAAGCATTTTTATCTCACGGTCCAAGAATCAGGAAGTCGTGCTGTTTGCATGGTAGTTGTTTTTAGCATGACTGTGATGGCAAAGTTGTGAAAAGTACATAACTCATTGCAGTGAACAATTAAGATGCTAGGAATGCGTAGGAAAAGCGAGGAATAAGTTTGGATGACTGCTAAGAATTTGAAATTGAGTTTTTCACATTTAAAAATTTTAAAATGTGCACCCTTAATAAACATGTCCAACTGGAAAAAATGACATTAATAAACCTAATAAAAGCATTTAATGGTAAAGTTAGGTGGTAAAATTCTTATAGCATCAACTTTATATCAGTGTTATTGGCGGCAGTGGCTCAGCTTGTCCCTAAACTAATAAGTCAACAGTTTGATTTATAGCTCCGATTAGTCCATATGACACTTCACCCACTTTGCCTAAAACGGAACTTGTAAATGAGTGATTGGTGATGGTCTCCAAAGCCATTACTGCAGATCGGCAGCTGCTACTGACAGTCTACCCCAGGGCAGGTATGTATGGGAAGCGAATAAATAACACTGCTTTGTGGGTCTGGAAAAGAAATACAGAGGATACATAAGACTATTGATTATTGTTGTAAATTTTTTTTGTAAATGCCAAATTACTTTTCCAAATAGTTTTAGTAGGCCAAGATATTTTGAGGTTGTATTCAATAGGACTGTTCTTGGTTAATTTCTCTTCGCTTCCAAAAGAGTTGAGATGCAAATACTAGTTGTTTTTTTTTGTTGTTGTCCAGATTAAAATATTTAGCAACCCTTTCCAACTTCAATTAGTGCATACGAAGCCTACTAAAATAGTCCATTTCAAACCAATCTGACAGTCTTGAAAAAATATTTTAGCTCATGTCTTTATCTCCACAGACTCTACCCACGTGTTCACAGCAGAACAACGACAATGTTGTTTTGAAACGTGTCCAGTGTCTTTTCTGATGCCCAGTGGGACAAGTGACAGAGTACATCTTCGTCTGACGGGCCTGTTGCGTCTGATACATTTATCATTTCAGCCTGGCTAGCATCCACGCTTAACAAAACACACCAACGCTAGCTAGCTCTGTACTCAACATTGGCTTGTCTCGCTATTCGTCCAACCAGCTAGCCTTGGTGCCAACTGCTGCCACCCTGTCCATAAGTTTGACAGGTTTATTGTGCACTCTGAGCTCTCCGGCAGATTCCTGGCACATGTGAATGGACTGGCAGGTGATTTGGTGGGGTGTGGGAGAGGGAGCAGTGATGGATTTACGGGCGGAGACGTCAAACATGAGTGCTGGCTAAATAAAGACACGGCTGTGCTCTGTAAACTCTGGCTGAAGTTAGTGTTCGGGTGCTGACAGGTACAAGGTGCCGTCGACAGGTGGGAGGGGCCAGGTGATGAGTGACACTGACTCGTACGCAGATATAAAAGGCTGTAGAAAATAAAAGTTCAAGGGTGGAGTGAATGAAAGGGTTTGTTTTTGTTTAGTTCTAATAGTAGGGTGGAGTTATTCTAAACAAGCTTGGCAACCTTCTCAAAGCGGTACAGTAGGTTCACTAGGATACTGTAGCCCGATAGTAACAAAACTTTGATTTATGCAGGTGGTCTCTTCGATCATCAACCATCACTTACCATATATAAAGTTGCAATAAAAGTTGTTGCATTTCAGAACGTTTGATTCCTCAGAAGGTGGTCCCGACCAAGCCTAGCGACAACATAACGGAGATGGGTTCTCTGGTGTGGCACTGTGGCGCCTACTGCTTCTGACAGGTTTGCCTAAGTGTCATTGAATGGATGGATGGGTCAAATGCAGAGAACCTAAACTCACCACTTAGCGAGAGGTTTGCATGTTCTCCCTGTGTTTGAATTTGCTGGTAATTTGTAAAATGGTAGTCAATTATGAAGCTATGTTGTGAATGTGGTTGTTGGAATGTGTGGTTGTGGTTTGTCCTTGCAAGACACCTAACGCACCTTGCTTAAGAATAAACATGGTGTGTGGGTGTTTGGAGGACTTAGACCAGGGGTGTCAAACTCAATTTCATCGAAGGCCACATCAGCAAAATGGTTTGTCTCAAATTTGCAGAGATATAAAAATGTCTGTGTAACTGCGTAACTCCTGATAAACACATTTATCATACATACATTTAAATTTAACTTGTCACGGGCCACGTAAAATGACATGGCGGGCTGCATTTGGCCCCCGGGCCTTGAGTTTGACACATGTGACTTAGACAATAGGCCTATATATTATCAAAATATACATGAAGATTAATTGAAGCTATAATAACAATGCTTTAGTCTTATATAATTCTTTTCAATATGCACAAAGCTGCTTGACAATTTTGTTCTTTGTTTATTCATCCCATATACTCAGAGGAGGTAAGCTACTATTGTACTCACAGCTCTCCTCTCTCCAACCAGAAACAATCACTTGCTCACTCACTGCATTTATACTAGTCAAGGTGGGTGAAATGTCTTGCCTAAGGACACGACAACAGATTTCCTCTAGTCTACAGTCACTGCTGGTATTCCTTGTGGTCTCCCATCCAAGTACTAACCACACCCAGTCTTGCTTAGCTTTTGAGATCAAATAAGATCAGGCTTTGACAAGGTTGTTAATATGTAACCTGTGTCATATAGACCAAATAATTCTCCACTTGACAAACCCACTTTCTCTAAAAAATTACATGACACTTTACAAAATACACAGTTCACTTGAGGTAAATTTTACCTACTGTAGCTAACACAACACTAACTTTAGCCCTGCCGTTTGTATGTCTCCCCTCTCATCTGACTTACCCCTTCACTCATCATCAGCGCTGACACTGAAAAAGGATCAAAGTCAGTCTGTCAAAAAAATAAAAAATAAAAAAAACCTAGCTCGTCCCAAATCCAGAGTAGACTGAGATCCGTGTATCTTTACTGCCAAAACCCAGCGCTTGAATCCATGTGTTTATGTACTTTGTCAATCAGAAAAATGAGATGTGTAAATCCAAAATGTCAGCGCTAAAAGAGATTTTTGACAGCGCAGTGAAAAATGTCCCAATATTTTTTCCTGTTTTTCGGTCTTGACTTTTCCCTGCCTGCGTTTTGGGGCTGTGTAGTGACGTGTTGACAGCATCATGGCAGACAGTATTTATCTTTATTTATACAGGGAGCTCAATGAGAGTACCAGACTCTCTTTTTCATGCACACCCTGTTAAAACACAGTACAATATAAAAAACATATATATATGTATATATATATATGTATATGTATATGTATATATATATATATATATATATATATATATATATATATATATATATATATATATATATATATATATATATATATATATATATATATATATATATATATATATATATATATATAATGTTTATCACCAGATTATTTAAGTGCATTAGTGGTACCAGTGTATCTAGTTTTGCATGTCCTTGAAATTCCATTTTTGGGAAGCAAAATAACCTCAAACTTTTTCCCCATTTCAGTTCGAGTGTGGCAATTTTTTAGACGTAAGCAATCATGAGATCAGGTATTATGGATATAAAGTGAGATATTCAGCAGTATAAATACATTTCATACAGTGTTGTTCTCTTCTGACAGATAGCGAGTGAGCAGTGATGGATTTTAAATTTATCACCTGTTATGAAATGTAGGACTGAGTGAAAGAGCACATTTAAAGGATTCAGTAGCAAAGCATGCAGAGTTGAAACCAGAAGTTTACATACACTATATAAAAACACAGATACGCTTTTTTTCATCACTGTCTGACATGAAATCAGACTAAACTTTTCCTGTTTTAGGTCAGTTAGGATTACCAACATTATTTCTATTTGCTAAATGCTAGAATAATGAGAGAAGGATTTTTTAGACATTTTTTTTTATCACTTTCTTCAAAGTCAGAGGTTTACATACAGAATGATGACACATTTAAACAATCTGGGAAAACCCAGATGAGGATGTCATGTCTTTGGAAGCTTCTGATAGATTTATTAACATTTGAGTTAATTAGAGACACACCTGTGGATGTATTTGAAGCACACCTGAAACACACTTTGTTTGTGTAACATTGTGGGAAAGTCAAAAGAAATCAGGGAGAGAAATGTGGACTTTCACAAGTCTGGTTAATCTTCGGATGAAATTTCCAGATGCCTGAAAGTGCCACGTTCACCTGTTCAAACAATTATACACATTATACAAGTATAAACACCATGGGAATGTCCATCTATCAAACCGCTCAGCAAGAAGTTCTGTGTCCCAGAGATGATTGTGCTTTGGTCCAAAATGTGCATATCAACCCAAAAGCAAAAGACTTTGTGAAGATGCTGCTGAAACTGGTAAGAGTGTGTCATTATCCACAGTGAAACGAGGACTGTACTGACATGTGCTGAAAGGCCAGTCTGCAGGAAGAAGACATTACTCCAAGCATGTGTCTTTTTATATAGTGTAGGTAAACGTCTCATTTCAACTGTATATCATATCTCCATAATCTAGTACTGAAAGAAATGTAGCTTGAATTTCTTTTCTGTAATTTCATGGGATACAATATTTGTTTATAAGTCAAAACCAAAGATATTTATAGGTAGTGACTCAATCAATCAATGTACCAATTAGTGTATAAAATGTGTAGCTTGCACGTAATTGAAAAATAATTTGAAAAAAAATCATGATAATCATAATTTTCATTAAAATATTGCTGTGATTTTAAAATTGCCTGATCAGCAGAAGGAGCACTTACAAAACAGCATCATCTGCAAATGTATGAGGCTTTCTCTTAAATTGCAAACAATGGAATTAATAAATATCGTAAAAGTATCCATCCATCCATCCATTTTCTTCTGCTTATCCGGAGCCGGGTCGCGGGGGCAGCAGTCTAAGCAGGGACTCCCAAACTTCCCTCACCCCAGACACGTCCTCCAGCTCCTCCGGTGAGATCCCAAGGCGTTCCCAGGCCAGCCGAGAGACATAGTCCCTCCAGCGTGTCCTGGGTCTTCCCCGGGGCCTCCTCCCGGTGGGACATGCCCAGAACACCTCCCTAGGGAGGCGTCCAGGAGGCATCCTGAGCAGATGCCCGAGCCACCTCAGCTGGCTCCTCTCAACGTGTATGAGCAGCGGCTCTACTCCGAGCTCCTCCCGTGTGACTGAGCTCCTCACCCTATCCCTAAGGGTGCGCCCGGCCACCCTGCGGAGGAAACCCATTTCGGCCACTTGTATCCGCGACCTTGTCCTTTCGGTCATTACCCAGAGCTCATGACCATAGGTCGTGGGCCCAAAATTGAGCCTTGAGGTACTTGTGGTGGAAACCATTACCATCACTCCATAGTGTCCATATTTTTTTCTTTAATTTCATTTACATTTAACATTACATAATTATATGGCAAACGGTGTCACTGGAAAACACCATTTGCCTTATAATTATGGGGTTTATTTTATATCTAGTTAGAATAGACATGAGTTGTGTGAGATTCAGGCCATTGCATAGCTCTGTCAAAGTTTCTGACTCTTTCCCCAGACAGAAACAAGATATTTTGTCCCCAGACAGACAATATTTATATCGCCTATTATTAGAGCCTTGTAATTTTCCAGTTTAGAAAGTGTCATGAACAGATCATGAAGAGCATTTTTAGGTGCTGAAGGTGCACGATAAATTCCAGCAATAGCCAGTTTTTAAACATAGCTAACAGACAGATACTCATTTAGGCTTTGAGCAGAAGAATAGAAGGTCCAGACATGTTTTAACATAAATGGCAACACCACCAATCTTTGTCATTTTCAATAATAATTTCCTTATAACTTATTTTATTTGATCGCCAGGTTTCAGAATCTACAAATTTATCTGGATCTGGATCTGTTTGATTTTCCCAGACTTTAATGTAATCTAGTTTAGAGATGATAATATGCACATTCATATGTATAATGCCTGGTTGCTTCTTGTCTTGAAGTTTTGGATATCAAATGGGCCTAACTCTTCAGGGATCCTAGGCCTACTTGAGTTTAACTGGGATCGATTTGACGCCTAGGAATTAGATTTGTTAGTAATATTGATGTCAACCAAGTTATATGACCTCCAAATTCCTAGAGCACTACAATAAACCTTCAGTCAGACGTGAAGTTGGCGGAGCTGGCTAAACTTCATGTCAGGGAAACTAGGAGATGGAATTGGACCAGACATTACACATTGTTTTCCCGACTTTAGCCCTGTGTTTATGAGGGATTTGAAGTCACTTTCCAACACCTCATACTGTTGTAGTCCAATATTATTGAAGCTGATGTGCATTATCAAAGTGGACATGTCCCCACGATTGGACAGTGAGTCTGTGAGCTCACGAACCGATGAGGAACCAGGCAGGGGTCTCCATCCTGTAGCACGGGAGCTACCGAATAACTAAAATTTACTTAAATACCATTGTAAGTGTATCATTTTGATGTGTAACTTTCTGCTGTAATAAATGGATAATGTTTAAAGTTTTATAGACATCTAACTGTACCACATTTAAAGCTTGACATGGTTCTTATATATACTCAATTAGCGCTAAAATTTGTAACTCAGTAGCTCGCCCGAGGAAAAAGGTTAGAGACTCCTATCTAAAGTTTGGCCTTGGGTCATATCAAGACTAAACACAACATATATAAAATAAACAGGACTAGGCAAAATTTCTAAATGTGACTAAACTGTAGTCTAAAACCCCAATTAAAAATAAACTGACAAATTTGGAACTTGACAAAGGTGCATAGACCTATAAGTCAGGGCGCCACTGACTATTGAATACTTTGGTTTTGAGGAGAAAAGATGAAGAGTCAAAGGTTGAATTATGTCATATGGTTTTAAACGTGGCTCCGGGGTCGTCAGTCTGAAGTGACGGGATCTGTAACATTCAGCAAAGAGACATGAGACCAGACTGACAAGCTGCAGAACAAGGGGAAAATATGGAGCAAGGTCGCCATCTGGTGGACCAAATGGAAAAACACAGGACTCAATAAACACTGTGTAAGTGTGTTTAGAAAAGGTATGTTTTTAATACATTTGTACTGGCCTAATAACTAGTAAATATATACAAGAGGCTCACACTGCACTGTTACATTGAGAGGTTGTGTCCCTAAGGAAAGTATTGGCCTAGCTATCTGAATGAGTTAAAGGAACTGTATGTAGTTTTAAAGTTTGTTAAGAAGGTATTGCACTCACCACTGAACCTGAGTTGCCAATGCCTAAACCTGCATATAGAAGAGAACACATGTTTTGTTTTATTCTCAATATAAGGACAGTCCATTCCTCATGTGAAATCTCAGAACCTCCAGAATTCTGTGCACTGCAGTGCCGCAGAGGCTGCACTAGCACTGATTAATTACTTGGCTGCAGGTGCTCGGGTTTAGGTAGTGAGGATTTCGATCAGAGAAAGGCACTTTAGATGTAAACCAACTGGACTTTAGCATTTAAACTGGCAACCTAAATAAAAGACTTCTGCTTTTTTCTGGATACTCATCTTGGGAACCAAAACGCCAAATTATAACAATTTGGCAATCATGTCCAGTGCTTTTATTATCAAGAATAATTCCACATTACAATGATTGATTTGAACATGGAGACACAGATAGGTCATGAAAATGGAATTTAAAATCAAAACCTCACATACAGTTCCTTTAATGGTGCACTGCAAACTTCTCTGACTACTAGTATGGAATTGAACATAGGCATTGTATTGCTAAAAACAATACCTTAAAACATGCCAGTCATCATGTAGAAATAGAAATGTAATGCCATACTGCAGAACATTCTAGGCAAAGTAATAACATCTCCATGGAAACAAAGTTGCAGAACATGGTATGCATGGGATGTCATTGATATGGCATGTGTTGTCTGGAAATCATTCTTTTATTATTTCCACTATTTTCACTATTTGATTTCTTTCTGTGGGCTCATTACATTGTTGAACATACAAAAAAAATAATGGAGAACCAAAATCAGGGCTTCTAAAATCATATTTGGAATTTAAAATAACATTGTAAAGTGTGAAAGAGCTTAAAAAACAAATTCTCAAGTGTTGGTGTGTACTTTATGAAATGCCTTCCTGTGACATTACCGTAGAAGATATAATGACACACATGACAAGAAGAATAAACCTGTCCAACTTGTCCAAGGGAGGGGCTTAAGATGTACTGAACAACTAAGCTTAAACTCCAGTCATAGAAATAAAATAATTTAAAGATTGAATACAGCTGCCCACATATGGTCTACGGTGGATTTTGTACATTATACACCAATGAACAATGAGACTTATGACCATTATGACTCTCAAAGACTTTGATTGTGTAAAGTGATACGCAAGTTGCGACAAGTAACATTCAAGTACATTTTAACACAAACAATGACTAAATAAGAACAACAATGAATCCAATGATGTGCATTAGCATTTTAATTGGACAAAGCAAGAAAACATTGATTACAGTAGCAGAGTCATCAGTTTCAGGGCTAACACCTTTTTTCTAAACAAAAGGGTCTGAAAATGGTTTGTAGGCACTGCCTAATTTAAAAAGAGTATCTTGTCAGCTAAAAGAAACCAGCTCTATAAGGCAACAGTTACATTGTAGGCCTCCCATTTCTCCATCAAAAAGAGTGTAAAGATTGAATCATTCAGATTTCTGATATAAAATACTGGCGGTTCAATAGGTTATTAAAAAACATCACAAGTGTCCATCAGGTCGGCCCTTTCACATGTGAATCGTGGTAAATTTAAGTATGCACTGCATGGCAATGCGGTTTATCCCTGCATGGAAGAATCGAGTTGTACTTCGCCAGAGTCACAGAAAGAGTGCCACTCTGCTCTGTACACATCGCGTTAACTGTAGAGTTTCAAACAGAAGAGCAAGCACCCACAGTCAACAGTAGCATTTACATACATGGTTCAAAGGATGGGTATTTACAGGTGGCAAAAGGTTTGAGGCTGTTCAGAAGATATGGTGAACAGGAATGCAACAGGAAAACGCTTGGTTTTCAAATGTGTCCATTTACAAGAGAAAAACTGTGCAATATTTATCTGCCCTTACAGAGAAACAGCAGTGGCAACAATCCCTGCAATTGGTGTGAGAAATGAGTACAAATTAAGGATTTTCATTCCTCCATCACAACTAATATTTTTAACTCAGAATGACTCAAAACGTCCATAAAAAAAATCTCTGTGTTTGAGTCAAAAGAATGCGTGGAAGCAATTTTTGTAAAACCAGAAAAAAAACAACAATCCAAAACATTTGTCCTTTACAGATAATTTACAGTTAACTTAAAAATGGTAGGAGCCCTGTTTTTTGGGGGTGGGGCTAAAAGTCTTGCCTATACCACATAGAAGGTGTGTCGATACCTGTGTGGGTTCAAATTCAAGTCCCTCAAAAAAAAAACATTTACAAAATCTTACAGATGTCCGGATGGGATCCCAGAAAAGTCCTGCCAAAGAAAGTTGGGCGGTGCCATTAAACACCCCTGCGAAACACCTCCTTAGTAACAAAGCCAGTTTTTGGCTTGTTGTAGGTTGTCAAAATTCTCCCTGCCTTCCTTTCCTGTTTATCAGTGAGTGGGGTATCCGGCTGCTCCCATACCTGGCTGGTTGGCTATCATAGTCCCATTGAGAGGTGTCTCCAGTACCCCACCGTTACTGATGGCGCTCACGTTTGTCCACCCAGCATTGGCCGGTATTTGGCTGCAAAGTACAGAAAGACACACAGACAGAACAAAAGCCAGCAGGTTAGAGAAGACAAGGCGATAGTAGTGAGGCATTAAGGTGAGGCTACTTGGATGTATAAAGGTTTCAGCCTATGTAGTTAAGTGGGAACAAGCAAAATAATAAAAAGTGGTGAGAGGAAGGGAGGTAAGGCAACGTCAAGCAAGTACAGGGGCACAATATAACAAACATGCATGTTTGAGATACTGTTTAGGAGCCGCTGCATGAGAAGATTCATTTTCATTTGAACATTTGGGTGGGAGATTACTTAATGCTTAAGAGTCATAACTGCTTTAAAATATAAAAATGATATGTATAATTATCAAGCAATGACGCAGATTACATCATGTATGGAAGTTAAGAATGTGTCTATGATTTTTCAACCTATTTCTAACAAGATGTTTTGTCCAGATTATGTACACAACAGATTTGAGTAATTATTAGTTTTAAAGCAGTTAGTATTGATCTTTATGAGACTAATTATGAGTTTGGTCATGCAATGCGGACAGACTATTGTGCAGCCTTACTTTTAAGGGGCTAAGGTAAATGACATGATTACGTGGGTGGACAAGCAGACAAAGCGCTTAGATGAGCAGAGCTAAATAATATTGGAGATCCATCCCCCTCCCTCCTGTCACACTCATGACAATGAACAAGTAAAGCTAATATATACAAAGTAGAAACTAGAAACCATCAATGCATCAAAGCTATTCTGTGCTTGCCTTCTGCTTGAAATTTTGTAGTTAAATATTCATAATTTGCCTACGGCTTTTTGTTCCAACAATTTAAATGGGCCTCCACACACCATTTCGATTCAATGCAAAATGTAAAAGACCTTAACATTGCAAATATTCACCCTTTAAAAATAGGGTACCAAACTAGACTTTACTCTCAACTCAAATGGGACAAATGAGAAACACTTTAAATGTTAATTCTGTTCAGTCAATTTGGTCAGCTCTGCTTTAGGGCATGTCTCCAACATGCTATAGTTCAAAGGGACCATATCAAGTCAGGCAAACCCAAATTTTCCAAATTAAGTAGTTTTTGGTGTTGCTCAAAACTGGGTTTAGATGGGCCTCTCATCCAATCACAGCTCAAAGATGATGTAGAAAAACTATAGATATACAACAGTTGTAGTGAGGTAAATGTTGACTACACATAAAAAAATGAATAGGCCAGACATGAAATTTATAGTTACATAGAAGCCAAATAAATGCTAGGTCTCTCTAGGATTACATTTAGTAATATCTTGGTTTTGTATGTTTTTTTTCTTCTGTGAGCAGTCAAACATGTCCCCTCCAAATCAGGCAGTAGTAAGATGGTATGAAAATCCTTTCACCCCCAGGTTTTCGGTTGCCATTATGGATCCTTTTGTGATTGTAATGGCTAAAGCTTGTTCAGGAGGAGGGGGGCACATAAAGTCTATAATGTTCTTGTCACAGATGAGCTTGTGTTGGAGGATGAGGTGGTTTTGGTTCAGCTGACAGGGCACAGTCTTGGATGGACTCTTGAAGGATGATGGTGAATGGCAGCCCTGTTTGGTTGTTACTTACTTATAGCCCTGCTGGTTCCAGCCCTGGCCATACACGTTGTAGGTGGGGACCTGCTGCCACCCATTGGGGACGTACTGACTGATCTGGGGCCCATTTCCGTACCACTGGCCCCACTGACCATAGGGCTGGGCCGCTGCGTAGCCCACCTTGTTTTGCTGCAAGACACAATCCAGCAGAAGTAAATATAATGCCACACTTGTTATAAAAAAACAAAAACAAAAACTAATTCATATTTTTTCAAGTATTGTCAAACATGTGCAAATTTAAGTGGCAGTTTACAAAATATTTTTGTGTGTGTCAAACCATTTTAATTTTCTACCATCTACTATCTAATCTTTTTTTTTTTTTTTTTTTTTAGTAAAAGCATTTAAAATAATAATATACCATAAATAATACATGACATGCTTAAGTGATACTAGTTACTACTGCCTGTACCTGTGGCATGGGCATCTGCTGCATGGAGTTCATCATGTCTGGGGTCTCTTTGCCCCAGTAACACTTGACTGTGTGGCCCTCTATAGACGAGCCATTCACCGCCACAATGGCATGGGCTGCTGACTCATGGGAATTAAACCTGAACAAAAAAGGTACACGAAAAATAGCAAGAGGTTTGAAAAATGTAAAAATTACAATGGGAGCAACGCACTGCTACAGAGCAAACAATGATAAACACTATTTAACATTGAATTTTAGATAATAATATTTCTCAATACCTGACAAATGAATAGCCTTTGTCTGGGAACACTCTGATTTCCATGATTTGTCCAAAGGTGGAAAAGGTCTGTCTCATCAGTTGATCTAGAGTGAACACAATGGTGAGTTTTGGCTACAATTTAATGTATGTCCACAAACTTTTGATTTAGAAATTCAACACACACCTCAAGCCAGTTTAATTAACACTTTGGTGCTATGGCCTTTTGTCTTTCATATACATACTAATTTGAAATTTTAAAATGCTCTTGCATCATATCAGGTGTTTTTTTCTAACCATTTTAAATTGTGTTACAAACCTGTAAGTCCTGAGCTGACGCCGCCGCAGTACACGGTGCAGTTACTGGGGCTGGATTGGCACATAACCTCCTCAAAGTTTAGGTGTTTTGTGTTATCTGTTGGGAAAAAACATTTCACAATTGGATCATTCCATTCTCTAAATATATGCAACTCATTTTAGAATAACACCAGAGTAGACGTACAGTAGATATATCAGACCCCCAAAAATAACACATTACGACATATTAAAAATAATAAATACAAGTAAACAAAAGACAATGGAATACACATCTCACTAAAAATACTTTTGCCAGGTTACAAAAACTAAAAGAAATGTTCAACTAACGACTTACTCTCATGGCTGCTTTTGGGGGCAGGGGGCTTCCTCGTGGCCCAGTTAGTCCGGATTGGTCTGCCTCCTAACCACTGTCCATTCATGTGCTGGATGGCATTCTCAGCATCCTAAAAAATTAAGAGATGTAGCACAATACTACAATGCCGAATCATCACAGTTTTGATTTCACAATATTTACCCATTTGTTAAAGAACGAGACAAAGCCGTAGCCTTTGGATTTCCCCGTAGCCATGTCTTTGACAACGCGAGCATCTCTGTAAAAGGAGAAATGGTATGTTGTTTATAGTACAAGGCTTGTTGAATTTGCAGTCGATTCGATTGTGCACTTACGATATCCTGCCAAAGGGTGCAAAGGCAGCCTTGACGTCTTCTGTTGTTATTTCTGGGCTCAGGTCTCCAACAAAGACATGAAAGTGATCTACAGCACAGAACAAATCAATATTACAAAGACAACCATTAATTTGTATGACACAGTAGATATTTAGTGACAATCTGTTCATACTCACTACTTGTGTCTTTTTTCTGGGTTGTTGGCGTCGTTGCCCAGTTAACTTTAACCTCCTGAAGAAAGAAAAAGAGACAGATGTTATTAACTGCCAACACTGAATTTAAACTATATGAGCTGCAATTGGGCCTTTAAATTATATTAATTGTACAAATTAATTCTGTTAATGTTACCATTTTACTTTATCGCACCATATTTTGTCCAAAAATCTAAATTTATGGAGGTAGTTTATATGCAGCTCTTCCCATACCCAGAACCCACCCATCCCCACTCACCCTTTAGATACGATAGCTTACCTTACCCAAAATTTTCCTTCCATTCATAGCTGCCAAAGCTGCGGCAGCATGTCTGTTTTCATAGAACTCCACAAAGCAGTAAGGGTCATTCCCCGTGGGCTGGAAATGCAGTCATACAATAAAACTTTAGCACAGCTGTATCTCTACATGATATCATAGGGCCTATTTAATTTTAGCCAAGGTCTAAAGGATAATTTGACTAATTCTATACTCACGTCTATTATCATTTTACAGCTTTTGCAGGGTCCTATCTGTGTGAACACCTGGACAATGAGGGGCTCTGTAACATCCCTGGACAGGTTTCCCACATACCTGCGGACAAGGAAACAGAATGACTAAATGCGCCTTTGTCGAACAGGAAGTAGCAGCCAGACAAAGGCCGGTTAGCCTTATGCTACACCTATTTTCATTTTTCGTCCATACATGACCTACGCAGTCTAAATCAACAGAATGTGTTCCCAGAGACCTCCGCGGTCATTTCGAGCAGTCACATTTTACCGAGCCGTGCTAGGCCCATTCAGCGTTGACGTGGCTGGTCTGCGCCTGCTACTATGCTAAAGATAATGCTAGCCGGGTACACGGGCCTTGTATTGTATGAAAATACGTGTTTTAACAGAAAAAAACTCCATTTGCGGCTAGGCAATGCTATCACAATACAGCCCTGTTAATTTTCACAGCACGAGCATATTGATACCATTCGCTCACATTCAAATAGCAGCCACAGATGTTTGCTTGCCAAATAATGCCAACAATAGTTAGCATTAAATAGCTAGCACTTGGGTTACATTTGAGAACACAATTTGATACATCTAGGTGAATAGAAAATACAAGTTGCTGTCTTATTGAAAGCCATATTCATAGATTTAATAGAAAATCACACTAAAAATATAAATGGAAATGGATTGGCAGAACGTTTATCAAACACCGATGCAGCGTCTAACGTGATGCTACTGTCTGCTAGCATTTGTTAGCCATCGTTTTATTTAACACTCCTATCTTTGGAAAATCAGCCATCTTCGCTGTTTACTTTCATTTTCGTTGCGATAAAACCCTAGTCTTATTTCGCCCGGGGATTAAAAACGCATTTTTACGCTAAAACAGTCCCCGGTTTTTCACGCCGAAACAACGTGGAAATACATGAGCCGCGCCGTTCTACACCGTCCCATCATCACCATCACACAGGCGCACAAATACTCACAGTGTTTTGGGCGATTCGTCCTCCATAGTCGAGCTGCAGTGGTCACGTCCTGAGAGCGCTTAATCCAAAGACATAAAAAGAGTTAAATCTGTACAGAAAAGCACACGGTGTCTTATGTACAGGCCGGAGTGTATCAGAGCTGCTCTCACAGACAGAGACAGCCCCAGTCTGAGCCAAACAATAGGAAGTGGAAGATGGCGGAGGAGCGGCGTCAGCAGCGTCAATCTGCGGCGAAATGTGGCCAAATCAAAGCGATCTTTCCTCCCACACAGAAAGATACACCTCCCTGTGCTGCACCGTCATATCACAAATCCAGTAAACCTACCAACTTGAACCACGATTGAATAATATCTAGCATTTTTCAGTAGCCTGTTATAAATAAAACGACAACAACAGCGCACATGGACGCATAAACAGCAGATGATTACTGGACTACGTTTTTGACAATACTTTACATTAATCTATGATAAATACATGTATTTTGTTATTTTCGGACCATACATAATACTTTTTTTTTAAGTCTGTCTAATTAGCGATAAAGAAAAAGCTCGTGCGCCGCCCGGGAATCGAACCCGGGTCGCAAGAATGGGAATCTTGCATGATACCACTACACCAGCGGCGCGGTGTGTGCGAGGACCACCAAAACAGATTTAGACCTCCAAATAAAAACAAAAAAAAAAAGTATTTGAACTAATACTACTACTTGCTAGATGATTTGTTATGTAATATTTCGAATTTCGAATTGGAAATCTAGAACACAAAAAACTAGGGTCTTTTTTTCTTAGTTGTAATGAAAGTGATTACAGTAGTGTCTCATGTTTGCTGTAGATCTGAGTCATATGAACACTATATGGTATCACCCTATCCTGGCTTCATGATCTTTTATTAAATTTTCTTAAACGCATTTACTGTCCTCATCAGCATTTAAAAGACTCGCTGCATAAATCCAGTTTTGTTGTTAAAATGAAAGAAGACTTTAAATGGCATTACAACATTACAACTAACCTATAAAACTGCAGGCATATTGTTTTAATTAACATGTCTTTTAATTATGCTTATTAATTCTATCTATGGCACGTAAACTCCCACTAGATGGCGATAAAATACAGGTTTTGGGATTTTTAAAAGGCAAATACAAGGATGTACCAAAGTTGCCAAATGTGCGTATTTTATCTAATCACATAAATAGTTGTTTGTTTCTTTTTTTTAGTTTCTAGATATAAAAATCTGATAATCTATTACTTCAAGTCAATAAATATAAATTAACAAACAGTTTATGATATTTGTTCAAACTATATTAACAAAGTGCCTAATGTTTGTTGTTCTTGTGCTGGAATCTGTTTTTTCGATCTGGCAACCACGACTCCTGCGTTATGGATCCATGAGAGACAGGGAAGAAGTAGCTCTTGTAGCATTAGCATTTACTTCCAAAAATGGCCTCATCTTCAGGCTGCGAACATTATGTGCGCAGCTGCTTGTTAAAAGTAAGTCATATATTCACTTAAACAATGTCCTTTAGCCCCAAACATGTTGATATTCAGGATTTTACCTCGTTTAGGGACTGTTGGCTAACAAGAAGCTAAACCATCCACGTTTGGAAAATCTGTCACTGGTCTTTTTTTTAATTTTTTTTTTTTTTTTTTTTTTTTTTTTATTGAACTAATATTTATAGATCGAGACTTAATTTTTTTATTGAACTAATATTTATAGATCGAGACTTTAGGGTGGCAACTAACGATTATTTGACTAGTCCACGATATTTGTTCGATTAGTCGACTGATACATTATGATTTTTAAAGCATGTTTGTCAATATAAATGTTTAAATTTGGCAACTGAAGGCTTCAAGTTGCAGAATATTTACTAATGAAGTTTATTAAACATATTTTAAAGGGCACATAATACGATCTGTGTTATAATGTTAGCATACAACACATACCCAGTGTTGTGTTTTGTTTCATTCACACATGTTTAACACACAAACCCTGCATATTTAGGCTGAGTTCTTCTTTCAAACAAAAAACACTCTCTTCCACCTTGTGATGTCATGTGGTAATACAGGAAGTGCTGTACTGTGTTTTTAAACTAGCATCATTTGGATAATTTCAGCTCTGGAATTGCCAATCTGTACTAAACATAAGGTAAAAGATAGTTGTTAACTTGAAAACTACCACTACATGGCATCATAAGTTGGAACAGAGCATTTTGAGCTTGGGAGATGTAGACAGAGTAGTAATAAAGAATTACTCAAACGTGTGAATGAAATAAAACACAACTCTGGGTATGTTTTTGATAACATTCTAACATGAATCAATTTTGTGTAATATAGGGCCTTTAATATTTGATTAGTCATGGTCATTGTGATTCATTGTTGCAGCTCTAATTCGTTAGTTGCATATGTTATGTTTGTTTTTCTTTTTTGAAGGCACCTTGTTGTGGAAAGCTGTATGTGTGTAGATTATGCCATGATGCAGAGGAAAACCACCAAATGGACAGATTTAAAGTGAAAGAAGTGCAATGCTCAGACTGTCGCACAATACAAAAGGTACCTGTGTAACATATGAAATTGACTTACTTATTAAATCAATGTCATATATTCATTAGCTGTGTTTGTAGGCTCAACAGATGTGTGAAAAGTGCAGTGTACAGTTTGGGGAATATTACTGTGATATTTGCCATTTATTTGACAAAGATAAGAAGCAGTATCATTGTCAGCCATGTGGGATTTGCAGGTAAGCAGTCATGACAATGTAATATATGTAACAGCAGCTATTGACTCTTCTGGAAGTAATAAAGTCTTTTACCCAAAACAGGATTGGCCCCAGAGATGAATACTTCCACTGTGATAAATGTAATTTGTGTTTAGCTCGAGCACTAGAAGGAAAGCATAAGGTGAATACAATTTATAAATATTATTTTTGAGTTGACACTTTTGAGTGAGAAAGGCAAATCTTTAAAAAAAAGATTTTACCATGAAGTTATTGTTATTATTATTCACTATTATTACCTTTTATTATTACCATTATAATTATTTACACTCTTACTTTTTGTCCTTTCCAGTGTGTTGAAAATGTCTCGAGGCAGAACTGTCCAGTATGTATGGAGGTAGGACATTACTGATACAAATATTACATAACAGTTTCAAGAGTGTCCTTATAATGTTGATTTTACAGGATATTCACACGTCAAGGATTGGGGCACACGTCCTTCCATGTGGTCATCTTCTGCACAAGTAAGACATTTTATTGTTAAAGGTGCACTATGCAACTTTTCTGATGAAGGGTCTGTACCTGAAATTTTTGACGGCCCAAGGCCAAGTTATAGGTCAGATCTGTGGAGAGGTGAGCCCAGTCACAGTTATTTTTGAGCTAAAAACACTTGGAATTGAATACATGCACATTAGGTAAGTGTAATGGCATACTGCTGACAATTCCAAGCAAAAACAATAACATCTCCTTGGAAACAAGTGACACATCCCCCATCAGAAAAGTTACATAGTGCACCATTAAGGTATGTTCATAACTGAACATACAATTAACCTGCAATTAACTGATAATGGTCAAGAGCTTATATTATAAAATTAGAAATATTAATGGCATTATAATTACAATACAATAAGATAAAAAACTAAATGGAGACAAAAAATAAAAATAACTATTATTCAGCCTGATTTTAGATCATTTGGATCCTTGTCAGACTGACAGCTACTCTTCCTGGGGACCGAAAAGCCATTTAAAACTCTATCATAATAAATATAAAAATAAAGTGAAATAATTAAACAGTAAAAGTAAATGTCTTTAGATTTGTATAAAAAGGATATTTACATTTTACATTGATTTGCCACATAATAAACTGTAATAATAAATGTTGTTTTCCTTCAGGACTTGCTTTGACGATATGATCAGAAACAGGTATGTTCTATCTGTCTCTTCCTTTTTCCTGCCTAAAGTACTTGATTTTTCCTCATCTTGTTTTCCTTATCATTTTTATTTTCTAGCGCATATCGCTGTCCGTTATGTATGCACTCAGCCTTGGAAATGAAGTACCACTGGGAGGAGATAGACCAAGAGATCGCTCAGTCACCAATGCCCACTGAGTACAGGAGTACAACTGTTAGGGTATGTTTTCGATAATACGGCATATTTATTCTGTGCTTCTCTAGTTCTAGTTAACATCTTCCATTAATTAATCAAGATTATTTGCGGAGTGTAACATTTGCAGTAGCATCAGGTTTAGGATATGGATGTTTTCAGTGAATAGCGATGACCGATGGTATATCTATATCTATATATATTTCTATATCAATGTTTGTATCTATGGCAAGGTCCACAAATTGAAGTAAAATTGTGGTTAAGATGACAAATAAACTTTTCACTTAAAAAAATGAAATCAATAAAAGTTAAAAGCACACTCAGATTAAAGATGTTAAAAAGTTGTACTAAATTTGAGTTTTAAGGGGTTTCCGTGACCTCTGGAGCTAAACTAGGGTTTTCATTTTGTACAAGTTCTCTGCAAGGTCTAAAATGTGATCTAAAAGAGAAATGATCACAAGACCATATTACAATCTGAAGAAATTGTAATTACTTTTCCCCACCCACTCCTACAGTTGGTTGAAAAAAACTGATAAAATTGAGGTGTCAGAAATATATTTAAGTTATGTATGTGTGAATAGTTAACTTTAAAGCGGACTTATTCTGCAAAATTGACTTTTTGGAGCTTTTAACCGTGCTTTAGTTGTTTCCCCTCACCATTTACTCACCTGAAATTCTATTTGGAGTGATTCATGCATATTTGAACAGTCTTTTAATTGCTTATTTTCAAGACTCCATTTTGCCAATCAACCCCCGGTTTCACCCCCACCAGCAAACGCCCACTGCTCTGTAGTTACTTCTTTCTCAAATTTTATTTTCTTAGTCAATGAGACCAGAAGGATCATTTTGGTACGAATGAAAAAACTCTGCTGCTCCTCGCTAATGTGATCTGAAGTTATCCATCAGAGGCGCCAACTGCTTGTTTACCACAATGTCAGCTCCCATTTGGCACCGCAGTTTTTTTTTAACATGGAAGTCCGTGGACTCGCAACTTAAGTCATTTTAGGTGAATATTGTGATTTAAAATGTGCAAATTATAACATTAAGGTCCACGGGTGTCATAGACTATATAACAGTCACAAGCACAATATGTCTTCTTTAAATCTAAAGTAGATTTTTTTTCTTTACAGATAATATGTAACGATTGCCAAGCTCATTCCACTGCGTCTTTTCATGTTCTGGGGATGAAGTGTGGGAACTGTGGCTCGTACAACACGGCACAAGATGGAGGTCTAATTCAAAATAACAACGTGGAGCAGCCTGAGGAGCATCATGAGAACAGTGACACAGAGCCAGAGACTGATACCGAATCAGAGCAGCCTGAGCAGGAAGAGCCAACTGTCCAATAGGAGTTATTCTGTAAATTATAGCTTGTTTAATGTTATACAACAGATTTCAATGTTATAAGCGTTATCTTGCTTAAATATGCAAACTGAAACTAAACACTGAATCCACTTGACTGTTCGTAGTCATTTTTGGTTTGAACTGTTTTTTTTTTTTCTTTAGACCTCCAGGTACTGCCCAGTTTAGCAGCTCTATTTGAAATGTGGTCTTACAATTACAAAGTGGCACAAGGACACAGTTCAAACTTGCTAATCAAATGTTAGCCTAAGTAAAGTAAGTATTAATTTGAAAGTAATTATTGGCTACATAGCTATGGATATATGCTGTAGCGCCACCACTGTGCCACTAGAGGGCTGTTGAATAGGTGTTTGAATTGTGTATAATTATAAGTCCAAATGCTGCAGAAATGTAATAGAATGATTATTGGCATTCTTTCCATCCAGAGCCTTGTTTATGTGATGCTGTTTAAGATTTCTTTAAAATGATTACTATTAGAGAATGAACCTTGATGACAGTTTTATAGGAAGATAAGTATCATTATGCTAATGCTAAAATGGAATGGATAGTTTACATGTGTCTAATAAAGAGCCGTCGGCGCACTTAAATTTCATGTTTCCGGGTCTTTTTCTAAATTCTAAAAGTGTAAAGATTGTTTATTTTAAATATACCCAAGAAAAACCCCATATCAAACATGGAAAAAATATATTTGGACAAATTATTTTTGTCAATTTTCAAAAATACTTTAAAAGATACTAGATAGATATGTTATAGTTATTTACTAAAGTATATATACTATAAATCCTGTACAATGAACATATTAAGATACATCACCATTGGTCCAAATGAACTAAGATTAGCCATAAAATAAGGTCAGACCCACTTTGGAAGTCTGTATCCATGATGCAATGTTCATTTCAAACATATTTCTGAGTGTGTCCTACTAACTTGCACCAAACACCCAATTGTTGTACCTTCTGAGGTATGTTGACCATTAGGTGGGTGATGTGTCAAAAAAAGTATTTTCTTAAAGCCAGCACATATTACAGATTGACCTACGTGATGAATTTAGACTCAACACATCTAATCTGTAATCTTCAGACCCCAGTCTAGAGCCTCAGTCATTGGCATATTTAATATTCATACGTTCTCTGTTTAACTTGGTCAATAAATATTCATAAACCACAATTTTCTTTGGTGAATAGTGATGTTATTTCCAGATATGGGTCAATAATATGGTAAAAGAATGTACAAACCATTGGTGCGTTGTTTACTTATTAAATAATTAATGAATTTACAGAACTGATCATTCCGGACTGGTAATGTTTCTGAGAGGTGCCTCAAAACTCTTATTCGAGTCAAAGCCGAAACACTCAAAGGCCACACGAGTTCTGCTTTAACTTGGAACTAAACTTAATCTAATTTAACTATGTCAATTATAACTCTAATAAACCCTACAGTATGTTTATATTTTCTGGAAGAGCTAACTCCAGTCATCTCCAGCTCTTGAAAGTTCACTCTTGACAGTGATTGGTTAAATCTGTCTCATAGCAGGACAGAGGCTGACCAAGTGGAGATGTGGGTGGGAAAAAGTGTCCGAGCTGCATTAAATGGTGAATTACTGACTCATGATACAAAAATATCACCATAACAGCAGATCGTCAAAGGGATGAGCACGATTTTTATAGCTATATCGGCCAGGTTCTGAGTTGACCACTTTTAAAGGTTAACAAAGTCTGAGTTTGGCCTAAACCTGCTTCTTAAAACAGGACCATGATCTGAAATGTGATTCTCGGTCTTTGTGTCAATTCATCTGGATGGACACAATGGAAACTGAACAGAATCCTGTTTTTAAAGCAAATCTAACTGCAATCGCAATGCTTATCAGAAAAATCTATTACATATTTTCCCAAATCGTTCAGCCCAAGACTATCAACACCCCCTGCAAATATGAATAAATAAAACAACCCACACAAGATCATCAGAATAAAAATCTTTATTAGTGTTTTATGAAGTCTGCATAATATGCCACACGCCTGAGAAGCTTATAGTCAGAAAAAAAAGGAACTGCTCTATCAATACCGCCCTCTACTGGTAAAACAACTGCAACATCTACTGTACTGACTGCTTTGCAAAAGATTACTATTAAATACACACATACTGTACTACTGTTATGTATATGAACATCTGGTCCACGTCAGTTTTTGTAATGCATTTTTTTTAAACTTCACATTCATATGTTGTAGTAGGCCAAAGATAGAAACAATGTAATACTAGACCCTGCCCACAAGTGACAGCGCCTGCCCGAGATCCAACCTCACTAGGTGCACTTTAAGTACAATCGCTAGTGCCAGTATTTATAGTAAACAACATTTACATCAAAATAGGAGCGCGGGGACATGTTCAAACAGCCACGTAATGACAAGAATGGCAGAGTTTAAGCTAGGAGTAATAAGTCTTTGTTGTACATACTGTTATTTTATAGACAGAACAAGTACGATACGAACATTAACACTTCGATGTCCCTGTGTGCAGACCAGGCACATTCACCTTTCTATCAGTTATTATTATCCATGGAAGAAAAGTGGTTTTACTCCCATGTTACAAAAAAGCCAATAGTTCAAGAGTTGACCTTATAAACCCGCTAAAGTTAAGCACCAAAATGCTCTTAGAGGTCACATGTGTTCTTCAAAATAAACGCTATATAAAAAGAGATGAATGAAATCGTTGCCACCTTTTAAAACGAGCCTACAGTACAAGATCCGTAAAAGCCTCAAATGACGATTCGGGTACATTGCTTGGTTTGGGCACTTTAAAGGAGAAGTTGATGGATTTCTGAAAAGGCAATAGTATTTTGTTTAATAGTCCAGTTGTAATGAATGGGTGCAGTTTGTCAAGGTGCTTTTTGTGGCATTTTGTATTTAACTGAACTGAATATTTTGGAGATTTCTAAACATGGGTCTACGGTAGCCCATCAGGGACACTTGGGCAAAAATATAGATCTCCAATTGGGTTATTCCTGGATCGCAAATTCTACAGGTCAATAATATTTAAGATGTGGTGTAGTCCAGATTTAGAGACACACAGAAGTCGCTCCAACTGTTGTCCTGGTTTATAAGTTCCAATAAATGAATGGTTAAAACATGTTTCTAATAAATTTTGAATAGTAATAATAAAAGTAGATTTTAAAGAGGAACGATTAAAAGGACCTCTATTAAATTTTTTTTATTTGAATGAAATTGTTGTCCCAGTACAGCTAAAGCTCAAGATCAATACAAGTCCACTGCATCCTGTCTGCATCTAATGAGAAAGCAGTTTATTGTCCAATACTCAGGAACTGTGTGTTAGTATGCTAGTTGTTAGCTTTACCGTCACTGCAAAACTCCGCTCTGGTCTCTGAAAGTTGTGAAAAGTGCTTATAAACTCATTGTGGTGAATAATTAGGATGTTCCAAATGCACAAGTTAAGAGGAATAACTTGACCACTGTAAACTGTCTGAATTGAACTGCTTTTGTTTTTCACATTTTTAAGACGGTTGGCCAATTGTGCGTTCAGTTCACAAATAATACTAAAAATGTAATACCACAAGCACAAAGCACCATAAAAGACTGAAGGGGAGCAGACAGTCGCCGCTGGGACATTTTTAGCTTAGGTCGGTTGCCAGTGGTTGAATTGTTTGTACTTGAATGAGGTAAATGAGCTTCAAACTCTTACAGCTTTGGTTCACAGCAAATACAATGCTGACTGCAAAACCCATAGTGAAAGGTTAACAAAATGACAAACTTCTCCTTTAAAATCCACCGTATTTCTTTGGAAAAACAAAGCAGAGGGAGGCTACACACACACAGTACAGGGCAGTGATATCTTTGTTAAACGGAGACAAAAAACGTGTGAAATGAACGGAACTTAACCCCATGGGGTGAAACGAGGAATGGTCCTTGCCCTCCACTTTTAGAAACAGCTGTGGTCTTTTTTTAAAATATTACTTTTAATAATAAAAAGTGAACGACAGAAAGTATTTAAGTATATTTATATATAAAAATACATGAGAATACAAAAAGTAGCAAAACAATGGGGATATAGGCTAAGAACAAGATGAATTTGTTGATACCTTCGATATCTCTGTAATGCGTCACCCCCCCAGTGTCGTAAAAAAAAAAAAAAAAAAAAAGAGCTGATCTTTCTGGTCCCTGCCCAGTGCATCCTAAAGCCAGGCTAACTCAAGCCTTAAAGTGCATATGACAGGTTAGATAACACATTTCACAAAAACATAGAAAACAATATTTAAGATTTGACAAAAAAATCTTGCTTAGTCTTTTCTAGTTTTATTATCTTGGAGATGTTTATAATTTTATTTCATGGTTGGCCATGAGCAGCAGATGTGACATATGTAGAGGTAACCAACTGTTAACATTATGGTTGATTATGGTAACAAGGTCCAAAACTTAACCAACTAAATCACACAATAGTTATGATTAGGCAAATAAAAATAAACGTCAACTTCTTTATTTTGTTAAATCAATGATTAAAGGGTCTATATAACAGTATTTTCTGATCTATGTTATAATGCTTCCTCATCAAAAACATACCTGGAGTTGTGTTTTGTTTCATTCAGACATGTTCCATTCCCACAAACGTGTGAATGGAAACTTTCTCAAAGTTGAAAACTACAGTTTTATGATATCACGAGTGGCAACAGAGCATTTTGACCTTTGCAGATGTGGACAGACTAATAATAAGGGATTATTAAAACATGTGTGAATGAAACAAACAACTCAGAGTATGTTTCTTTTTTTATGAGGAAACAACATTATAACATGGCTTAAAGTCAAATTTGCATAATATAGGATCTTTAAAACAGTCAATGCATAAACTGTCCCTGTGTTTTGGATGAAACTGATGACAGTTAATGACATTAGCAGAGGGATTCTGTTTTAAAACTCACCCCTACATCCTGTATGTTTCAACTTTGTTTTCTACTTTTCTTCACAAACTGCCACTTGACAGATGTAAATCTGTGATAAATATTTACCACAGGTACTATCTCAACAAACCAAGTAATAATTTGAAAAATATATTAATCTGTCAAATGCACTTTAAGTTTTCAAACGAGGCTTTTTCCAATCCGGGATGCAAATCAACTAAACTAGAAGGTCGAGTGCCATATAATGACAGAGTACTAAACTGCAGCCAGGCTCAGTTTGTTGTATTTCATTTTAAGATTTTTGATTTCTTAAACTAACATTCCTATTTGTCCATTTAAGCGGTATGTCCTATAACGACACACTTCAACAAGTTGTTTTTTTTTTTTAAAGCCGTAATGGCAAAAACAAAAAAGGAAAAAAAAGAAGAAGAGTCCTTTCCACAACCTAATTTCATATAAACATCATTGTGGTCATTTTTCAAAAGGCCACCAAAGGCGATCGTCTTCAAGCTAACTCCCTCACACACAGAATATGGGGCAAAGTTTACCTAAAAATTTAACTCAAACGCTAGAACAATGGTTAGGTTGGGCAAAGAACATATCGTTTTCAAGCTTGTTTTACTCATACAAGCCAACTTCAATACATATTTTTGGTATTCCCCCTAATTATTTGACTAAAAATTAATATACATTTCATCTGTACCACAAATAGAGCTAATATTAAAAGGATTTTTGGAGAAGGGGGAGAGCCATTTGAACAAGGTGCATGACATAAAAGGGGTAAGAAAGTGCCAAATTGTAAAATGTGTTTTTTGTTTTGTTTGATGAGTGCAAAATAAGTGATCTTTATTTTTTGTAATTTTGCTAAAAGAGGGATGTGGAGCCAAGCCACAAATACTATTGTCTTATTTTACAGAATTCTTGGGTTGATATGATTTCCAAAAAAAGGACTCGCAGTTTACAAGGGTCAGTCCAGTATTTTAGGCTTTTTGATATGCTTTGGGACTGCTAGCTTCATTTAAGCTCACAAATGTTAGCATAGCCCAAGTTGGAGGAGCAGACAGGACAGTACAGATCAAATGTATGTTAAGAAATTTACATTTAAAAAAATCATTTTTACAAAAGCTGTCAGTTAATTTGTGTTTATCTGGGATTTCAGTTTTTATTCATTCAATCTGTCCTCGGTGCATCAGATGAGTAATTCTGACCCAACAGGGAATGACACATGGGCACATCAAGACTTAGATAGAACTAATATCGGGGTCAAATATCAGATAAATATTAAATATTTGACCAATACAATATCTGGGGAAATCCTCACATATCACTGATAACCGATATAATATCCCTAATAAATACCAATCAATATTCTCATTAATGATAGGAATGCTGCTAATTAATAAATGTTTTTTGCATGAGTGGTAAGAATAGCATATTTGCACAATTTAGTTCTTACATGAGAACTGGTTTAGCCCTAGTTCAAAACTGGTTTAATCCCAGTATAATCTTGGTTTCCATAGTTTGTTGAGAAATATAAACAAGATCCTTTTGTGTTAATATAAATCCTTATTATGTGGGGGTCATTTTCAATTTGTAGGCCTTGCTATATGTTGTAACACTGTAATTATGCTCTATGGGCCACCTGCTTGTCTCCATAGAGAGGCTTTGCTTTGTCTGAAATACAGACACAATTAAACCTATCCATTTTAGATTTATTCCAGGTGGGTTAATACCTTGACAAACATGTATCCTAACTGTATAGATGGTCACTTGTCCGCAGATCTGACCTGTAATTTGGCCTGGTAGCAGCATGCTTGGAGATAGATGAGTTAAATGGCATACAGATAAAGCAATAACATCTAAATGGAGACAGGTAGCAAAGAGCTCCACCAGAAAAGTTACACAGTGAAGCTAAGTTTGTTTAAAATTTGAGCTGTGTACCGCTGTTCCTGACTGCTTCTCCAAATCAAGAAAGCCAATTTCAGTGGAGGAAACAATAGCTCCATACAAATTCGAAGAATGTATCGTAAAAGACACAAAATACTGTACTCCCTTTAAGAAATTGGTAAAATCTTTGTATCGGGTTTCGTTTTTGGGTGTTCTCATAGCCGTTTAGGACATACTGGTGCAGAGGCCAGAGGGGGTGCCCATCTGGGTCAGAACCTTGTCCAGCCACTGCAGCGGGCCGTTTAAGTGCAGCTCGATCCAACATGGAGTGCTCGTGACCGTCTGCCGCCTGTGGAAAAGAAAAGCGATATGAAAATGGTTGACAATAGTTGTTTGTCGTACATTTTGTACAAATGTGCTAATCGCCATTGTATTACTAGAATATAGTGATACAAGAATTGTAAGTGAAAACAACGCATGCAACATATTCATAATATTAAATGAAATAAAAATTCATATCAATATGATTTTTAACCTGAGAAATTTTAATAATAACTGTTATATTATCATTACAATTATTTTTCCCATGATTAATTGTATTTTGACCAACTGGACTAGACTCTAAAACACAAGGAAAAAGAGCTTATATCATGAAGAAGTGGCATTATTAAATCGAAATTGAATAAATAATTTTTGATTTTGTTAATAATACACTTCATAAAAAATCTCAAACTAGAAACCTTCAGTCACCAAAGAATAATTTGACTACCTGAAAAAGATGTATAGACTAGTTGACTACAAAAATACACAACTAGTCAAAAGTCTGGACACATATTTAATGTCTTCTGTATGTACACAACATGCAGACGGTAGTAAACACAAAACAAACATTGAATGCATGTCCAAACCATTGGCTGGAAGTGTATAATTAATATCCACACGATTTTATAAGTGAAGCTTTTATAAATATCAAATTATTAAGTTTTAATAATTATCAAATTATTGTTGATCACAAAAAATTAATTACTGTGCCGGTAGACTACTAATTTAAATGTTAGTTGGAGCTCTAAATTAAAAGGCTTTATGACAACCTGAAAACAAGTCATAAGTGCGGGATGAAGTTCAAACACATGGAAAAGCGTTATATAAAAATGTGACCATTTATCCTTTGGCCATTTACATCTTCAAGGCATTTAAAGTGCTTTACATCAAGGAACCACTCATCCATTCACACACAGATTTATACATCAGTGTACACAGACACTGGGGTGAGGTGGGTTAAGTGTCTTGCCCAAGTACATAACAACAGCATTCATCTGTGAGAGCTGGAATTGCACTGCCAACCTGTGGGTCAGTGTTTCTGACCACTCTACCAATGATGTTTATGTCAAGAGTGGGATTCAAACCGCCAACTTTCAGATCAGTGGACAAATGCTCACCAACTCAGCTACTGTTGCCCATTCATTTAAATAAAATAAAAAAAATTGTGTAGAAATAAACAATTGATATTAGACTGAAACATTTCTAGTTTCTCTACATTTGAATAGTTTTGAGCCAACCATTTACCTCACTAAGGCCACATAGGAAAATTTATAAACAGCAAAGATGTACATGAAATAACAACAATTTGATTACAGCAATGAAATTCAGTCTGTGCGTGACTACAACACAACCTGGTGGTAAATGAATCAAGCTGTTACGTTGTTTTGTCAGGCATTCATTTGCATGGCCTCACCTGTACTCTGCTCCCCAGCCTTTGACAAAGCTCATGCGGATGGTGCACATCCTGGTCAGCTGGTACACCGCCTCAAAGCCCTGATTCACCGACTGAGCCAGAAGAGCCGCAAACTCCTGGTTGTTGAAGATTTTCAGATTACAGCCTGAGTAGTGAAAATACATGTTAGTCGATATTCATCATCATCATCATCATCTTTATTTATCATTTCATCTGGGTTTTTAAGCATTTTTTAAATACTGAAAACATAACAGTGCATAATACATTCACAGTTCCTTTAAGTACTTCTTTTCTATGTATGGCTGTTGCATCTTATTTATCTTCTTAATCTACTTTTATAGTTTTAAAAGGTACGATAATCACATCTGAACTTGGGTTGACAGTTCCTTGGCCATGCCTTATGTAAAAACTCAGAACTTCCAGAATTCACTTACTGAGCTGTAGAGGCTGCACTAGCACTGATTAATGATTGTCTGATTTGAATAGTTACTACCTAAACTCCAGCACCTAAAGCCAGAGTCCTTTTAGACTCTCTAAGCCAATTGGATTGCGGCATTGTTGTTGCATCTGATATGGGTTGGCAGTTTCAGACACAGATACATGCCCTCAGCTATGTAAAAACTAAAAAAAAAAAAAGTACTCATTTGAACGTGTATTAATACTGAAAACATTGTATAGTAATGTTTTTAAGTTGTATTGTTACAGTTCTACCGTACACTGACAATACATTTACAGAATATTTCTAGACATGTGAATTGATCTTATGAAAATGTATTATAAATTAACTTCAAGTGAAAATGTGTTATAGGTAGAATCAGAAAAGAGGCTAAATTACAACTAACAGTGATTATAAATTGCAGCGAAAAACAAAACACTAGAATGTGATATCGTGAAAGAAGGACTACTCTGTTACCTGGAGGTATTTTACACACTGTTGCCGGATGCCAACCGTACCGCTGGTTGCAGTTTGGACTTTGGACAAAGATGGCGCTATCACTCAGGCACTCTGCAAACACCTCTCCTCCAATGTAGTAAAGCCTAACACCTCTTCCTGTCAAAACAATTAACACAAAAGGAAATAAATAAAAGGAACATATATCCAATAAAAGAAGTAGGGCTGCAAGATTAAACACAATAAAATCAAAATTTGAATGGACACAATTAGCAAATCGCAAAGGTTAACATTTTTGAAGTGCCATCATTTCCTCCACAAATAACCAAATATCCTGTTTTATTCTGCATAAAAACAGTGATTCTTGCATTAGTTGGTCAGTTCATGAAAAAAGAATAGCCTTTTCTGGTGCAGTGCTCACCATTCTCATGTCTCAATGGACGTGTTGATTTGCCTGGGATGTTTCACAGTATGGCATTAAACTTTTACATCTCCATAGAGACAACCAGGTCATGGTCAGATTAGTGGATAGGTGACCTTGTTCACAATAATACTCCAAGTATTTTTGCAATAGAAAGACAAATAGACAAGTTTAATGCCATACTGTCGAACATTCCAGGTAAAGCTGCTACACTGGGGAAAGCTTGTGGTTTTGGGCTAAACCTCATGATATTAATTGTTTAAAATCTTGGACCTAAAGCTGCACTATCACATTTGCATTCCTCCATTAGATATTTTCGGAATACAAAGCTTGTCAACCAATTGATACTTTGCAGTGGCATCATGCTGGGAGCCCTACATGTATGTCTATGGCAGTATGTTCAGCAGTTACCATGGTGACACAATGTACACATCGTCAAAAAAGTTTAGATTGTCAAGCAAACAACACTTTTTCAGGAGCCTGTGACCAATACAAATGTTCATGTTCCCGTTAAGGAGTTTGATTTCAAATAAAAAGGTGTGAGTGACAAACTAAAAAAGTGTTGGCTAGTGCTAGCTAGCTTGTGATTGTAATGTTATTTGAGAGGCACTTGTTTAACAGCACAAATCATCTCTAGTTCCAGTGAGGTCTGTTATTTTTGTCAGATTGTGATGAAACAAAGCTCAGATTTAAGTCCAACTTGAGTAACAGAGCTTCAGACAGAGCAGTGCCTCTAGCTAGAATCACATTCCCAGGAAATATTGATTACAGTTGAAAAGTATAAAAAGTATTATACTACAACTATGGCTGTACCAAAACCAAGTAGATAACTTGAGAAAAAGGCAAAAACATTTACAGTCATGCCCTGTAATTGTGTAACAATGACGGCTGGATGAGTTGCCTGACCTATGTGTCTCCTGGTCATCTCCACCGTGGCGTTCCTGTTGACGTTGGAGAGCAGGCCCAGACAGAAGCGCTCTGAGTTGGAGGGGTCCGTGAAACCGTCCACCGTGAGTGAGGGCTGGGAGGCGTGGAACGTCTCCCCCACACGCTGGTTCAGCTCGTAGTAAGCTATCGAGCACCAGAACGCCGGCTCCGAGTAGGTCACCGGCTGGAGGTCTGGAGAAAAGAAACCGCCAAGATAATTCATCAACATTATTTTTGATTGTGCCTTTCTAAAACTGACAGTGTGGTATAAATGTATGGCAACTTTAAGAAGGGTACTAACTGCTAACACATAACATTTAGATCAACATTTTGCCTGTATTTGCTTCGAAAATGTTATATTCACCTAAAAACAACATATTAATATGTTTGATAAGTTTCAGGTTAAGTCGCACATCCTTCAGGGCGTGATCATATTACTATTTAAGAGCATTTCACTAATTAAACTATTGCACATTAACTAGCCAAACAACTACTGTAAATAAAGAAGAAACAAAAATGAAAAAGTGGGGGTGGGATTAAATAAGGGGGGTGGGGGTGGAATTAAATACATTTTCTTCTTCCCACTCCTTTTTGGGCAATCGGAGATACTCTTTTTTTTTGTGTGTGTGTGTTTTGCTTGTCTGTTTCCTTGTCTCTTGTATCATTGTGTTGATTGATATCGATTGTGGCTGCCTAGGCTATGCAAAGAGAAAAGATGTCCATTTGCCCAAGACAAAAAAAAAAAAGTGTGTCCAAACTTTTGACTGGCAGTGTATAGACATCACCGATTAACATCAGTATACTGACCATCTTGGCACCATAACTCACCTAACAAAAGGTTTTTATGTAAAGGTCTTACCCATGCTATGATTGACAGGAGAAAGAGTGCTTGGGGACAGTTCCGCTGGAGAACCTGAGAGCAACAAAACAATAATTACCCAAATGTATCAATCACAGGATCAAAAAGCTTAATGTAATTAGATCAGAAAATAATGTAATATGGGCTATTTAACTATGTTATAATGACATTAACTCATCAAAAATATCTCAGGAGTTTTCTTCATTCACACATGGTTAAACAAACAAACTGCATATTTAGGCTGAATTATTCTCTCAAACAGAAAACAGTCTGTTCCACCTTGTGATGTCATGTGGTAATACAGGAAGTGTTTTTAAACTCTATAGACCTTCACTAGAATGATTTGTATAATTTTAGCCCTGAAATTCCCAGTCTTTCGTTGTTTTGTTTGGTTTTGCCTATTCAAACAGCCCATATTTAAAACATGTATTCCATGATATAACGTGTTCTTTCTCAATGTAGCAAGTAAGTGAGTTAGTAGACCATAACAGAAATGAGATTAAATCATTTAAAGAAGGTTTTTTTTTTTTTTTTTACAAAAACAGCCAGAATTAGAGGCAAAGTGGTTTTCAAGTGCATAAAAAGCGATTGTTAGTCTGTTATTAAGACGTTCAGTTAAGGAACAAGGGAACAAGGAGATAGGAGCAGGAGGTAGGAAGCAGGAACTAGTCTAGAATACCTGTGTCCATACTTTGATTCATCTGCTGATCACTGGCCTCTCCATCCTCACTGATGTATCCGGGGGGAGGCGTTTCTGGACAAACATAAAAAGCACACAATCACACACACTCAAAAAGCAAATAGCAAACCCGTCTTAAATTACCAGTGGATATAACAATATCCACATTTCATGATATAATTTTATCAGAGCAGTAACAAGAGACACATTTTTTCTTTCATACCACACCATTGTCATCTCTTGTATCATCTGCAATCTTGTTAAGTGTCACTGACCTGGTATGTAGTTGCTCGGAGGTTCAATTCCTGCAGGGAAGTTTGTGTTCTCGGGGATGGAGTGGGTATAGTCGTCCAGAGGGGGTCGTTCAGTCAGGATCTCCGAGTGCCTGGGCACCAGAACAGCAGGCAGCACTGGAAAGTATGGAGATAGGAGTTTGTAATTGTAAGTCGAGGCACTAAATATTAGAGAGGTGTCTTAAGTTAAGTTCCATAGTAGTACTGATGCTTGGTCTCACCTGGGGTTTCGACCCTCTGGTAGTGGTAGGGGTTGATGCACACCTCATCTTTCTTCAGATGGAAGGAGTACTCACAGGCCTCGATGGCCCTGAGCTCGTGGTGACTGTGCAGGTCGGGCCACCTCCACAGACGGCAGTAGATCACATGAGGGGGGGTCTTTCTGTGGGACACTTGGAGAAGACCATCCAGGGATCTAGTTCAATCAGAATCACAAAATTCTATTACCATCAAATTATTGAGCACACCTGAATATAGGCCGCACCTGCAAAATTTTACAAGAAAATACATTTTGTACATATATAGGCCACACTTGAATATAAGCCGCATGTTAAATATGTTGTAACATGAGATATTTTCAAAGAAAGGACAGTGCACGGAGGTTTGTTGAGTTTTAAGGCGTGCTTTTTTTTCAAAGTGTGCCTGAAAATTGGCAGTATGGCACCAACACAGGATGAACATACCTGCATGTTGAAAAAAATAAAAACTAGTGCATTCTTCAGTGCATAATCTTTCCCCATGTCTGTCTCACTTTGGCATTTACTGCTAGAGAGTGCCCCCGGTGGCAGTTAGCCAGTAAAAAAAATCTATAAATTACCGCACCGCTGTATGGGCCGCAGGGTGTGGGGAAAAAAGTAGCAGCTTATAGTCCGAAATTTATGGTAGTCACTTGAAAGGCAACTTGTTGCAGTTATCATTAGAAACACACACATGATATACAGCAGACCAGTTCTCAATTTTCACTGTGCAGATGTGAAATCAAGCAGAGGAGCAGGTCTGCTGCACAAAGGTCACGGTAGTGGAGGGTGTAACCCTTCTGTCACTTTTAATTTTGTCCAAATCGGTTAAGAAATTATGTTGCAACAAGCAAACTAAGCTTTACAACATGCAACATTACACAATACTACAACTTTAGGCATTGTCCATATATCATAAAAACGACTACTTTAGGTATGCCCACACCTAGTTCTGTTAGGTATGATTCATATTTAAGACAGACTATTTGAATGTGATCAATTGCCTTGTCTGCTGTATTTAATTTACAGTATATGTCAATCACCCATATATACCAATGATGAGTCAAACTGACACAGTGTGTGATAATATTTGTAATCCATAAGTAGGAATGGGATGATATTAAAATTTAGACTGACCAAAATAATCACAATTAATGATATTATCACGATAATTATTAAACCAAGGCAGAATAATGTCTTCATATGTGGACATCAGAAATTTGTAGAGAAAAAACAAACAAACTGTATTGTGGCCGAGACAAACCAAAATGTCCCGACCTTTTTTTGGCAAGCTCTGCAGATTGATCATCTTGTTGGTCTTGTTTTTCAAATCCATAATAATTCCACACATCAGACATCAGACACCTTCTTAAGTGAAGGATATAAATGTGTGCCATCATTGGGATTCAGATCCACTGCCTGACCACTAGCCATGACGGTGACTGAGGTGAAGAACCATCCCCAATTAAGAACAAGCACAGAAGCTAACAAGTTTGACAGAGGGCCCCCTTGTGGACAAACACCAGAACTAACATCTAAGCATTGTATTGAAACTGGAAACATGAGGCAGTCTGGTGCCGTGATCACAATTATTTTAAAAAATGCCACAAACGATTAATTGCGGACCTTTAATAACGATTAACAATATTATCTTATATCTTCCCATACCTACTCGTAAGTAGTAGGAGCAGCAGTAGTAGTAGTATTAAGAACTACATCTGTACTCACCTGGTTTGGTCGGGGTAGCTGTACAAGCCTGAGGTGTCCCACTGTTCTATCGTATTTGGTGTGCTCAGGCCCCATATTTCAGAACAATTACTGTGAACAGAAAAAGCAAAACGGTCAGAATTAACCATGAAAAAGCAACTTCAATTTGCACATTATTACGTACTTCTATATTGGGCTGCGAGATTAACTGCAATCAAATTGAAATCGTAATTTAAATGGATGTAATTGGCAAATCACAAAAGCTGAAGGTTCGTATAGGGATGGGCAATATTTCGGTTCCAGTATTGGTATTGGCCGATATCACCATTCAAACAGACTGAGTAAAAATGGAAATAGAAAAGTGTTTAATGGCTGTATTTTTACACACACCCATGTAACTTATATTCCAAAAAAAGTGAATTAAGGATCTTTACTTCAACTTAAAATATCAGTTATTGGCCACAGCAGCAGGCGACATATCAAAATATATATAAAAAAAACCAAACTCCTCCACAAACTTGCTCTGCAAATAAACTGCTAACCCTGTAGTTTAGATTTGTACAAACATGTTCTGAAATGAAAAGCTTGCATATAGTTTGTCAGTTCACAGTTCTGTTTTTTTTTTGTCAATTCTTCTGGATGCATTTATTTTTTTTACTTTAACAGAATCCTAAAATCAAAACATAAATCGCAAATCTAATTGCAATGCTTGTCAAAAACACTGGAATTAATTATTTTTCCAAAATCATTCAGCTCTACTTCTCTCGTTCTTATTGTTCAATGATGTGGACTGTATTCATCAGACAGAATTACAGTATGACCTATTTGGATTAAGAAGCAAGGCAAACAAGTTAAATCTATATGAATGACAAAATAGTGAACCTGCCCTGGCCTGTAATCCCTTGGGAGGAACCCGCTGAGATCTTACAATTAATCCTGAATTTGAGAGCCATAATTATGTATTAAGCAATAATTAAACCAGTCTCGATCACTTTTACAGACTATAATCATTCTAACAGTCACTTCTGAGGCAACAGTCTACAGACATACAAGTAGTCTGCAACATAATCTTCTCATTCAACAGCAAGTTCATTGAGTCCAGGCTAAAAGGAGGACACCTTTTTTCACCCTTGAAACTGGTCTTATTCTGATTATAATCAGAAATTTTTTTTAGGGTTGACAAAAGTATTGAAAATCGGACAGAAAACGATGCAAAAACTAGTAATGAAACTAGACACTCATCTGAACAGCATTGATACTGAAAAGTCACATTCACAGGACAGAAATGGAACTAGGAAGTACGAGCACATAAGTCCTGTCCTCAGGTCTCTGCACTGGCTTCCTGTAGCTCAAAGAATAGACTTTAAAGCAGCTCTGCTTGTGTATAAGTCTCTCCATGGCCTACCACCAAAGTACATCTCCAACATGTTAGAGCCACATCAACCATTTTGCACTCTGAGAACTTCAGGGACAGGCCTCCTGTTGGTGCCCAGCGTCAGGACTAAACATGGAGAAGAGTTTCAGTTTTATGCAACTAAAACCTGGAACAATCTTCCTGAAGATGTGAGACAGGCCTCTACTTTGACAATGTTTAAATACGGGCTCAAAACAGTTCTGTTTAGCTGTGCATACGATTAAAAGGTTTTTATTCTGCACTCTTCTGTTTTAACGTTAATTTTATGATGATTATTTGTAATTATTTATGTTTTGATTTGTGTGAATGTCCTTCATATTCTGTAAAGAACTTTTTAATTACTTTGTGTACGAATTGTTCTATACAAATAAACTTGCCTTAAATAAACCTTTCCTGAATAACCTTAGAATGATCTTGAGGTGTAACAAGTATAAAACCACATAGACTAGTATACGCCCATGGACCACTATGGAACCTTCCTGGACGACTGAGGGATTATCCAGTTATGACACCACATAATAATTAGAATTGCATAAACAAGTTTCTTTTCTTAAACAAGCAACAACATCGTAGCACTGTAACAACACAAATGACAAATATACCAAAAAGCACCGATACAGCAGCTGACGATAGCATAACGATGTATTAATATTTCAATATCTTGGCACACCCCTAACAGTAACATAAAACAAAGTAATACAATTTAATGTTCAAAATCCAGTTCTACTGTGTTTTTATTATCCACATGCTATCAGCATCGGTATTGTGTATCGAGCATATTCCTTAGTATTGAAATCAAGTTTGAAATTTTAGCATCATGGCAGCACTACTAAAAATAGAGCAATACAGCAAATTAAGTTGGGTTAATACTTTAAGGCAAATTAAAGTGGTGCTGTCATCCATTTTTATTGTCCAATCATAACTATTGTGTAATTTAGACATATTTTGGCCCTTAATGTAATTACCTCTGCACATGTTACAGCTGCTGCCCGTGTCCAAGAAGTAAAATTCAAAATTTGCCAAAATTGAAAAACTAGCAAAAACTAGGAAAGTTTTTTTTTTTTGTAAAATCTTAAATAAAATTATGTTAACTATGTTTTGGTGAAATCAGTAATCTAACCTGTCATTTGCACTTACAGTGCAAAACCGGGCAGTTTTAAGTACTGAATATAATGTGTATTTAAGAAATTGACCATAACATCCACAGAAATTAACTCCTAACTTTTTATGAATGTATTCTGATTGTAATGAACCGGATCACTAAAGAACTACTATAATGAAAGTCAACAAATGTAGCATGAGGTAAGTGCCACGAGTTGGGTACATGTTGTTTTGAGCAAATTAGCCATCTGCTTCACTTTATCGCAGCATGGTTTGCATCTACAACTAGACTTCCTGTAGCATGCTATTATTTGTATAATTTCTCCTGATGCATGGAAAAGGAAAGGTCATCAACAGAACAAAAGGCTCTACAAAACACTGGCACAAACCTATAACAAGATTAATTCATTTTAGAGATTGGCTATTCCAGAGAGGAAATTGCCCTGTGTCTGTGTGCGTTTGTCATGTGTGTATGTATTTGCTCTCTTTATGAGAGGTGGTATGTAGCTGCCATCTTATGTACTAGTGTATATATTTCTACACTGTTTTCTATGTATTTATTGTATTGTAATTTTTACTCTTGTTTTAGGTGGACAGTATCTGCTGTCAAGGGACTACGGTGAAAAATAGCCTTTGGCTAATTCTGGCATATTTACAGAAATGTTGATTAATATGCACTGTCCCTGAAATAATTAAATTTAAATAAATTACAGTGGTACCCGTTTTATCGCGGGAGTTACATTCTAAAAGTAACCCGTAATAGGCGAAATCCTTAAAGTAGTCAGCTTTATTTTTTACAATTATTATATATATTCTAAGGCTGTAAAACCCCTCACCACAAACTTTATACACTTTTCTCAGACAGGCATTAACATTTTCTCACATTTCTCTCTTGTTTAAACACTCTCAAAGTTCAAACCTTTGTAGGTGCCTTTGTCGGTGCAGAACATTTCATCGACATTGTGGTCTGTCGCTGTGAAAACTTGCAAAAATACAGCACTTCAGAGTCACTGCTAACGATCGAACATTTATGTAAATTTGGCAAGCTGAATGCATTCTGTACTGTACAGAAGACACGGCACAGTGGAGACAATGGTCTACAGTTCCTTAGCCAATCAGGACACAGAACATAATGCGTGCTCATACGCTACAAAAAAAAAAAAGCATGCAAAATGGCACAAAAAAAATCTGTGAAACAGCAAGACCGTGAAACGTGAACCATTTATAGTGAGGGACAACTGTATAAAAAATTATTCTAGTGAAGGTGTTATAACAAATCAGAAAACAGTATCATATGGGTCCTTTAGAAGCTGAATTTCTCCACATTATTCCAATGACACAATGACCCCATAGCAGGCAAATGTAACAAAGTAAGTTTTTATATTTTTACTTGTTGTGAGCTTTTCTGCAGCAATACATCATACTTAAAAGGATTAGCTTAGTGTGCATGCTTAGGTTACTGCATTTGGTTTCATTAGCATAAATCCACAAAATACAAACTCATCCAGACCAATTCAACAATAACAAAATGTTTGGAGAATGTAGTCTACGTATTAGTAAAATAGATGCCCTTCTGCCTACTTAGTATTTAAGTTTTAAACTCCAAGATCAGAAGCAACCATTGGAAAATGTTGCCTTTTGCACATGTTATAATTTCATAATATTTCTAATCCCTACTTGCACTAAATGTCTATCCATTTTACCTGGGAATGGTGACACATTTGGTGTTGCAGTTCTGTGTGGCAATGGCCTTTTCCAATTCGTCCAGCTGTCCCGTCTTCTTAAGCTTTTTCACCAGAATCTTGACGGCCTTCTCGCACCATTTGTCCTCCTGACCATTCTGCTCTCCTCCGCCCGCTCCGCCCGGCCCGCTGGACGACTTCTTCCACCCCAGCAGCCTCTTCACAACCGGAGGGGTGAACGGCAAGATGGAGGACATGTCTTCTCAGCTGATGTCCAAGCTCACTCAGGTGAAGGAGGAGTGACGTTTTTAAAAAAAAAACCTTTGGGCCCTTGCTTCGAGGGGCCCGTCTACGTCTCAGAGGGTCACAGTGTGGAAGCCAGGGTTAGCAGGAGGGACTTGATGTATGCCTGAGGGGAGAGTGATGAAAAGATTTAGTTATTTAGTTGAAATGTAAAATGTTTAAAGCAACTATAGTGGATACAATACAAGTAGTAACAAGTAGTAGTAGTAGTAGTAGTAGTAGTAGTAGTAAGCGTTGGTTTGGTTATCAAAAACCAGAAAACTAGCTGCTGCAGGCCTACTGAAGTCTACAGCAGTTAGTCAAGTCAAGACCTAAAGTTGGAGTAAAAAGTAATGTAATAAAGAAAAAATTGTTCCCAAAACAATATCTTTCAACTTAATATTAATGCCGTCACAATTTCAATTCAAACTCAATTTTGATACTGAGGGAAAGGCTAAGGCTTTTCCAGTTTAATACTCGTTCAAATTAGTATCTAGCTTCATCACTGCATAACTAGTATCAATTAGTATCTGTATTTTGATAGCCTTACTTCATATAGGCGAATTAAAATGTTAAACACCATGTTGAATATCCCTGATGCCTTTTTTTAGCTTGAGCATTTCTGATTGGGCAAACACTGCTTTTACTTACAGGCTTCACAACTTGCAAACTCTGCATATTCACTCACAAAGACAAATATTTGGGGCAAGTCCGACATAATGAATTACTTCAACAAGTGTGAGCTGTCAAACCGTTCAGAACCATGTTATTATGTTGTGACACAGGCCCACAGCACTTCACTGACAAGCGGACATTTGAACACTGCTTTTAGTATATCCATGTTATTCATACAGTCAAATTTTTACTTAATTAAATGCGATATTTTACACATTTAAATGAAAATGTATAAAACAGTTTGCATGAACACAAATCAATTTCATATCCTAACGAGTGAACTGCTTATTTATTCGTAACGACAAATTATATTCCCTCAGGGTTCAATAAATAGTATATAGTCTTGTTGATTCTAACTCTGATTAACAGCAGCAGGCTGGGTGCTAGCTACAACAGTGGGACATTTTACCCAAAACTCTACTATTTTGCCGGTGTTCGCCGGTTGTAACTAAAGACAACCACAAAGGGGGATTAATAACAAGCCTGTGTACAATCTGGGGTATGGTTTTGGTCATTTCAGGAGCACTGGAAGCGATTCAAGGAGGGGTCATCAAGCGGCTAGTGAGGCTAAAATGGCGTTAGCTTGGGCTCGAGATTCCAGGCATTTCGCTCGGGGCGGGGCATATCGTCCTATGTCATTCGTTCAGTTGTTGATCATTACGTAACTTTATAAAACTCTAAACGCGATAAAGTAGATTGTCATTAGCGTTAGATTAAGTGTTAAGGAGGTGCAAGGCCATTTTATCATTTCACATTGGCAAATTAATTCTATCTATAATTTAATCGTAACCTCACTGATATAAAGAGCCATTTTCCAGTTATTAATACAGTTCAAGTCAAAGACGACCCCTAGTCAAATTAGTAACATAAATTTATCTGTAAACGATGAATTGATGTTACTAATTAGTGTTTTGTTATCTATGGTTAGAATTACTATTCAATGGTATTTTAGGCTCTATATTCATACGAGCAGCTACAAGTAAAAAAATAAATAAATAAAAGACGGAATACACGCAAAAGTAAGTAAATTTAAAGAACTGAATAAAACATGATCCAAACGTAAGGAGTCTGGCCATTAAAGTTTATTTTTTTATACAGAATTATGCAACGGGGTCTCTTGAGGTTTCCTACTAAAACCACACATTTTTAATCATATTAATGCAACAAACTTGTCACATTTCTGACAAGTTTGTTTTGGACTAATTTTAGCAGTGAATTAATGACAATAGTGCTGAAAAGACGAGCTTGCTTTTTTATTTAATGGAGAAGTTTTGATAATAGAAGGCATAGCTTTCTGTTTGGATTGAAAAAATACAAAATGATTGTCTTAAATTTAGAATCGATGTAAATATCACAAAGCAAATCACGAATATTCACCAGTACCCATGATTAGCACGCCAACTGCGAGCGAAATGCCTGGGATTTTGCGAGTCCCGAGTTAGCTCCAGCTTGTTATCAAAATCCTTTTGTTGTGATCCACGAAAAACCCTCAGCGCGCATTTGACAGATCGGGCTACTTTATCACGCATCGTCAGCTTGTCTATTTACACCAGCACACAGATTAACAAAAAATATATGTCATACTGTTGTGAGAGTGCAAGTAGGAGCGGTTTATTTGCATGGAACTGTGAGTTTTAGGTGCAGAAACGAGTTAGCATCTCGGACTTCTAAATAGGCTCCCGCTGGCTAACGATGCTAACATGCATAACAACATGATCAAAAGTCGTGGAAAATACGAGTGTGTTTCGATATTTACCGTGTTTGCGTGCTCATAAACTCCACCCTTTCGTAGGAACGATGCAGCCAGTCCTATGATTCCCATAAAAGTGGAAAGATTGTTCTGAATCACGGCTAATTTTGACAAGGCTCTTCTCAAGTTGCTACAGGAGCTAGCTGTAGGTTTGGTAGACCGGAACAAAACAACAAACGTGCTGCCTACGTAGGAACTCTTAACTCCTCCCACTCTTCAAAGTATACATTTATTTCTGTCAAAATTTCTCAGATGACTATTTTACAGTACAGCAATGTTCTGCCTTATGTCTATCTAAAAAAAAATGTGCTTCAAATTTTCAATTTTTTTCATTTCTTCTAATTATATTAAATATTATATTGAGCTAGACTGCAGGTGAATTCCATGATAGAATTTACCTGAAAAATGTAGATGTTTGGAAAAGACACAATTAATATTGGATTTTTGGACCCAACCCAAAAACTATACTACTATATTGTTCAACATACATTTCAACAATGTAAGTATTAATTTAAAAATGTAAATCAAATGTAGCAATCACGCAATCTTTTCCCAGAAACCCTCAAAATTCACTGTTGACAGAACGTTCCAAATAGACCCTTTAGCCCCTCCCACTCATGTGTCAATCAATCAACCTGCATTGGACTCACCTGTTATCTTATAAATTCCTGTAGCGGCAAATCAGCCCCTTTCATTCGTTTTATTTTTATTTGTAACTATGCAATTAGTTTGTTTAATTTCTTTAGCCTTATTACAGCAATCGGGGCTGTTACAAGGTGAGACAAGTGGATAAAAACGCCCCTTAATATTTAAGCTATACTTTGTTCTTAAATATTAGTCATGTACAAAACCTGCTTTGTAACTACATTATTTAACATAAATGATCTTGATATATGCAGTTGTTTCTTCTGGGACGGCTCCATTAAAGTGTGGCAGAGGATCTAAAGCTTGTGCCGATGGTTCCGAGTGCATCTTGTACAACCATGTGTGTGACGGGGAGCCAGACTGCAAAGACGGATCTGATGAAGAAAACTGTGCTTCAGACTGCACTGAAGGTAATGCCAATTACAGTATAGATTCAATGAAAATGAGGATTTAAAAAAAAAAAAAAAAAAAAATTTATTTATTTATTCTTGACAAAACTGATGTTGTATAGAAATGCTAGAGCATTGTCAAACACACTATTCAGTAATGATAAAGGACATGATGAACCCTCAACTGGGTTCAGAACCTTAGAATATATTACACTGATAATATTATACCGATGGATAATGTCCATTTTTTTATTGTTTATATAATGCATTGATACATCTACATAAAAAACAAAAAGAAAAGTTTATTTGTTAAAGCCATTACAAACTGAAAAACTTGAAAGGTTTGGCTGAGTTCAAGACAATGATGGAGCACTCATATTGAAATTGATTCTGTGATGACCCACTAAATATTTATTATCTGAACAATTCCAGCCCAGTTTCAGTGTGCCCACGGGAGGAAGTGCATTGACAAGGAGCAGGTGTGTGATGGAGAGTCTCAGTGCCAGGACCGGTCAGATGAGCAGCACTGTACAACCACGAGCGATGGCTGTGTTCACCACTGTGACAACAAGAGCCGCTGCCTGCCACTCAATTTCCTGTGTGACGGCGAGAGGGACTGCCTGGATGGGACAGACGAGGCAGCATGTGGTAGTGCTTTTAACTATTTTATTCAATGCTTGCTATTTACCAGACAGTCTGTTGTGGGTTTTTTGAACCGACATCGATGTCCGATATTTCACATCAGTATCTGCATCAGTTATCGGCCCCAAGACAAACATTTGGTCCTTCTATGGATTTTAAAAGTTTAACAAGTTATAGTCAAGAATGTACTTATTGGTTTTGTGAAAAATAATATAACACATTTTTATCTGGGATATAAATTCACATTTCACTCATGAGTCTCTTTAAAAAGACAAATCTGAGGCAAAAACACAGAATGCGCAAACTGTATAAAACGATGCAATCTGCATAAATGACAGAATTAATAAAAATGATTGACATTAAAGAACACAATCTTCTCACCCTACTCCACCAGTGAACTTAATCGGAATATTTTTCTAATCTATCAAGTTTATTTGTAGAGCACCTTTCATACACACAGACAACTCAAAGTGCTTTACAACAATTTGCGAAATATAAAAGTTCATATGTTTAACAAAATAAGAAATATGTAAAACTAATAACTAATTAACTATGAACTTTTACACATGTTTCACCAATGTTGTCACTTCTGTGTCCAATTTTTATTTTATTCTACACTAAACTTTTGAAGCCATTGCATATCTATAACTCTGTAATTTGGTCCATTCTAATCTGTGATAGTTTTGAAAGAGTACGCTTAATGCCCTCGTGCTGTTTTTTTTTCCTCCTTTTAGGTCTACTACACTAGTCATTTCATGTTGACCTTGTTGACGTCTGTTCACATTTTCCTGGGTGATTCATGGGGTGAAATATCTATTGGTCACATTCAGGATGTATTTGTAGTAACTTAAAATTGTGCATTAAACAAAGGCAATATATACTCCTTTTTTATGAAAATTGCCTTATGCACAACTCCTGCTATGTGGCATCCCATAATATAGTTCTCTTTAACTATATTTCTGTTCTGTATTCTTTGCTCACCCTTTTTCAGAGGACCAAGATGAAGAAAAGGAAGACAAAAATATTATCACTTTATCAGCGCCATCTGCTGCTCCACTGAGCTGCTCTCTGGCATCCAAAGCGTGTAAAGACAACTCTGAGTGTGTCCTGTATGACCATGTGTGTGATGGGGAGGTGGACTGCAGGGACGGGTCAGATGAAGAGGACTGCCAATCGAAGTGTACTAAAGGTAAAGAGGGCAGTGCGTGGTTCTTGGGGACATAGTAAAGGTTAGCAATTTGACTGTACTCATTCTGATTTTGGTTATACATATAGAACAGTGGTTCTTAACCTTGTTGGAGGAACTGAACCCCACCAGTTTCATCTGCACATTCACCAAACCCTCCTTTATTGAAAAATAAAATATTATTTTCTTCAAATTCAAGACACATGTATGTTTTACTGGTGCACAAAATGAACCATGCATTAACATCACTGTGTTCAAAGAATAAAACCAGTACAATGCATAAACTCACAACAAATTACATATATACCTTTTTACAAAGACTTGGCCTTTTTAAATTCTACCACACTGAAATAATTTTTAACCTTATGTATTCCAATAATGAACTTATTGTATTTATGCTATATATATATATATATATATATATATATATATATATATATATAATTTTTACATCACCTAATTTCCATCAGGCTAGAATAATAATGAACATTTACTGCAAATCCATGTGACTTCTGCTGTTGCCTTTGAGAGACCAGTTCAGAAATGCATGGCTTCACCTTAGCCACTCATGTCATTTTCACAGCAAAGTCTGTTCCTTTTCTTCGTTTTTATTTCGTTTTATGTTTTTATGCCGTTGGAACAGCTCATTTAAGTCGGGCAGGTACTTCGATAGGCACATTAACAGGTGCATTTGTCGAATTTGGACACAGCCAGTGTCTGGAGACGCTCGCAGCACGTGAATCATGAGTCGGGTGCGTGTCTTGACCTCCACCGAACCCCTGAGACTGACTCATCGAACCCCTAGGGTTCAATCGAACCCAGGTTAAGAACCACTGATATAGAAGAAAGTTTATCCAAATATCACACTTGACTGCTTGATCACATTTTTCTATAAAGCTTTCACAATCGACCAGTAAAGCAACCAGAAAGCCAGTAGACCCTTTTCTGAAAGAAAACCTTAAAAAGCATGGGAAGGGGGAAAAGTAGAAATCCACTCCAATTAATGGGCTGGCTGTCTAGGACTTGTTAATTGACCTAAATCATTTTAATCAAAAAAGTATAACGTTGCGACATGGAAAAAAAAAAAGCCAGGGTTTTCCAAGAGACCTCTTCTGGTTGGATGTCCACCATGTTGCAAGACTGGTTTTCCGAGCAGAGGGAGACGGCAGACGTTTCACATTACATCTGTGATTTAAATATTTATTTGAAGATATTTAATGAGGCAAGACAAAATTGAAAAAGAAATGGTCTTGAAAGTAAATGCATTTTAAAAACGTATATACTTTTTTTTTAATGGCTGTGACAGATGTTAGCCACCATAGCAAAACAAAGTTCACAAATGTATTGCATTGTACTGGTTCAGCTTTAAAATTCCTTATAGCTGTGAAACTAGTCCAGTCAGTTTTGAATAATAATGTGAATGTATCAGATTTTTATTGAGTAAAAGTGAAGTCTCAACATGCAATTGTCTATCATACATACCAATTATCTGTCTAGAATGATACTAACATTTTCTTAGGCTTATTGCTTTACCCCCTGTTCATATTGCCCTTCAGGTCAGTTCCAGTGTGGCCATGGGCGTAAGTGTATAGAGCAGACTCAGGTGTGTGATGGGGTGCCTCAGTGCCAGGACCGCTCAGATGAACGGGACTGCTCGGGGCTGGTGGAGGGCTGCTCTCATCAGTGTGATGGCCGTAGCCGCTGTGTGCCATCCAGCTTTCTCTGCGATGGAGAGAGGGACTGCCAGGATGGAACCGACGAGCTCAACTGTGGTATGGGGATTTTAATATTGATCAAAAGATGAAGTTTGTTTTCCGACGCACTTTGACTAGCCGCTGTACCCATTTTTCCATTTGAGGTATGGAATAAATGAGTAATGACCACAGTTGGTGTAATGCTTTGAGAAAGTGAAATGCAAGTCCTCGGCATGAAGTGGTTCGGTTTGGCTGGCCTGGCTACTTTGCTAAATTACAGTAGTAGTTAAGTCACTTTTTCAGTTAAGTTAATCAAAGGGTTTGCATCTGATGACCTTCTAACCCCATATGTTTGTCTGGGCTTGGATCTGGAACGAAGGATGCGCCAACTTTAGAACTTTTGTTACTGAATGTGTTTTGACTTTCTCCCCTGAGAATGGCATATTTCAGATTTTAAATGCAAAGATTGAGTTTTACAATTTTTCAAATTTACATTCACGAGACTCTGAGGTCTATGCAGAAAAGTAGCTGCTAAAAATTTCACCTGGGGTTTACTAAAAACAAGGTACAGGTGGGTTTGACAAGTGTAGATAAAGGGTTGTTGGCAATTGATTATATTTAAAAGTAAATACTTGGTTTATCATGTTCAGTTCATAGATAAAAAAAAAAAAAGTGAAATTGATTGTCAATACAGCCCAAAATTATTCACGCTCCACAAACTGTTTCCCAGTGGAGAAACCATGCAGCCCCGGTGAGTTCCAGTGTAACAGTGGTCAGTGCGTGGTGGCCTCCATGCACTGTGACGGACATCCAGATTGTATCGACCAATCGGACGAGGAGCGCTGCTCCAAGCCTCCTGTGTGCGCCACCAAACTGCGCTGCCCTCACAGCAGAGAGTGCCTGGTGCAGGAGTGGCTCTGCGATGGGGACCAGGACTGCAGGGACGGCACCGATGAGAAGGTTGGAACATTCATTGATCAACTATTTTTGCTTGTAATTTTTATTTTTTTTATTTTTATTTTTTTTTTTTACCAGTTGATTGAATTGTTTCTATTCTAAGGACTGTCAAGTGACTCCAGTGTCATGTGGAGAGTTTCAGTGGACCTGTAAATCCAAAACTAAGTGCATCCCTGCATCATGGAGGTGTGATGGTTCCAGAGACTGCGAAGACGGCAGTGATGAGACTGAATGTGAGACAAATTTGAGCTGTTACCCGTTTTTTTGTTGTTTTTTTTTCCCCAAGATATATTCTGCCTAGCATTGTCACAGTACAAAATTTTTCATAGTCAATTTTAAAAGCTTTTTTTTTTTTTTGATTAAATTTTCAACACATAATGTTATTAGTATGTGATCTTGGGTTTTATCAGAACCTAGAGACCACACTAAGATGAAACTGTTGAAAGATCAAATATTTTCCAGTTATGTTTTGTTTTTTTAGTATTGATACTTGCTTAAATGAGCATCTAGTTTCAATAGTGGTTTTAGTGATTAGTATCAGATTTTCAATACTTTTGCATTAAACTAACTTTTGGCCTAATTCAAATGTACTTTATTCATGAAAGAATTCTGACTACGTCAGTGGTAATTTGATGCTACTATGTGTGCATTTTTTCCCCTCATTATACACTTAAGGCACAAACAACCAGGTAAAGTATGGTTAAAAAGTATGTATGTATGTTTTGAATTTATTTTGTCGTTTACACCCAATTCATGTATTTCCAGGTGATGTGGTGAAATGCCCCTCTCACCAGTTTCAGTGCAGAGCAGGGGGCTGTCTAGACTCTGGTCTGGTCTGTAACGGTGTTGGAGACTGTGTGGATGGGTCAGATGAAGGAGGAAGCTGTGGGGTCAAATGCACAGAAGAGAAGCGCCACAGCTGCTCACAGACCTGCCTCAATACACCACAGGGACCCGTGAGTACAAAGCTGCTAGTGCATAACGTTTACAAAATGTTTCAAATTTACCTTTTCAATTTCCCTGTTACACTATGCTTTGCCATGAATTATCTGTTCAACTTGATTTCTAACAGTTTATAGGCCTATTAAAGTGTTGTATTAAAACAAAAATTGCATCTGAACAATATTAATTTAGCTGCCCCTTAATTTGTATTAAATATTAGTGTCCTATAGAACGCTGTGGTGATGTCAAACCCAGCAAAGTGTATCATATTGAATGGTCTTGTTGTAGCGTTGCAGCTGTTCTGAAGGATACAGACTGTTGGAGGATGGTGTCACTTGTGTAGATGTGGATGAGTGTGAGGCCAGGACTCCTGTGTGCAGCCACATCTGCACAAACAGCCCCGGCTCATTCACCTGCTACTGCCATCCAGGATATATCATGGAGCCAGACGGACGACACTGCAAGATCACGGGTAAAAAAAAGCTAATGAGTTTTGTGGAGCTGGTTGTACTTTGTTCCTTTTTGGTGACTTAAATTAGGGTCTTTTTTTAATATATATATTTTTTAATTTGTATTGGTGATGATACACTGAATATCATTGCATTCCTGATCTGACTACTTTTACCCATTAAAAAGATATGTTTATATGAAATTATTATTGCTAGCACAATGGAGTCCCATTGCCATAGGTTAAAACTAATGTTGTTTTTTTTAATGGCACTGTTTGTAGATGTTTGTAGAAATGAATATTACATTTATAAGTGACTAAAAGCTCTGTATCATTTCAAAATGGATTTTTCTGCTCAATCTTATTTTGCTTTTTTAAAGAGATTTAATTTAATAGTGCATTTTGTGCCACACAAACACTGCGTACACAGTAATTGTATACACATTTGATTTCCTGGGGGTGATGTACAGAAGGATGGGGTGGACATCCAGCACAATACTGTAAATGGTTCAATGTTGCTATATTGACTATCAAAGATGTATATTTTTTTAATACATGGCCTATATTTGACACAAACATTGGCTGTAGGTCTGACTGTGGGGGGAGAAAATTGAAGAAAATCTGATGTACTGTTTGTTCCAGGTGAGCCGCTTCTGTTGTCATCCATCTTGAATGACTTGTTTGTGGTGGGGCTCCGCAGTGGCAGCGTGAATGTCCTGCCATCGTCTACCAAAAAGGCTATCCTCTCTGTGGACTATGACTGGAGGGAGCGGCGGGTCTACTGGGACAGCCTGGACTCAGACAGCATTAAATGGTCCTCACTGGACCACAAGATCACCGGCACTCTCATTGAAGGTACCTGCATCTGATACTACTTCTGTGTGAAGCAACAAAATGGTAACATCTTTTTTCCCTAGGGGTCCGAGCTGATTCGGTGGCTGTGGACTGGCTTGGGAGGAACCTGTATTGGATTGATGGAGTAAAGAGTCAGATCTTTGCCATTCAGCTCCCATCACCCACTGTGACAAGACCGGACTTCACTGTGATCCTGGACGAAGACTTGGACCAACCAAGATCTTTGGCTCTGCTCCCACAAAAAGGGTCTGTAGTATTTGAAAAATTTTAAAGTGTGGTACTGATGCCAATTGTACTCTCATTGTTCTGTTTTGACCACTTCTGGTTTAGGCCTGTTCTTTGTTGGTTTAGTTCAGTAAAAAAATGTCACTGAAAGGTCTATCATCAGGTCTTGCTCCTGAGCAGGTTGATGTTCTGGACAGAGATTGGCACCATAGTGAAGATTGAGCGTGCTGGGATGGACGGGTCAGAGAGGAGGGCTGTGGTGACCTCCAGTCTGGGGTGGCCTGTGGGAGTGGCCTTGGACCCAATCTCCAACAGAGTCTATTGGACTGACCAGCGTCTCAGGGCCATAGGGTCTGCTACTCTGGACGGGGAGGACATCCAGGTGAGAGATTGGGGGGGTGTAACTATAAAAATTTCATTTATGAAAGATCTTTAAAAATGAGATGCAGCATAAGTGCTATTTTTTTTCTTAATGTCATATTTTTACTGACTATTCAAAATCGGTAGTAATGACTTAAATAGCATTTTCACCAACTAACACTATGGTAAAAGTATATATTAAAAGATATGTTTGTTTTTTTTAGACTCAAATGCACTTTACAACTATTCATTCACTCCACAGTCGATAAGCTACTATTGTAGCCATAGCTGCCCTGGCACAGTCTGGCAGAAGCGAGGCTCCCAATTTGTGCCATTGGCCCCTTTTTACCAGCATTCCCACACACCATTCATACTAGGCAATGTGGTTTTTCATATTAATGAAAACTTTCATGAAAGTAAAGAGTGGAGACTATCTGACCATAAACTCAAAATCCAATAAAAACTATTATTTATATATATATATATATATATATATATATATTTTTGCTTTATTGCTTCATGGGATGTGTAGACTAAAATATTATGGATTTAGTTTGACACAAAGTTTTTGATCAAAATTGCTACTGCTGCTTAGCATATTTCACCAAATAGTATTATCGTACACAATTGCTTCATACCCATTAGTGTCATGGTATAACTATTAAAATTCCCCCAAATGGTTGTCGTTTTTTAAAGTGTCACTCACACCGTTTCAAGGAAATGTGCTGTGCTATTGGTTAACAATGAGTAGCTTCTGTCAGTGGTATTGGATGGATTAAATGTGTTTTCAATACTGATGTGATAAATATTTCTGCATTTAGATCCTACAGATGGAGACCATCAACCCATTTTCTTTAGCAGTCTTCAATGACATGATGTACTGGTCTGACACGAAAAGGAGAGTGGTGCAGGAAGCCACTAAACTCACAGGCAAAAACAGACGAGTGCTTCTCAAGCGGCCCAGACAGCCTTTTGGAGTGAAGGTGAGTAAAATTACATTTTATCTAAATAATTTATTATGCTTTTAATTGGCTACTCAAATACTTCTATCATTTAAAATGTGTCAGTTTTCTAGTCAAAACTTCATAATTAAGTGGAAGAAGGACTAAACCTAACTCGGCTCAAGCACTAAAAGTTTAAAGGTCCAGTGTGAGTTTTATGGACGAGTATGCCACCTGCTCATCTCCATGGAGATATTATTGGTTTAGAGACTGGCAGGTGACAGCATATGGCCAGGTTACAGGTCAAGATGTTGGAATACATTTTAGATAGATTTTATTGGCCCAAAATAAAAACATTCAGCATTCCAGTGAGCAGGATCATCTATTTAATTATGAGTTGTTTGTTGCTGTGCTTGAAATGCATCACAGTATGGCATCATTTTTATGGTAAATGACTCGCATTTCTAATTATGTTGTCCTGTAGCAAAAATATGCATTTTTTTCTTTCAAGATATGGCTCTAAAATGAATCATTTGTATGTCTTGACAGGTAATGCACCCGCTGCTGCAGACCTCCATAGAGTGGCCCTGTGAGGCTAAAGGCTGCTCCCACTTGTGTGTGCTGGCCCCTGGCCCCAGAGCCGTGTGCAAGTGCCCCCCTGGCCTCCTGCTGTCTGAGGATGGACTCGCATGCTCCAGTCCAGTCAACACAGCCCTTCTTCTCATGCTGGCTCCTTCTACTGTCACTCAGGTAATGGTAAAAGCTGAAATTAAATGTAGATCAGACCTGGATGACTGAGGGATTACACAGACATTACTCGGGTAATGAGTAAAGCAAGGTCTGTTACTTAAAGACTGGACTTGTCTGGATAGTTTTGACTGGAGCTTCCGCCACTTTTCACCATCACTGAAATGTTCCACGGTGCGTCATAAAATGTACTTTCATGGAGACAAGCAGGTGACGTCACCAGGTCAACTAAAAGTATCTTACTCCTTACCTTGTTATTAATCATTTGAATTTAGTATTAATTATGAAGTATACAATGTTTTTTTGTTTTTTTTTGTCTTCCTAGATCTACCTACAGTCCCGACACACTGCATTTGGATTAAAGGACTGGCCTGAACACTCAGCCCTACAACTCCCCAGCATCAACCAGGCAGCCATTTTGGACTACAGCTTCAAAGACAGCACTTTATTTGTAACAGACGACAGCACAACGTCACTGAGCTACCTCCAAATCAAAGATGGAGCCCTGAGTCGTCCCCACCAGCTGCTTAGAATCCTGGATGACACCATTACCGCTATGGCTTTGGACTGGGTCACTTTGAATGTCTATTGGAGTAGCAGTAAACAGCAGAGGATACATGTAACTTCTACTACAAATATGTACACAGCTGTTGTTCTCAAAGAAGGCATCGGGCGAGTTGAGTCTATCGCGTTGCATCCTCAAAGCGGGCGTGCTTGTTTTGCTAACCAGGTGTCGGAGGCCGGGGACACTGGGGCCACCATAGAGTGTTCAAACATGGACGGAGGGGAGAGGAGAGTGGTGTGGAAAGATGCAGTAACCCCAACGTCACTAGTCTTCACCAGCGATGGGAAATCTGTCTACTGGGCGGATACTAGTGAGTAATGGTGGGCAAATTGGTGAAAATTCAGGGTTTTGGTCAGGATTTTGACACTACCTTGATTCTTGTAGCTTGAAAGTTGGAGTGGGTGGGGCTTCCACCACCTTCTTGTGTCCATAAAATTCCTTAACTTTGCTTGGAATGCTCCACAGCATGGCATTAAAGTGTTTTTATTGGATTCTTTCTGTGAGCTGGGTCACCTCTTCAAGTTATTTTTGAGCATGTTTTTCAAAGATCTGACCTGTAATGTGGCCTGATAACGTGGAGATGAGCTGGTGGTGTACCCTCCTACTAAAAAAGGTACACCATGGAACTTTTCTGGAGATTTAAATACCTTAAGAGGTCATTGTAGCAATCTGCTGCAAAGAGTTCATACTTCACTGTAATTGGTTCAGTGAAACTCTGAGCATGACGGGCTGACCAATTGACCTTATCCCTTTTTTGCCTTGACTTTTGCCTCTAAATTTTAATTTTTTCTTGGTCGCTCTTCCGGTTGAGTGGGAATCATTAATTTCGATGGAGCATTTGATACATTTTGCCACTAAAATTAAGTAGGTTGTTGGTAAATGTTGCTCATGCCATTTCATTTTGTTGGGATTGGTCAAACACAAAATTTGACAATTGACATAAATGCAACAGTTACATAGGAAAATGAATCTTATAAAACCTGCTCCTTTCACACTTGATGAAATATAAACCACAAACATGTATGGGGCTGACTGATGACTTGGTCCGTAGTTGTGGATTATTTTAAATTCATTAAAATAAACATTTCCTCAATTGTTCTCCATTCCATCCATGTGACTGAGGAAAATATTTATCCTTTTTACTCCCCCCCCCCCCCCCCCCCCCCCCCGTCACCCCAGAAATGTAAAACCTTTCAATGTTGCCAGTTTAGTTCTAGCCATTCTCTGTACTGGTTTTAGGTTGCTAGTGTCTAAATGAGAACTGTTTTTATGCACAGGTGTGGGAACAATCAGCTCAGTGCAGTTGGATGAGCTCGCTTACACAGAGTTTAAAGTCGCTGATGATTTGGCGGCCGTGGCTTTGAATGAGGATGTGCCGCTATGGATGACCACTGGAGGTAATACTTTAATTTATGATTAAACTTCTTTTTTTTTTTTTTTTTTACGTTTCTGTATTGTATAATTTACTCCTCAGATGTGACCAGAGTTTGGTTCCTGGATGAGCAGCAGCAAAATAAGATGTGGTTTGAAGTGGGTACTAAAGTGGTCAGTTTGAAGGTGTTCAGCAGAGCCAGCCACAAAGGTAATTTGATACAGTCCTATTAAAAATTACTGCTAAAATGTATTTTCTGTTGATTCTTCTTGGCAAGTTATGTATTTCAAGATTTATTTTGGTGGTTCAAATTTTCTACTGGTTCTGAAACCTCAATGTTTGTACGTCAATGTTATTTTAATACATTTTAAAATTTCAGCTATGCAGTTCTATACAATATTGAATCCAACATTGGCCTCATGGAAAAAAAAATGACCTGGGCAATTTTTCTCTCATTCTGCTTTCCGAACCCTGCTGCATCTGTAGGTCATTCACTTTTTGTCAAACACAATCGGCTTATCAAGTTATCATCTTGCTGTGAAGCAATACAATAAGACAAAGGGTTCTATCCCCTGGTTGCCTGGGCATTTGAGTGGAATTTACATATTTCACCCCCTGGCTGGGTGGGTTTCTAGGTTCCTGTAGTTGGTTTATTTTCCCAAAACCCTTAAAAACTAAGGCAGTTGAGCTATGAGGCTAATGAAATTTATGTTGAGGGATCAACGTACTTCAATTTAAAAGACCTTCAAGTTATTAATATTTTTACACTTGCTTTAGCAGTATTTCATTATGCAAAATACACTTTATGCACATATTGTCTGTATTCTTGTATCAATAACTGCACTGGTAAATCTCTAAGTCACTTTTGCCCTCCTTTTACCAGGTTCAAATCAGTGCTCCGTGGACAATGGGGGCTGCTCTCACCTGTGCCTGCCCACCGCAGAGGGCCGATCCTGCAGATGCGCCCATGACCATGCCCCCCTGAACTCCACCCACTGTCACCCACACCAACACTGTCCCACAGGAAGCAGGCTCTGTTTGGATCAGCTCTCCTGTCAACCCATAGACAAGTTCTGCAATGGACACGTGGACTGCCCCGACCACTCTGACGAAAACTGTAGGTCTTTACAAAAACTAAAAGTTAACAGTCTACATTTAAAATCTATTTAGTCATAAATGAGGCATTATATTACACACTGGTATTATGGTGAGTAATTTCTAAAAGATGAACATGTGTAGCTATCCATAGCAGTCAAATCAAAACCAGTTTTAATCAGTGTAATTCAAAGGTTGCCAGTTTTGAAGTACCACCATTTCTTTCACAAATAAAATCGTATCACTTCATAATCTAGTTATTTTTTATGCAGAATAAGTCGCATTTCAGAACATGTTTGGAAATATGAACAGACACTAGATCCGCACAGTCTGAAATGTGAACTTTGCAATTTTTCTGACGAGCATTGTGATTCTGTTCAGTCCTGTTCCATATTAAGACGCTCTCGAAAAAACAGACCTACAGAATTTGTGATGACATCTAAAACTAATCCTTAATTCAACATGCTAACCCTCTATGTGCTCCCCTTTAGGCATCACTCAAAATGAGAAGTCCTCAGGTATGGTCCCTGGCCACACACACCACCGCAATCATCCTCCTCCTCAGTCTTTCCCTGCTCTCCCCAAAAACGCAAGCACCTCCCTGAACACCAGTGAAGGGCTCTGGACTGTGGACCTGGAGCAGTGCAGTTTCACCCGGTGCAGCGGTAGGGGGCGCTGTCTGGTGGTCGATGGGAAAATGCAGTGTGCCTGTTCTCTACTGTACAGAGGTGAATCCTGTGAGGACAACCTGCTGAAGAGCCTACAGGAGCCTCTGGTCTATGGGGCCGTGGGACTGGCCACACTGGTGGCTGTCATTGTGGCGCTGGTCATTTTTAGGAGAAGAAGAAATGATGAAACCAGGTGAGATTGACAGACAAGTCGTATTAAAAGTACTATTCATCAAAAGTGAACTCCTCCGATTTTGTGAACAGCCACCATTAGTGTCTTTCAGCTTTTACAATGTGATGTCATTATCCCAAATTGGACAAGAGACAGTTTTTCCTATTGATAACCCTGCATTTTTGTGAATTTATCTTTTGGATATTTTAACCTGATCATTTCTATTAGTGGCTAGACCCCAGAAGTCACTATTAGAACAAAATCAGCATTTTAACAAAATACTGAAGGGGTGCAGCTAAAATGTATAAAATATCTATAGAATGTTATGTCATTTGAAGCCCAGCAGTAGAACTATTTATCAGGATGACCTGTTGTAACTATTAACCCTATGAAAAATTGACTTGACCAAAGAGTGCAATCACTAGTAAAGATTCTACAGCCCGTTCAGCACTTTGTCCAGAGGCATTTTTTTTAATGTAATTTAATTTTTTAATGGTTAACTGGATTGTTGCATAGCTTATTGTACATTTATGACAGGGGTGTCATCACACATTTTAACCGAGGGCTACATCAGCAAACTAGCTGCCTTCAAAGGGCCAGATGTAAAATAAATCTAACAGTTAATTGTTTATGTATTACTTATTCAAGTTACAAATATTGCATATGCATTTGCCTAGATGTAAAACTATGGCTGTGTAACTGCGTATCTTGTGATTAAAATTAAATTTTAAGACCACATTTTATGTGGCCCTCAACGGGGTAAATTAAAAGGTATGATGGAGGTCCACATTTGGCCCGCAGACCTTTGTTTGTTGCATAATTATCCTCAAATCACATGTGTCAGCTGTTAACATTGGTCTGATTAATGACCGTGCAGAAACTAACAGTTATCAAGTTAACTTGATTTCATACAAAGTCTTGTCCCTGCTAACTGACTACCTGTGTTTAGGCCAGTGAAAGTGTGTATAAGTTTTTCTTTTTGTAAACATTAAACTATGTTGCATCATAGATGCTCTAAAATGGGCGTTAATACAGTCTTCTAGTTTAATAACTACGGTTCCTTTTAATGGAGCCTAAATTATTTAACTACTAGTAAAAGGCAAGTCATCAATCAGATCTTTGTGAAAAGGTCTTAATGTATTTAGTCATTAAATCATTTGTAACACTTAAGATTTCTAATAATTTAAGCAAACAGTAATTTTAGTGTTTATAAAGTGCTTAAATGTAGCAACCCAATAACAACTTAGGACTAGTATATGGTCCCTAAATTAATGTTCAATTCTGACAGATTTAAAGTATTTTATGATGACATAACATTACTATTATAAAACAATTACACAAGATGCCATTCAAATGTATAAAGTCTTATCCAAATGCACTACAGGTGGCAAACAGCTGTTGTCAAATAACTTGAATATAAAAATACATTTGTTTTGTGCAGTGGAGCGGACCCACCAGCCGTAAGAGAGACCAGTCTGACAGAGATTGAGACCAAAGCAGAGACCAAAGCAGAGCCCAGCCCCTCCACACAGACCTCCCCCACTGAACCAGACAAACCCGAGGTGACCAAAGAGTTAAAACCATAAATCAAATATACATGCGCTTGGAGGGGGTGTAACGTCTGCATTTTCTCTTCCAGGAAGTGGTGACTCCTGTAGACTGACAGTGATTTAAGACTGATGGCTGATTTTAAATAAACCGTATGAGTTTACACTGTGTCATGGTGGCATTATGTCTTGATTGTACAGTATCCTAATACAGAGTAATGTATTTATGTTTGCAGCTTTACATCAGTGAAATGGGAGCTCTGTGCTATAGGAAACTTGAACAAATTTGCTAGGCATTAGGAAATGTATTTAACTGAAATAATCCTATCCTTCATATATGTATACCCTTAAAGAGGATGAAAAGTTATGAAATGTTTTGGAAGGTTTTATGGAATTTTCTTCCACACAATAAAAAAAAAAAAAAGATGGGACAATAGACAGAAAACTCAGATCCCTGTTGGTGTAAGGTTAGAACTACATGATCTTTGAAAATATAGGTCTGTAGCGGAATCAAGAAAAAATCTGTTGCCAAAATTAAAGTTGGTGGTGAAGTACAAAAACATGTTTTGGTCCTTGTGGCTCCTTGTGGGGGGCTGCTGGGCTACAATTGGAAACAACTGTCCATGCATACTTTCTTCTGCTTATCCAGGGCCAGGTTGCAGAGGGCAGCAGTCAAAGTATCCTTCACCTGACACTCTCTGCTGGCCTGGGAACACCAGCCGAAGCTGGACATATACATTATATAGTATGTAAACCAGAAGTTTACATACACTATATAAAAAGACACATGCTTTTTTTTTCTCACCGACATGAAATCAGACTAAACTGTTTGTTTTAGGTCAATTAGGATTACCAAAATATTTCGATTTGCTAAATGCCAGAATAATGAAGGTAATGAAATATTTCATTTTTTCAAAGTCAGATGTTTACATACAGTAAAATTACTATGCATTTAAGCAATTTGGGAGAACCCAGATTATGTCAATAAATCCATCTGGAGCTTCAACAGGCATGACAACATTTGAGTTGGACACCTGTGGATGTATTTGAAGCACACCTGAACTGCACTGCTTCTTTGTAACTTCATGGGAAAGTCAAAACAAATCAACGATATCAGGAAAAGAACTGTGGACTTGCAAAAATCTGGTTCATCCTTGGAGGCAAGTCCCAGAAGCCGGAAAGTGCAACATTCATCTGTTCAAATAATTATATACAAGTATAAACATGAGAATGTCCAGCCATCAAACCGCTCAGGAAGGGGATGAGTTCAGTGTCCCACAGATGAATGTGCTTTGGTCTGAAATGTGCATATCATCCCAAGAACAAGCAAGAGACTTTGTGAAGATGCTGCTGAAGCTGGTGTGTCATTATCCACAGTGAAACAAGCACTGCTCTGACATGGGCTGAAAGGGCACTCTGCAGAAAGAAGACATTACTCCAAAATAAACATAAAAATCTAGATTTTAGTTTGCAAATAAACACGGGGACAAATACCTTAATTTTTAGAAACATGTCCTGTGGTCTGACCAAACTAAAATTGAACTGTTGGGTGATAATGAGCATTGTTACATTTGGAGGAAAAAGGGGGAAGCTTGCAAGCATGTTGTGGGTTTGTTTTGCTGCAGGAGGGACTGGTGCACTGCACAAAATAGATGGCATCATGAGGAAAGACCATTATGTGGAAATACTGACAAACTGGTTAGAGAGCGGCTTAAGGATAACAAACTCGGTGTTTTGGAGTGGCCATCACAAATCCCTGATCTCAATCCTATTGAAAATGTATGCATGAGCAAGGTGGCCAATGGGCCAAATTCCTGCCAACTATTGGGTCAAACCTTTTGGATATCCTTCCATAAGCTTCTCAAATGTCATACAGTTTAAAGGCAGTGGTTCCAAATAATAAACTCTATGTAAACTTCTGACTTTAGAGAAAGTAATGACAAATTGTCTAAAAAAATCCTTTTCTCATTATTCTAGCATTTACCAAATAGAAGTAATTTTGGTCATCCCAATTGACCTAAAACAGTCTAATTTCATGTAAGACAGAAAAAAGCATATGTCTTTTTATATCGTGTATGTAAACTTCTGGTTTCTACTGTAGTAGTTTCCATATCACTGTGGAAACTATGGAAGCTGCCCCTGGCCCCTAATGCTACTGTTTTTGAGATTATGATATATTGGCACCATTATAAAAGATTTCTATGTAGTATTGAAACACTATTCAAACACTTGCCCTTTTCTGATCTGTAATGTCTCATCAAAAACATACCTGGAGTTTTGTTCCATTCACATGTTTAACACACAAAACCTGCATATTTAGGCTGAGTTCTTATTACATAGTAGAACAGTGTTTGTGAGATCATGTGGTAATACAGGAAGCGCTCCACTGCGTTTTTAAACTCCATACACCCTTCAAAAGCAATAGGCAATTCCAGGGCTGAAATTATCCAAATGATTCTAGTGAACAGAAGGTGTAAAAGGTAGCTGTTAATTTCACAACTCAACTAAGGGGTAACTCAAACATGTGCAAACAAACCACATCTCAGCCATGTTAGAATGCTGTTTAAGTGTACTTTTTTGGGTAATATAGGACCTTTAATTTTGCCAAGATGGTATTTTCACAAATTTTTTTCCTCCAGACATTAAATTCAGTTGCCATTGAGTTAAGGCTATCAACTTGTGGGCAAAGTCGTGCATACCAAAGTAAACTTGTCTTTTGAATTGCGTGTCTTGAGGTTAAATGAGTTGTATTTAAAGCCTCAACAGATGCTTCCCATTGTTCCCCCCCCAAAGCCACAATAGGCATGTTTACTCTGCTTTAGAAAAAGACAAGAGAGCCTATTCAATTACCCGCTGACAATTTTTAGCGTAGTCTAATTTCAGAGTGTCTCCACCATCTAAATGATATGGCTTTGTTAGTGGATGAGTTACTACCACTTTGTGCTCACACATCACATTGGCCTGTATATAAGCCGGGCAGAATGGGAGGTTGGATTCATGTTGGCCGTTGATCAGGTTCGCCACTGGTGGAAGAGGACTTGAGGTAAGTTGTTTTAACATTAAAAAAATTAATCCCTAAATTAATTTTGCTAACATGAACCAATATATCATTTTCTAGCATAAAAAATGGGGGTTAAAATGGTGACTCTCCTTTGGATGGTGATTGGTGTATTGTTCCTGCTGACTGTTGTAACGTCTAAACCGGTAAGTTGAATTTGACAGAACTTGAAGTAGCATTAGCTGGTACTGGCACAAGACGGTTTTAGTTTGAATCTGGAAAACCTCAAATGTGCTCTGTGGTTGGACATTAGATCCAACTCTGCTGAACAACAAATGTCAGTTTTTGAAATTTCATAAGATGTTTTATTATTATTATTATTATTATTATTGATATGAATGGTGCCTATTGTCACTTCCCCCAACTTCACAAGCAGTATGCATGTAAAGCAAACTATAGAATTTATTATTGATTGCCTAAATGTTTTTCATAACTCTCCTTGAGCACTTGATATATGTGATGTATGTGAAATTCAACCAATCATCTGGAGGGTAGCTGGGTCAATCCTTAAATAAAATGTTCTTTTTTTTCGATTTCCAGATGTCTTTGAACACAGCAGCAGATGAGTCCGACTCTGTTGAAGTAAGCTCCTCTGAAGAATCTGCAGTTAAAGAGGCTGAAGAGGCTGAAGAAGCGGAGGAATCGGATCTCTCAGAGGCGGCTGCGACCGAACCCACCGCCACAGTAGCCCCCAATATCGTGGAACCAACCAACCCGCCTGCCACCATCGCCCTGCCTGCAGCCATAGACATCACCTCTTTTCCTTCTGACACCATGGACCCTCAAACATCCACGGATGGAGTGCAGATGCTTCCGGAAGAACCATCCCAATCCTCTCTCGGTGTTGATGTTTCTCAAGGAGTGCCCGCCACTGACCCTCCCCTCAGTGATCCCAATGTTAAGGGCCAGGTTCCGGACCAGCTTTCTCCAAACATGGACACTGCTGTGGAAGTTGCTACAGATTTGCCATCACAAGCCAAACATGTGCAACAAGAAGGGCAACAAGAAGGGCAACAAGAAGTGCTCCCAAGTGTAGCCACTCCGCATCCTCAAACTGTTAAGAAGGCTTCTCGTATGGCTGTGGTTAAACCGGTGCCTGTGTATGTCAATCCTGGGGTTCCTGTTTGCTTCACGTTTCAGTATGCGCAGTATGCAGTTCCACACTATGACCAACCAAGAGGAGACAGTTATTGAATATAATGCTTTTGTTTTTGAATGTGTATACTTTTAACTTGACATTGTTGGGCCCTATGTGTATGGTTTTCTATGACTAGCTCTATAGGCTAGAGAAGTTGATCAATAAAGGTGTATCCATGTTCTCAACAAACTAAGTCATTAGTTTGATCATCATAGTTGTAACTAAAATGGAATACTTAAACTGTATGGATCAGCTACTGAACCTCACAAAGTGTCATGTTTGCACATCCAGTTTGACATTGTTTGCATGCGCTTTGATTTTAAATATGCACAGTATGTCATTTTTGCATCTTTTTTTGCATTGAGTAGATTTAGGGGACAACTTTCTGCACAGGCTGTGGAGAGGCTATACAAAAATATTTTCCAACCTTTTAATTAGACTTACTTACTACTAAATCACCTTAATTTTGCTTGATTTAAATTGAAGAGCCTTTTCAGTCACTGTCATATAGACAATGTATTGTTTTGAAAATGTTAATGTTATACATTGTGTGACTGAAATCAAGTTTTTACATTTCATCGTATCTGTCCATTTTCTTTGATTATTCTCAAAATCAAATGTAATTTTGTGTGTTTGAGTTGCCAAATAAATTTAAAACAAACTGAGTTGATATAACAATCTGGGTTTGGAAATGTTTAAACATTAACCTTCTGGTATTGTTTAAAAAGTTTTGGTTCATTAGCTTTTTATTTTTAGCAATGTCTGCGCTAAATTTTGGTATAAAAGTTTGACACATTTTGATTCTTTAAAGGCAATTTCCAGTCATAAAAGGACCAACATTTGAGGTGACAAAAACACAAAATTCCATATGTTTCCAATATAAATGCAAAGCAGATGATTCTGTTTTCTTACAGCCTGGGGCAGGTCAGTGATTGTCACTGATATTTTTTTGTGCATTATTCTTTTCTGTGAAATACTATCGTAGTACATTTGGACATCCATAAAATGTTTTACGAATGAGCCCAAAGAAAATTGAATAATTGTCAGTTACTTCTGGCCTAAATATTTACATAAAATATTAATATAGTTTTAAATATTTTAACCCCTTAATTTTTTTTTTTGTTTTGCCATTTTTGTTTTGAATCAACCCTGATTTGAGTTGAAAATTACACAAATTATAATTGCTTTCCAGAATGTGAAATGCAAAGCAGATGATTTTGAGGTATTTTATTGCAGCCTGGAGGGCAGGTCAATAAGTGGAAGCAACAGCAGTTTTGGTGCATTGTAATTTTTTGTGTATTATCAAATACTCATGTTTGTATCATTGAGGGGATAAAATGCACCATTTACACCTATTCAAACTGCAGTTTTTTTTATTTCCCTCCCATGCAAACATAATACATGCATGTTTAGGCTCTGACTGAAAAGTGATGATATTTACTGCTCTCCATCAGATGATACATTTTCCAGACTATGGCAAAAAACAGATTTTCTCCTTTGGAATGCTTTATAATCATTGGGACCTCTCATTAAGTAGTGTTGCCAGCTACTGGTCATTGATGTTTATTTATTGTGTTTTTTTTCTTGCCAGAAATTATTCTTAATTATAAAGATCTATCAGTGAAGATGAGTTTGTGTTTTTTGTGATTTCCCCCCGATTTGACAGCCACAGCATTTAGTTTTTATCAAGAAATGATTAAAAAAATAATAATAATTAAAAAAATGCGGCAAAATGTTAAATTTACATAGGCCCTGTCACAGTCAGACGCCTCTAGGAATTAGATAGAAGCTACTGACAGTGACTTAATTGTACAAATTTGAGTTTTTCAGAAAAATATTGTTAATTTCAGTGTTTACATTACACTTAGGACTTTTTTGTGTTATATTTTTGTATTAATTATCGATTTATTATTTATGTACTAGGGGATTTCAAGGGGCTGTACTTAATTTTTACTTTCTTAAAACCGTGAAAAACAGAACTAACTTATTTTAAACAGTCTGCAGTGGTTAAAAAATATTCATCACTTACCTTACTGTGACCATGCATATGCTCAATAGAATGAGACTTTCCTCTGCGCGCTTATTAGTTTGAGCTCTTGCGGCCCCCGTATGCTACGTCAGAAGTAAACACACGGAAGCTAACTGAGCTAGCTTCTAATCCGGTGTAGTAGCGATCAAAATGGCTTTTACGCTTTATTCGCTGATTCAGGCTGCCATTCTTTGTGTAAACGCCGTCGCTGTACTTCACGAGGAAAGATTTTTGAGTAAAAGTAAGTCACTTTTGTTGTAAAGATGATTTGTATCTGCTGTAACCTCAATCAACGCTAATGGCTACTATTTGGGTGACCATTCTTATGATTTAAATATTATGACAATTGGTGGGTTAACTTCACAGAATGCATGCAAATTTTGCTCAGCAGGTATTTCCATATGATCGGATAAATATAGCAGAATGGATATTTGCTTGTTTACTTGATTGGCCTGTACAATGAGTGACTGACTGGTGAGATAACCTGTTGGTTATAACAAAGTCTTACTTCACAGTTGGCTGGGGAGTGGACCAGGGAGTTGGGGGCTTCGGTGATGAACCAGGAATCAAAACACAGATGATGAACCTGATCCGCTCTGTCAGAACTGTCATGAGAGGTGAGCAGTGGTGGATGAAGAACTCAATGTAGTTACTTAAGTAAAAGTGCAGATACAGAGGTAAAAACATAGTCAAGTAAAAGTATCACATGAAAAAAAAAAACTATAGTAAAAGTATTAAATTACCCATTTAAAAATGTACTTTAAGAGTAAAAAGTAACAGTATTTCATACAAGTGTTGTTAATTCGTTAAAGTGCTAAATGTAGTGATATTGAATAAAAATGATACATATTTTAGTCAACAATTTCAACACAAATCATTCTTATGAATTTTGGGTATTTATTTGTGATTGTACATTTAGTGAGGATGTTACCACAGACATGGTAAAAATAACCCCTCAAATCGTATGACAAGTACTTTTTACTTTTCAGTCTAGTTAAAAAAATGTAGTGGAGTAAAAAGTAGATATCTGCTTTCAAATGTAGTGAAGTAAAAGGAAAAAGTATCCACTGCAAAATGTACTTAAGTAAAGTACAGATGCCTAAAAATTATACTTAAGTTACGTTGGCAAAAGATACAAGTAGAGAAACTTTATTTCTCCCACAATGGTGAGTGATGCAAAGTAAAAACAAAAAGCGAAATCATTTGTAAAATCAAAAGGCCTGTGCAATTAATAACATTTAATCCAGATTTAGAGTAAGTCCTTTTCTTAATATCAGTTAAGGCTTTTGATTTTTTTGATTTTTTATTTTGCATACGTCTACAGCCAATCCTGTAAGTAGAGGTGTTGTCACAATACTAAAATTTCAGTCTGTACTTGATATGCAATACCGATTCTGCTGCCACAATGTAAAAACACTCTTTCTTTAGACAATAATGTGATTTCCAACATTAAATTATTTACTTTCTTTTATATTACCATGCGGTCTCATATCTGTAACCCATCAGTTGTCTAGGTAGGTTCCATAGTGGTCCATAGCATATACTAGTCCCTGTGGTCTTAAACCTGTTCGGGTCATGCAAAAAAAAATATTATTGAAAGTCATTATTTGCTGTTAATAAAATGTAATAGAAATTTCAGATTGATCAGTACAAGGAAAATAATACAATAATAAATCCTTTGCCATATCTTCTAGCCCTAATAAATCCAAAATCAAAATTATGAAGGATAAAGACTTTGCATAAGACTGAAATACTAAATGGGATAGAATAATAAGGATGATAAAATAATATATAGTTAAAACTGCAAGGGTACAATTCTTTACAGCAAGTAACTATGGTGAAATACAAGTGCAAGAAAATATTAAGACATGTCAAGGGTTCCTTTCTTAATTTTTACAAAAATCTGTTCTGTTGCTAATTTAAATAGCATTGTGTTTCCCTTTCAGTGCCTTTGATCGGCGTAAACTCTATCTGTATCGTGCTGTTACTTCTGTTTGGATGAAGAGGAGTGATGACAAGTGAAGAGTGGATGGCTGACCACGGTGAATACAACGAACTTCGTTATATACATGACGACAATGAATGTTTGGAATAGTAATTTAAATACAAATATTAAAGACAAAAATAAATGCTTTTGATAGAACTGTTATACACTGGACAATCTTTTGGATCTGTAAATAATATTATACTGTTGATTATTAAAGCTTATTTCAACTTTATAATTGTGTATTTGTCGTAAGCTGGCGTCTAATTTATAAAGTTCTGAGTTTGTGGACCAGACCACACATTTCATGTCTAGTTGTTTTTTTTATAGTACAATCAGCTTAACATTATCCTACAGCCCTGTTAAGTTGTTGCATATTCAATTAATCAGTCGATAGCCAAATGACCAAAATATGTATTAGTTGCTTAATCATTTTAATTAGATTATAAGGACTATAAGGATATTGGATTGCAAAATATACTGTAAAATTAAACTCATGATTCACAAGTTTAATGTCCTTACATAAATACATGGTTTCCTTGTACTTTTGTCTGAACTCCAGAGCAAGTGTAGTCTTGTGAGTGCAGTTTGGGAAGGTACTTAGAGATACGTAATAGTTTTGAGAGCTTTTGCCACACCTCCTTTTTAGTCAACTGATCGATAAACAAGACATGTCTTTAGTTGTATACAGCCCCACATAAGATGAATATTGCTATTCTTTGGACATTCAGGAAATATATTGCTAACATGTTATCTATACATGTGTATCAGGCAAACAAATTTCACTGTCATTAACAAAACACATAAATTCTTTATTTTTACAACCAGTTCTGCAATAGATTGATTTGATTTTGACATATAATTTACAATGCCATAAATGTTGAAGTTGTTTAAACATTGAACTATAGCTCATCTATCTTAAAGTCTATCGCACATAGTTCTTCGGGTACAGTTTGAAGAGTTTTCCATCTTGTGTTGGTTCAAATCCATATTTGTCCAGCTGCTCTTTGCTGAAAGCTCCAGATTCAAAGTCTTTCTTGATCTGAGGGGCCACAGCTTCGTCAAACAGGCTCTGTGCTGAGAGGGGCGGCTCTGTTCCTCTAGGAGCGCGGTAGGACACGTATGGTCGCAGTTTAAATTCTTCCAAATTTGGGACCACAAACTCGGGAATCATCTCCCGTATGGACAGAAACTTTTTGCTGGAAAGATTACGTCCAGTCGGTCTAGATCCTCTGCCTTTGTTGTGAGTCCTTGAACCACGTTTGCTGGTGAACTCGGACATCCGGTCAGCTCCTCGCACAATTCCACGCAACAATGTGGATAAGACGCCCATTGTTTCTGAAGAGTGGAACCTGTAAAAATAATAATGTTAGTATTGCAAATAGAAATGAAGCCCTTTTAATCTAGTTTAAATGTGTGAAAAGTAAGTAACCATTGTAAAAATCTACAAATGTACTAAATGAATACTGCAACTTTAAACAAAGTTATGGTTTGTACAATTAGCACCTGGTAGCACAGTTCCAGCATTCATAGAGGTTATTCAGCTGTTTCTATAGTGGCTTTAATTATAAATGTAAATGTTGTAGCATCTAAGAAGAACCTACAGAATTAGGACAACTGAAACTAATGGCAAGTCAGTGGTTAACAATTAATCCAACATAATTTTTAGAGGTAACAATGAATGCATTAATCAAATGTGTACAGTACGTGTATAATCAGGGAGGCAGAATTTTAGACACTATTTTAACCCTGCACAATGTAACCTTTCTGGTGGAGGGCTAGACATCTGCTTTCCTCCATGAAGAGAATCAAGTGATGGTTGATGCCAAGGGCTAGTTACACGTCAGATCTGTGCAGAGGCAACTCTATTCACAGTAAGAATGCATGATTTTCAAAGTTTCTTTAGATTAATGCCATACTGTGGAACATTCCAGGCAAAGAAATAACATCTCCATGGAGACAAACAGGTATCCCTCACCAGAAAAGTTACACAGTGCACCTTAAGGATGGCTTAAAACGAATGATAAAACAGGATTGGCTTCCAAAATACGTTCATTAAGTTTTCTGCAGCACAATCCTAATACAGCATAGTAATTTTTTTTTCAGTTACAGTTATTTTTATAGATCAATGTAGCTAACACATCGGTTAGCTAACAACCACAATATAATATGCCGCATTTACGTCCGTGTTTAGTCTTTTGGAAAAACAAGAACAACAACAACAGCGCAAATGGGCACGGTCGCTAAATTGGTATCCCCACAAGAACTTTATCTTCATCCATTTTGAGCTAAATTTGCTATAAAAAGATTTGTCTCACCTTGAACGGCTCCTGGTGCTGGTAATGTGGTTGACTCCCCACAATCGGAGCTGATAATTGGTCGAAAGGAATAGCAGTCCACCAATAAAAAAACGAGATACTCACACAACTCTGCCCCTGTATGTGTAAAGAAGTCGGAGTTAGCGGAACTTAAGGGAGTTTTTCTTCAAAATAAAACGAATATTGTTAAAATATTCAAGGAAAACCTTTATTATTCTCACGAAGGGGGCATATAATATCCAAAAATATAAAAAAAGTCATCATATTAAAAACTACATTATATTCGCTCAAAATTGGATTGATAAAATCCCCTAAGTAATTACTCATTTGTGTACATTTTGTAAACATTACAACTTTACTTTTATTTTGACAGGGCGAATAGTAACGGTTGCCTAGGTAATTACGTGGACTTTACGCTACTACGCGGCATGTATACACAAAAAGTTTGACAAATAAAGGTACGTGATCAGTGTTTTTTGCTTATTTAACTATGGAAAAACGCGTCTTAATTAGTAGTTGTTGATTCCTCTCATGATTTGTGTCTGCTGTTAAACTAAACGATTGCTCTTGGTCGCTTTCGATTGCATGTTGACAATGTGCAGAGGGATGAAAGGGGAGACCTCGGGTAAGGTCACCAATCGCTGATTTATTTTGGTCCACCTACAACTTTTACAGTAAATTTAGCGTTAGATTTTAGAAAGCACCATGTGTCCATTCGCTTTTAATGTTTCTTTTTGCATCTTGGTTATTAAAAGACGCCTCCTTGTATGTTTACAAAAAGAGGGTATTGACCTACTGTATAATACATACTCTGTTGTAAGGGCAAGTAAATGGTAAAAATACTTACTATTAGGATCTAATTTATATGTTAATACATCTGATGCCTAGACATTCACCCAGGCAGCTCTGCACACTGGTTATTTATGGCTGTGGACTGAGTAATTTAGGTCTAAATTACCCCAATAAAATGTCTTTCATAAGATTTGGGCTTATTTATCCAGTTTATTATGTTAAAACCTGGCTATGTTACTATTTACATGTGATATACATTCATGCATTGCATGTTGGAAAGGAACTGGTTTTGAATTTGACACTGAACCAGTTAATACAACTTCCAGCTACCATCAGGGACAGCTATTTTATTTTATTTTATTTTATGCATCCTGTTTTTACTATATATCTGAAATTTGTACTTGTTTTGACATGCAGCAGTAAACCACAACTCACAAGACAATCTAATCACACGTTATCACAAGCCATAAAGAGACAGCAGATGCTATAATCCATAGGTTTCGAAATGCGATCAACATCTAAAAACAAAGTATATTCTGTGTTTTTGAATAAGAAAATCTCCTCAAAATGTTGCATAATATGTAACAGCACACTTAAACCCATGAATACTAATACTAGAAGTCTAACAGCCCTACCTATATGATAACATCTTTCAAGCAGCATGTCTTATATTTAGCAGTTGAGTGTAGCTAACTTCTTTCTTATCAGTTAGTTCAATAATAGAAGTACAAAATTATCTAATTAGTCATAGCAGCTCAACTGTAGTGTTTACAAGTATTTATATTGACCTTTACTAAGATCCTATTGGGGAGAGTCAAGTTCTAGTGTCTGGTTACAACTAGCGACCCATTTTTTTCCTTCTTGATCTTTGTCCCAGATTTTTTGGTCAATGGTTCATTCATTGTGTTTGAGCTGATTAAACAGTGGCAGACAGCAGGGAATTTATAGTTAGATTAACATTTAAATTGTAGATTGATGGTAAAAATACATTTGCTTCTTATTATGTTTTTGAGCACGAATATATTCACCTTGTCTTGAATCCAAATAACATTATAACAACAAAGCTATAACTGTGTTTTTAAGTATGGACGACAATGAAGATGAGGGGCTCTGTACCATATATCCGGTAAGTTGTTTGTCTTTTTGTTGGTTTACAATTTGCAAAATTAAAGTTGCAGTTATTTAGGTAAAAGAATGCAAAACCTTGTCTATATGGTGTCGCATTATGCATAAACCTGTTAGCCTTGTAGTTTGTGGTTTGGTCCTCCACAAAACATGTTGTCAGATGTATGGGATTCTTGTATTTGTTTTGCAGTTGGTACTTCTATAGTGTGAATACTTCAAAATATGCTCTGTGGAGATTTTCTTTTGACAAATTCAGAAATATTGTAGTTAAGTCATTTTCTATCAAACCGATTAACTTTATCGTAGCTATGTATTATTAAAGCATTAAGGCACCAGAGGAATTAATAAAATTATTAACCAATGATAAATAGTCACATTTTTATATAGCGCTTTTCCACCTTCAAGGAAACACTCCCCCATTCATACACATATTCATACACCATTGTATGCAGACACTGGGGGCAAGGTGGGATAAGTGTCTTGCCCAAGGACACAACAGCAGCATTCATCATTTCAGCTGCCCATTACTTCTCTTTGACTTCCTGACCTTTTGACCCCTGACCTCCCATGTTGTGTGTTGCAGAGCCTCTTCAGGGTGCCCCTTGGCAGTGAGATCACAGCCAAGATGCAGGAGTTTATGGAGGAGAGGACAGAAGTTAATATGGTAATTGCTACACTTTTCTCAGGGCCTGAATAGTTTATCACAAGGCAGATTGGGTCCGTGAGAATGAGATTTTGTCATAATTTGTAATAAATTAATTTTGATCTCAATATTCTTGAACTATAGATTCTCAAGAAGTATAGCTTTTTTTGTCCAGAACAAATGTAAAAACATTGGAAAAAAATCACACAAGGTCATTTTCCACATACGTCCTTACTTTGCAAGATCTTGTGGCACGAGATCTTGTCTTATTCTTATTTGCTCATTACAAGTAGGCCAACATACTATTCTTACTCTTCAACTTGTTTGTTGCAATAATTGTAATAAGAATTTTAATAATCATTTTAGCCAGATTTCTCATGGGAGCACTTAACGTTTTGGCAAATTGATGACGAGATTGGGTCAACAAGACAAGACTTTGACATAATTTATGATAAATAAATTGTGCTGTTCATTTCACAATTTTGGCTTAACAATTACTTTATTTATTTTATTATATATATTTGCTGTTATAGTAGTCATGTCATTTGGAACTGCAGTTTCTCAAGAGGTGTATGCAAAGTTGACCCTATTTTTCCTGTGTAAACATTGACACAAAAAACACAAATGAAAATCTTTCTCATATGCGCGTAATCTTGTGGCAGTTTATCTCTCAAGATGTTGTGGCATGAGATGTTGTCCTCTCCCTAGTGATACTTCATTTAAACTTGAAAGGAGTTTGCATTAGACATGAGGAATATTATGGAGTCTATGAAGGTAAATGACCATATTTTATTATTGCTAATGAAAAATAATAATCTTTGTAGTGGACGGCTGTGCTGGTCGCTGCTGTAACAGTCGTATCTGTTGTTGGGGCTGTGGTGTTTCTACTTTACAGAAGATACAAGAAGTCGAGTAAGTGACCTGTCCTGTTTAAGTTCATGCATTCATTCATTTATAATTGAACTATACAAACAGACTTTATATACATTATCAGTTGTTAAAAATAAAATGCGTTATTGTGCTTTTAGAGATGGAGGCTGGAGTACCTCACTACCGCTTCAGGAAAAGAGACAAAGTTATGTTTTATGGAAGAAAGATCATGAGAAAGGTGGGGTTGTTCTTCTAAATTTGCCTTCAAATTTGATGATCACCTTAACTACTACATATATATCTACTGTGTGTATATATATATATATATATATATATATATATATATATATATATATATATATATATATATATATATATATATATATATATATATATATATATATATATACATTTGAGTGTAATGTATTAATAATTTAATCTACCTTGACTACGGCTAGTTTAATTGTTTAATTCCATTAAAAAAACTTCAATATGGTTAGCCTTCCTGTCTTAGGGTGGCTTTTTAGACTGTGTGGAGTTGTGTGGAGAATACATTTTATTTATATAGTGCTTTTCTAAACACTTTATTTATATAGTGCTTTTCTAAACACTTTGTAAACTTTGTACAAATAGTAAGCTATAATTAAAAAAACAAAGCAAGCGGACAAAATATAGGCATCATTAAAAAAGTATTTCCTCTCCACCATCAGTGACCCATGTAGGATGATGGGGTTCAGTAGGAATCCCCCCTGTCAATTAAAGGTCAGATATAAGAAATAAGACATAGGGCTGCAACTAATGATATTTTCAGTAGTCGACTAGTCAGCTATTGTTTATATTGCAACTTAAGATATTAATACTTAAAACTTTAATCAGATGAAGGTGGAAATATACTGACTATAGGCTTCTAGAGATAATAATTAATTACAAATTATTATTAGTATTATTAAATTGTTTTATCTTTTCATGCCATTTTGATATAACAATGCTGCTGACTTTGTAATAAAACATTTTTTGTTGTGTTTTAGAACCTGTATAGCACAGACAATGATTAGGGATTATTTCAATAGTCAACAATTATTTTGATTAATTACTGTTATTCAAATTTATAGCAAGAAATCTGAAGTGTTTTGTGTTTCCAACAGGTTCAAACGCTATCCTCCCCACCTTCCTCCATCTCAAATTCTGCATCTCGTCAAAAGATGAGGAAGAGGCCCAAAGTCTTATCAATAGCCCGAAAGTACGCCTTTTTCCATCACTGTTGACAACTTACCACTTTGTAATAACTATGAATGTTGTAAATGTTGTCAGGATCCTGCGTATTCGGAGGGAGCCTACAGTCCTGCAGCCTAAAGAGCCCCCTCCATCTTTACTGGAGGCCGATCTGACCGAGTTTGACGTCCAGAACTCACACTTGCCCTCGGAGGTGCTCTACATGCTCAAGAATGTCCGGTCAGTGGATAGATTTACTTTTCCAGTAAAAATTAGATCAACTGGGTATAGTTTTGAAAATCTAGATCCAAAACTAATGATCTCTACAGCTATACATTTTTCCCACAAGAAAGTAAGGTCACATCCAATTTGACTAAACTCACTTAGACACAGGCAGAACATGCACACTCCACCCAACTGGTCTGGACAAGCCTACTAGATAAATAGCAGCCAATAAAGAGTAAATATAATTCATTTCTTTATATCTGTTTTAAAGGCAGAGTAACGCCAGAGAAAACCAACAGAAATGCTAAAGCTAACGAAAACTAACATCCAGTCACTGTATGTTCTAATTCTCTACATGTGTTTTTAGGGTCCTTGGTCACTTTGAAAAGCCGCTCTTCCTGGAGTTGTGTCGTCACATGGTGTCCATCCAGCTGCATCAGGGGGAGGTGCTTTTCAGGCCCGGGGACACTGATGACAGCATCTATGTAGTCCAAGATGGCCGCCTCGAGCTCTGTATCCATGAGAACGTAAGTGCTGCAGGAATAAGGACGTAATGAAGTATTGAAGTGAACATGATGTGTGAATGTTTTGTTATTGCAGGATGGTACAGAGGCGGTGGTGAAGGATGTCTTAGCAGGAGACAGTGTCCACAGCCTGCTCAGTATACTGGACATCATCACTGTATTTCCAATATTAAATCTCTCTTCTAATAAAAGGATATATTATTTATTATTATTATTACCGTAATTAGAGTATTTCTATTAAAGATTGTTGATATAGAATATTTGTACTTACTGAAAACCTATTTTTGTGATTGTAAACATGCAAGGCTCTTCCAAAAATTTTAAAGTCCCAAAAAGATTAGTCCAACCACAATATATACTTGTCCTAACAATGTTTTTATATCTGCCTTCAGGGTTACCCAGCTCCTTATAAGACTGTGTCTGCTCGGGCAGCTGCTCCCACCACGATCCTTCGCCTTCCTGCAATGGCCTTTCAGTCTGTTTTTGACAAGTATCCTGAGACGCTGGTCCGGGTCATTCAGGTAAAGACTCCCCATATAGTGTTCTATTGTAGTCATGTGTATTACAGTTGTATTCATTTGGTTGTTGTGTCTTGTGCAGATTATAATGGTGCGTCTACAAAGAGTCACATTTCTTGCCTTACACAACTATCTCGGTCTGACAACTGAGCTGTTTAACCCGGTATGTTGAATGTTTTTAAGCAGATAAGCAGCTTTTTCATTTTTAACTTCTGGCTGGGGATCCAACTCCCGCTTGTCTCTGAAGATGTTACTGCTCTGCCTGGAATGTTTCACAGTATGGCATTAAACATATTCATTTTGCATTCATTCAATTACATTTTTTGTTCACTCTTGCACATAAACCACATCAAAATTGGCAGTAAATTGGGACTTATTTTGGAACTAATCCAGGACTATAAGAGGACAAAACCAGGTCTACCTTCAGGACTAAACTGGACTGAAATCAGGACCTACCAAGAACAAGTTATGTTTGTTGCTTAAAATTACCTTGCGAAACATGCATTCTAACAGTGAACTGCATCCCCTCGCTATAGATCTGACCTATAACTTGGTGGTGTTACCTGCCTAGGATATGTTTTATGTCATACTGTAGAACTTCCTGACAGAGCAATATTTTACCCATGGAAAGAAGCTGGTGATGGATACAAAAGGGTACATTGTGCACCTTTTAAATAAATTATTTCTGTCAAAGGAAAGTCAAGCCATTTCACTGGTGTCCGTGGCCCATGTCCTGGGCGAGACTCACCCACACAAAGGGCTGCGTCGTCAGCCGTCACAACAAGATGACACGGGGACCGAGAAGAGTGACTCAGGTTTGAAACATTTCCATAGTGTAGTTTATATTGTAGTTTATATTGTTCAGTTACTCCTAACTGAATTGTAGTTTTTCATACTTTTTTAAAACTTTTGTAAATGTTGACCACTACTGTCTACGTCTACTTGAACAGTATTATTTGGAAGTAAAAGGGCCTCTGCAGTGGCGTTTACACTGGGGATGACCAAGGAGACAAATAAAAGCAAGAATCTCCTTTAAAAGATTATTGCTGTTCTTACAGAAAAGTCCGGATCAGAAATGGGATCTACAAAATACAGAAAATCACGCTCTCTCTCCACACCTATGGCTATTACAGGTACTTTTGTACACAAACTTGTCTTTTTGTATTTAATATAAGGACAAAAATCATTACAATCTCAGTAACCTAATTGTGCTTGCAGATGACATGTCCGCCACACTCAACATAGTGTATGAACGTGCTCGAGTCTCCAAAGATGAGACCACAGCTTCAAATCCCTTAAAGGTCTTGCCAATTTTAATACATATTTTATGTCCACCTTAAAGGTAGGGTATATATCCTGCTGTCTTACTGGTCTCATGCTTCTTGCGAAAGCTCAAAACCTCCAGAATTCACTCCCTGAGCTGCAGAGGCTGCACTAGCACTGATTCATGATTGGCTGCAGCCACTGGGGTTTAGATAGTGAGGAATTTTTTTTTATAATTACAAATAAATCAACATTGCAATTGAAAATCAGATAGTAATCGACACAAGATACTCATTTAAGCAAGTATTGATACCAAAAAGTTGCATTCTTGAACAGAAATGAACCTTTCCTGAATAGATTTAGAATGATCTTGAACTGTGTCAGACCAAGTATAAGACACATAGACTAGTATACACTACCTGGACCGCTGAGGATTACACAGATATAAGATGGCATGGTAATATAAAGAAGTACAACAATTTAATGTTAAAAATTACATTGTCTATTATCTTTTAACTATCATCGTGATATTGGAATCTGTATTGTGCATCGAGTCTATTCCTTAGTATCGAACTCTAGTTTCAAATTTTTGCATCAACACTAGTTATCAGTAAAAACTATATTTGCTCCAATGTGGTAGTTGTAAATGATTTTCTGTCTTTTCTGTCTTCAGTCTATATTGAAGAAGAGCGTGACGATGGTGCACTCTCCCTCTGCTGTGTACCACTACGCAGAGGGTGGAGGGGGACACAGCCAACACAGTAAAGTTAGTGCCATTTTCCAAGCTGCCAAAAAGGACCTGCTCCAAGTTATTCAATTACAGGTACAAAACTGCAATCGTGTACACACTATAGCAAATATATACCAGAGCATGCATAACAGTGAATTACATTAATTTCCTGTAGACCTAACCATAATTACTACTTACCTAATCTTAACCTAAGCCCTAACTTTTACCAAGGATAACCCATAACTTTAAATCATGTTGCTGATGTAATAATAAATGAATTACATCCTAAGGACATATTTTCACCATGAATTAAGTGTGGAGATTTACGTCCCTACAGTGTGATATATATCTTCCCATCATCTTCCCTTTAAAGCTGATATTGACATGACTTGACATCAAACTGGGAGTGCCATTTGGCCAGCTGCAGGGTCATCAGCCGGGAGCCACCCTTCACAGATGTTTCACTTCTTTAATCCTGGAATATTTCTAGGTGGTGGAGCAGTGGTAGGGACATCTCTCTACCACCCCCTGCAGCTGTCCTAGGATCCGTCTTTCCCCCACGCCTTATATTTCCTCCATGGTCCCATTTAGATGTTGGATTTTCAATAAAATGCTAGCTAGCTTGTGACTGTAATTTTATATGCAAGAGACTTAATAAATATAATATAAATAAATAAAATAATCTCCTGCTGTATTCCAAGTCAGTTGTTTCTGGTCAGATTGTGTTCAAATAAAACTCAGATTAAAGTCTAACAGCACTTCTGACAGAGCAGTGCCTACAGTTAGCATCGCACCCTCAGAGAATGTTGACGACATCAGCTGCAAAGTCTCAGTATAGAAGACTTATATTGTTGACCATTGACCAAGCCATGAACTATACAGGGATATAAAAAGTACATGGACAGTGTTTTGTTGTTTGTTTGTGTGACTGGTCAAGCTAAAATTGAATATTCTTTGTATCTTATCTGTCAACAGGATGTCAACTTACTGGAGGGAAGAGTCAATCTACGTCATGTCAAGGCTGGGACAACTGTAGCTCATCAAGGAGATCAGGTATGTCCCAAATTTTTCCTACACACTTTTTACAGCTATGTATAAATGTTACTTTTAGTGCAAAATCTCAAGAAGAAAACTTTTGCAATTTGGAGCTAGATATTCTTGGAATTAGCATATTTTCCCATTGATTCCAAACACTCACATGGATAGCATACTGTCAAAATGTTTTGTGCTAGTATTGTCACAAAAATGACAAAATACAAAAGCTTGATTTTGATACTAAGGAAAAGGCCTGATACCTGTTCAAGTGAGTATCTAGTTTTGATATTAGTGTTAGCAGTTTATAACATATCAGGATTAATTTCAGATTGTACATGTTTAAACATGTCCACACGTTGAGAGACTAACTTTAAAACACAGATTGCAAATGTAATTGCAACATGTTTGATATATAGGAAATAACTGTATAACTTAAAATAAGAGTTACAAATGTAACTACGGTTCTATGGATCCCCACTGAAAGCACTGTGCACTAACGGTGAACTCATTGCTGCTTTTAGCAAAAGCCTAAATTGCGCTCTGGTCTGTGGGAAAGTACATTTGGCTTAATGTCTTGTCAACAGGATGTGAGCGTGGCGTTTGTGATCTCTGGTTCACTACACGTGTACCAGAGGATGATTGACCGAGAGAAGGAGTCCCTGCTGTTTGTGGCTCATGCCGGGGAGATGGTAGGGCATCTGGCTGTTCTCACTGGAGAGCCCCTCATCTTCAGCGTCAAGGCACACCGAGACTGCTCGTTTCTCTCCATCTCCAAGGCTCACTTCTACGAGTATGCATCATTTTATTGTAGCTTTTTCCTCCTTATATTTGTGATTATTTATTGTGTGAGTGAAAGTGAATTCTTGCAGTCTTTGCAGACTTGCAGCGCCGTTTTAAATTTTAAAAAATATATTCTGTAGAAAAAGCAAGCACATAAAACAGGTGTCAGCTGCATTTATCAAACTTGAATCAATATGTCAAAAAGTTAAGTTAAAGTTACATCCAAGCAAATAAAAAGATTGATTGATTTAAATGTGTTTTTGCGTAGCCCTAGTTTGAATTACATGACCACAGTGATAACCAATTAAATATTTTTCCCTCATTTTTTTTCTTTAAATTTTTTTGTATTTTTTTTTACTTTTAACTATTTTGTTATACTGGTGTTTGGTTCATTGTTTTGACATGATATGGTGTTGATGTTTTCAGGATCATGCGTGAAGAGCCCAGAGTGGTGCTGAACGTAGCTCACACTGTGGTCAGAAGAGTGTCGCCATTTGTCAGACAGATTGACTTTGCATTGGACTGGATGGCACTGGAGGCAGGAAGAGCTGTGTACAGGTCATTTTAACCACATTATTATGAGAAGATTTATCTACACTATCGGTATATTTAATGTGATTTGTGTTAGAGCAAATTATATTTTTTTTATATATATATACATATTTCATAATAAATCTTAAACTCTTGTATCCATAATATAATTTTTATTTGTTTATCTTTTTTCCTTTTTTAGACAGGGGGACAAGTCTGACAGCACCTTCATTGTTCTGAGTGGTCGGCTGCGATCGGTCATTGCAAAGGATGATGGGAAAAAGGAGCTGGCGGGAGAGTACGGTCGAGGGGATCTAATTGGTGTGGTGAGTGGAATGCCTTAAACATCTCTCCCTGCAAGTCTTAATTTATTAAATAAATCATTGTAAGTCTTTTATAATTATATCAAATGTACAAAATCATTTTTTTTAGAATGTACAGATTTTTTGACTACAGTAGATTCCTTTAACACAAAAAAATACAAATGTGAAGATCTCCATTATTAAATTATTTTTATTTGTATTTGTTTTTGAATGTCCATAATATAAAACATTTGTAAGGAACCCTGAAAGAAGAATCCAAAAATAAATGTTGTAACTGGCAAACCTTATTTTAAAGCAACTTGTGGTTGGATACTGGTTTCAGGTGGAGGCTCTGACCCACATGAACAGGGCCACCACAGTCCATGCGGTGCGGGACTCTGAACTGGCCAAACTGCCCGAAGGAGCCCTGAACTCCATCAAACGCAGGTACCCCCAAGTGGTAACCAGGCTCATCCACCTACTGGGCCAGAAGATCCTGGGGAACATGCAGCAAGTCAATGGACCTCTGGCTGGTAATAAAAACACTGTTCCCATCACGATATCCATGGGGGTCAGACTTATGAAAAATAAGCACAGTTGCCATACTAATTAAAAATTCAAAACAAAATGGTCTATGTTTTGATTGGTGAAAAATCCTCAAAATAGCACCTGATTAACAGAAAGCTGAAACCCAAACATACCTGAATGTAGGTCATGTAGGCTAGAGAACATGGATAGGTTGCTGAGAGTATCTTTTAGGTTTCCAAAAAATGTTTATATTTTTATTAATTGTACTCATATATGTTTTACTTGAGTTACTTTCATAAATAAATAAAAACTTATAGAGGTGTTACAGTTAGATAAGAGGTACTGTATTTTGTATTATGCCATGGGTTTCAAAGTGATAAGAAATAGGACTGTTGCGATATTAATTAACAATTCAAAACAAAATGTCAAGAGTACTCTTAATTGCGCCCAAAATGGCAAGAAAAAGTTGCAGAATGACTTCACAAATGCTGGAAAAACATGAACTTCTTTATCTTTGAAGAATGTATGCTACCTGCAAAAGTAGGCAATATATGTGAACAAATCTAGTCTATGAAACAGTGGCTCTTGTCCCTGCAGCTCGTGGCTTGGGGCTCCATACTCCGTCCAGTAAATGGGACAGTAGCAATCCAGCTTCAAACCTGTCCACGGTGACCATCCTCCCTGTGTCTGAAGAGGTCCCGCTCACTGCCTTCAGTCTGGAGCTCTACCACGCGCTCAGTGGCATCGGTAACACACACACATATTTTAATGCTTTCAAGTCATATACAGTATATATCATGACTATCCTAACTGTTACTCAACACTAAATGTAGTCAGTGAACCTTTTTTAGGTTTCCTGAATTGGCATTTTTTTGACAAATAGCTAGCCTAGCACTTTTTATGGCGAGTATCTTATAAAATAGCACTTAAAGGTCCTATATTACACAAAATTGACTCTTGTGAACTTTAAGCCACAATGTACAATGTTAGTTATGTTAGTATGTTGTTATATTACCGTTTACTTTTAGTTCAATAGAGAAGGTGAAGGTGTAATGAGTGGAAAAACACAGTGAATAAAAGCACTTGTATTATCACATGACATCACAAGATAGAACAGAGTGTTTTCCATTTGAGAGAAGAACTCAGCCTAAATATGAAGGGTTTTTGTGTTAAACATGTGTGAATGAAACAAAACAAACTAGGTGTATTTCTGATGAACAACATTATAACACAGATCAGAAAATAGCGGAATATCATCTTTAATAAAATTTTTGGTGTGCAGGTCCCATTCTTCTTCTGACCAGTGACAACATTAAACAGCGACTTGGCTCTGCAGCTTTGGACAGGTGCTGAATTAATATCTTGCTAATCTAGTCGAATAAATATGTAATAACTTTTGTCAACAACTAATTTTAACTTGATAAATTGTACTGACTACCAAGTTTGTTTATGGTCTAGTTTGAGGCTAGTGGAACTTGGATCTGGTCTCCACTTGTTCTTTTCATTTTTTTTTTAATTTTTTTAAAACATAACTTAGTTTAGGCATAGGTTTAGTCAACACAAATGTATGTAAATCTAGCCCTTATTATTATTAATCTAAATTAGCATAAATATGACATTGACCAAAACTATGTTGAGTTATGTTCAGTTAAAGAAATTAACACTGATACTCTAACAATAAGGTATCAACAATGCTTGATCTTACTGATTTGTTTTGAATTTTGTATTTTTCCTGTTTAGTGTGCATGAGTACCGGCTGTCCAGTTGGTTGGGGCAGCAGGAGGACATTCACCGTATTGTTCTGTACCAGTCTGACCCCAGCCTGACCCCCTGGACCCAGCGCTGTATCCGACAGGCCGACTGCATCCTCATCGTGGGGCTAGGGGAGCAGGAGCCCACTGTGGGAGAGGTCAGTGCAAGAAAATAATAGTTTGATTTTTTTTTTTTTTTCCTTTTTTAGAAAATTCAACAAAAAAAATCTATGGTTGGACATATTTAATAATGATATTCACATTATAATGCATGTTTAAATTATTATAGTACACAACTACCTTATAAACTACCTGATATTTCGAAAAAAGGATTAGTGCAATTATTTTTTTATTATGTGTAAGTAAAAAAAATACATTGGAATTTTATGTTCACAATGTTTTTAATATCAGAACAAAATAAACTCACTTGATCAGCTCTACTTAATGTTGTAGCCATACATTAGTGTTATGAGTGTAGTTAGTTAGCGATTCCAGTCATCGTGTGTATCTCTTCTCTGATTGGCTGTGGTGTCTTACAGTTGGAGCGTATGCTGGAGGGTAGTGCAGTACGTGCTCAGAAGCAGTTGGTTCTGTTGCACAGAGAGGACGGGCCTCCTCCTAAAGGCACAGCCGAGTGGCTCAACATGAGGAGCTGGATCTCTAGACACCATCACCTGTCCTGCCCTCGGAGGGTTTTCTCTCGACGCAGTCTACCCAAATTGGTTAGCTGTGATACTTCTTACTTAAAGCTTTCCCCACTAACACTAACTCACATTAGGGCTGTAGTTGACTAAAGCCCCTTTGCATCAATTAATCGACTAAAAGCAGGGAAATGGCTTGCAGAAGCTCTCAAAATTATTACTATCTCGCTATACAGAGATGTACTAATATACACAGCAGCTTCATAAGTGAATGGACAAATTAAACTGTCCTGTCACTCTCAGACTCATTCTATGCTTTCACCTCTCTGCTGCTGTGCATATAAATCCATATAATAATGTCAACTAATTAAACACTTGGTCAACTAAGACACCATCAACCGATTAATCACCTAAACAACTAAAGGACTACAGCCCTAACTCACATACCCCTGTATAATCCTCCCCCTATTGGAATATTAATGTTTCCCCCCCTTCTGCATATCCGCACAGTTTATCCATCATTTCAAAAGTAATACTCCTCTAACTTGTATGCAGTACAAGCTTACTCACAAGACCCAAGACTTAAAACCAGTTGTCGTGCAGTGATTAGCAACTGAACTGACCGTTGTCATTGTTTTATTTTTGTATTTTTTGCACAGAGGGAGTTGTACCAGCGTGTTTTTGAAAAGTGTCCGGACCGCCACTCTGATTTTTCACGATTAGCCAGAATCCTCACCGGGAACAGCATCGCCCTCGTGTTGGGAGGAGGCGGTGCCAGGTACTGCAACTTGTATTAATATTGAGATAATTGTGGTTTAAAAATATATATACTTTTACATAGACAAAAGCATGATATTGTCTGTTATAATCTGATTTTTGTTTTTCTTTATTGTTTTATTGCAGCAGTGGCACAGGTAGGGCTTTAATGTGAACAACTACAAGTGAAGATGTTAGATTATAGATCGTCTGTGTATTATTTGTCCTTTCCTATCCAATTATTAATCAAATCAAATTATTGTCATTATATTAGATAAATTATTTGGCCACATAATTGTTATTTTCCGAATTAAATCTTTACATACATTAGTGGAGTGCTAACTGTGTGCTGTACCTGCTATGTTTAAAATACATATGACATGTTTTCATATTTATCTACTTATTACTTTGTGTGGTGGGATAGTAAAGTTTAAAGTTTTGCACCAGTCATGTAGCAGTTTAAGAAGAAAAGTGAAAATACAGAAAGTAGTGCTGAGTTTGAAAATGAAATCAACACACAAAATTTCATCCAAAATGCGGGAGCAAGTAACATGATTTTCTAGCTGTTGCTGTAGTTATATATTTTTATTTGCCAATGTGTGACTATTTATTTATTGGACTAGTTTTGCCCTTGTTACAGTATAGTTGTTGTGTAACTTATGGGATTATCTCACCAAAAACTAATATATTGCTTATTGGTATCTTTCATATAATCACGTTAACTATGTTTTAGCATTTCATTTTGGTTTATATTTTCTCTTCATATTGGTCTTACCGCTCTGTCTGTATCTGTGACCAGGGGCTGCTCTCAGGTGGGTATCCTGAGGGCGCTGAACGAGGCAGGGATCCCCATTGACCTGGTGGGCGGCACTTCCATTGGCTCCTTCATGGGGGCGCTGTATGCAGAGGAGAAGAGCAGCAGCAGGATGAGGGTCAGGGCACGAGAGTGGTCCATGGTGAGTGCGAGATGTGTTGCTTGAGTACAAATCCACCAGTGCCTAACTTCTCTAACCTCACAGTTTTAGCATGTCCTCTGTAAATTCAGCAGAAGCTCTTTGCATATTTTTTCTCTCTAGTGTATTAAAGGTGCTCTGCCTAATTTTTACTGTCTTAAAAAACAGTTTGCTAATAATTCACCGTGAAGAGATTATAAGCATTCTTAGAGTGACGCTTTGCTCTAAAAGCAAAGCTAACAATAAGGTCTAAGTCAGAAAACTTTGCAGTAGAGTGAATTACATTTAGACAAATGTACAATAAGCATTTACAGCATTAATTATTCAGATTTTTCCCTTTGTTTCTCAGGACATGACATCGTTGTTTAAAAAGATTGTGGACCTGACATATCCGATCACATCTATGTTTTCTGGAGCCGCTTTTAACTCTGGAGTCAGCTCTGTCTTCAAGGGAAAACAAATAGAGGTAAGACCATTTCCCTAATTCGGCTTCTAAGATGAGGTAAGGCAACTTAATTTTTCTAAAGGGATGATATACCGCATCGCATAATATGTTTGCAGTTTATTAGATTTTACTTTTTTGGGGGCTAATTAGTTAATGGAAATAATTTTATCTGGATTATGATGAATTCCTTTAGAAAATGTAATTTTCTCTAAATCAGTTCATCACCACTTCTGTAGCAGATACATGTTATTTTGGCATCTATCTGTCTTGTATCTTACATGTTTCCTGATCAGTAGCTATTTTCTTTTCTAGGATTTGTGGCTGCCTTATTTTAATATCACAACTGACATCACTGCTTCTGCCATGAGAGTGCACACTGACGGTTTGTACACTACAATACTCATTTCTAATGTTGATGACCAAATACATTTTTTAAGAATCATGTAATATTATAGCACTAGAAAATGTAATTCTGTTACTGGGCAAAAGTTTAAGAGTGAAGATGTTTCACCACTCACCTAAGTGGCTTCTTCAGTTCTGGTCAAGAGCTGATGGGGCACTGCCTTATATTTAAGTGGAGGAAGTTACTACTACATTGAGTTGTACTTAGCTCCTCCCTTCCCTGGACAACATCTTTCATGTAATATTATTTTATGCTTTTGCCAGGTTCCCTTTGGAGGTATGTCCGAGCCAGTATGTCCCTGTCCGGGTACCTGCCCCCTCTCTGTGACCCCAAAGACGGACACTTACTCATGGATGGGGGATACATCAACAACCTGCCTGGTGAGTTTGACCACCAACTTAACACTTTGACACCACTCAGCTAAGAATGGTCAAATATGCATATTTCTTTAACATACCGGTACTTGTTTTGTAGCTGACGTGGCTCGCTCCATGGGGGCGAAGGTGGTCATAGCCATCGATGTGGGCACCCGAGATGAAACAGACCTGACAAACTACGGGGACTCACTGAACGGATGGTGGCTGCTCTGGAAGAGGTTCAATCCTCTGGCTGAGAGAGTCAAGGTGCGCATGAAGCCATTTCAGAAGTCTTGTTCAAAACCTCATCTTCAAAGTTTATTAGAGACACAATATTATACTGAACTTTTATCATGTTAAATGTAGGTGTGTGTCAAGAGCATTTATGTCACAATATAATTATAAGTAGTCTTAAAATATAATTGTGATCATATTAAAAGCATAAATGAGTAATTTAAGCTTTTATGTTGTATTAATTAGGCTAAATATCAGTTGTTTTTCTGTTTAGGTTAAATTAGCATACTATTTAATTCAGGAGGTTGGATTCCATAAAGCCAGTCACAGTTAATATGGAATTTATTGGCATCAATAATTGTAAAATTGTGATTTTTTTTTTCTTTTAATACTTGTAACTAAGTCTTTTGGTGGCAATATCCTGTCTTTTTTTTTTTTTTTGCCATACTTGCAATTACATTTTTGACAAAATCATGCAGCCCTTACTGTCTCCCTCTCATCTCAACCAAGTAATAATATTAGACTAACCAAAACTATTTTGTTCTGTCTGCAGGTGTTGAACATGGCAGAGATCCAAACCCGCCTGGCATACGTATGCTGTGTGCGTCAACTGGAACTGGTGAGGGACAGTGACTACTGCGAGTACATCCGCCCGCCCATTGACCACTACGGCACGCTGGAGTTTGGCAAGTTTGATGAGATCGCTGTAAGTCATCAGACATTATTACATCTGTTTTATTTAGGTTAGGTAATCTTAATTTATAGCACAGATGATGGAAATGATGCCAACAAAACTATGTGAGTCAAAACTAACTGCCCTCTAAATAACTCTCCTCACCTCTAAATAAATATAATGATGCATTGCACTTGTAGGTGTAATGCATACATACTCAGTCAGACTCTGTGGTGGATAGGTGAACTAAAAGTACAATTTAAAAATTAACCCATAGTTACTCTTGGCGATGTGGGGCTGTCCTCCTGCAGATCAACTACCTGAAGTAGTTGGATAAACGGAAGAAAATGGATAGTTACTGTAGGTGTTTGCACACATAAAGGTACCAAGAACTAAGTGCCTTATAATCCACCAATTTCTATTTAGTCAGAGGAGCCACCCTGAAGCCCTTGCTCTCATTTACAAAGCAAAGGTGAAGACTGAAAGTGGGTCTCACTTTCAGTATCTGTCCCCATTATTGTGAAGACAAAGTACCAGGGATGAATTGCTGTTCCTACAGTGCAAATGTGCCTCATTAGCTTGATTGGTTGTGGTTGTGGTTGTGGTTGTGGTTGTAGGAGGTGGGGTACCAGCACGGAAAGACTCTATTCGACGTGTGGCAGAGAAGTGGAGTGATCGACAGCATGCTCAAAGACAGGCATCAAGAGGAATTTCACAAAACCAAAACTGGACATGTGAGTGCAGTGCAATCTAGTTTTATGTTTATTTATCTTCATCAAATGTGTTAGGACTAGTCTACAAACTTTAGGGAAATTTGGAGTATTTTGATGGAAGCTTTGAGTGAAGTTGTATTTGGTTAAAAATGCTGTTTGTGTATATTTCAGGTGGTGACATGTCCAAATGCCTCTTTCACTGACCTGGCAGAGATTGTGTCGAGAATTGAACCGGTGAAAAGTGTTCTCGTAGAAGGTAAAAATAAACCTAAATTTGAGTCGATTTACTTGGCGGAAAGAAATTATGAACAACCCCTCTGTAAATTCTTTCACAAATCCACAGCAAATAGATTAGCTTTCATTGGCCATCTTAAATTATAGAGCCCTAATTTGCATGTTATTACGTCCAGCTCAGAAATGTACATGTACAATTTTTATTTTTTTTTTCCAAAAATTTACATTTTGTGAAAAAAATCACCATGGCCAAGCCAAAAAAAAGTATTTAAAATGTAATTGATAACCTTTCATTGCACATGGGTTTTATGTCTTTTTGACCTTTGAAGTGTTTTTGATGAAAACAGTTAGAGGAGATTATGATGTGTGATCTTGTCAGTCCCGGGTTTGATCCAGTATGGCCAACTTCTGCAGGGTTTAGGAAGGGGCCTTTACATGTCCTGACATTATTTATTTTTTATATTTCATTTGTTTGCGTTGAATTTTTTCTGGGCTGGGCTCCCATTGGGGCAATGTAAATCGATTGTTGAGATGGCGCTACTGAGACGTCTTTCAATATTTTTTATCTGGGTTTTCACTGGAAATTAGAGGACTAAACTTTTATTTCCATTATCATTCAACGTCATTGTTTACTGTTTGATTTTTGTGATTTTCCTCAAAATTTTAGACATACAATAGGACTGACTCGCCCCTTGCATTCGTGCTCAGAGCCTAAATATTATATAAAATAGTGACCTCACTCTTGTTGCTGTTGTAGAGGAGCTATCAGATGAGTACCAGACAGACTACGATGAGGAGACTGTGGAGAGCGCTCTGTCCGATTACGAGGCCTTTACAGCGGGCAGCGAGCACACGGAGGGAGAGGAGACTGCTGAAACTGTAAGTAACAACTAATTTCTCCCGAACAGTAAACACAACACAGGTAGCGCCTCACAACAGGAAGATCCCAGGTTCAAGTTCAATTCCAAGAACCTACAGTGCTTTATTTGTGTGGCGTTTGCATTTGGGCTGTGCAACATGAGAAAAAATATGATATATAATAATTGTTTAGTATTATAATAAGAATTTTGTTGATGTTTTTATTTAGTTTGACAGAGTTATGTTAGGCTAAACTGCATAATTATTAATATTATTATTTATTTAATAGTCTTTAAAAGAATCAAAACATAAATTTAGCTTGGCTGCACGTGCTGGAGTTTAGGTAGTGAGGATTCAGATCAGAGTCCTCTGAAACCAGCTGGATTTCAGCACTGAAACTGGCAACCAAAATGAAAGACTCATGAGACTCATTCTGCTTTCTGGCTGTAAAATTGTCTTGAACCAAAACACCAACACAGACTTGGCCATCTTGTCAAATATTTTTGTAATTAAAAATAAATCAGCATTACATTTGTCATCAGTAAAAAAAAAAAATTTCATTTGAACATGTTTACCTCATATCTGGGGACAGAGTTATGTCTTTTTTATGGAATTTATAATCTAAATCTTACCTCCAGTTCCTTTAATTGAATTTTAAGCAAGATTGAGATTCAGTCTTAGGTCTAATGGAGAGGTCTACAATCAAACTGCAGACAGAAGACTTTGGAGAAAGACTGTTGACTGTTTTGTGGGTTAAATTTGTATTAATAACAAAAGCAAAATAAAATTATTAAAATCAAATTGTGAATTGTCAATATCAATGTTTATTATTTTTATTTTTCAGGATGAGGAGATTCACATTCGCCACAGGTTAAACAACACCAGCCGATAAACTTTGCCATAGCCTTTTTTAGGCTTGTATTTTTACTTTTGTGCTGCTCAATGTCAACATAATGTGAATATTTTTAAGGAATAATGTTCCATTTTTAAAGGGAATTTCCGTCATGCCTTTATACAGTACGACAAATGCTGGATTTAATTTTATTTTTGTTTGCAAAAACTGTATTACTAAATGCAGTGTCACTTTTGAAGCTATTTGCATATGGACAATTTTACCACAAAACACACTTGTGGAGATGGTTCAGTTTTGTTTGTGTTTTTTTTTTTTTTTTTTTCATAGGATATTTTGCACACATTTCAGCAAAAACAGACTTTTGACTGCACAGTATTAGCACTACATTTTTTGTGAGTGGATGAACACTTGCAAAGTTGACAGTTACATCACATTGGGGGTGTTCTGCCTGCATGTCTATGGTGGAATGTTCAGCATGCACACATTAGTGAACACTGCCTAATAAGTTTTTAAAGTGTCTGAAAACTCAAGAAAAAACAAAAACAAAATTGATTTAAACAACACGGGAGCCTATGACCAATACGAGCGTTCATGATTCTCTTGATGTGTTTCATTTTCAACAAAAAAGGCGGGAGTGACCGACTGAAACTGTTGGTCTGTAACTGTAATGTTATTCGATAGGGACTGGTTTAACAGTCCAAAAATCTCACCTGTTATAGTTCAGTTGTTTCTGGTCAGATTGTGTTAAAAAAAAAACTCGGATTACAGTCTCACTTGAGTAAGAGAACTTCAGACAGAGCAGTGCCAACAGTTAGCATCACACCCCCAGGGAAGGTTGATGACATCAGCTGCAAAGTATCAATTAACACAGAGACAACCATTCACTAAATGGGCAATTTTCTGTGTTTGTGTATTTTCTCAAACTTTTGTGCTAATGAAACAAGATTTATATTTTCAAGTGTAATTTCCTAACTTCACTGACACTGATGGCTGATTGAAGGAAATGAAAAATATGGAAACAATTCAAATAACCAATGAATCAAGATTAATATTCAAAATTGTAATCCTTAATTTAGTTCTCTATGTTGTACTGGGATTTTTTTCAAGTAGAAATGCAAATCAAGTAATGCTGCATTCAATGTTTAAATTATGTATATGTTTGTTTTTAATATCAGTTTGTTTTGTCTCAAGTTACAAGTGCCATATGTGTTGTAGAATAAGATGTAGCAGACTGAGAGTTGAAGAGAAGAGGCATGACGTTTGAGTTTTTACGCAAGAGAAGTTTATTTACCATCAGTATGGGACCCAGCACCCGGAGGGATGAACCCTCAAGACATTGTGATAACGTTGTCCATTCTAGTCTAGAACAGTCCAGTCTGCCAATGCTTCCGTTGTAGGGAGTATTATACCTCTGATAATGCAGGCCTAGATAACAAGGACTGAGCTGGCAGTGAGAGCCCTCAGTACAGCACAGAAATGGAATTCCTCTAACAATGTGTAGTGTTTTTTTTATGTTATGTCACCTAATTTCAACTGAATATTGTAGGTTCGTCTGAAATTTTAGATGTATCTTAAAAAAATAACTTTATCCAAACAATTACCACAGCTAAAATGACCTCAAACCTTATTCATAACAAGTATCAAAATATTCATTGTAATTCTTTTCAAACGTTTAACTGCCCCATTAACAACACCCCAAACCCCACTTTGGTAATCACTATGGGAGTATGGGGGTAAAAATATGTACACTCTTGTAGTTACTTTTTATCATGGATAGATGGTTTCTAAGTCTGTTGAAGATGCTTTGTGAAATGAGGCCACTGAGCTAAAATGAAGCTATTACAACACGTCCAATTTTAAATATCTAAATTGTGTGATTGTTTTAAAATAAGTGTATGTGTGATTGAGGTAAAATAAATCAATGTGTCTCAAAATGATTGTTCTTGTTATTTTTTTGGTACTAGGAACGTGCTACATTTTCATTCCTTGTATCTATCAGTTCTTATAGAATTAATAAAGTACGGTAGTTCATTTGGTGTATCATTATGAAAAGTTTGTTGTCAATTCAGTTCCACTCTTTTAGCAAACTACCAAGACAAACCTTTGCATTTAAAAGCCCCAAAGCAGGGGCCCATCATGGCAGCACTGATCTGTTTGAGAGTCAGTGAGTTCTGACACAGGTAATGGCAGTGGCCTTCATTATTATTGGCACGACAATTATGAGCAAAGAAAGCATTGTAATTTTTGACTAAAACCTTCCCTTAACAAAATATCAATTAACATTTAAATTAACAATTAAAAGAACATATTTCCTGTGCACAGCAAGGAATACAGTTCAATAAAAAGCAAAACTGGATACGCTGGTGACAGTCTCATTTTAATAATCTGGTAACAAACGTTTATACACACACCTACACTTGTTTTTAATGTTTTATATGGACTTATGTACTTATTTGTTTTGTTTGTTTTTGTATTATATTTTAAACAGGGCACCCAAGTGCTCTCATTGAGTTCCCCTGTATAAATAAAGCGAAAGACAAAGAAAACACAGCCAAATGAGAAGGCTAAAAAGGTTCCTGCTTAAAAAAAATTGGAGCCACAGGAATTTGGTATTTTGCCAGGCTCAGTGATGAGAGACTAGCTAAACAGTGTGCACTAGTCTTAATTATAGACTAATGTTAGGAGTAAAGGAGCGGACCTACAATTACTGTGAAATTCATGACATAAATTCATGTTTCTATGTGTTTAAGCAGGTAACACACAAATGAGAGTGTTTAATTAGCAATAAAAATATAATACATAACTAAATTATGTGTAAACATACCACTGAAAACTCAGTGTGGACGCCCAGCAGGTGGTTAGGCCACATGCCATTGCTTGTAATAAGATGATGTCACAAGTTAAATATAACTGCATTAATCAGACAGACCTGTCCTGTGAGAAGGAACAGAGGACTGGAGCTCATCAGGTGACAACAACTTCTGTAAGTACACTGAAGCTGCTTGGTTCTGGGATCGAGAAAGGAGAACCTCCTGCCAGGTGAGAGCAGTCTGTACTGGTCATGGAGGCAGAGAGTGGAGTCTGAGGAGATCAGATAACTGGAACAAACTGGTTTCAACTGGGACACATGGAAACTGGGATGTATAGGATTGGACAGAAAGCTGAAGGACGAGAAGTGATTATGTGAAGAACTACAAGAACACACAACCGGATATGAGCAGAAGAAATAGATGAATCTGGAAATGGACATTCTAAAGTTGTTTTTGGACAGCTTAAGAGACACTGCCACATTAGACTCTGAGAGAGAAGTGTACAAGCAGATAGACAACATCTACAATACACTGGGTGATATTTGTTTTAAGTCATTTTTTTTTTTAAATTAGAAGATAGCATAGGTATCTATAAATAAGATTGATATGTGATATGAGTTCTACACATTTATCACTCTGGAACGGTCCTCGCTGAAAGCAGTCGGGAAAACACAGACTGTCATGACTAATATTTAAAGCTGATGGTCAAAGCATCACAACAGCAGAACAAGCTGAAAATTCTGTTGTTACATCCAGTTGAGAGAAAAGCTCAAACATCTTCCTTGTCCACAAATGCACAAAGCACTTCTCTCTGCACATTTTCACAAACAAAATAGTCTGTATTTTAGTTAATAGGATGAAGTACATCTGTCTGTGTCACCGTGTTTTGTTTTTTTTGGTTTGCTTAGGCACTTCACCTTTGACAAACCTCAATGCTGCTCTTACATTACTCCACCCTCTGCTGGGGTAGCTGCACTTATCAAATAAAATAAAGGGCAAAGTCTCATTTGTCTCGAGATACTGTGGACTGAGCGCAAGAGTACTACAACTGAAGGTACATTTATTCCAGTTTTATTGCGCAGTTTATTTGTTTAATAGCAGGTGTTATACTTGAAGAATTTTTTGTTTTTACTTTATTTTGTTCAGATAATCATTTACTAATTTGTTCAGTATTTATTTTAGCCATGATTCCTCATTCTTGCAATCATATTACAGTATAACTCAGATATAGATTAAGTTAAACTCAAATATTTGAGATTTTAGGAAGTCTGTTTTCTGTCTGATCATTGAACTGGGCAAACTGAAGCAGCGCTGTGTTACAACTTCAAAAACCTGATGTGATGTGCAGTAGTTTCATTAGTAGGATGCTCTCCCTATTGTGTTGTGATGGCTCTCTGAAGGGGGAGTGACTTAGCAAAGGGAGGGGGGACTCATTTTCAAAGCAATACAAGATAGTATTAGATAGATAGATAGATAGATAGATAGATAGATAGATAGATAGATAGATAGATAGATAGATAGATAGATAGATAGATAGATAGATAGATAGATAGATAGTATGTTTCAAATAAAAGCATACCATACCATACCATAGCAAGGTGATGGTGATCTAAATATGTTATGTGTTAGCCATCATTAATACCCCATAGCAGTGTAACACACCGTCTTTAAGTTACAAACGTGTCACATTTTGTCCACTGAAACTTTTTCGTTTGATTTGCACTTACAGATCTCACTTGAGGCAACAAGGCCCAGCTGTTATCATCATCAACTGACAAAGGATCAAAAAATGTTTTTGAAAGCAGAAAACGACCGTATCATGAACACACTCAGAGTAAACATAGCTGCCTTCATGAAGCTTCTCAATTCAGATTTCTACGGGATGAAAAAAAATGTGGACAACTGTCATTTAATGACAAATAGAATAGAAAATGTTCACTGTGCTGTTGGAGGCTTTGTATTTGGAGCAGTACTTGTTTTTGTACTGGGTGTTTGTTTTGATTTATATGTTCAGGTGCATATATTATCTAGCTTAGCCTTTGTCCTTGTCGTTGCAATGGTAATTATACACAAATCATGTCTAGATGGCATCAACTTAAACATTCAAGAATTTAGGAAGAGCGTTTATTCATATGGCATTGAACTGGGCAAACTGAAGCAGCGCTGTGAGGACATCCAGAGGACTTTGGAATATGGAGTTGAAAAAGACATCATGGAGAGGATTGAGGACACTATCAAATACCTACTCGAAGACTTAGTGGCTCTCCCAGACAGAGCAACTCTACAAACGATCAACCAAGTGCATCAGGAGTATATGGAAGTGTTAAAAAGTCTTGAAAAGATCGATATTTTTCTCAGTTTCTACAGAGAGACAAATGTCTAAATAAGACTGTACTGTCAGACTGACCTGATCCTATAACAGATATAAACTGTCACCTGAGATTTGATGAACTTTCAGATGGAATTGTCACCATGACGCCAAAACACAAATTAACCTCCTGAGACCCGAGCTCTTGCATGACATGCTTTATTAATTTCTCTTTGTTATTTGGGCTTGCTGGGACCTGATGAGTCTAAATACAAAGAATTATATTTTTACATTATGTGTTTCTGAGAAAAAAATATGTAAATCAAATGTCCTCATATGTGGACATTTTACTCATTTTGATAAAACATTTGAATAATGATTTGCAAAACCTATTTATTAAGACCCTGAACACAGCAACATTTGTCCTGAATGTAAAAACAAAATGAGAAACAACAATTGTGCCTCTTGGAACAATGTGTCTCATGTGAAGAGCTGCTGACAGGAGCAGGAAGCAAAACAAAACAAAATAAAATAAAATATTCTAAACTGTTAAAAATGAATATATATAATATATTTACATTGTTGCTGTTATTCTTCATCTAATAATTTGCACTGTGGCTTAGACAAGCCAAAAACACGTTGTCCACATATGAGGATGCCAGGTCTCAGGAGGTTAAAGCCCCATTTACACACAGGAATTTACCTGCATTTTGTTACTCAAAGAAATGACCAGGTTAAACATTTGTGTATTTACCGTTTAGATATTTCATGACAAAGTACAATGTTATCTATATGGAAATCTGTCTCTTGTCCCCATCTGGAAGAATGACAGCATCACACTCTGGGATCTGAAAACCACCAATACATAATACATGTTGTTTGACATAAAACTTATTTTCATGGAAAATGTTCTGAAGAATGGTTTTAACTTTCTATTTCCATGGAATCAAACAGGTGTCGCTCCACCTCCAGAAAATCTAGAAAGTGCAGTACCTTTAAAGTACGCTACAGTTTTCATTGGTTACAGACTCCTCCTCCTCAGATAACAAGTACTTAAAGCTCATGAAAGATGAGCAAACTTATTTTCCTGTGTCAACAACGGGCACGAAGCGACACCTTAGAGAAATATAATAACAGCAGACAGGAATAAGAAGAGAGCATGGTGAGGTCCATGATTTAAAGCTAGCCTATAAACTAATGATGACATTTGCAATTGATGTAGGGGCCCATAGAGAAACAAAGCTAAAGCTGCTTAAATACTTGATCTGAATGACATTTTTGAGACTCTTGATTTAAATTTACTGATATAATATTTGAGAGTATATATATGAATGTGTTTTATTTATTGGTAAATAAAAGTCCAAACTGGGACTGTGCTACTCAATAAATACTACAAAGCTGATGTAACACACTATTGCTGAAAAAACATTCCTATTTATATATACGGAATGTTGCCAAACACCTGTCAGATTCAAGTCCATATGGTTTTCCCTGCATCAGCCAGCAATATCCTGCATGTTTGTAGATGCCTGTCAGTGCTACTTGTGGCAACAATTACTGTATCCTCTGCATAATTCAAAGATTGTATGTCCAGTTTGTGTTTAATGTAAAGAGGACAGGAGAGACCACTGACCCTTGAGGACATCCATTTGAGATGGTCCTGACTGAACCACAATGACCATTAAATCTCACTACCTGCTCTCACTCTGTCAGGAAAGAAAGCACCCACAGAATCAAATTAGGGATTATTGCTGGTTTCAGATGGTATCACAACATTGTATAGAGCAATAAAATTTAATATATATGTGTGCAGCCAAAATAAATACTGTTATCATTTCATTATTTAAAGCTAGACTATAAACGAATGATGGCATTTGCAGTTCAATAGAGAAACTAAGCTAAAACTGCTTAAATACTTGATCTGAATGACATCTAAATGTACTGATATATTTGTTCAAGAGTATATACATAAATGTGCTTTATTTATTGGTAAATAAGTACATAGGAAATAGGGCATTTCCTGGTCATATATGGAATGCTGCCAAACACCTCATCTGTATGATTTCATGGAAATAGAAAGTTAAACCCATACTTCAGAACATTCTTGATGGAGAGATATGAGCTTTGTGCCATACTGTAGAATATTCTAACCAAAGGCACAACATTTCGATGGAGAGAAGCAGGAGAAACCCCTACTCCAGGCCAAATAAGAGTCTGGTTTAATCCGCTGATGTGATTTGTTCACCTAGGCAAGTGTCTCCACCTGAGGGAGCCAAACAATCACCATTAGACTACACTTCACACGCTAAATACATGTATTTATTGAATATGTAGCATGTGTGCATGGTTAGCTGCAAGGTGAGGAGCTAAAATGAATATAGTTAAAACACAGATTTTTGTTTTAATACAATAAGTTAATCAATCTAATCATTACTGAAACTATCAAGTATTTCAACACTTTTTAATTTAACTTTTAGATATTTCAAGGTAAATTACAATGTTATAAATAGGGATGTCTGCCTCTTGCCTGACAAAGGGAGGGGCATTAAGGCTGTGAAGTTAATAACATTTTAGCCTAACTACTACTGCATTTTCAGTGAAGGGTCCGTCACCTGGACCCTGGATGGCCTTTATCTCCATGGAGACAAGCAGTGGTTTTGAGGTTCTATAGTATGTGATGACGTGATACTCCCAGATTACTCATCTATACAACTATTCACCGTTTTTATTGTTGTAAATATTAATTTTATTGCCCGGGAGCACGTGACTCTTTTTCCCAAGCTAAAGGGCTGTTAACGTAAAGTTGACGCTCTCAGCTACTCATGGTATCATTGTGGAGGTGCAGCTAACTAGTAAACAGTAGCAGTGGTTATAGGTATCATTTACAATTTTAGAACTTAAAATTTTAACCCCTTAATGAATAGATTCTACCATTGCCCATAAACCAATTAAATCCATCAAAAATCATATAGGACTTTGTTTAAAATGAATCATTCTAAAACAATTGTAAATATTGATACTTTGCAGTGACATCATGCTGGAGATGTTCTCTATATATGTCTCTGGTAGAAAGTTCAGCAGTTCCCGTGGTGACTCAATGCACACAATAACAAACAGTCTGAAACAGTTTAAGACTGGATTTAACACACACATTTTCACTTTTCATTTAAAAAGTGTTCATGGCCCCGTTTAGGTGTTGGTCAACAAAAATGAGATGAGTGACTAAATGAAAAACTGTTGGCTAATACTGGCAAGCTAATGACTAACTTGTGTGGGAGACTTGTTTAACAGCGCAACTTACCTGTTGTAGTTCCCACCAAGTCAGCTCTTCCTGGTCAAATTGTGTTAAGGTTCAGATTAAAGTCTAACAGCCATTTTAGTAATGGTCAGTGATCAACACATGGCTCAATTGCTTACTCAGTCCTAGTTATAAACCTGTGTTGTGTTTTTAGTAGCTGAAGGTGGAGTCAAATACCTCCACAGAGATGGGAGCAGCAGGCTGTGGTGAGCACATGGACTGGATGCACATGTGACCTGAATGGTGCTTAAAACACAGGTTACAACTGCAGAAGGTGGATAAAATGCAGAATTGAGAAACTGAATTTCAATAATTAAAGGAAAGTGGAAATGGAGTTATGGCTAAAAAAAAAGGGTTTATCTGGGCTTCAATAATAAAATTTGCCTTGAAATGGCTGACCGCGGCCAGTAGCAAGTAGTAAAGCACTATGGAACAGAGCACCCACTGCAAGTTCTGAACCGCACACACACATTTTATATAGTCTATACTAATAAGAGTATCCCGTTTTTGTAGTAGCCTATAGACATTTATAACACTTTTATAAGACAGTCTAACAATTACAGAGCCTGTCAGGGCTCAGTGCAGCTGTGTGCTGACTATTCAGGGAAGTTGGCAGTTCTAAAAACCTTATTTTTACTACCAATTTCTTGGTAATGTACTAATTCAACATCAGACATGTTTAGAAAAACAAAATGCAAATAAAATAATGTGGTTTTGTGGTTGCAGATAATGTGATCCAGCACAGTCATCTAACCAACAGCACAAGCCGCCACAACTTTTCCCCAAGTTTAAACTTTGAAAGAATCTTGGAGAAAATGTTTTCTTATGATCAAGCTGAAGAATCCATAAAACAACTGAATATTAACGCATCACTATTCACCATAGTTTTTAATCAACATCACCAGAGCATGGTCGAAGGTCTTCAGAGCTGTGGAAGGATGAGTGAAAGAGTCAAACTTCATCAATACACTCTCAAAGCCTGTGTAGGTTTGAGCATGTTGCTTGGAGTATTGACAGTCATCGTTGCTGTTGCTATAGCTTTAGATCAGGGTACCTTTGCTATAAAGTTAATGGCTATGTTTGCCATTGTCGTTCCTTTCATTGGAATATTGATGTTGTTTGGAGATGGGCTAAAAAGCATGGGCACAGCCAAATCATCCATTGAAGACTTCAGGAGAAAGGTTGCATTACTAAACCGTGAATTGGAGAAGGTGAAGAGCGCATGTGAGGAGCTACGAAGATTGTCCCATACAGACAGAGTGGACCTCATGAGGCTGGAGCAGAGTGTGCTGGAGGTGTTTGTCCTCACTGAAGGTCTCAGCATGTCCGTCTCTCCAGACTCAGTCACACAGGTTTATGAGGAGTACAGAAAAACCCTCTCCGAACTGTACAAGATAAAGGGTCAACTAAACTGCTACACTGGACCAGCCTACAATAATTTTATTTAATTTCACATATTGGTTAATTTAATTTCTCATAATTTTTCCATATTCATCTAAACAAGTAGACATGACTATCCCGGGTTTGTTTTGTTTAGTCTTTTTTTAGTTATAGTCCACCATTCAGTTAAACGGCACACACACACAAGTTGTTTTAGATATTGTATTTGGTAAAACTTATTTATCTCAGTTAAACACATTCATCTATTCTTACCTGAGTCTCCACACGGTCCTGACAAAGAGTGGGCGTGCCTTATGTCGGCCATCTATAAAGCCTTGGGTGAGGTCAAACCATGTTGAGGGGTGAACAGGTTTTTGTTTCAATATCTGTGTATTTAGTTTCAATGTTTAAGTGTTATAGTTTTATTTTTGAACACTTTTGGTTACTTAGGCCCTAAACCGTACATAGTTTGTTCTTGAATTCTATGGCGAAGTTAAAATCTATGGCACCTGTGGAGAAAATGGTGTTTACCTGGGGGAGGCGCTTCCTGTTGGGGGGGTATATAAGCAACGTGAGTTAGTCTTTCATTTTCTGTTTCTGTGTGAACGGTTTATGTTGTTTTCTTTAATTATTTTGCGGTCAAGTTTAAAGTGTGGATACCTGTTAGACCAATCACACTGTTCCTCCAGACCATGCCCCTCCCCCATCACTCTCTTCTTTAGTCCACAGGTACTGCCCAGTTCAGCAGCTCTACACTCACCTGAAGGATTATTAGGAACACCATACTAGTACGGTGTTTGACCCCCTTTCGCCTTCAGAACTGCCTTAATTCTACGTGGCATTGATTCAACAAGGTGCTGAAAGCATTCTTTAAAAATGTTGGCCCATATTGATAGGAGCATCTTGCAGTTGATGGAGGTTTGTGGGATGCACATCCAGGGCACGAAGCTCCCGTTCCACCACATCCCAAAGATGCTCTATCGGGTTGAGATCTGGTGACTGTGGGGGCCACTGTAGTACAGTGAACTCATTGTCATGTTCAAGAAACCAATTTGAAATGATTCGAGCTTTATGACATAGTGCATTATCCTGCTGGAAGTAGCCATCAGAGGATGGGTACATGGTGGTCATGAAGGGATGGACATGGTCAGAAACAATGTTCAGGTAGCCTGTGGCATTTAAACGATGCCCAATTGGCATTAAGGGACCTAAAGTGTGCCAAGAAAACATCCCCCACACCATTACACCACCACCACCAGCCTGCACAGTGGTAACAAGGCATGATGGATCCATGTTCTCATTCTGTTTACGCCAAATTCTGACTCTACCATTTGAATGTCTCAACAGAAATCGAGACTCATCAGACCAGGCAACATTTTTCCAGTCTTCAACTGTCCAATTTTGGTGAGCTCGTGCAAATTGTAGCCTCTTTTTCCTATTTGTAGTGGAGATGAGTGGTACCCGGTGGGGTCTTCTGCTGTTGTAGCCCATCCGCCTCAAGGTCGTGCGTGTTGTGGCTTCACAAATGCTTTGCTGCATTACTCGGTTGTAACAAGTGGTTATTTCAGTCAATGTTGCTCTTCTATCAGCTTGAATCACTCGGCCCATTCTCCTCTGACCTCTAGCATCAATAAGGCATTTTTGCCCACAGGACTGCCACATACTGGATGTTTTTCCCTTTTCACACCATTCTTTGTAAACCCTAGAAATGGTTGTGCGTGAAAATCCCAGTAACTGAGCAGATTGTGAAATACTCAGACCGGCCCGTCTGGCACCAACAACCATACCACACTCAAAATTGCTTAAATCACCTTTCTTTCTCATTCTGACATTCAGTTTGGAGTTCAGGAGATTGTCTTGACCAGGACCACACCCCTAAATGCATTGAAGCAACTGCCATGTGATTGGTTGATTAGATAATTGCATAAAGGAGAAATTGAACAGGTGTTCCTAATAATCCTTTAGGTGAGTGTATTTGAAAGGTGGTGTGGGCAGAGTTTAGGTGTCTAGTCCCATTTCAAACACATTGTCGCATGAGAACGATATAAATTGTGACTGTGACAATATAATGTTGAAGGAGGGAAGTGGACATGTCTTCAAGCTGAGCCATGTTTGTCTATGAGGGTTCAATACTGGGTGTGTGACCACAGTAAATCTATTCATGTGTGATTCTTTTCTAAAGCAGCGAGTTACTAGGTGAATTGCTACACAAATAAAAAATATATGTCCTTGTGTAAAATGTTTGTCCAAATGTGGAACAATTTCATATCTGAGATGGTGACTTTAGTGGCAACTTAAAAAGAAAATGGGGAAATGCTCTGGACTGTCTGAAAATGAAAAGGGTAGTGGTGTTATATTGTCAACAGTTGTTTATTGTTGATTACACTTTGTTGTAACTGCTACATTTGATATCATATATCTCATAGAATGCTTTTTGTTTTATTGTTTATATATATATATATATATATATATATATATATATATATATATATATATATATATATATATATATATATAAATTCAAATGTTCAATAAAAATAATATTAAGAAATAAATGTAAGCACTTGAAAACATATTATCCCCTTACATTTTGAGCGCCCCTAGTGGCAGGTGAGGCCCTATGTATTTGCTGTTAAATTATAATTAAGATGTAAACTTATTTTGTAAATAAACTCCTAAATAAAGTGATATTTCTTCACTTTTTGAATAATTTTACTAATAAGTCGTGGCTAATTCATTTACTGACATGTTAGCACGTTCATGTTGGACTGACTTAACATCAGAATATTGTATCAGGATATACTGAGATTGTATAATCTTAAATTTTAAAGTTTTGTTTGTTTTTTTGGGTTTTTTTTTATCCAAAACTATAAATCAAAGTATGACAATTATTGAGAACCAAAAAAAAAAAGTCCTCCTTAAAGGGCCTATACCTGAATTTATTCTCATCAAGATAAATGCTCTTTACATCATGCAGTGTACAGTAAGAGCCCCTAAACAAGAACATAAATTAAAACTGTATATACAATATAATCTATTCATTTGACATAACATTTTCTCAGGTAATAACTAACATGGACACTACAGACTCCCTTTTTTGTCCAATCAGGCACATTGTTACTAAGAATCATGGGAAACTAACTCCCTGACACTATCCCAGACACTTTTCATTTTCAAAGAGAATGTTCTGAAGAATGGTTTTAACTTTCTATTTCCATGAAATCAAACAGGTGTCGCTCCACCTCCAGAAAATCTAGAAAGTCCAGTACCTTTAAAGTACGCTACAGTTTTCATTGGTTACAGACTCCTCCTCCTCAGATAACAAGTAATTAAAGGTCATGAAAGATGAGCAAACTTATTTTCCTGTGTCAACAACAGGCACAAAGCAACACCTTAGAGAAATATAATAACAGCAGACAGGAATAAGAAGAGAGCAAGGTGAGGTCCATGATTTAAAGCTAGCCTATAAACTAATGATGACATTTGCAAATGATGTAGGGGCCCATAGAGAAACAAAGCTAAAGCTGCTTAAATACTTGATCTGAATGACACTTTTTCAGACTCTTGTTTTAAATATACTGATATAATATTTGTTCAAGAGTATATACAGGAATGTGCTTTATTTATTGGTAAATAAGTAATTAGGAAACAGGGCATTAAGGTAAAGAAAAACACAAACTGTGCTCCTCAATAAATACTACAAAGCTGATGTAACACACTATTGCTGAAAGGTATTGCTGAAAAAAAACTTAATTTCATGGTAATATACAGAATGCTGCCAAACACATCACCTGTATGATTCCATGGAAATAGAAAGTTAAAACCATACTTCGGAACATTCTCGATGGCGATATATGAGTTTTGTGACATACTATGGAAAGTTTGATTTAAACAACACGTTTTCAGGAGCCTGTGATCAATACGAGTGTTCATGGTCCTGTTTAGGTGTTTGATGGTCAACAAAAGATGAGTGACTAACTGGAAAACAGTTGGCTAATGCTAACTAGCTTGTGACTGTGATTTTATGGATGAAAGACAAATCAAGTCACCTCTTGTAGTCAGCTCTTTCTGGACAAATTGTGTTAAAATAAAGTTCAGATTAAAGTATAACAGAGCTTCAGACAGAGCGGTGCCTACAGTTAGCATTATACCCTCAGAGAATGTTGGACATCAGCTGAAAAGTATTATTATTATTTTTTATTTTATTTTATTTTTTTCATAGTAATGGGCAGTGATCACCATATGGTTCAACTGTTTACTTAGTCCTTGTAATGAACCTTTGGAGTGTTGCCATGTTTTTACCACCTGAAGGTGGAGTCAGGTAGGTTCACTTATCAAATAAAATAAAGGGCAAAGTCATATCCATCTCGAGATACTGTGGACTGTACACAAAAGTACTGCAACTGTAGGTACGTTTATTACAATTTTATTTTGCAGTTTAGATGTTTAATAGCAGGCATTATACTTGGAGGACTTTTGTTTTTTACTTTTGGAGTGCTGTATCTGTTTGTTCAGATAAACAGTTGCAAATTACTATTACTCATTTGTTCAGTATTTATTTTAGCCATTATCCTCATTATTGCAATCATATTACTGTACAGCTCAGATGTATATTACATTAACTCAAATATTCGAGATTTTGGGAAGCTGGTTTTCTGTCTGATCACTGAACTGGGCAAATTGGAGCAGCACTGTGAGGGAAATGGAGTTATGGTTAAAAACAGGGTTAGTGCTGAGAATCACACACACACTTAAAATGTTTTATATAGTTTATACTAAAAAACTTTGTAGCTTGTAGTAGACATAAATTACACTTTTATAAGACAGTCAGAACAATTAAAGAGCCCATCAGAGCTCAGTGCGGCTGTGTGCTGACTGTGACTAGCAGTTCTAAAATATTATTTGTAACAGTACCAGTTTCTTGGTAATATACTAATTCAACATCAGACATTTTTTGAAGAACAAAATGGAAAAAAAAAAAAAAAAGTGGTTTTGTGATTGCAGATAACGTGAACCAGCATAGTCATCTAACCACAACTTTTCCTAACTTTGTGCAATGTTCAACTTTGAAAGAATCTGGAATGAAATGTTTAGAAGCAATCATCCTTCACCTGAAGATCAAGCTGACGAGTCCATAAACCAACTGAATATTAACGCGTCACTATTCGCTATATATTTTGATAAACATCACCAGAGCATGCTCGAAAGTGTTCAGAGCTGTGGAACGATGAGTGAAAGAGTCAAACTTCATCGATACACTCTCAAAGCCTCTTTAGGTCTGAGCTTGTTGCTTGGAGTATTGACAATCGTTGTTGCTGTGGCTGTCACTTTAGATCAGGGTACCTTTGCTATAAAAGTAATGGGCATGTTTGCTATTGGCTTTCCTTTTGTTGTAACATTAGTGTTGCTGAAAGATTGGCTAAAATGCAAAACCATAGTCAGATCATCCACTGAAGACTTCAGGAGAAAACTATCATTACTAAACCCCAAGTTGGAGAAAGTGAAGCGTGTATGTGAAGAGCTACGGAGATCTTCCTGGTCCGTTCTTGGAGGTACAGAGAGAGTGAACATCATGAGTCTGGAGCAGAGTGTGCTGGAGGTGTTTGTCCTCACTGAAGGTCTCAGCATGTCCGTCTCTCCAGACTCAGTCACACAGGTTTATGAGGAGTACAGAAAAACTCTCTCCGAACTGGACAAGATGAAGGTTCAACTAAACTACTACACTGGAACAGCCATAATACTAGCATCAGAATGTCAATGATGAAGCACTGTTTTAAAGGTTCAAATGTGGTTGTGGGCAGAGTTTAGGTGTCTAGTCCTTCTTCAAAGACATTGTTGCATAATTGTTTATTGTTTTAACTTTAGGACATTATTGTTCATTGTTTTAACTTTAGCACATTAATATTGGGTTAGATAATGAGATGAGAACAGTGTTTGTAATGGCATATGTTCTTTGGACAAAACAATCTCCTTTGTAGCTTTTTGTTTTTCAGACATTTGCTATTATATTGGATATATTTTTGTCAGTAAAAAAACTCAATTCTGATGGTTGTTTAATTGCTCTTGATGTGGAGGAACAGTGACTCTAATCTGAGCTCTGCCTGCGTAGCAGTGGTTGAAGTGGGCCTATGGTGCAGATTATTATTATTATTATTATTATTATTATTATTATTATTATTATTATTATTATTATAACTGTTAACTTGTTACTGTCTGTCATTTTGAGAATCCATCTTTGGACAATCGAAGAAGACTGAAGGAAGGGGATTGTGTTTAAGACCTTTGAGCACAAGAACAGACCCTTTGCCACCTCTCGTCAACTCCCCTGCTCCGTGATGGTCCAAACTGGTTACAGTCATGAAGTCATCCCAAATGAAATGTTATAAGTCCATCTAAAGCCAGTATGAAGGTGCAGTGTTAAGAAACTATACAATGAGAGTTTAAAAAGGACTTCAACATTAAATCATCCAGGGTTTGATTCACAATCACCCTGAAGCTATTCCAGATATTAGTTTTGGCACCTTCACCAGGCAGTGACTCATGGGAAAAGTGAATCAACAGTAAAGAGACTGATGTATCAAAGTGAACTGGCCTTAGTAAACACCTGGACTGTGAGGAAAATAATAGGAAAATGCCACTCCAGACAGACAGAGTCAGAGTCCTCTTACTTGATCCACTCATTTGATTGCACTCTAGATTTGGTACAGAATCATCTCCACTCCACGTATTCAGGGAGAAAACTCCAGTATTGAATCAAATCCACTCCACATTTTCCATTGCACCCTGTGTTTTTCCCAGCCCACTCTGAATATCTGGATTACCCAACTGAAATGCTAAAGGAGGCAAGGGAGTTTTGGATTGAATAAAAGTTTGATTATTTAAGATCTAAGGATTTTGGTTATAACTGGCTCCAAGCAGGAAGTCCCGAACATCATCAGGCTGAAATGCCTCCAAAGAGACGCGAGCAGGCAACTGTGGTGAGCACATAGACTGTATACACATGTGACCTGAAGGGTGCTTAAATGTTAGGACGCAGGTTAGGACTGTAGATGGTGGATAAAATGAGGAACTGAGACCATTAAAGGTTCAACAATATCTATCACATATTTATAAGAAATAATCACAGGAAAAGGGAAATGGAGTCATGGCTAAAAACAGGGTTAGCTCTGAGAACCACACACCCACACACAAACACACACGCACACAACCCCCCCCCCCCACACACACACACACGATGAAAATGTTTTATATAGTTTATACTAACATAAGTATCCCTTTGTTTGTAGTAGCCTATAGACATTTATAACACTTTTATAAGGCAGTCAGAACAATTAAAGAGTCTGTCAGGGCTCAGTGCAGCTGGATGTGACTTTGTGTAACAAATTCAGGGAACATGGTAGTTCTAAAAACCTTATTTGTAAAAAAAAATCTTGGTAATGTTCTAATTCAATATCAACCATTTTTAGAAAAAACTAAATGCAAATAAAATAATGTGGTTTTGTGATTGCAGATAATGTGATCCAGCACAGTAATCAACAGCACAAGCCGCCACAACTTTCCCCAACTTTGTGCAATGTTCAGCTTTGAAAGAATCTGGACGGAAATGTTTAGAAGCAATCCTCCTTCACCTGAAGATGAAGCCGAAGAGTCTATAAAACAACTGAATATTAATGCGTCAGTATTTATCATACGTTTTAATAAACATTACCAGAGCATGCTCGAAAGTGTTCAGAGCTGTGGAAGGATGAGTGAAAGAGTCAAACAATATCGATACACTCTCAAAGCCTGTGTAGGTTTGAGCTTGTTGCTTGGAGTATTGACAATCGTTGTTGCTGTGGCTGTCGCTTTAGATCAGGGTACCTTTGCTATAGAAATAATGAGCGTGTTTGCTATTGGCTTTCCTTTTGTTGTGATATTAATGTTGTGGGAAGAACGGCAAAAAAGCATGACCATCGCCAGATCGTCCATTGAAGACTTCAGGAGAAAGGTATCATTACTAAACCCCAAGTTGGAGAAAGTGAAGCGTGTATGTGAAGAGCTACGGAGATCTTCCTGGTCCGTTCTCGGAGGTACAGAGAGAGTGAACATCATGAGGCTGGAGCAGAGTGTGCTGGAGGTGTTTGTCCTCACTGAAGGTCTCAGCATGTCCGTCTCTCCAGACTCAGTCACACAGGTTTATGAGGAGTACAGAAAAACTCTCTCCGAACTGGACAAGATGAAGGTTCAACTAAACTACTACACTGGAACAGCCATAATACTAGCATCAGAATGTCAATGATGAAGCACTGTTTTAAAGGTTCAAATGTGGTTGTGGGCAGAGTTTAGGTGTCTAGTCCTTCAAAGACATTGTTGCATGAGAACCATGTGGACTGTGACTGTCTTATGGTTAACAATATAATGTAGAAGGAGGGAAGTGGACATGTCTTCAAGCTGAGCCATGTTTGTCTTTCAGGGTTCAACACTGGGTGCGTGACCACACTAAACTTATTCATGTGTGATTCTTTTCTAAAACAGTGAGTTACTAGGTGAATTGCTACATAAATAAATATATATATACTGTATATCCTTGTGTAAAATGTTCTAAACAGTATGTCCAAGTGTGTAACACTTTAATATCTGAGATAGTGACATTAGAACATTTATGATATTGATTCAGTGGTAAATACAATCTTTTTACAAAATGGGAAAATGCTCTGGACTGTCTGAAAATTAAAGGGGTAGTGGTGTTATATTGCCAGTAATTGTTGATTTTACTTTGTTGTAACTGCTGCATTTGATATCACTTATCTCATAGAATCCTTATGCTATTGATTTGCTTATGTAACATCCTTATGTTTTTTTGTTTATGGGTTTTTTAAATATAAATTCCAATGCTCAATAAAAAATAATATTAAAATGTTCTCAACAGTATTTTTCAGGCTAGGTTGAGCGCCCCTAGTGGTAGGTGGGGATTCATGCATTTGCTGTCAAATTATGATTAAGATATAAATGGGGAAAAACTCTAAATAAACTCCTAAATAAGGTGATATTTCTGTACTTGAATAATTTTACAGGCATTTCACATTTGTCTAATAAGCCTTGACTAATTCATTTACTGACATGTTAGCACGTTTATGTTGGACTGACTTAGCATCAGAATATTGTATCAGGATATACTGAGATTTTATATCTTAAATGTAGAGGTTTTATAGCTTAAATGTAAAAGTTTGTGTTTTTTTTTTTTAAATCAAAAGTATAAATCAAAGTATGACAAATATTGAGACCAAAAGTAAAAAAAAGTCCTCCTTAAAGGGCCTATACCTGAATTTATTTTCATCAAGATAAATGCTCTTGACATCATGCAGTGTAAGAGCTCCTAAACATGAAAATAACTTAAAACTGTAAAATATAATCTATTGATTTTAGGCAACATTTTCTCAGGTAATAACTAACACAGACACTACAAACAGGGTCTCCCTTTTCATTCTAATCGGGCACATTGTTACTAAGAATCAGGCCTGACACTGTCCCAGTCACTTGCTTGTGTGTGTGCGTGTGTGCGTGTGTGCGTGTGCGTGCGTGTGTGTGTGTGTGTGGGTGGGGGTGTGTGGGTGTGTGGGTGGGTGTGGGTGTGTGTGTGTGGGGGGGGGGGTGCGGGGGGGTGTGTGTGTGGGGGTGTGTGGGTGTGTGTGTGTGTGGGGGTGTGTGCGTGGGGGGGTGTGCGTGTGTGTGTGGGGGGGGGTGTGTGTGGGGGGGTGTGCGTGCGTGTGTGTGTGTGTGTGGGTGTGGGGGTGTGTGTGTGTGTGTGTGGGTAAGTGCGTGTGAGTGTGTACATGTGGGTGAGACTGTGCTAAATGTGTTACATTTTTGTATGACAAGTGCTTCATAAATAAAGTTTGATTGACAGATTGATTGTTAATTGTACATGTTTGTTTTAATCATTTGTGTCTATCCTTTGAAAATACCACATTTTGTGCATTATTTAGTGAATTGTCCTTCCAATTACATTCACTTAAAATTATAAATCAGATGTCCTGACAGTTACTCTTTAAGCTACTCTAACATGAGCAATTTCTTGGACAACTACTTTGTACTGCTACTTGAGTAATATTATTTGAAGTAACACTACTCTTACTTGAGTAAAATTTTTGGTTACTCTCTCCACTTCTACACTGGCTGAAAATTGAGGATGTATTTAAAGTAACCATTTTCATCTCTTGCGAAGGATAAGGCCCCACATGTACAAAAAGCCCCCCAAAAATGTACATTTGAGAACGGCTTTCCCCAACGCCTTGTTTTTGGTCAGTAGATATTCAAATTTAGGTCTTTTGTACATGCATCATGGAATTGTTGTTAAGTGTTTTCCAACGATAAGCTGATTTAGAAAAATGCATGGCTTGGCCTGGTGGTATTTTGGGTTGTCCCTTGCTCTAGTGCAGTTCGAGCATCATGAGTTTTTCCGTTGAATGCACAGAAAGAGGAAACGAGAGGGGCAGCTGTGAAGGCGATGTCATAAGGGGAAGTAACTCACAATACGCATAGAAACAAAGGAGAGGCAAGACGAGACAGCATTTGAGGTATGTTCATGTTTTATTTGATTACATAGAAAGAGTAATGCTAAAATACTGCTAACAGTAAAGAATAGTGATTTATTACATTGTGTTTGTTTTTAGACTGGTCAAAATAAAGGACTGAAATTGGGAAAAAAATAATAAAAAATCATCGTATAAATTGAGCCGTGACCTAATTTGTTTCATAACATTTAGGCTATGGGTTTGGATTTATTCTGTTTTTCATTAGGTGAATATGGGATTAAAACAAAAAAAAGAAAAAGAAAAAAAGAAACAAAACGAAACTCACCCCCCCCATGTCCGACTAAGTTTAAAGCTAAATCAGGGTTAACTCGTTTGACCTACAATTTAATTATTTGTGGTCTTTATTGACTGTAAAGTAAATCAGTATAACTACAAAACAAAACATTGGTACTGGTAAACCACAGTTTCAAAAATATTTGTCTACTTAAACATTTGACTACCTGACAAATGAGGACATAAAACTAAACAAATTAAAACATAAATATTTTTATTGTATTTATTAATTTTTTAAAATGTATTTTACAACACAACACAAATATGACCAGTCTAAAACATCCTCTACCAATAAAATACAATTGACGTAGTTAGTTTCATTAGTTTTATTAGATTACTGATTGGTTAAGTGCACCTATATACTTTTTGTATTTGTTTTCTTTGTTTTTTGTAATTTGAACAGGGCACCCATGACCAAAGAGCGTCTGGGTGCTCTCATTGGGCAAATAAAGATCAATACTACATAAATACACATTTTGTATCATGTTATGAGATGAAAAAAGGAAAATAAATAGGCCTTTTATGTGAACATTTAGGGGATACTAAGTTAGGTATAAATGTATAAATCCTATATCTGGGTCAGATGACAGCACAGTGTTCTATAGGCCAATAATATGGGGGCAGCTAAAAGCAGTATTGGTAAAATTCTGATTTCTGTTGTAATACAGTGAGTTCTTGGGTCTAGTTACTAATAGAAATGGTCTGATTCAACATTTTGCAAACTAACCTTCTGGTAAAAGACAATGTCATTAATAAGGAAATTTAGCTCTTCCTCACATCTGTAACTATGACATCATCGCATTACAGAGAATCGTTTGCCTCAACAGGACAATTATGGGCTATTATGTCTGATAGTGGTTTCTATTATCTATCTATTGTACTAACCAGTGCTGGATGTTAAGTAAAAGTGCAGATACAGAGGTAGAACTTTACTCAAGTAAAAGTAAAAATATGGTATGAAAAATAAAGTATACATATTTTGGTTAATAGTTGCAATAGGAATCAATTTATTTTTCTTAGGATTGTTGTGTATTTATTTTTGTTTGCTCAAAGCCAAAGCTTGAACTTGAAACCTTTAATCAGGATGTTACCATGAACATGGTAAAAATAAACCCTCAAATCATATGAAGTACTTTTTACTGTTCAGTCCAGTTCAAAAACGTAGTGGAGCAGAAAGTACAGATACCTGCTCTCAAATGTAGTGAAGTAAAAGTAAAAACTATTCAGTGTAAAATGTACAGAAGTAAAGTACAGATACCTAAAAGTACAGTATTTTACTACTTGTAACACTTGTAATATTTTAAAACAACATCGGCTCCATATGTGACTCTAATGTTGTTCCACATATATTTTACACTGAGGAACTGTTGTTGTTTCCTTTGTGGTCAGGACAGAGATAGTAAAATAAAATGAAGCACAGGAAGTGACACCAACTTATTGTCTGCTGTAACGAGCCAGCAAATATCAACATGACACATGTAAAATCCTCTCTAATCATGTTCTGTTTCAGGTTTAATCAAAGACGACACCATGGCTCAGGCCTGTCTCAGATGTCTCAAGTTAACAATGTGTGCAGCAAACTTCCTGTGTTTTGTAAGTGTTTAAGATTATTATTCTATTTAGTACTGAATATAGAAATTCACTTTATGGACCTACACTAGCAAAAAAGGGTTATTTTATTTAGGCCTGTTTATTTGATTACACTTAATCATAACTGGGACTACACCAAGTATAAAAAAAAAGTGTTTTTTATTCAGTTGATCTTGAAGCCCAGTATATCAAATAGTTACTTAAACACAGCTATATATATTTTTTAAATAATTGGTTCATGCTAGATACGTGAACTTTACGCCATGTGCGGCCATATTGGATCTAAATGGTGGACACTGGAGCTGAAGGGGGTGAAGTGTGTTTCCTAAGGACACAACGTCAGTATTAATCTGTGAGAGCCAGATCCACTGACATGAACCGGATTCAAACTGCCGATATTTTGATCAGGGGACATGCACTCTACAAACTGAGCTACTGTTGAATCAAGTCACCAATCAAGCTTAAACTGTTCAAATATCAGAAGAGTCCAAATCTTTACTTTCAGTTAAATTTACACAGTTAAATAAGCATGGCTTGTGTGTCTGAAATTTTGCGGTGTGTATGGTGATATTCATTAAGTTTATTTTAGGTTTTGGGTGATTTTTGAGCATTTTATGAGTACATTTTTAACCTCATTACAAGTCCTGGAAAAGTCCTGGAAAAGCCCCTGATCCAGTATACACTCGGCTCTCTGCCCTAAGTGATGCTAGCTGGCAGAAACTGATTTCAGTATTTTATATTTAAGTACTGTCCATGCAAAATGTCATACACAGAAGATATCACGTTTAACATTTGAATCTTGTGTAATGGTTTCAGATCTGTGGCATTGCTGTGTTGGGGTTCGGGATCTACATGACTATGAGTATGAAATTGGCCGCCATCTCTCCGTCTTTGGCTAGCTTTAACGTGGCTCATGTTCTGATCATCACTGGCATCATCATCACCTGTGTGTCCTTCCTGGGCTTTTTGGGTGCCCTCAAAGAGAACCGCTGCCTGCTGCTCGTGGTAATGCTATAGATTTGGGTTGGTTCGGGGTTAAAGCCATTTCTTTATTTAAAAATATGAGTCAGAAACATGTTTTTGACACTTAACACCTGACCACTTAGCCCTTTCCGCACCATGACACGGGGAGCAGGCGCTTAGGAACACTGTCAATCAAAACTGTTGCTAAGGCTGCTGGGAGTGACCTCGAGGAAAGTAGGTGCCTGATTATTAATGTTTATATCTTGATTTATGGACACAATAGCAAGATAAAAACACCAGGATCATGTAGAACGAGTTAATATGAACATTTTAAGACCAAAAATTGCGAGTCTGAAAGCAGCAGTTATGGAGAGAAGGGCAATATTTTGTCAATAGAAAGTGAATTGGAGCCAATGGAGCTGGAAGTGCGCCCGTGATCACTTCCTATTTGGAATGCAGCATCTAGCAGGTTAGCTATGTCCATTTATATACATAGGTTTTTACCCAAAAAATACTATGTAAAATGAGCAGCTAATATTTTACAATCTCACATTTAGCAGCTTGTGCCGTACACTGCCTGATGTAAAGAGCATTTATCTTCACAAGAACACATTAAAATTAGATACAGGCCCCTTAACATCTCTGTTATAAATTACCAGACCAACTCACATGAAACAAAAGTGACACATCATAGTGAACGTTTTAAAAAATGTCATTCAAAAATAGTCCAATAGAGTCCCATAGAGTTATACTGACCACACATTTGAGGTCATGACATGGACAAGTGCTGAGTACATGAGGGCCATTTTTATTTAGAGGTTCGTGAGAAAACATAAAAATGAAAGTAGCATTTGAACCGTAAAACTTTATAAAGCAACATCAGTAAATGCAGTAAATGAAAGTGATGGTATGTGGTTGACGCTGTTACACAACATACAGTATCTTATTTACTGCATATGGTCAGGGTCAAGGATTTAAATATGATTACAAGAATTAATAAACACAGGGCGGAAGGCGTTTAGGCGCATGTATTAAACCTGTTAACGATCTTGACATATTTCACATTTTTCAGTCGTGTATGACAACAAGGTCAAATTAAAGGTGCACTTTGTAACTTTTCTGGCGGCGAGTGTGCCACCTGCTTGTCTCCATGGAGATGTTATTGCTTTTCCTGCATTCATCTTAATTGTTAAAAAAGGACCTTGGAAAAAATTGCATTCTTAGTGAACAGGGTCGAGTCTCCACAGAGCCGATTTGTAAGTTTGCCTAGTGGCATCACCTCCATGGAGATTAAGTCTATGGTATGATACATTCCAGGAAAAGCAATTGAATCCCTAAGCAGTAGACCATCCACCAGAAAAGTTACATAGTGCAGCTTTAAATAAACTATTATTAGTCTGTGTTGAAAATTGATTGTGATTATAATATAGATATGTACTAATCCTGAGTTAGTATAAAGTATAAATATTCAGTCTTATGTAACAAAGTGTGTGTGTATGTGTGTGTGTGTGTGTGTGTTTTGTGTTGTTTTTGTGGGATGGTGGAATTCACAAACGTTGAACCTCATCAATATTCGTTTGTACGTACCTCCACAAACTTTTCATATTAATCTTATGGCTTAAAGTCCTTTCATGACAACAATCACATGTTTGGGATTGAGATATGCCACCACTTTATGAAGCTACTGTAAATAAAATAATTTAACTTTTGTTCATTTATACTAACAAGTTTCAGTTTCATGTGGAAGTGCCCAGTAATTACAGAGATGTTAACCGTAAATCGGGTCAGCAAATCTGCAATCTAATATTTTGATCTGTCCTCCACATAGACTGTATATGTAAATGGACATAGCTAACGTGCTAGTCAAATAGGAAGTGAGCATGGTCGTGCTTCTAGTTCTAGCGACTCCAAATTCACTTTCTATTGAAAAACTGTTGCTTCTCTCTGTTGTCAGGCTTGTCATTTTAATCTTAAATGTTTGTATTAACCCATTTGACCTGATCCTGGTGGGTTTTTTTTTTTCCTAAATCAAGATATGAACATTAACAGACCAGACCAATGAGGTGTCTTCTTTCCCCAAGGTCATTCTCACTAGCAACAGGTTTGATTGACAGCATTGGTAAGCGTCCACTCCCTGCTAAACCAGCGTTGTGGGTGGCTCTAGATTGGTTCTTTGGTTGCTATGATACTTTCTGTTGGAATTCCAAATATGAAACTCGGCTCCACATTCACCCGTATAACTGCGAGCCTCGATGAGCTTCATTTGACTGGAGCCCAACTGGAGCTGTACCTAACGTCTCGCTCTCTTAGTTCACTTTTTTACACAGTCTCTGGTCCTACAGCTCAGTTTTAAACAATACGGATTCTACAATGTTGTTATGGGAACCCGACCTATTGGTACTTTGCAGTGACATCACGCTGGGGGTGGTCATGTATCTCTATGGTAGAATGTTCAGCAGTTACCATGGTGACACAATGCAACACTGTAAAAAAAAGTGTTAAAATAGTCTGAAAACTCAAGACAAAAACACAAAATGGATTTAAACTTATCTTCAGAAGTCTGTGTCAATAGCATTCGTGGTCCTGTTCATTTTTTTGTGGGAGACTTTCTTTTAACAGCACAAATCAACTCACACCTTGTAATTCCATCTAAACCAGCTGTTTTTGATCAGATTGTGTTAAAACAAAGCTCAGATTATAACCCAGCGAGCCTTAGATAGAGCAGTGCCTACAGTTAGCATCACACCCCCAGGGAATGTTGATGCCGCAAAGTATCAATATTAGAGACATTTTAGATTACAAACCATCTTTCTCCTCAATTTCCTCAATTTCCCAATAGATATGTAATTCCTGTAATGTCCCCTCGAGTGAAAATAAACATCAGAAACATTTGGAGCAGCAGATTCTCAAACATCAGCAGTCAAAAAGTCATTTAAAACCGTTGTATCCAGTAGAATTGTTATATCCATGAATGTACGGACCATCATTGTCGACAGAGAGTTGAAATTTGGTTTGGATCAAAACTCCATATGTGTGTGAAAATTTAAAGTATATCAGCAGTGACCCAAACATATAAGCTACTTTAGTAACTCACTTCTACTCACTTTTTTTTTAGTTTTTCATGTTGCTGTTCTTCCTGATGTTGGCGGAGTTAACTGCAGCCTGTCTGCTTCTACTATACGAAAAAGAGGTAAGAACATTTGGTTCAATTCCCACTAGTGCCACTGTGTCCTTGGACAAAACACCCTACACATCTTTTCTCCATATGCTCCTTTTGTGGGATCGTAGTGTTGAAGAATATGCTTCTATAACTGAATAAGGACAAAAATATGACACCAAATTGTATCCATAGCTTCAAGCAAAACTACTTTTTCTTGCTACTGCTGCCATTTTGAGGACTTATTGCCGTTAGCTTGACTGCTGCTACTGACCTTGTGTTTACAAAAGTACTGGTATTGAAAACTGACACCAAAGAATGTAAAAAGAATATACGTATTTATTTTATTACTACAAGTACTACCAGTAATGTTGATCCATCCGGTTTTGTTTTTACAGATTTCCAAGTGGCTGGAGAAAGATCTGAAAGAAGGATTGAAAAAGGCCAAAGGAAAAGCGGACAATTCTACGATTCTGTCCGATTGGGATATGGTTCAGACTAAAGTAGGTCAATTTAAATAGGATAATGTGTAACTAATGACATTAAATTATTACTTATTACAAATATCCCATGTAATAGCCTAAAGGGTCTACTACATTTTTTATTTTTTATTTTAAGAAGATGATTTCAGTTTGTTATTCAATAGCCTCAGCAGGACACATTTACAAAGGGAGGAAATATACATCAAGCATAAAGGAGCTGTGTGTAAGATTTATTTATGATTTTTTATTCCAGAAACATGACTTAACTCTGTCCCCAGATACGAGGAAGACGCAAAAACAGTGAACATGTTTGCCGAGTTATTATGATTTGATGTCTTGGTTCTGAAGACGGTTAACCAATCAGAAAGCACCAGGAGCCTCACATTAGTTTGGGTTACCAGTTTCAATGCTGAAATCCAGTCAGTTTAAACCTAAAAGGACTCTCTTTGATATGCATCCTCACTGTCTAAACCCCAGTCATGAATCGGTGCTAGTGCAGCCTCTACAGCGCAGGGAGTGAATTCTAGAGGTTCTGAGCTTTAACATGAGACTGTCCATGTCCATAAATCCTGAGAATGAGGAACATGTGTGTCTCTATCTGCAGGTTGAGGCACTGGCAACACAGGTTCAGTTGTGATTGTATTAACTTTTTAAAAATAGTAAGAGCACAGGCTACATACAGTTCCTTTAATTTTATATGTAGACTTAGCATTAGTAAATGTTTGCCAAGATACCCATGTTATTTATTTATTTATTTATTTATTTATTTATTTATTTATTTATTTATTTATTTATTTATTTATTTATTTATTTATTTATTTATTTATTTATTTATTTATTTATTTATTTATTTATTTATTTATTTAATTTTATTTTAGCTGGAATGTTGTGGAGTCTCAAATGCGTCTGATTGGGAAGGGAATGTCCCGCGCTCCTGTTGTCCCGATAGCTCTTGTAGCAAACCGACACCAAACTACCACAAAACGGTACCTACAAAAGATGAAGACACATGAAGCATTTCAATATTACATCACTGTCTTGTATGAATTGAAATGTCCATGTGTTAAATTTCAGGGCTGTTTTGATAAACTGAAGCAGTTTTTTGAGGAAAATTTTCTGACCACTGGGATCACAGTGATTGTGCTCTGCATAGTTGAGGTAAATATATTTTTTCACTATGGCTGAATGACTCTTTAAAGGTGCACTATGTAACTTTTCTGGAAGGGATCCGCAACTATGGAGATGTTATTACATGTATACTTACAGTGAAACAGCTCGTCTCCATGGAGGTAGATACATCTGTCATACCATGGAACATATTAAACAATACAATCTCCATGGAGACAAGAAAGTAGTGTCTCCTACACCAGAAAAGTTACATGTTGCAGCTTTAAAACAAATTGTGTTGTTATTTTATACATCAGAAAGATTTAGGATGTTTTTGGTTAGTCATGATTTAGGCCTGGTTTTGAACTCTCTGGTGACTCTAGTTTAGTTCTAGTTTAGTCCTGGTTTACTCCTGATTTAGTCCTGGTTTACTCCTGGTTTAGTCCTGGTTTAGTCCTGGTTTAGTTCTAGTTTAGTCCCGGTTTAGTCCTGGTTTACTCCTGGTATAGAATGGTTTAGTCCTGGTTTACTCCTGGTTTAGTCCTTGTTTAGTCGCGGTTTAGTCTCAATTTAGTCCTGGTTTAGTCCTGGTTTAGTCCTGGTTTACTCCTGGTTTAGTCCTGGTTTAGTCCTTGTTTAGTCCTTGTTTAGTCCTGGTTTAGTCCCGGTTTAGTCTCAATTTAGTCCTGGTTTACTCCTGGTTTAGTTCTAGTTTAGTCCCGGTTTAGTCCTGGTTTAGTCCTGGTTTAGTCCTGGTTTAGTCCTGGTTTAGTCCTGGTTTAGTCCTAGTTTACTCCTGGTTTAGTCCTGGTTTAGTCCTAGTTTAGTCCTGGTTTAGTCCTGGTTTACTCCTGGTTTACTCCTGGTTTGCTCCTGGTTTAGTTCTGGTTTAGTCCTGGTTTGCTCCTGGTTTGCTCCTGGTTTAGTCCTGGTTTAGTCCCGGTGTAGTTAGACTTTCTAATCAACACTGCCAATCTTTTCAAGTGGTAAGCAAAAATAATATAAATGTATAGAAAACCTGTAGAAAACATCTCAGCCGGCATTTTTTTCTGACAGGTTTTGGGAATGTGTTTTGCCATGACGCTCTACTGCCACATCAGCCGAACTGGACTAGGATACAAGTTATAAACCACTCCATATAAACTGTTAATTAAAAGCTAATGTTACATGTTAAATTTGAGCAGTGTTTTGGTACTTTTTATTTTATGTAAAGATATCAGGTTGTCAGAGGTGGGTAGTACTTGTCAGAGTCCTTTTCTATTGGCCTTTTTTTAATTTTTTTTAATTAAAGTAACATTACTCTTACTTGAGTAAATATTTTGCCCACTGTTCTCACTGTAAGTCTATAAGTGACAACAGCTTATGACAATATGAAATGATTTGAACATTTGTGTTTCTTGCACTGCTACTTTAGGTATGATTTAGTTTTTCTCATTTTTGTGACTATCCTTTGAAAATACCAGGTTTTGTCCATTATTTAATGTTTTGTCCTTCAAATTACATCAACTTCCAATTATAAATCAGATGTTTTGTCCCAACAGTTATTCAAGTTGCCCAAATACGTTTTTACTCTTATATGTACTCTTATATGTACTGGACCACTACTATACTTTCTACTTGAGTAATATTATTTTGAAGTAACGTTACTCTTACTCGAGTACCTTTTTTGGACACCCACCTCTGCAGGTTGTGTACTATTGTTTTAATGTGTGTTAGTGTAGTTAACTCATTATTGTACATGTCCACATTTTGGCTTGTAAAAAATAACCATCTTGTAATATCCTTTATAATCTTTACTGACATGTGAGTTATAATAAAGTGATTGTGTTGTTTAAAGTGAGAGTTCTGCTGTGTCTAAGTTCAGATGTATTCTTATTTGTGCATTTCCGGTTTCACTTCTGTAAACTGTGGTGTGGCAGAAGTTACGCCTATACTTCCCCTTTTACCCCAGTGCTTTATAGAAATGAGTCGTGCTTCTCAGAACACAACGTTCTTAGTTATTAGTTACATGCGATAAAATGTATTACAAAAATAATGAAATGTCTCAATGTTTTATTTTGTCAGCACTGAAAATGTAATATTTAAACACACCTGGATGTAACTAAAAATATGTTAAAGAAAAAAAAAAGCAGTAGCAGTATCGTACTGGTCTAGACTAGAGAATCCGGTCCACAATTAGATTTGGAACTGTTTTATATAATCTAGCAACACTTAAAGGTGATTTATGTAACTTTTCTGGTGAAGGAACCTGCTTGTCTCCACTGTCATATAGTGCACCTTTAGACTCTGTTAAAAATAATGTATTTTTATACATTCGATTAAAATGTTAGTTGTGCATAATCAAGGCAATTATTATCCGAGAGTGAGGTACTTTTGAACATCCAACTTTCTTTAACTCAAACATAAAAATACAACAAAATCGATGTGTCCTTTGTTGTACATTTTAGTGTTTCTTTCCAAATCCAAACTCAGCATTTTTCTACCCATATACCCAAAATGCATTTAAACAACACATTTTCAGGAGCTTGTGATCATTATGAGAGTTCATGGTTAGATTTTCAACAAAAACGTGAGAGTGAATAAATGAAAACCTGTTGCTAGCGAGTGACTGTAAATATTATTTGAGAGGCACTTGCTTAACGGTAAATGAGCTCTCCTGTTGTAGATGCAACTAAGTCAGCTTTTTCTGATCAGTTTGTGTTAAAACAAAGCTCAAATTTAAGTCCAACTTGAGTAACAGAGGTTCAGTCAGACTAGTGCCTACAGTTAGACTCACATCCCCAGGGAATGTTGATAACAGCTGCAAAATATCAACTGATTACATTGAACTTTGCTGTGAAATATCCACGATTTCTCTTATTGACTAGAGCCATTCACTTCTTGTTGGCTAGAGATATCTTTTCTGAGCAAAAAATACAACACGTTTAAACACAGATGGATTTCTTTATTTAAGAATAAATCCTGCATCAATATCTTAAGACAAAAACTAAAAAAAAAAAAAAAAAAACCTAAACAAAAACTAGGATTCCTTTATTTTAAAATAATTTTGTTCGGTTTGAAACCATCACACAAAAAAAAGGAAACAGGTACATTTTTTTGCAATTAAAAAACAAACCAAAAAACTGTACACAGCAGAATATTCTTTTTTATTGCAAACTCAACAGCCCTGACACCACAGAAACAATGGAGCCCAACAGAGCCATTTACCTTTCCCACAGACTTTTTCTTTCTTCAAAGTCAGTGGAAAAAAAAAAAGTTTATTTTTTTACTTACAGAAAAAGAAGTGCAAACACATTGTTGAGCTCCATTATCACAAATCACCTATGGATATGAAAGACAAAAAAAAAAGATCTGTATTAACAAATGTGTGGCATTTACAGTTAGAGAATTGTGTCTACAGGCCGAAAACTGAAAGCAGAAATCAGTTATGTTTATTGATTTGGAGACCCTGATGAAAACATTACACGAACGAGTGTCATGAATCTGTCATGACAAGCTATCGCAATGGCTTTTTAACTTGGTTTTTGACATGGAAAAGCAACCAAAAACGCAGAAAAAATACAGCTTGGCCGGAGATCAAACAGGAGTCAGTTTTACTTTTTATACAGTGTGATTAAAGATCCCGTATCTGATTTTTCCATAGACTAATTGAGCAAAACGTGTATTTCCCCAGTACAGATATATTGTATAATCAGTTCTTGAGGTCAAAATAAGTCAACTGCGTACTGTCTACGTTTTATTGTCCACTAATCAGGAAGTGCTTGTTAGCCTGCTAGTTGTTGTTAGCTTCACCTCCACACTGCTCTCAGAGAGTTGTGAAAAGCACTTCTAAACTCATCTCTGTGAATAATTAGGACTCTTTGAATGCATAAGGGAAGCGTGGAATAACTTTGGACCAAACCGTTTAAAATGAACTAGTTGTTTTTCGTGGTTTTAAGATGGTAAAAAGCACGTACTGCGCCTTTAATTCCAAACAGCAGCGTAACAACAAAAATTCTAGCGGTTGGTTGGTATTTTTACTCAATGGGGCACACGTATTGACTTTACACTGACTTTAGTAGCAGAAAGTCCCTGCGTAATCCTCTGCTGACCGTGCATTTGGGGAATTTTCAAAATGGTACAAGATCTTACAAGAACACAGCTATTTTCAATTTATGCCGGCTAAGATCGAGAAACCTCAGTTGGAGATTTAAACATGTAAAAGTTTGCAATTAGTAGAAAATCTGGAGTAGCAAACAGGGGCAAAATTTTTAAACGAAATGCAAGTTATTCTATGAGCATTAAAACTGACTGACAGTATATACGAGACAGGAAGGGCATCTGACATAAAAATAATGCTGTAATGATCTGCTGGACAAAATTGAATCTTTTTAACTGACCCACCCCAACAAAGATAGACACTGATGACTAAGTTACTAAAAGCTCGGCGGACAAAACTGGTTGGAACAGTACCATCTATATTGCTTTTCCTGGAGTAAACAGTTTAAAAAGCTAAAAGTTGAAAATTTTTGATTTTTTTTCTTTTTTAAAATGTATTTCTATCAAACCATTTTTGTACAAACAGGAATGATTTTGGGTACCCAGCCCCCATTTAAAATATACATTGGTAAAAACCTCTCTTGGTTGGATGGTTCAGTAACTAATATTGCCGTGACAACAAAGCATTAAAAGGTATGAACGTGATTCAGGGATAGTAATTGGAAAAGGTCTATGTAACTATTCTGGTGTAGGGTCGACCACCTGTTTGTTGACAACCGCATAAGATGTTATAGCTTTGCCTTGAATATTTCACAGTACTTCATTCAAACACCTGGCTGTAATCATGGCAGTCTTGCGTGATGCCACCAAGTACTTGAACTTGAGGTGGCCACTGAAGGCGGTACACACTTAGATTTAGGCATTTTTGACCAGAAAAAGCTACAAATGAACCTAGTTTACACTAAAGCAACTAGGCCAAAACATGACAGGAACAGTAGATAATGCTATTCAAACACCACATACAGTTTAGTAGCGAAACAAAAGTGGATTTAGTGTTTAGTTCCACTTTAAGACGGGATACAGGAAAATGCCTATTGATTTATTAGTTAGACATCTATTGGGATTAACCAGATTTTAATTATTCAGTGTAATATGCAAATCATTTGGGGAGTTACTTGGAGTTGGAGACCCCTCTAGTACTACTTATTTGGCTTTATACCCTTATACCCTGATTTAACAGTAAGGCAACTTGTTAGCAAAGTTAATTTTTTTTTAGAAAACTTTACCACACAAAAATGTGGCTGATAAAAAAAATAAAAATCACCAAAAATCTCACATATATATATATAAACATATATATGAATAAATGTTTTTTATATAATTTAAGTTATAATTTCAATGGTTAAAATGCCCAACCAAGAGATGACAACATAAATTAGATTGTTAAGGGGAATTTGTTTTAATTAATGACACAAAAAGTGACGAATTTTTTGTATAAAATCTGCAATGGTTAAATTAATAAAAACATCACAAAAATCATTGACAGCCCTTTCCCGTAATGACAGCTGACTCCAGATGCTTACAGTAATTATTTTTCATTTAAAAAAAATCTTGTTTTTAAGACTAACCCACAGACAAGTTGACCAGTAACTTTCAAAACGCAATCTCAAATAGCAGCAAAACAACAAACTGTTTACATTAAGACTGAACATTTACAAAAAAATAAAATAAAATAAAATAAAAAAGCCCACCACATCAATTATAGTATAGGGGTATTTTAGTAAAATACAAAAGATACCGAAATGTGATGTTTACAAAGTGGGCTGGTACTGGCCTTTTACTGCCATCATTTATGCTGGTGATAAAACACAATATTATAATAAGCTATTGATTTGAAGTGAAGTTTGGGTGTTGAAATTTCACATTTGATCTTGAAATTTGCATCAACTTTGAAATATTGGAATTACTTTGTTAGTCTTTGTTTTTTACAGTATAATGTAAAGCTTCTCTTTTGGACTGAAGATTTGTTGCAGACTAGCACCACCTTTTGACCTGGCATCAAAATGCAATTCTAAAATTGAACTGGAATTTGTGCAATTTTGATCAGAGCCTTCTTTTAAATTAAATACATTGATTAGCTACTCAACCTCTTCCATAAAGCTGTGTTTGCTTGGGATCCAGAATTCACACTTTCACATCTTCATAAAGTATTGGAAGTCTGGTCCCCAGCAAATGTTCCCAAGTTCAGATGGGCGTGATTGACAGGTGGATTAGCCAATCAAAGACACACATGGCCAGTCCATATCAAAGCGAATATGGCTGCTTACGAGGAAAAAGAAAAAAAAATACCACAGGGAAAAATATCGTGGATTTCTGCAGAATCAATGAGCAAAGTACTGAAGTCTGTTGTGATTTTATTCCAAAACAATGGGTGACCAATGAACTCCTTTGTTTCACATAATAAAATGAATCTGGATTGCAAGGCCATGTTCGGTTCTGGCTCTAGACACGACAGAAGGAGTTTGGACCAGACTTGCCATGGAAAAATTTGGTTAGAAAGCGGCATGACTTTAACAGCTTTACTATAACGCCCTCTGCTGGACAAACAAAAAAGTCAAGATTTTCACTATTAAAATTTCACTGCCAGGTCTTGGGGGAGCTAGTCATTTTGGGAATTCTTTTGAGCTCCACTATTATTCCTCTACTTTTAACATTTTTGCAATCTTCTTGTTTCACTCCATTTGTTTCAATGTAAGTCGACCTACGTTCATATAAAAACAATATGACTTTACAGTTTGTGATAGAGTTTGAGTGCCCAGTGCTCCAGGTGCAGGGGTGGGGTCTCTGGTTCCTCTGGGGTGTGCACAGAGGGGCAGCCCCGTGTAGGTGTCCGGTGTTGGGGAGGGTGCTGGTGCTGGTGGGGGTAGGGGGTCTTTAGAGGGCCAAAAACCTGGTGGTGTTGAGCAGGAGCGGGTTGAGGTCCTCGGCGTGGACAGCCCGGTGCAGAGAGGGCTCCGACCGACTGCGCTCGATCTTTGGCAGCATGTCCTGCACCTGCTCTATGGCTACCAGGATCTGCAATGGACACACATCCAATAAAGATGGTTTATGTAGATTCTCTTTCAATCACTTGCTGAATGATGTGTGTGTACAATTTTCACATAAGCACTATATTTTTGGAGCTCAGTTAAAGACAAATAGCATCAGGGATGTGTTGATAGTGTTGTCACATCATGATGCAAAAATTTCCAGTTTCGACTTGATTCTCAATACCAAAGTAGATAACACACTAATAATTAAAAAACACTTTCTTTAGACAACAGATTGTGCTTTTCAACATTAAATGGTAGTACAGTTGCTTTATTTTATATTACCATATCTGTGTAATCCCTCAGTCGGCCAGGTAGGTTCCATAGTGGTCCATGGGCGTATACTAGTCTATGTGTTTCATAATTGTTCTGATTCATTCTAAAGCTACTCAACAAAGGTTCATTTCTGTCCTGTGAATGTAACTTTTTTAGTATCAACACCTGCTCAAATGAGTATCTAGATAGGAGTTTTAGAATAGATTATTATCTGGTTTTCGATACTTTTGACAATTTCCTTAATACAAAGGAATGTAAACTGAAACACAAACTCACATTACAGAATTGCAAAATCAAGTTGTGGAAACATAATTCTTGTAAAACAACGTGAGCTGAGAATGAAAAGATCTGCACACCATCAAGTCATAAAATAAAACAGTACATTACATTCAAAATCCTAACTTTAAAAGCCAGATGGAGCCAAACAAAACAAAGGTATTTCCAAACCTGTGGAAAGAGAGGTCTCTCGTCTCGTTTGAACTTAAGACAGTCTGAGATCATCCTCTTCATGGACTTTGGAGACGTACTGTACAATTTACTAAGATCTGGGGACACGTAACCACGGCCGACCATGAAGATGATCTAAAACCAAACAAAACCAAGTCAAAATATGGTCCAAGTAAGGCTGAATATCTTTTTTAAGAAGAATATTTTAATAAAATAATTATTATACATATTATTGTAATGTTCGCTATACTATTGGATTTCAAATCCAATATTTTTTTAGAAGAAACATGAACTAAAATAAAAACTGCTGAGCTAAAACAAGAATTCCATACATTTCAGAAAATCTTACCAAGTAGCATATTTGACATGTTTCAAATGTTTTGGTTTTTCTTTCTCTTTTTGTCAAACTCATATACCTTTTACACTGTTACAGTGACAGTTCTGTTTGAATACAATGAAAATCCAAGAAGGTTTATTTGATTTTTTTCAATTTGCTAGATAAATCATTTTTATTTTTTTTTAAATAGTTTCTAAATAGATCTGTAATCTGTCCATGCTGCCATTGATCTACTGTGGACATGTGGGAGAAGTTGTGGAGGGAATGTTGATACCTGGTCACGGTTGTTGATGTTGGAATAAGGCAGCGTTCCCGACATGAGCTCGAACAACACTACACCGTATCCATAAACATCTGATTGGAATGTGTAGGGGTTTGGGTCCTGCATCCGGATCACCTCGGGGGCCTACACCCAACAGGGAGAAGAGAGGAGATATAATAAGGAGGAGATACAATGCCATGCACAACCAGGCCCCCCATAAGTCACTACAAACCACAAAATTAAGAACTTTTCCCCCAGTAACAAATGCTGTAGTTCGGTGTCAAAATGTCCTCTCCACTCACATAACACACATACAATGAAGTGGGTTTTGAACTCCCAATCTTTCTGTTACATGTCAGCTGCTCTACCACCTTGAACCGAGTTTAGTTCAGTTTAAACCTAGTTTTGCACTGATTAAGTCAGTGGTTCCCAATCTTCTTATTTTTATTTTACTGAAAACCATGTTTTAGTAAAAATTGGTAAAATAAGGAACACACACATTTTTATTGTTTTGGAATTTGACATTTTAACAGACGTCAATTTTGTTTCACAGTGAGGGTCCTGGGTCAGTTGCATGGTCATTTTGGGGGCCCAAGCCTGAAGAGGTTGAGGGCCAGTAATGTTTTTGAAAATGCCATTTTTAAAAGATTATGCTTTTTTCTGGTATCTGTGTAATCCCTCAGTTGTCCAATGTTATAACATAGCTTAGTAATAAACTATAGCATGGTATGTAAAGCATTATGTGGTTCCTTGTAAACCACATTAGTCTTAGGTGGCTTAAGAGCAGAAAAAGAACACTTAACTTTCTGTTGAAAACTGCAGAAGCTAAAGCCAAATCTTTTCTGAAGTGGTAATAGTGGTAATTTAAAAATAATCCTCTCAAAATTTACTGAAATAGCATCATAAATACAAATATTGATAATGTTGTCCCCTACTGAGGAAAACCCTGCTGACGGGAAAACCCTGAATCGGCTTTCCATTCATCAAACCTGAGTCGCCATCAGACATAACCAACAGGTATCACTTTGGAATCTCACCATCCACAGAATGGAGCCGCTGGGCTGCTCCACCTGTTGTGAGCCACTCCACCGAGACTTCACTGTGGCTAATCCAAAGTCACCAATTTTCACCGTCCAGCCCTCATGCAGGAAAATATCTGATCACGCAGATCAGGAGAATTAACACAATTTACACACACAAGTAACTTCTAATTATCGGTTTAGCCAATACTGAAAGTGCTAAAAAATATTTTAAAAAGTAGATTAAAACATTCTCTCCTTGTGACCTGGTGGTGTAAAATGCTTTTACTCATACTGATAGATAAATGTAATCCCAAACTGTGGAACATCCAAGCAATTCCATCTTCATAAAGACATGTGGAGGACACCCCACCATAAATGTTACATACTGCAACATTAATCAAGGCATTCTAACTTTGGTAAATTAATCTAGCTTTAGCCTGGTTACAAACTATCACAATAATTTAATAGAAGCGCAATGATTAGCCTTAACCACAGGTAGGTAACAAGTAATATTTTATTAGTCAACTAGTGGTCAGTAGCTGAGCCGGTAGTGTCAACTGATCCAAAGGTTGGTGGTTTGAAACCCTGATCACATCCACTAACCCACAAGTTGCCAAAGCGATTCTAGCTCCTGCTGATGATTGCTGTTATTGTGTCCTTGGGCAAGACACTTAACCCCCCTTGCCTTAGTGCTTGCGTACACTGGCATATGAATGTGTGTGTGAATGAGTGAGTGGTTCCTTGATCTAAAGCGCTTTGAGTGCCTTGAAGGTGGAAAAGTGCTATATAAAAATGTGACCATTTATCATTTTGACCATTTAGTCACACAATTACTTCTGCTGCAAAATAAGTTTTTGGTAAAGGCTGGAGTAAACTTATAGACAGAGGAAATTTATGAATAAAGGCATTTTTTAATGGAACTCACATTTTTGATATTTTGAATTAATAATGCCACTGTCTTTTGTTATATATTTTGTGTGTGTTTCAGAGTCTGAATAGTAAAGAAAATGATTATTATCAAAATACAACTGTGATTAATCAATGCAGCCACAATTAACAACTGCTGCAAAAAGGATACTGTTTGATTTGAGATCCCGATGAATGATGTTCTTGGCGTGAAGGTAACTGAGAAGAAAAACAGTTATTTCAGTGATACAGTGAGTACTCAGTGAGTAGCTTGTGCTGTAAAAAACTGTAGTGTGACTTACTCCATGCCCTGAGCAGTTTGTCGGGCCACTTCGATTCTCCTCATGGTGTCAAACTTGGTCTCGGTGACGTGGAGGTGTCGGTACAGGCTGCTGCCCTCACACCACTGGGTGATGATGGCAAAGTTGGGCTTCGTCATGTAACCCATAAACAGCAGGATGTTCACATGCCGGGTTTTCCTACAAGAGATATGGGGTTTTGTATTGAGACAAAAATAACTTAGCATTTACCTAAATATGCCACACAGTGCAAAGGATTATGCAGTTTATATGATTTAGATGCACTACAGTGCAGGGAAGAATGACAACAAATCTTGGCAAAGATTTAACTATTCTCATTCTGGAATAAATTATTTGTTTAGCCCAGACTAACTTTTTCCTGTGTAATTGTTAAGTGATGACGTCACTTCTGGGTCCACTCAGCAATTTCACAGCTGATTAGTTTTTTTTCCCTTGTTCATCAAACAAGAGACAATTACCTTTCAAAAAAAAAAGTAAATAATGTAATCATAATAAGCATATTATTGTGCAAATGACACTAACAACCGGTCACCCCTAATGCTAACTTAGCCAAGCCTAGCTTCTTACCTCAGCCTTGTACACTTTGTGTCACCCTTATAACCTTGTTAGCATTAAACAACTGCAGTTCCTTTTTAATGCAAGATGTGTTGTCGCTAAACATGTCCATTATTCTCAATCAGCTGATGTGCTTTGAACCTGGAAGTGACATCACACCATTGCTGCTCTCCCAATTTTTTTGTTTTTATGGGTGGGAATGACAAGCAGATTAACCAACCAGAGAACTGCGTAGACTGTTCTGTGTCACACCCAACATGGTGGCTTCCGAAAAAAAATTTATGATAAAAAAAATGTAAGTATGGATTAAACGTTCTATAAATCAAACTCTTTTTGTGGCATTACTTGCCTTCCTAAAGAGCTCTCCCAAATTACCCTTATTGCTCACCGTAGAACCTGCATTTCGTTCTTGAAGGCCTGTAGCTGCTCCGGTGTGGGCTCAGTCACTTTGAGGATCTTTATGGCCACGTCTCCATGCCACTTCCCTCTGTACACCGTCCCGAACGAGCCCGACCCTATCCTCTTCTGGATAGTCACTTCCCGGGACTGCACCTCCCAGTAGTAACTCGAGTCTCGAATGCCCCCTCGTTGCTAGAAGAGAGATTACTTTTAGCTATAGACTCTAGGGATATGTAAACTAAAAATGTATACAATTATTTCTGAAACACTTTAGTATGCTAGATGAATAACAGTTGTTTGCACTATTGCAACAGAAAAGATAGATGGCAAAAGACTTTAAAAGGACACATCTACGACAAAGTAATTTGTACTTTGTATAATTCTTCTCAAATTTTGAGAGGAATAGACTAAATTCATTTCAAAGGAGCACTATGTAAGATTCTGAGTGGAGGGTCCAAAACCTTCTATTCTTCGTGTTGTTGTTTTGCCTGAAATCTTCCACAGAATGGTATAAAATTTAGCAGAAGTATAGGAAGGAAGTATAACTTTGGGCATTTAACTGCCTATTTGAGTAAATGCTAAATATTTTTAATGTTTATTATCTTGATTTTGGAGTGCCTATTTCTATTCTCTTGCTATTCTTAAACTGTGTGTTGCAATATTGTAATTATCCCATTGTAGGACAAATAAAAGTTGTCTTATATCATCTTACCATGCTGTGGAACATTCCAGACAAAGCAATAACCTTTTCATGAAACAAGCAGGTAGCAGACCCTCTACCAAAAAAACTTATATAGGGCATATAACATACATTATATCTAAGTAAATAACTATCACAAGAGCTGAAATATTTAGAGCTGAAAATGACAAATACACAACAAACTTCTCACCACTTTCTTTTTGTCGTCTGAGGAGGATGGCTTGCGTTCCTTGTGCTCGGAGGGGGACTTGGGGGGTCGTCTGCCGGGGGAGCCCAAGGAAGAGGGGGGGCTGGTGGACAGCTTCGGTGACGGCTCGGGTCCTGGACATGGGAGATAATGGTTAGGAAGGAAACATAAAGTAGAGACAAAAAGGACAATAAAAATGACTTGCCTATTGTGTTGTTGTATCGTAGAGTTTCCTGGGAATACAAAAAAAATAAAAATAAAAAATATATATACAAGCATTTTTGTATAATAAAGAAATTAGTGGCATAGTGGAAACTTAAAATTAATGAGTGAACTAGTAATATAGGGATTTTTTCTAAGTTAAAGTGGAACTAATCACTAAATCAACTTCTTTTCTAGCATAACATAGCAATGTCTTCTCAATTTCCTAGTCCTTTTTAGGCAATTTTGATGCAAACTTGGCAAATTTGCTACTGCATGTTAAAAACGGAGTGTGTGCTGCCTCCAGTGGCCACTGCAATTTTCTCCGGTACAATATTACATCACACAGGATTGCTCTAATTAAAGCAAAGTTTAAAATGTGGATACGTGTTAAACCAATTACACTGTTCCTTATGTGTTTAGACCCTGCCCCTCCTCATCCTTCATTCTTTTCTTTAGTCCTCCAGACACTGTCCAGTTTTTGTCAGGCAGAGTTTAGGTGTTTAGTCCTACTTTAAATTTTGCATTGGGCTTTTCCTAGATCTGTCAAACTTGTGTGTGATGACCAATATAGTCTTCACTCTACCAGTTTCATTTTTTCCCAAATATGACATACACAATTTTAATAAAGTAAACTGTATGTCCACTGTATTAACATCACATTAAGTTATCCATCTAAACAAAGGAAAAACATTTTAATACTGACAAGACTTAGGACTGCCATGAATATTTTGGGATATATTCCACAAAACTGTTTGATCAGTTATACGTATGTGTCGAAACGATGAGCATGTTTGATTTCATTATCCCAATGTAAACTCCAGACTGATTATGTGGTCCTGATCAGTTATTCATTGACAGAATCAGTGAAGTTCTATATCTAGAACTATATTTATCAAAATCTGGCAATATCATTAATAAAGCACCATGCAATAATGAATACTGTATCACCAAACAATGCGTCACTGGCTATTGTGATATCATTGGTTGCAGTCAAATTAAAACAACAAATATTTATGCTACATGGATAGACTAATAACTGTACAATACCATGACAAATACATGTAAATCAGTGTAAATTCTGTGCGTTCACACCTCTCGTATGACTCCTACAGGGCCGACAGTGCTGACCATGTGCACATTGGGGGTGGAGGTGGAGCGGTGCCTCTGTAAAGACTGACCCTCTGCACCAGGCAGGGGGAAGGGAAAGGCTGAAGTCGGGGAGAGCAGGTCCATCCTGGAAAATGGAAGTACATTAATTATTATAGATATTCTGTAAAAAATCTGCAACCTTTAACAGCAAAAGAGCCACACTGACCTTAGTATCGAAATAGTATTTATTGTGGGTACTGTTGTCACGATACAGGTCTGACTCCCAAAAATAATTGTTCCTTCTATTATGTATTGAATAAGTCAATATACCGTAGTATTTTTTTATCTAGTTTTTATGACAGGCCTATGTTTATTGCATTAATACAATGTAAAGCATTTAATATTGATGAACTTAGTATTTTTATGTATCATAATTTTCTTTCCTGTTCTCCTCAACTTTTTTTCTCCAATCTAATTGCAAAGTGCTGCACCAGAGGCTTTAAGGAGCATACAGCTCCTGAGATTTTTGCTGATCCCTGGTGTAAAGAGTATTCCAGTTTATATTAATTTTATATTATATATTTGCCTGGCTCCTCAGTCACTCCCCAGTCACATTTTAGGACCTTCTCATCACATCGGCTTATTTGTAGCTTGTGTCTCTCACGTTCAGAAGATATCTCCTCTCAAATACCCTTCCTTCGTTCGGAAGAAAAAAATATAACTCATGTTTACAGTTTAGTGCTTTCATACAGTCTTGTAATGTTGGCTGACCAGGCAAATCAAAATAAAGAAACAATCAAGATCAGACCCATTTGCAACTCTGGATTCCAAATACAATTCCTAAAACTAGTTCTGTGTGGGCTCTTACCCAGAAGGATCTGGGACGAAGTCGAGGTTGCTCTGTGAAGGGGAATGTTCTGGCAGCATGATCTGAGGGTACACATCTACAAAGGGGTGGGGCTCAATCTTACTGTAATAACAACACACAACAATTATGTAAACAGAGGAGAAAGTACATGGGTACATAATATTAATTCATGCAAATCTGTCATTCTTTGTGTAAGAAATGCCATGTAAAAAATATCGGGAAAAAATTAATATTTGGGAGAAGACTGAAATATGAACTGCTAAACTACTACAAGAATCCCATGCATTTCCGAACACGTTTGCAGAGACAAGATGAAAAAAAAAAAAAGAACAGTTTTTTGCAAATGACACTATTACCTAAATAATTTCAGCACTAATTCTGCCAACTCAAATTGCAATTGTGATTTCATTGCGATATACACATGCAAATTGGTCTAAAAAATACCAAGTCGTTACTAAAGAAAAGTGTGACACATTAAAATTACAGAATGTGGTGAAGTCATGGAATTATTAAAGACCCTGTACCTGATTTTTCCCATGTATTTGAGCAAAGTTTATCTTTCCCCAGTACAGATATATTGTATAAGCAACACTTCAAAATAAGCCCACTGTGTACTGTCTGCATGCTATTATAAAGGGTTTTATTGTCCGATAATCAGGAAGTGGCATTAGCATTCTATTTGTTGTTAAAACGCTCTGGCCACTGAAGCTTGTGAAAAGTGCTTATAAACTCACTGTGGTGAATAATTGTTGTTAGCAGTTATTTCACATTTTTAAGACAGTAAAAATCAGGTACAGAGCCTTTAACAGTGCTTCTAATGAATTCAGTTGATGTTATAGAAGCACAAACATTACAAACATTAAATCTATCAAAATCTTCTAATTGTATTTAAATACTATTAGAACTTACATTTTGGTCACTGTGTCCATGTCCACACACACAGTAGGAACCTTGCTACTGCAGTGCTGGTGAAACTTATACCCACACGTCTGACACCGGAAGCCATTAAAAAGAAACTTGTGACAGAAATCACAAAAAGCCAGCCTGAAAAAAGTTTTACGTACCTGAAAAGAGAAAAAATATGCAAATTGTGTTAAATTGTGTTGAAATTATTTTAGAAATTATATAATATATTAATTGACAAAATCCTTACAAAATTGTGCATTGAAAGTGGAATATCATCTAGGACCTCGACTAACAGCTCCTCCCCGACCAGAGGAGTGATGTCTGTGTCCCAGTCTGTCAGCCTTTTCCGCCTAAAGGAGAAAAAAATAAGACAATGAAAAATAATAATTAACTGTCTGTGCTATACTGGCTACTACTAACCAATTACAACTGCATACAACTATTAACAAGAATTACAAAGTATAATAATTATGGAGAATATTGCAAAAAAAAACCAATAATATTTCTGTAATATTACAACTCAATAATTCAATTTAAACAAAAATATGTCAAAACCCATTTGGTTTACGAGCCACCTTTTTAGTGTTGATATGGAAAAAGTGCATTCATACTTGTTCGGTCCAAGTTTGGGCCCAATTTGAGTCACAATGTAAAGTTTGGTGTAGTCCGGGTCTAGTCCGGGACTAGTCCGGGTCTAGTCCGGGACTAGTCCGGGTCTAGTCCGGGACTAGTCCGGGTCTAGTCCGGGACTAGTCCGGGTCTAGTCCGGGACTAGTCCGGGTCTAGTCCAGGGTTTAGTTATGGGTCGGGTTATGGGTCGGGTTATGGGTCGAGTTATGGGTCGAGTTATGGGTCGAGTTATGGGTCGATTTTAGCCCCAATTTTGATGTGGTGACTATGCAAGTGGCTGCTAGGCTGGCCAGGGGACACCATGAGATCCCCCCGGAAAAGTTGGAGGAAGTGTGTGTGGACAGGGAAGTGTGGGCATCCCTGCTGCCTCCGCGACCCAGCCCCGGATAAAGCGTAAGAAAAAGATGGCTGGCTGGATGAAGGTGCAAGCGTGAATGCCCAAATCTAGTATGTTATTACAGTAAATGTTGTTTCTAGCAATATGGACATAGAAAAAATGTGGCAAATGGTATGGATGAGGTATAAATTCAAAAGCACAGAGGAGCCCTTCCTGGACTACAACCAGAAAAACATTTTGTACTCTCAAGAGGGAGATTAAATATGGTGGATTAGTCAAACAGGGTTATGGGTGTGTATTAGACAATGAAATAACATGATTATTACATAAAAAATTATAGAATGTAGGATCCTTAAACCTGAAAAACTAGGCAATCTTGCAGCCTTACCCTTCTAATAGGCGGAACACAGCGCAGCATCCTTGGCTCAGGCCTCTGACTTTAAGGGCTTTATCTAGACTCTCGTACACAGTCTGACCCTGACGAACATTAACCTGGAAAGAAAACATATCATGACTTTAATACCATCCATTTGAGTCAATCATTCCAGCAGTATCCAGGAGCTGAGTGCTGATATGGCAAAACAGAGGCACTTGCTATTGTTGACAGTACATGTTTGAACACAGGCTGCCTCCAGCAAAAATAAATAAGATTCGATCAAGTATGCTGTGGTTAAAGCTAACTTCAGGCGGTCTTTTTGTACACCTTTAGCTTGTGCACAGTAGTCTTGTCACGATACAAAAATTTCGAACTTGGTTTTGATGCCAAGGAATAGACTCTATAGTCAATACCAATTTCAATACAATCATGATATCCAATTATCAGAATCAGAATCAGAAGACTTTTATTGCCATAGTCTGTGAACACAGTTCACAAACTAGGAACTTGCTTCGGTGAAAAAGTGCAACATAAACACACTGAATAAATACAAATACAAATAAGGGCATGCACAAAGTTAAAAAGATATGCTTAAAAAATCAAATGAAATACTTAAAGGGAGAAAATATATACAACAGCAGCATCAGAACAACAGTGCAAACATGGCTTATTAAAGTAATTATCACGATAATGACAATAAATAGACTATGTGGTCCCTTTGGAGATGCAGGAAGAAAACAGGTCCGTGGTTAGAGCATGGATCTGGAACAGAGACATGCTGCTGCTGTATTCTAATTGTTATCCAGTCTTTATTCCAAGTCTAAAGACGCAGTAAAAACAAAATTACGGTCTTTGAAAGGCTCTCAAAATGTTTTAGATAATACGTTTCATTAAATAAATGCATGACTATTCACTCACGACCCGCAGTGACGCAATGTTTTTTCAGACATTATTTGACTTGTTTCCCTCCTAAATGATCAGTTTAGACATGTTTGCTGCCTCTGAGTTAGTTTTAGTTGCTAAATGAAGGAGAAGAGAGCGTTGTGCCTGTGAGCAGAGTGCAGGAGGCTGAGGAGGAGGGACAGAACTATCACTGCTGCTGCTACAGGGAGGAGGTAGATGATGACATGATGATAACACAGACTGGAGAGCTACAGGTGGAGACTTCATTGTGAATTTCTTGTTTTATTTAGATAAAGAATAATATAATACATCTTATTGTCCTATTTCTAAACAGTGCTTAAATTATAAACCTGTCAAACTTTGTGTTGTTTAAAATTTAAAATATATCGAAAAAATATCAGCCTAATATCTGTTGTCAGTTTCCCAAAATATCGGTATCGCCCTAAAATTTCCACATCAGTTCATCCCTTACATAAATATCAAATGTTTAGCTAATTTACTCACTTATTTACTTCTCCTTTCTGCTGCTGTCCCATATAAATCTTCATAATCTAAATAAAATTATTAGTCAACCAATACAAATTTAGGTTGACACCAAAGACCAATTAATTGAATAAACGACCAAAGGCCTACAGCCCTAATTGGCATTGAAAAAACTACCTCCAAACGTACTAAAAACCTCCAAACGTACTACTAAAAATTGCAGTCGTGAAGTTATCTGCACCTCCAATGCAAAACTGCAGATGACGCTATTAGTAGCAGATTCTTTTCATTTGTACCAAAATGCCTACGCGACGCTGCCAAAGCATACACATATCACCGATTAAGAAAATAAATTTGGAGAACAAAGTACATACCGAACAGTGGGTTTATAGGCAGTGAAAACTGGGGTATGATCGGCAATATGTCGTCTTCAAAATAAAGAGATGAAAGATAACACAAACGTGCGCGAATCATGCCAGATACAACTTTATATAACATGGTAAAAGTTGTGAAAACTCAATTTTGCATAATTGGTCTGCCAAATTAGCGACCAACAAGTTTACAGAGCGCCATTGTCCATTGTTATAATTTAGAATTGTTTAGATCTGAGATGGACAAACTAAAATAACTACTTGAGGCACATTACTTTATTTGAGTAAACTCCTGAGAGCAGATCAAACTTTGAAATTTTCAGCAGGCACCATCTGTGAAAGTGTCTGAGCAGTTACTCAGAGCCACAATGTGAAAGCTGACGGATTTTACAGAGAGTACTGACACTGTATAAATTATCATGAGGTCTAAGGCTGAAGGAAAAAAGGGAATTTTCTTATAAGGATTGTTGAAGTGCGGTATATTTATGCATTACACTATCAAATGTAGCACTGAACTGTATTAAGGAAAGGCTCTAGATTTTTTAACAACATTTATTACCTATTTGCCATTTTGCACGTTGATGAAATTACTTTATATAAGATCACTTTATGTTCATTTTGTATGATATTTGCAAGACACACGCTAAAACAATATAAAAATAAAAAAACAGTGCACATTTTAGAGTTTAAGACTTGGTTTTGGTAGTGCTTTGAGCCCATATTAGACCTGATGTAGACTTGGTTTGGTTCTAGTGTAGTCCCCTAAATGGCGTATAGAGAACTGAAACATTCTCTGCTACAAGAACACAAGTATAACATTTTAAATACATTTTTTAAAAAAGGTCTAAAGTACAGAGTTAAAATGAGACCCAATAGATACTTGATGCTTAGACTTAAGTGACAGGTTAGACTACTCATTTCATTAAAACATAGTTAAAATAATTTTATGTAAAATTGTACAAAAATTCGATTACTTATCTGGCAATCATACTTACAATAACAAGGGCCAAAAGGCTTATGATTAAACTAATACATTTAAATGACAAATCCTTTATTTTTTTAAATAAGGATTTAAAATACCTTCCTTGTGCATAAATTGTCTCTGCATTTTGGATGGAATTTTTTATGTTGATAACAAAGGTACAGGGATTCGGTTTTACAACTCACCACTGTTTCCTGCATTTCTGTACTTTTCTTCAACTTTTTCTACAAACTGCCACTTAACTGATGTAAAACTATGAAATATTTATCTCACGTACTATCCTACCAAATAAAGTAATAATTACAAAAAACATGAAAACCTGTCATATGCACTAATAGAGTGACTTACTACGGTCCTCTGCTTGTTGGGGAGGTAGACACGGATGGTACCCCCTCCGCGGGGCACATCCTCTGGACTTGTTTCCCCCGAGGAGGAGTAGCAGGAGGAGGTGGAGGACATGGTGACAGCAGCACTTATGACACCACAGCCTCAGCACAGACGAGGAAGTTCAGAGAGGGCCCTTTACCTTGAAGCTGTTAGAAGAAAAAAATATATTGTTTTACTAAAATGTATTGGAGTATACAGAATTTGAAATGTTTCTAACAATAAAGACAGCCTTAATGATGCCTTAATCAGAATGGTTCAGCACAATAATACAATTCTTGTTTGGACGTTTGGTACAACTGCAGGGTTTCAAATGACATCACAACATTCTAGGACAATAATATTTAATGCAGGTAGGTGGCAGCTAAAATGAATATTGTTAAAAGCCGCATTCTTGTTCTAATACAGTGAGGTGTTAGTTCTAGTCACTAATAGAAATTATCAGGTTCAGCATTTGTGAGTGTACAATTTTGGTATTTCATGGCAAACTAAAATGTAATCAATAGGAAAATCAATAGATTCTTGTAATCAAGAATCTGAAAACTACTAATAATAAGGCCAGTGTTTAGATTATCATCATACTTTGGAGATTTTGTGTTGATAAATGTGTTACAATAGAAATATGGACCAGAGTGGATTATTATTATTAGTGGATCACTATTGAAAGAGAATAGGATGCTTAAAAATGCCTAATTGGAAGTTGATTATCGTGACATTTTTGGTAATCATAGCCAGATTTAAAGAGATTTAACAAATTCTAAATGATCTTCTTGAGGCAATTAATGATATAAAACAGATATTGATATGACCATAACAGGTTTGCGTGGCTTTAATGTCTTGTATAATACATTCATGTTGATTTCTGGTTGTTGCCCTGTTATCAGCTAAGTACCAACAGAAGGGAATTTTGTCACTGCTCGATTTGTGTTTGACCTGCTCTGCGCATGCGTGGTTTGGGCTGTCATTTGGGGTACAGCAACACAACGTTGAACTGAAACTGACTCACCAATAACAAATGTAAACGTTTAACAATTTTCTTGGGAAATTGCGTTATGAATAATATTATCACATATTAGAACCAAAGTTATTACTAGCACAGTTGATTAATAAGAGTATGACAATATATCGTATGAGGTTATTTGTTTCCTAATCAAGTATTTGAAATGATAGATTTTTAATTTTTTTTAGTACATTCAGCTCAAATCGCGTCACGTAAGCGCAGCTCACATTTAGCCCCCTATATCCTGCATGGAAAAGAACTACAACTACTAGACTAATTGTTGCAAACCTTTAAAAGGATGACTATTGAAATACTTTAACGCTGATCTATTCCAAATCATCCACTTCCCAAAGCCCAATTACATCTGATCAACTTAAAATATTGTCTACAAGCTACAAGCAAGCTACTGTACACGTACTGTTACTTTAGGTTATCCTATTTAAATATATGACAGCCCTGGCCAAGTTAATTTGTAAAAGTTAACATTGATTTTATGGACCTAAACCTTTAGAATTCCTAATTTGTAGTCCCATCCCCTATAAATCAAGACTTGTTGGGGTTGTTTATCTAAGAGCAGCACGCCTGACAGAGATTATGTAGCCAACACGGCGCTAGCTCACTGTACTCTCTGAAGCTTCTCTCGAAACTCTTGGCATTTCACTCGGGGCGGTGCTTAAACCGTTTCGGCATGTTACAATTATCAAGAAAAACTACAACTTCATAGTTTATGATTAATTTGGCATTGGCAGTGAAATGCGAGGTTGGTTGAAACACAACATTTCCTGTTTTATAAACTCAATAAATGATCTATAACCAAGTAACTAACCCAAAAATATGAATTGGGTTTGTAATGCTCAGATTTTACATGGCAGTCTATGGTAATGTACAGCAAAATAACCATCTGGTGATTTAAAAAAATAAATAAACCAACATTAAACATAAGATAAAAGCACGTTTGTTTAACCCTAATTGTACAAAAAATAAATACAATATCACCAATATTATATAATAATAAACCAATATTTACTGATTTTATCATTTAACTCTATTATTGCGAAAACCTGACTAAAACAAAAGTAAATGTTACAAGAAGTATCAAGATCGTGGAGTAGAGTATCCAGAGCGACGCTTGATCGTACTGACTCGGACGAAATGCCTGAAATTTAACGAATCCCCGTTGGAGCTAGCAGCTAATGCTAGCCAACTCGGGGTTTACCAGCGCTACTTTTGCTGCCTCCCTAAAATCCACAACAGCGATCCGGATTGCGTAGATGCACATCATATTATAGCGCAATAACGACAACAACTACACCATAAAAACAACAAGTATACAAGCGGCTAAACAGTATTTAAGCAGTTTTAGGAAACTCTTACCTGTGTCAGCCATCTTGAATACTCTCAATCTGAAGTCGAATCTGTCAAGAACTTCAGAGAAATCGGAACACTATCAGAAACCCCGCGCAATGATTGGCTGGGTCCCCAGGAGGCGCTCTGTGATTGGCTAAAACCAGAGCAATACTGGGAGGGTGGGAGACGTGAAAAAAGGGCATGTACCTCAACGTTTACACTTTTTAAAAATAATCATATTCATTATATAGTGAGAACCATATTTAAGATTAGACTGGTTGAATAATTGAATAACGGTATTTAGATGATCATTGTACATTTATTACAACCCAAGTATAACTATTATACCCCCAATTTGTGAAATGCACTTGCTACTTTTCAATTTACAAATGAAAAAAATCAACTAAACGGATAAATAGAAAAAAAAAGTTACACAGTAAATGATATAACATTTGTTTTTATTACAAATACCATTGAAATACAGTACTGTTAAGAAGCATTACTGTTCAATCTTACAAATTATTACACAAAGTTACAGCTGTAAAAAAGACATTGCATTTATTCCACACTGAGAAACCTTTTTTTCTTTGAGGTGTGTGTGTATGCATGATGTCGCCACTCCACATCCGCCGTGCTCTCGTTTTCCAGGGTCCCCAATTTGATCATATACACTAAAGAATGCCAAATGCGGTTAATATTTCAGAAGGACTTGCATTGAATTTTTATTAAATAGTTTCATACTTACATTTCATTTCAAACCTCGGCCCAACTTCTGTTAGCTCTACATTCTTGTGGTCCGTTTTCTTATATGTGTGATGCCTAGAATAAAACAGATTTTTATTAACAGTATGTATTAGTAAAGGTGAGAGCACATTGGATTTCACTTTAAAATTAAATAATATAAATTCATATGCTGAAATAATATAAGAAAACATCAGCTTGTCATGCTATCAGCCCATCAGTTAAAATGAATATTCAAACTCACCATATTGCCCGATTAATAAATGTAAAACTTGCTCATTTTGAATTGGTCTCTTTTTTCTTTTCTATAATTTGTATATTAAAAAATCTCTCTAAAAAATGACATTATTCCAAGTCAGACCTGAAGGAGATGTAATCCTCCTGATTTGCAAATGTGATGACGCGCCGGCTGTCCTCTTTTGGAACTGGAAACAGATACTTGAGGATATTCGAAACCTACGAGCAGAAATAAGGATTAGTGCCACAACAACACAACATGCAGCTGTGGACGAGAATCACCGAGTTTCAGATGACATGGCACTGGCGTATAGTGTTTAATTGAGATGTGGGAAGGAAAAAATACTATTGTTAATATGCAGATTTTGGTTTGTGGTTGGGTAGATATGGTGTAAGGTCCTTACTAACAGGGCTTAACTAATGATTATTTTAGTAGTTGACTAGTTAAATTCATTTCAATTGTACCTTCTGAGTTTTCATACAATAGTAAATAGATTAAAGTGAAATGTATCCTCAAAGAATATAATAAATGTTTTTCAGGTGACTTAAAGATTGCATTTAACTGTCAAATGGCAGATTTTATGACCTGATTTATGGTTAATAACTCAGTAATTACTGGGCTGGGCCAATCCACATGAGGAAAAAATAGCACAGAGTTGAGTGTCTTCTCTGTCAGTCAAAATAAACAAGGAAGTTTTTTTTTTTTCACAATAGCTTTATAAAGTGGTGCCATTATTCAACCTCAAACATGTGATTGTTGTCATGAAAGGACTTTAAGCCATAAGATTAATATAGCAAGTTTTGGGAGCCACTCCCTAATACATGAAAATAAGGTTCAATATTTGTGGACTATAAGAGTGGATATTTCTTTCAAAATACGAGAATCTCCCATAGAGCTGCATAGGTGACTGTCCTCCATCTAACATTATGATATGGAATTGATCAAGCTATGAATGGATTTAATAAAGATTAACTGCCCCTGTCCTTAATGAGAAAGAAATATCAGTGGTCTTCACCCTTTTGCCGAGCCGCGATGTGAAGTTGTGGAAGATGAGGTGTGGATAGGCCTCGGACATGGTGCCTATGTCGGGAACATCGTGCCTCATCACCACGTTGTACAGTGTGAAATACGCCGTGGGGCCAAACGGCAAGTGGCACACCACCAGTCCATCTGCGTGAGGCAAGACAAAAGTCACCATTTTAGAACACAACTTATAAACTATCAATTTAAAGTAAACCTTTTGTGGAGGCAATATGAATTCTTAAGCTATAAGAGCGTGTGGTGAATGAAATGGAGGAGACAGAAATATGTTTAAAGATGTATTAAATAATACATTGAAATTTGTTAATAAAGTATTTTAATGCACATTCAATTTGTATTTGACTGCTACACAAACAAAAAGTATTAATTAGACCTAGGTCTATTTGTCACAACAGTGTAGAGAATTAATAAACTTATTTTAAGCACATATTTAATTGTGTGATATTAGGCTGGGTATGCAGCACACTTAGCGGGCCATGAAAGTATTATACAGTATCACTATCATTTATAATAACAATAAATGTAATGGCATCTTGTATCATTTACATTATGAGCTAGTCACACACACTACACATTATGAAAATGAGCAGCTTACCTGGCTGCCCTCTGGTCTCATGTACGATGACCAAGTCTGTGACGTTGTTGGCTTTACAGGCTCTGACCAGAGAGGTGATCTCATGGTTTCCTCTGTTCATTCTCTGGGCACCTGGAAACATCAACTTCACCTCCTGTGACAGACAAAACAGTTTCCCAATATCGATGCATGTGAGGAGGATTGTCCCACTATGTCCTAAAATCCACACATCTTAAGAACTGCACACATTAGTTGGGTTTTGGAGTCATAAAGTGTCTAAATTTATAATACAATCTGCACAAATGGATTCTGACCTTGGCAAACATTTTGAGCCTGGAGCTGGGGTCTCTGGATGTAGTGACCATGACTTTGGGATCTTCCACTCCTGCCCATTTATACTCGTCATCCATGTGAGAGCTGACACCTGCACAATATTAAAACTTAAAATTAACCTGATGTAAATTTTGTTTAAATACTACAAAAAGAACCTTATGTAAATAGTAAATACAGCTGTAACATTCCACCATTATATTACTTATTAGAAATTGTGCAACCCTCCTTTGGTCATTGGTTATATACGACAACTATGTATTTTTTTTGTTTTGTTATTTTTGCAGTAAAATTCAGCCAAATTCATAAGTAAACATAGATAACTGATATAATTTAATTGCTGTAAAAGGAAAGGTTGTATATAATTGTTAAGGAGAATTTTCTCCATAAAAGACAACAAAACCCCATCCCCAATTGATCTACAAAACCTCTTAGTTAAGTAGTTTAGCAATTAGATTAGAAGTAGTTTGTTTATTTTAGGAAGCATAAACAAATTCAGAAATGCGACTTGCCTTCTGCTCCTTCATCATCATACTCCAGAAGTTTCTGTAGCTGCAGAGCATCTTTGCGCACCTCAGTGGGGAGAAGACGATTTTCTGCAACAACACATATTTGTCAGTAAGCCAAGCCATGTGTAATAATTGGTGTTAAATGCTTTGTTCAAGAGTGGAACAAGCCCTACCGTCGAGTGCTCCTTTCAGCTTCTGCTTCTTCTCTTCTATGGTCCGGAGCCGGTCTTCCTGGGCTTTCCTGTACAGATATTCTTTCCTCAGTCTGGCCTCTCGACGAAGCTGCAGACATAAATACATAGAAATAAGAATCATACCTCAAGCTATACAAGCAATAACTACTCATATTTGAAGAGTATCATAGTATAAAACAAACTTCAGTAGGAAATTTGACCTAAAGGATCCATGAATCTGACATGATGACATTATGATTTTATCATTTTTATTTACATTGAAATGTGAAGTTTAGTCTGTTATAAATTACACAGCCAAAGCCTAATGTGAAAAGCGTGTATAGGTTTATATTAAAAACAACACATATTTTATCTTGATTAAAATAAAATAGAAAAACATTATTCAATGGCTGAGATTGTTCTAGTCTGCGCCTGTAAGAAGTAAACATATAGCCTACTTAAATAAAATAAAATAAACAATAAAAATACCCAAATAAAGCGTATAAGTATACAACATAAAGAAATTAAATGTATAGCAATGTATAGCGTGTTTACTTCCATATGATTTCCCTACCACACACTGTACAGTCCATGTTTCTTACTAAACATTAGCAAAATCTCGCTGAGAACAATGAAACATTATCAAAACTTTGACATTTGAGTACAACACCAAAGTTCAACCGTGAACAATGAAAAAATATGTCAAAACTTCCAGAAAAAAACTGTTAAATGTACGTTTAACTCACCATGATTGCTTGTAGCTGAATGTAGCAGATTCTCACATGGACACAGGAAGAGCTAAACTACGGCTTCTCTGATTGGCTGAAGCGGAACCAATGAACGCGCGTATTACTCAGAAGAGGCGTTAAATTTTTTTCTTGCATTTTATCTAATACATATCCAATAAATGTAGGCGATTTTTATTTGTTATTTTGTATTTAAATTAAACTTAAAATTTCTGTAAGCTCGAATATTCAATTTATTTAATGTATTTATTTAATTGTACTTATTTGTATTATTTTATTTTAATTTAGTATTGTGTAAGTGGTCAATATGGGTTGGTGCATAAAATAGTGCAGTTAGTAACCACTCAGGGTAGGAGAGGTTTTGAATTGGCAACTTTCAGGATGATGGGAAACCACACAACCCACTACACTACATTGCTACTCACTAAAACTGAAGCCACATTAATTTCACAATGCATTTTCTTCCAATTTTTGTTTCTTTGTCCATCCAATTTATTAATCTGCACTCTTCACTTTTAAAAAAAAGTATATACTTTTCTAGCAGCATACTATTACTACTACTTGAGAAACAGTATTCTTACCTGTGCTTACTCTTCCCAGTGACAAAAGTTTTATATTGACAATATTAAATTATTTGAACATTTGTGTTTCTTGCACTGCTCCTTCAGTTTTAACGTAGTTTCTGGTGTTTGTGTCCTTTGAAAATACCAGATTTTGTGCATTATTAAATGTTCAGTCCTTCCAATTACATTAAGTTAAAATTATACATCAGATGTTACCTTCTAACAGTTACTCTTACAACTAACGGTAAAGAGGGCACATATGACATATAAAACCACTTCAAGCATGTTTTTGATAAGGAAACATTTTAACACAGATGAAAAAATTAGATTTTGCATAATACTCCCTCTTTCAAGTTACTCTTACTTTAATAGTAGTTTTCTCAAAAATATATTATTTTGAAGTAACGTTACTCTTACTTGAATACAAATTTTGGCTACTCTACCCACCTCTACTGAATTCTAAATAAAAAAAAAAGACTGAAAGTCAGAGTCGACGAGTCAAGACATAAGCACAGACATGTTCAACTCTGAAAATGAAGAAATAAGTTTGTATTTATTGGTCAAAACAAACAGAGGCAAACTCACACATAGTGTAAAGATGAGACATGTTATGGGTGAAAAATATATGAAGAGTTTAGTCCAAAATGTTCAGCTACACTCCAAAGCAATGCCTAATGTAACCATCATGGAAACTAGTGTAATCATTTTGTCAACATTTTGGACTAAAATATCTCCAATTATATGATTTATTTCCTATACATTCTTTTCTTACTTTACACTGAGTCTCATGCGTCAGGTTGAAACTTTCAGCATTTATCCTCAGTCACGGACGAAGACACAAAAATACAGGACTAATGCTGCATAGTTTCACACACAATTTGTAAACTGTTAAAAAGAGTGTTTCAGGTTTATTCACGGGAATTAAAATGGTAAGAAGTGTCCTTTTACTTAAAACTTGTCTAAAAATACAATACATTTTATGCTCAGATGTAACCATGCACATTAGATTGTACATCAGGTGTAATAGACTAGAGACATTGGTGATAGACATAGAAGCAGCGCCCCCTATCAGTGAATTTGTTTTACAGGGGAAAAAAATTCAGTTTGGTTGGAGAAAAAAATAAAGGTCATTAACTGAGTATAAAAATATTGCATTGAATGACTTTTTGCAGTTTCTGGTATTAGATGTCTTTATTAGACTTGTCCACATAAAAAATAAACCAAAAATCACAGTTTCTAGTTATTTCATGAATATATACTTTAAATGTTTATAAACGCTTTAAAATGCAAAGAGGCTGTACCCATTTTTTCTCCATGTACCCTAAAAAGTCAAATTAGTTGTGTTGAGATGGCTGTGTGCAGTCTCCTTCTAATTATATTATGTTTTTTATCAACTGTGAACCAGAAAGTAAGGCTGTTAGCATGGGTGTTGATGGCAAAACTTATCTCTGGTCTCTGAAAGTTGTGAAATGTGCTTATAAACTCATCTCAGTGGATAATTAGGATGCTAGATATGCGTTAAGAAGGTGAGGAAAAAATTTGGACTTGTGCAAACAGTTTAAAATGAACTACTTCTGTTTTTCCACTTTTTAAATGAGTAAAAATCAGGTACAGCATCTTTAATATGTGTTTCGGCTGATGTATGTCTATCAACAATATACTGTCTATGGATGTTAACATTTTTTTGACGTATGTAGAACCACTCAGGTCCCTTTTTAAACATCACCGGCTCATTGCAACAAAGAACAAATAAATAAGACAAAATCAAATTGAGTTGATCAGAGGTCGTTAGTGAGGAACTGTGCTGGAACATAAGTGAATAGGCTCACCACACTTGTTTATGGAGCATCACAGTTAAAAACAGTTTACATTAAGAACACTTTTAATGCTTCATGAGACACGCCGTTTGAACCTCCTTTAAGGCATTTGCTGAGAACAGGAAGATACTGTGTTTAAAATGTAGAAAAGTACATCCAAACTAAATGGGCAACAACTCAACTAATTTTTTAAAGTTAAATTTAAGTTGATTAGCGGAGTTCGGATAAGCCATTTTTTTGGCATCACAGTAGGGCTTATGTGGCAAGTCATTTTTAACCATTTCCTTAAATTTTGTTTCCTGTTTACTCAATATAAATTTCTTTCGCCTCGTTTTTCACATTTTTAGGTCCTTTAAGTAATTACCAAAGTCAATTCAATGTCTCTACTATGCCTGCTTAGTTTGGATATACTTTCTTAAAAGGATGTCATTTCATCAGTTATGACAACTTACACATTTGAAATAATTCAGTACTGTTCGGACACAGGACACCAAAACTGGACAAACATCTGCCATTGACCATTTAAATAAAGGAAAAATAACAACACATAGGATTCAGTCATCACTTTGTGCATGCTCTCACCACACGACATTCAGACTAAATGTAACCGTATATTTACAGCAGCTCACAGGAGTGGATCAAATAAAACAACCGCCGATCCAGCGCCCCTTTTAAAACGCTTTTAGAAGGAATTTGTAAACTTAAAATGTACCTTAACATAAAGCTCTTGAATGGAGTGCATGCTTACAATGTCTGGCTTGGGCATTGAACCAACAACCTCTGTGCTAACAATTCTGCCATATTAGTCGTAAATATATTATTTATAGAGACTTTTTCTATGCAGTATGGAAATGATGTGGTTAATATGCGTAATGGTAGTACAAAAAATAACAGATGCAGTGTAATGTTCTAATAGCACATTGTTATGTAATAATGTATTCCAACCTAAAAAATGTGGTAGTTAAAGGGGTACCCAATTTTGATCATGTAATAAAGTAAAATTTGTGATGCCCCAGTAAATAAGCTCTTTGGGTCAAAATGAGACCACTGTGTACTGTCTGCATCTAATTATAAAATGTTTTATCTTCCATGAACCAGGAAATGCGCCATTAGCATGCTAGTTATCGTTAGCATTACTCCATCCACCAGTTTTCTTCCGGTTTATCCAAGGCCGGGTCACACAGTCAGCAGTCTAAGCAGGGATGCCCAGACTTCCCTTTCCACAGCTGGGAACACCTCGTGATTCTTCCGGAAGAGCCGTTAACATTATGTGATGGCAAACCTGCTCTGGTCTATGAAAGTTGTGAAAAGCACTTATAAACTCATCGTGGTGAATAATTAGGATGCTTGGAATGCATAAGGTAAGCAAGGAATAAGCTAAGACTGCTACAAACTGTTAAAATTTACACATTTTTAAGACAGTAACAATCAGGTAAAATGTCTTTAAATAAAAGAAATCTCTCAAAATATACAAATTATGCGTTTTGGTACCTGATTATCCAATCGATTTACATTTTTTTTACATGAAAAAAATTGGTTTAAGTATTGTGGCCTGAATATTGATATTTCAAATCTAGCTGTATTGCATTGACTTACACGACACAGTAAAAATGTGTGTCATAGATTATAGAAAAATGCACATTAATGACTTGTACTTTAGCCAAAAAGTGTTACGATATCAATACCAATATAGGTACAACCATTATTAAAAAAAGAAAAAAAAGAAAAAGCAGTTTAGAAGGGGCTTGCGGCTTCTCCAAACTTAAACTTCAGTCTCTCTACAGTACATTTGGGCCTCCTCTTCACCTCTTATTGGTCGTGATGGAAGTGACAGTAGTGCATGATGAGAAATGTAGTCAAAAAGCACACAGACCCAGTCCTGGTCGCAGTCTGTTACCTGGATGTTGAGTTGGCGGCCTTTTGCGTATTGCGTATGGCTTGGAGATGCGCACATACCAGTCATAATCCATGGATCCAAGAGGCCTCCCATGATCATTTTTAGAAAGAAGCTGGTTTTAAAGCTCCTCATAGTCTCCGTCATCGTGTTTGGCGGCCCCCGTTCCGCCGCCCAGAAAGTCCTCAAGCTCGTCCACTTCAGATTTCTTACTCCGGGACTTCTTTTTCTTCTTGTCCTTTTCGTCACCGGCTCCAGATTCATCCTTCTCTTTTTTCTTATGTTTGTGTTTCTTCTTGCTTTTCTCATCCTCCTGAAAGGTAACGATAATTTATTAATAGATGCGTACGTTAATTTTAGAGGGCCCATATTATGTTGTTTTCTGATCTATGTTATAATGTTTCCTCATCATAAACATACCTATACTTGTGTTTTGTTCCATTCACACATGTTTAACACACAAACCCTGCATATTTAGGCGGAGAAAACACACTGTTACACCTTGTGATGCCATGCGGTAATACAAGAAGTGCTCCATTGTGTTTCTTAAACTCAATAAACTAGGATCATTTGGATAATTTCAGCCCTTGTTTTGCCAGTGTCTACTGAATTAAAGGTAAAGAGTAGCTGTTCCCCTTACGACATCACAAAGTGGAACAGAGCATTTTGAGCTTTTGAGAAGGTTTACTCAAACATTTGTGAATGAAACAAAACATAACTCTGGATATGTTTTTGTGGAAGAAACAACATTCTCAAATGGCTTAAAGCTTACAAGAGTCAATTTCATGTAATATAGGACCTTTAAAAAGGGACATTTTGTAAAATCTACTTTAATGAGTTTGTAATTATTTTATAATGACTACACACTTCCCTTAGTATTAAATCACACAAGAATTGTATTTTGACTGATTGATGCTTTGAATCATGTTTGTGTAATCAGTTCTCACACTCCGTCAACTGCTTTGAATTTAATTGTGATTATTTAAACTCTGGTTCATACAAGTAGGATTCAGAAATAACACGTAGCCATTTTTCAACAATAATATAACATATATAATGAATAAATGAAAGAGGTGAGGCATATTAGATGTGTAGTTTTGAACAGGAAGCCAAAGGACCAGTGTCTATTACTAAACTGTTTTAAATCAATATTGTCATTTACAACCAACAAAATATAAAACAAAGGTCTATGCATGTTATAATTTACTAGCACTAAATACTCAAAACAGCATAATATGTCTGGCGACAGAGTACCTGCTTGTTGGGAAAACCAAAGGCTAGCCGCTCAACTACTGTATGAAAATGGTGCAGTGTGTATCCGCCTTCACCACTAACTCACCTCTTTGCTTTTCTTCTTCTTTTTCTTCTTTTCTTTGGAAGAGTGTTTGGTTTCTTTTTCTAAACACAAAGGAAACGCAGATTTTAAATAGAACATGAAAGTAAGTACTAGTAATAACATATGGCGCAAATAGACATCAAACACAAAAATTAAAACACAAAAAATGTATTATAGAAAGAGTGTAAAAGCCAGATACCTTTGACTTGCATAACATGGCTGTGTTCCATGTTTAATATAGTTTTGTTTTCCTTTTATCATGGAAACTCCCGCACACTGTCTCACTCTTAATGCAATTTATTCCATACAACGTTTCGGACGCTCTGACCTTCTTCAGGTATGAGGACCCTCTCTGAGTCATGAGGGAGATGTAATGGAACCTCTTGGGGGTGTCAGTTATGTCATTTATGTCATTCACGCAGTTTTTTACAAAAATCCAAAATATAAATATTTTACAAAAATCCAAAATATAAATATTTTACAAAAATCCAAAATATAAATAAATCCATAATATATATCTGCTATTTTTTCTGATTGATAATAATCATTATATTTTTCTGGTTATTATCCATGTATTTTAACTCTCAAAAAACATTTGTATAGTGAATTATGCACAATCTTGCGGGTGTTTTTTGGGGTCTGATTGTGAATATATGTGTCTTACGACTATTGGTTGATTAAACTAAAGGGGGGGGGCCCTTGATTTATTTAAGGGGAGCGGAAGGGGCTGTCCTCATACCTGAAGAAGGTCAGAGCGTCCGAAACGTTGTATGGAATAAATTGCATTAAGAGTGAGACAGTGTGTGGGAAAGTCCTCCACCTCCTACGCACCTGTTGCCCAGTCAGGTGTGCTGAGTTTACACAGAAACGGTTCCTTTTATCATGGGAAATTAATTTGTATATGGCCAGATTTTTATGCAGTGTTTTCGATCTTCAAGACACTCAAAGCCCTTTACATCGAGGAGCCACTCACCCATTCACACAGACATTCATACACCAGTGTACGCAGACAGTAACCCTAATCCCCTCTAGAAAGTACTGAGCTTCTACCCACAGAAAAGGTGTAGAGTACAAGAGGAGTGCCTTGCCTTCCTGCTCATCGCTGCTGTCTTTGGCGGCTGGAGGCTCCTCGGTGAAGCCCAGTCCAAACAAGTCCGTGTGGTCTTTGTGTTTGAAGGACAGCACTGTGGGCTTCAAGGGCTCCTTCACCTGCTGCACCTCTTCATCAGACAGGTCAGATAGAAGCTCGTCACGCACCGGAAATACCTCCTAAAACACGAAAGATAAGAACGCATTTAGTTTGGCCATTATCATTTCTATCTTGCTCATTTGTGGTCTCTTAGTGTAAGGCAGAAATTATGTATATTTTTCAAGGTATTTTTGGGCATTAAAAACATATTCAAGAGACTAAATATCTGGTAGATTAGTTTAAATCCTTATTGTTGAACTTTCCAAGCTAAGCAATAAGCTCTCCATGATGAGAAGAAGGTGGCGAACCCTTCACTAGAGAGGGAGTTACATCATGAAGCTTTAAGTAGATAAAAATAAAGCTTATCATCACTGTGTACATAGTGAATGCTTAATGTATGAAACTAACATTAAACATCTGTAAAGGTGCCATACAAGGCCTTTGGATTTGTAGTAAAAATACAAATAAAACTTAATTTAAATGTAATTAAAAGATAATCCAGCAATTTTAATGCCCAGGATCCAGAATACACAGTTCTTTACAAAGATGTTAACAAAGAAGTGAGTCTGGTCACTGGATAATCTACCAGATGGGTGGATTAGCCAGTCACAGACACACATGGTCCTTCTGTATCAAAAAATATGGCTACTTACAGGAAAAAGAAAGGAAAAAAGTATCACAGAGGACTGAAAAACATTTAATGAGAGAAATGATTATTTTGTTTGTAAATGATAGGTGACCAATTAACTTGTTTCACATGCGCCACTGAGATAAAAAAAAAAACCAAGAGATAATTCTGGATTTTCTAGGCAAGCATTTTAATTGTTTGAAGTTACCCACAACTGCCCACATCTCTGTTACCTTGGTTACTTTTGGAGTGTCTGATGCTTCGGAGTCGAAGTCGGGGTCGTCCATGACAAAGGAGAGCATCTGCTGTGCAACAGGTGCCTCTGCGTCTGAGTCCGAGTCGGGTTTGTTTGCACTGCTCTTCTTTTTACTGGGCTGTTGGGACGTCTGTTCCGGGGCGGGGGTCAGGGTAAGGGAGATGGGGGGTCCGCTCGAAGGTGTAGGCTCTGGTGCATTAGACGAGCCCTTTGGTTTGGTGTTTAGGATCTGAGGCCTGAAAGAGAGAAACAGAATATGGAGAATGGTACCCGTGGTTTGTACTCAAGTAAAAGTTCTGTTTAAATGGCTAACAATGTGCTCAATTACAAGTATGTCTATGTAATCCCTCAGTCACCCAGGTATGATCCATTTTTCTTTTACTACTACTACTAAATGCTACTGTATGTGTAGTACTTTGTTGTGCTGTATTAGTTACTTTCCACCCCTGGGCATAACTATTAAAAGAATAGTTCAAATTTTGGTCTCATTAGGTAATTATTATTGGGTTCTCTATGTTAAAACATAAAAAAATAAACTTTTAAATCTGACCAACCTATTATTTTTTAGATAAACATTTAATAAAATAATCACAGTTAAAGTGCACTCTTACTTCTTGAGCTCCGGTTCACTGTCCAGGTCCTGATCTGCTGTGATGGTGGGTGCTTTGGTGACGTCCTCGTCGTCACTGCTCAGGGTGATATCTTTAGCCGAGGGCAGGCTCCGTGGCTGGGGCAGACTGGGCACTGAATCATCCGGGTCCAACTCGTCCTGGAAGCCCGAAACCATAGGGTTTCCTCTCTCACCATCACTGCACACAGACAAAATCAAGTGAATGTTTGTGACAGCATCTTTTTATAATCCTATTCTACCAACCTGAACGACCCAGACAATTTTCAAAGGCGTAATTAGAACGTGTTATTAATTAAATCTTCCGCAATAGGGAAGGGGTGACGGGTTCATGATATACATCAAAAATTATTTCCAGTGTCCAGGGTCCTGAGGATCTGGTCCTGCTTATCTTTAAAGATTGTGTTGTCTCCACAAATGTCATTCACCATTATTATGATTTATCACCAGCTCTCACCAGATACAAGTTTCTATGACAAGTTTTAAAAGCTACATAAAAAGCCTTAACAAAGAGACTTTGTTGTTATTTTGGGGGATATCAAAATTAATTGGAAGGACAAATCTTAAACATTGTAAAAGACCGACAAACCAACAAATCTGATCTTTTCCAAATGCTCACTGCATTATTATCTTTTCTGTATTGTTCTTAGATAAACATTCTCTCACTGTCCAGGCACAATAGATAAAATAAGAGTTAGGTTTGTGAAGATGCAAGCCTGCTCAGAGTAAGGATGAATATTTTTGTGTTTTTCAGTGCAATCAACACAACCTAAATGAAAAAAACAAAAAAACAACGTGCATTTATTTTAGTAAAATTTTAAAAAGTAGATCTTGTATCTTTACCTATCAGACTATGATGGTGTAAATAGTGTTAGAATAGCATGAGCATACCTGTCACTGTCCACGGCTGTGGTAGGAGCGGGCTGTGGGACCTTGTTTTTGGAGGGCAGGCTGTCCTCCAGGAAGCTCTTGTCCAGTCTCTCATCTGGGACAAAATCGTCTACGCTTTGGACCTTATCGGGACCCACTGGGGCAGAAGGTTCCTCTGAAGAAAACATGGAGACACAAAATTATATGTTTAAAGCAAAAAATAAAGCACGCCGGTATAGGAGCTTGAGTTTATATGTCCCATGAAAGCTGTATCATATGTTTCCAACAGGATCAGGAGAAAGTCACATGACATTCCAGCTAGTCTTTGGTCGTTTTCTCTGCTCTCAAACCATGTGACAGCTTTGGATGGATTATTCTAGACACTTATATTATCATAAGATAGCACTCATGTAAAACAAAATATTTTTAGTATAATATTTAAAGTGTAATTTCTTAGTGATGGGAACAATCTTGTGATTTTTCTGCAGCTTCTGTTTTTGGGGTGCAGCTAATGATTTTACAGCTTTTAATCAATAACAGTTATGTCAACACCTCTTCCAGTTCAAAAAAAAAAAAAAAAAAAAAAAAAAAAAGGTACAGCAGTATATTGGCCTTGCTATACTACCATGTTGTTTTTTATGTCTTTGTTTTATGTTTTGTTTTTGTTTTTTGTATCTTGTTTTCATGTTTATTAGTATTGTATTGCATGCGTGTGTGCATGTGTGTGTGCATATATGTACCTATATGTACTTTTAGTGTTTAACAGATAGATGTGTGACTGATAAAGCGGCTAACTCAGACAAGTGGAACTGCTGCTGTAGAGAAACAGGAATGCAGTGGAAAAGGGAAATTATAGATCGAGATTCGTTTGAGTTCTGGCACCAAGAATACTTCAACAGATGTGTCCTCCAATGTAATACACAACTTATGGTACATGAATAGTAGTGCGCGTTAACCTCGTCTAGGCTAGGACAGTTCGAAATCAAGACTAAACCAGAAATTAACTAGGTCTAAACCACGAGTTGGAGATCCACAATTTGGATATTTCTAGTGAAAATACTAGAGCGGTAGTTGACTGAAAAGATGCTCTGTGGATCACGTAAAAGTGGGCGTAACGAGGCACTGACTCAAAATTATTAAGATCTCACAAAAAACAACTATATATACTAGTAAACAGTATCTTGTGTAAAAGTGAATAGGCAGATTAAACTGTCCAGTCACACCCAAAACTCCAGCTAACTCACTCTAGGCTTCCTCCTTTCTGTTGTGGTCAATGTAAATCCTTTTAATCCCCATTAAAGTATTAGCGGACTTGAATTTGTTTGAGTAAGACATCATAGGGTGATTAATTGGACAAGGATTATAGGATACAGACTGACAAAATGCCCACCTGGAGCTGGAGAGGTGTTTTCAGGGACAGGAGACGAGCCGAACCAGCGTGAGATGAAGCTTCGTTTCTGGGGTGCAGCTGCAGCAGAGCCCTGAGAGCACAGGTGTCAGAAGGTCAAATTTTAGTGTTAAAATGGTTGTGAGAAGAAATTAACAACAATAACAGTATGGACAAGAAGGGAAGGTAAACATTTCATCTATCATTCTTCATTTTTAAGTAATAAGTAACATTTGTCTTGCCTCAGTACTGATACATAATTTGTAAAAGAAGCTCGTATTATTGTCCGCATGTAGTTATAAAGTACTTTTATTTCTGCCACCCAGGAAGTAACGCGGATGAGCTGTTAGCATGCTAGTTGTTGTTAGCTTTACTGTGATGACAAACTCCATTCTGGCCTCTAAAAGTTGTGAAACAGTTATAATTTCATCATGGTGAATATCTGGAATGCTAGGAATGCGTTTGGAAAGTGTGGAATACATTTGGACCACTGCAAACTATTTAAAATGAACAAGTTCTGTTTATTCAATGTCCAACGCCTTTAACCAAGCCAATATAAAACTCGCTTTAGTAAAATATATGACTCTAACCTGTAAGTGCTCTGGAGACTGGGCCTGTAGTTTGGCCTCCATGGACGGAGAGGCTACTCCACTGACCGCAGCCGCAGGAGCAGGCGGGACTGGAGGGGCAGAGGCAGAGGGGGCTGGGACACTGGGGGACTGGGGCAGCACCTGCGGGGGTAGAGGGGGCTGCTGAGGGGTGCTGGGGCTGGAGCTGCCCGTGGATGCGCCGCTGGGAGGAACGATGGGCGACTGAGAGCCCGAGGAGGGGGACTGACCGTTGGCCGGGCCAGGGGAGCCGTAGCCTTTACTGCGGGTCTCCAGGTTCTCAAGGAAGCTACGGGGAAGGGAAAGTGAATAATATAAGACTGTTGAAATGCGGTGAACATGGTTTTAGTGTCTTTGCTTCCTGATCTGATCCTGACCTCTTTTTTTTTTCTAAATAAATGTCACTTAAAGCCACAGTATGTAATGGTTTTGCCCAAAAAAAATTACTAAAAGTCAATATGGATGTGTATACTGCCCTGAAAAACAGAAAGATGTCTTTACTCTGAGCTGACGTGCATACCCACATACCTGACTCTTATTTGGCCTGGAGCAGGGCCTCTTCCAGCTCATTTGGAAATGCTGTTCTTTTGGCTATAATCTTTCACAGTATGATATAAAACCCATCTGACGCAAAAGCTACTACTATGTAAGACTCATTAACACTATTGCAGTAATTACAATCATAAAAATACTTAAACCTATTAGTATGGCCATCACAAAGCATTTTTTCAGCCCATGCTATTTTTGGTTATAAATGATATCAGATTAGGCAAATAGTTGGGGGTGGAAAATCCCTCCCTTCCACTTGATAACACTCAGGCTTAACATCTCTGTGGTTAATGTTTAGGACACATGCACCAATACAAATTTGAATGTTTGTGAAATCTAAACAAATATAATACAACAAACCAATTTACATTTCATAGTTTTGGTCCTCAGTCTCCTGTTGAACACCCAGCTCCTCTAGTGTGGCGTCCATGTCCAGTTGGTTGGTCTCAAGTTGTCTTAACAGTGTTTCTCTCTGCACATAGAACAGCTCATGTCAATAATAGGTCCGGAAATGAGCTAAAATGGGCAAATTATAGAAAATTACACAGAGAAAATCACAAAACAAACCTGCAGTTGGAGAAAGGGGATGTTGAAAAAACGGTGGAGGTATTTCAGACCGAAGCCATTTTTCATGGATGATTCAGCGTAGTGAATGTAAGACGCTCCCATGGGTCTGGAAAAATATGTATTTTTTTTATTTTTTATTATTGTCACAGTTCCCAGAAACAGCTGTTAAGAAAGGCAGAGATCATTCCATTTGAATTAAATACTATTATAACAAAAAGCTGTATTTTCATTGATCCATGCATGTTTGAGAAACCCTGCATTGTCTTGCTTTGGAGACTTGAGTGCACAGATAATTTCTGTTTTCACCTATCCTCTCTTCTCTGTACTTGCAATTATACCAAAAAATAAAGACAAAATCAGACTCTATATAGTTGTATAAAAATTAACATTTCACCGATCCAAACAAGTAGCTGAAAATTTGATGCTTGAAACAGTGAAATGCCATTATGAAGAGGCTGGTCTTGTCAGCTCTGCAGTTTTGAAGAGAAAGTCAATAGACCCGTTTCTATTATTATGCCATTTTAGATCAATATAGCAGTTTAAAATGAATACAAATGCACAATAATGCTTTTCTTGTTTACTATTAAACACACAAGAAAAGCATATTTATTTATTTAAAAAGGGACAATGCACATTAATAAACACCAGTAAAAATATAGGTATAAATGTGCCTAGATTAGCTGCACAGCTAATTTTCATTCGCAGTCCTTCAACATCTAAAACGGGACAAGAGACAGGACAACACAAACAACAATCAAACAACTCCACAGATCACAAAAAATTGACACTCCATATGGTCTAAAGTGCCTATTTATAAAGTGCGTATGTGACTGAAATGCTTCCAGTAATTTTAAAGTGCTGTAGTGTTCTAATAAAAAAGTGAATTTAGTTTAGTTTAAAGCCAGTTCAGTCCAGATGTGTTAGTCGTCTCCTGCCGCTCAGAGACGAACAAGACACTGGAGTTTACAGAGCGCCCTCAGGTCTTAAAACATTCATACATATATACATATTTACATATTAACAGTAAAAAACAGTAACAGCATAGATTGCCGGGTGAAATATGAGTGTGTTCAGACAATCATGGTAATGCTACATGCGTATCATGTACACGAGGTCTGAACAGCTCTAATGGGAGCAATGTTGATTAGATTTGAGCCACTTTTTAAGGTGAGTTTTAAAGGTGTTATACATAGAGAATTCTCTTATTGTGTAAGGGATATTATTCCAGATGTTACAGCCTCTGACTGAGAGGACTGACTGTGCGAAGGTGGTACGTCTATAAGGAACCTCACAATCACCTCTAGTAGTCGCCCTGGTCCTGCCAGTGGTAGGTTTTTGTTTAGTGAATTCTTGTAGTGGTGGTGGTGCGACTCCATGGAGGATTTTGTATATTGTACAAGCATACTTAAAGGGTTTGAAATTTTCAAAGCTCAATAAATTATATGTTTCAAGAATTTGACAGTGGTGATATAAAATTGGTTTCTTAGCAAAGATTTTTAGTCCTCTTTTATACAGTGATTCAACCTGTTCAAGTGCAGTGTCACTGGTCAGGGTCCAATTAGTGAAGCAGTATTTGATGTGAAAAGATTAGAGCATGAAGAAACATTCTTGCTGCCTTTAATGTCAATGACCATGTTTTTTGAAAGTGAGGGAGGAGTCGAGAACTATACCGAGATACTTGAACTCTTGTACCAACTCGAGCTCTTCTCCCCTCAGAAATACTTTTGAACTTGTAATCTGCTTGGAAATTTGTTTTTGAGAACATCATACAAACAGTTTTTTTGTATTTAAGAGTAGACATGATTTTGTGAGCCAGTCTTGGACTTCGGTCATTGCAGATGTTAGGATGTGACTTGCTTCTTGTGTGTTCTTTGTAGGTGTGAATATTACAGCACCATCGGCATACATTTGTATATGAATGTTTCTGCAAGCATCCAGAAGATTATTTATGTAAAGAGAGAACAGAACTGGTCCCAGTATGGAAACTTGTGGGACCCCTATTGTGCACTCCAGGTATGGCGATTTGACACCGTTGGCCATAACACACTGTCTTCTATTGTTCAAATATGATTTTATCAATATGTTTTATTTAAATAATCTAACAATGCAAAAATGACGCATAAGCTACAGTTCTTGATGTTATAAAACTTCAGGATGTGAGGGAATTGAAAAGCAGCACTAGGCACAATGCGTTTTTCCTATTACAGGTGGGCAATTATATACCAATATAATGCGGTTTTCTTCCTCCAAGGTTAGCACTACCTATTCACAATCATAAGCACAAGCCGAACTTCTAGGAAATGCTGCAATACATTTCAAAGCAACAACGCTGAGGACAGTGGTAAAAAAGTTGTATGTGTTGTATTGACCTGTTCAGTCCAGCGATAAGTTCCCGTATATCGTCCGGCAGGATGACCCGGTGCTCACCCATGTCTCTGTGGTTCCCCAGGACACACACTGGTACATGGGTCGGGACTTTGGGAAGCTCCCTCATGATGTAGTTAAAAGTCCTGGAAAACAAACAAGGAATATGTCGGAGCTATTTGATTTTTATCATTATAATTCATTTCAAACAATTTGTAAAATTATTTAAATCAAATATCAATCAGCAAATAATTTAAAAAAGGTTTATGGTTAACCTTTGTTCTTATTTTGTGGGGAAATAAAAGTCTAATCATTATTTGCCAAATCAGACACTATATTTGCAGTAAATAAGGGTATAATTTTTTTTTTTACTTGTACAGCACTGCACATTAAACACATTGTTGAGATTCTTAAGATATGGGTGATGTTGCTATAGAAATGTTGTTGAATCAAGTCACTTTGGTGTGAACTGGCAGCGTTTCAAAAATGTCTCAGACTGCAATATGGCAAGTACATGCAGATCCAAAATCAGGAATTTGTGGTAAATACAGTCACGGGGAAAGATAAAGAAATGGACTGTACACCAAGTGTTGCAGGTCTGCACGATATATGGAAGATCATGAACATTCAGAGGCAGGTAATATGGCAGGATTATGATTTTAGAAAACAAGTCAATAATAGTTCAACATATTGGCAGATTGTCACAAGGTCATATCCCATTTCAGCTTTTGGAATATTGCAAACACCAATGAATTTCAATACATTTCTATCTAAGTGGGCTCAAATTCTATACAGCAATCTTTTTTTCCCCTGAAAGATAAAATAAGATTCTGTTAAAATGTATTGTCACGATGCAGGCCTGATTTAAACATTGCAAATATAGTTTAATCATGCATTAATCATATTTACTTATTTTAGTTAGTAGAATTACAGTATTTCTGAATAGTGTAAATCCAAATTATTATGGTTTTACCTCAGATCTATTCAAAACTAATTTACACATATTCATTTCATGTCAATTGTATCTATATAGCACATTTAAAAACAACTTCAGCTGACCAAAGTGCTTCACATAAAAGACAACAAAAACTTAAATTTACAAATAACACGATACATAGGAAGAGAACAATAAAACACCAAGATATCCTGTCTAGCTAGTGTTAAATGCCAGGGAGAAGAGGTGGATTTTGAGTCTAATTTTAAACTGCTTTAAGGACTGAGAGGATCTGACAGGCAGATGGCGCTGTTCCATAATCTGGGTGCAGCCACAGAAAAGGCTCTGTCACCTCTGGTCTTGAGCCCGACTTTGGGCCCTGAGGTGGGCTCTGGGTGCAGTACAGGGCTGCAATAACGCCCTCAAATAAAGAAAGAGGATCCATAGAGTGCACACATTTAAACACAATTATACAGAAGCTGATATAGGAAATGATGTAGTTGTAGTAGTGATGTAACTGTACATCTCTTAAAAAAATTACAATATTCAAGGATCAACTTGTGAACACAGTATAAGCAAATTAAGTAGTAACCCATTCTAGATAAAACAATCACTTATGCTTGGCAACACAACACAAGCTGATCTACTCTAACACATTTACAATTAACCATTTTAAACAACCATTTGAATAGCAATAATAACATGCCATTCTGGGTCTAGACAAAGTACAAACAAAGCCATAGTTTAGTGTTGGCAGCTCGTGCACAGGCAGTGAAACCTAATCAGGCCATGCATATTGTAGTACACACAGAGACACAGCACAGTCATACATGAGGCTCTTACCACTGCTTGGTGATGTCAAACATCATGATCACACCATTACAGTTCTTATACACATCCAGGAACTCGGCATCCAGGGCCACCTCATCAGACTGGAGACACAAGTGAAAGCGGTTATTCTCAATTACAACAGATGTGTTTGGTTTCATTCACACATGTTTGAGTAATTTTTTATTATAAGTCTGTCCACATCTCCAAACCTCAAAATGCTCTATTCCAACTTGTGATGTCATGAAGCCATATTTCGCTACCTTTTACCTTTTTTAACACAACATAACATTTTCTATCCATGGGTTTCAGATCCATATTTGTAGGCGTCATTTTTTGGACTTTCAACATTAAAAAATCGAATGTTTTGAGTTGTTAATTGCTATAACGAGGGCTGCAGGATTAATCACAATCAAACAGAAATTGCAATTTGAATGGACACAATTGCAAAAGCTGAAAAGCACCATCATTTCCTACACAAGCAATGAAATATCCTGTTTCATTCTGTATACAATCTGCTAACTGTGCAGTTTGGATCTTTATCAACATGTTCTGAAATGTGATTCTTGTATACTTTGTCTTTTTGTCAATTCTTCTGGATGTGTTTAAAATGTGAACTTTGAACAGAATAAAACAACAAAATGCAAATCTAATAGGAATCCTGATTGTTGTCAACAACAATCTCAATTGGATATTTTTCTCGAATCATTCAACCCTCTAGCTATGGCAAAGGTTTTACTTTTTCATCACTCTGAAACTAATGTTGTCATGATACTAAAATTTCAAACTCAATTTCAATACCAAGGAATTCACTCATAGCAGGTGGTCTTATAATGATTCTTATAAAGCTCAAACTTATACTAAAACTGTCCAGGAAAGCTAAAATGTTGTCCTGTTAATGTGATTTTTGGCAGTCTCGATACCGATCAAATGAGTATCTAGGTTCAATACAAGTTTTAGTATGAATTCTTAATACGTATGTCAACCCTATATGAAACCCAATATATAGCAATATACCGGTAGTATGTTATATTTCCAAATATGTTTTTTGTTTTTTTTTGTGTACATGCTAAAATTAAAACAATGTGTATATGAAAATAATGCTTGGTTATTTCACATTTTTATGTTAACATATAGACCTGCTGCCCTCTCATCCCAGCTCCACTCCCGCCCACATTGTTTCGATACAACAGTGTGTCTGTGATCACATGACAGTCACATGCTAATCACCTCCTGCGGCTCATTCTCCAGTTTCAAGTTATCTCCACGCTTTTTGCCTTTTCCTGAAACAACAAAAGCAGTGAATAATTACAACCATTGTTATACCCAACCCTTACATAGTTCACTTGAGTTGATATTACATTAGTTGTGTGAGTGAAGCAGGCACAGCGTCAGAGCAGCTTTTCTTATGGAAAAGAGCCACGCAGCAGTTTGAACACATTTAGTTAAGTGCTGTGGTCATTAACTAATGTAAGGAAGGGGGCAGGCACTCAAGGCTTTGGCCAGATCAGTCATTCTCAAATATTTTTAAAGCCAACTTCGACTTTCTTAATTGAAGGACAAAACCAGGACCAAAGATGAACCCTGGCACTAAACTAGGTTAGTCTAAAGAAGACTAACACTAACGGGGTTAAAGAACTACACCTATCAAGATTTATGAATATAAATTTAAACTATGCAACTTTCCTGATGGGTTCGCCACCTGCTAGTCTCCATGGAGATGTTATATGATTTGAACCTGAAAACAGCAGGGGGAGGGGACCGGGGTTGCTGTGGTAACAGCTAAACTGGTTTATATACAGTAAAGGAGTAGCTAACCCGAATTCAGACAGTACATCAGCTTTACGTGATATCATGATGTGCTTTATTAACCTTTTCAATAAGTTGTATACCAAGGTAAATAATAACACTTCTGTAGCCATACTGGTTTTAACAAGTTTTTCAGAAAATGAGATGTTACCATTGGTTAGGGTCTTATGCTAGCGGACGTTTCCCCGTCTTTTTCCTGCTAATAAGGCTAGTTTGACATTACCATTACAACAACGCCTCTCCAGTTTACCTGGAGAAAGGTGCTTATTATAGAACAGAGCAGGCTACACATTGAGCATTGACTTGAACCGTTACGTCAGGCAACCTCCTAAGGAGCCTAAGAAGCCCTAGGACCGTGCGCCGTGAGTGCGTAAATTGGGACATGCGTCTTGGGTAATGTGCTCCTAATTTTCACTCTATACTACTCGTATATTTCAGGTGATTTGCGGTTGCTCTGCCGGCTAAAGTGGAGCTGTGGCAGTGATGTGAGTGCGACTGCTGTTTTGTCTTTTGACTTTTGCTTTATGAGCTATTTCCAGAGATCCAGTCCCTGATGCGGCGGGTGTGTAGAAGTTGTGGATAATGGACAGCCCGGGCAAGAGGGCAGGTCCAGAGTTTTTTTTGGGTTTTTTTATGAATGGAAAGAAGGATATAATTAATGTACTGGTCTAATGTATTGTATTTTGCCCAGAGGCTTTGAAGTTAACTGAAACATATCTTATGTCTTTACCTTGTTAAATAAACCCAATATATTATGTGGAGCCTGCTCTGTGCCTTTAGGAATCCTTTCTTCAGGTTAACTAGAGCGGCGTTGTTGCTCAAAATTTAAGATCTAATGTTCGTAACCACTCATAATGCCACACTAGCTTTATTAGCAGGAAAAAGTTGGGGAGATGTCCACTAGCAAAAGGCCCTATCTAATGCTAACATGTTGTTTTATGAAAAACTTTTGTAGCTACACTGGCTTTTCTACGAAATTGACCTCGGTATACAGCTTATTAAAAGGTTAATAATTCATAATATCACATGAAGGTGACATACTCTCTGAATTTGGGTTAACTATTCCTTTACTGTAAATAAACCAGTTCAGCCATTGCCACAGCAACCCCGGTTCCCTCTAGCCCCGCCCCCTGCTGTCTTCATGTTCAAATCAGCTGTTGCGCTTACAAATCGTTTTGAGACAAACTTGGCGCAACAAATGTCTCAAGACTTGTGAAAGCGTAATTTTTTTCAGATATTTGTAAGTGTCAACATGTTTGTTTTTTTTTATTATCATTGTACAAATCAACATTTACACATTCACATTTTTTGGAACAATTGTACCTTCATAATAATTCTGCTTTAAAGTTTGGTTTCAATATTATCATTTATTATCTATATTTAACTCAGCAATATATTGCACTTCCAAATTTGTTATTGTAACAGGCCTAAACAGGTGACCAAGCCAAGTTACAGGTCAAATCTGTGGAGATACAAAGCAACTCATAGGAAGAATGCCAGTTTTTCAACAATATTAGCGGTTAAAAAAACACTTGTACTTGGATAAATGACTGTGGAACATCTAAGTAAACAGTAACATTAAAATCTCCATGGAGACAAATAGGTGGATGGCATTACAACAGAAAAGTTATATTGTCAACCTCTAACTATAACCATAATTTTGTGTTTTTGCACAATCAGAAGTCAGACAGTGATATCATAGACTAGCATACTGAACTGCAAAACTGAGACATAAAAGTTCATAAATAACTAAAGGTGAATTGTGCAACTTTTCTGGTGGGGGATCATCATCTGCTTGTCTACAGGGAGATGTTAGTGCTTTATTGTACCTTGAATGTAACACAGTATGGCATGGATATATCCATTTTGCATTTATTTAATTACCAGTTTTATTGCTAAAACAGCTCATAACATCTCCATGTTTCTTTATAAATATATAAAAAAAGAGCATGTTCTGAAAGAGCACTTTGAGAACCACTGATCTGCCATGCCATTAAACCAGCCTTAACTTCTCTAGTATGCCACGCAGCAGCACACGGAGTGGAGCCAAAACCGTGGAAATATTGACATTCAGATAACGGTGTTAAAGGCAAACCCACACAGCACACAAGACTTTGTAAAAAAAAAAGCTACTACACACTATGGCGACTCACCTTCAGGAAGAGGGTATTTTTGGCCTAACATGAGTGTAAAAAAAAGGTACAAAAAGACAATGAAGACAGACATAATGAAACCATGCTGTTTGATTATATAAATGAGAGCGGCAGGCTTGACAGAACAGAAGAATGTGTTGCTAAAAATAAACGTTTCTTATTTCAGTCTGGATTCACACTCACCTTTGTCGACAACATCCCACACCTCGACTTTGACCACATCATCAGTAGCTAAGAGGTACAGAAAAAAGTTTGTTATTTTTGGTTCAAAGGTTTATATGTAAATATATTTATTTTCTAATACTTGTTTCATAATATACTTTTGGATAACTTGGAAACAGGAGGTAATTTTTGTTATATGCAGTTTAGCGAAGGAGAGAGTGTAGGGATGGTATAACAGTTTTTAGACATCTGCAATTGCGATTTCCTTTAGATATTGGTATGGGTCCGATATTGAAATTTAGCTGATACTTGGCACTGATATTTTTCTGCACTGCCCAACTGTCAGTCCCACTTTGTCCTCAGTTTTTTTGAAAAGGCCAATCTGAAGCACTAATGTCTGATGTGAATATGACTTTATATCCCAGAGAAATACTTTGTTATTATTTTTACAAAGGCAAAGTTAATTTGTAAACTAAAAAAAAAAAAAATCTAAAATGCAGACCAAATTTAAAATTGGTATCGGCAAATATCAGTTATCAGCCACAACAGCAAGACAAATATCGGATATCGATATTGGCTCAAAAAGAATCCATAATCGGACCATCCCTAAGAGAGAGCACTGAAACAACAGATTACACTAAAGAAAACACATTAAGATAGAAAAACTGTCAATTTAGTTATAGAAGTATAGCAATAATACAAATATGCATGAAAAATTTTACTGGCCCCATTTTAACATAATATGCCTTTTTAGTTAAACTTCTATAAAAGACCTTCAAGGGAAGGATGCAGCAAATTGGCCTTGGCTATAAATATTGTAGCGTGTTCGTGTTTAATGTACATATTTGTCCACATAAAAAAATAATAAATGAAGAAAAAGTTCTTGGTCCCCCAAAACTGATATATAAATGACTCAATGACAAAAAAAACTTTTAAACCAATTTCACAACATAATGTTTGAGTTTTTTTTGTTTTTTTTAAAAAATAACACTTATTTTAGCTTAAACTTTCAGACATTTTCAGTCCTATAAAGGCATTTCTGCTTATCCAATCTTAATATGTGCACATATTAACCTCCTTCTGTTAGTTATTATCCAAAAGTATTTCACAAAATATTACACTGTTTAATTAAGTTAAACTATCAAGCTGTGTGTTGTAAGTTCGTCTAAGAGGCTATGGGCGCTGGGAAGTCTGAGAAATGCATGAGACCAGGAAAAAATGTACATACATACGATTGTTTTCGCTGTAGCAGCAGCATTTTATAGTTTAAGATGCTAAAATGCTAAACTTCACAAAGTAGTAGTAGTTATAGCAGGAGTTCTTTGCATGAGCTTCCCAGTCAGCCACATGATCCATGTATTTCTAATATCTACATTTGTTACTACAATTCATAGGTTTCTTTTGCATGGGAGACCTATACTATTAGTAATTACAGGGTTAGCTAAATCCAAGTTAGCCTTTACCTTGATACGGGGCCACTGGAATAAACAGTACAAGTAACAGGTTTACCAAACAGAAACAGAAAAAGTGTTGTAAAGCTGTACATGGTTAGCTGTGGAGGTTTTTTGAAATACTTGCTAGGTTAACACTTACTTTTATAATTCCAATGTATACTGGTGGCTTGGATCTCCTGTGTGGGAATATACTCCTCCACAAACTTCTTCCCTTGTAGTCGATGCCATAAAGTACTTTTGCCAGTGTTTCTGTCACCTCGAATCACAATTTTCACTTGGAAATAAACAAAGTGGATTAATAATAAAATGATACAAAAATGAAACAATTAAAAGGTGCAGTATGTATATATTTTCTGATGCCTGTCCTCATAGTGATTGTATTCCTTTGCCTGGTATGTACCACAGTATGTCATTAAACTTATCTATCTTCATTGAAAAAGTAGGTGATGCCACCAGGCCAACATACAGGTCAGGTCTGTGGAGAGGTGACCCTGCTCAAAGCAAATAATGTTCCAAGAACATAATAATTGAACAAATGCATGTTATGCAAGTTTAGAGCCATACTGTGGAACCTTCAAGGGAAAGCAATAACATCTCCATGGTGGGGGCTATCTCACGGAAAATGTTGCATAGTGCACCTTTAAATCAGACTTTGAAATGAACAAACATTACAAAAGAATTTACAGAATTACTGTGTTTTTGTTTAGTTTTTTTTTTGCTTTTTTTTGTAGCTTAAGAAGTTGGTGATTTGAAATCACCTTTGGCTATTCTATAGTGATGTCGTGTCATTGTGTACGACGGTTAACCAAGAAACTTGTGTGACAAGCATAAACTACTTTGGTCACTTTTTGAGATTGTCAACTGTTTGATCAATATACAAAGTAGGCAAATGACTTACTATTGTATTGCACTCCTTTTGCGAATCGTCTTTGCAAACTTTGGTTCATGGACTGAAGACCCGCTGGTATATTCTTGTCCCTGAGCTGCCCGGGCTCTGACCCCACCAGCTTCTTCAATGCCGAAAACATCTTCACAAGTGTTCACTTCAAATATCCGAAAGAAGAGTGGAAATCACTTGATAATTTATCAAACTAAAGATAAAAAGTGCAGTCCAGTATCTAGATTGCACTACAGATTAGGAGTGCATAGTGTCCAAAAACAATAGTGAATTTCTAAAAGTTGGATTTCAGCAGCACTTATAGATGGTCAGCGTCTGGACAATCAGGAGTAGATGTAACAACCATCATGTTTGTCTAAGGTATCTGTCAAGAAAAAAGCAGATAAAAATACATATAATTTGTGTCAATTGAACATTAATAGTAAACAAATAGAAACATGTTTCCTAAAAAGTGTGAAAAATATAAATATAAATATAATAAAATGTATATAGGACATATTTTATGCTATTTTCTGATCTGTTATAATGTTGTTTAGTCACCAAAAACATAGCCGGAGTTTTGTTTTGTGTTCAATTCACACGTTTAGCACACAAATCCTGCATATTTAGGCTAAGTTTTCTGGAACAGAAAACACTCTGTTCCGCTTTGTGATTTCATGTGGCAATACAGGAAGTGCTCTACTGTGTTTTTAAACTCCATATAACTTCAGCCCTGGAAGGGCCAGTTTCTACTCAACAAAAAGTAAAAGGTAGTTGTTAAATTGAAGTCTACCACTTCATGACATCACAAGGTGGAAGAGAGCGTTTGAGCTTTGGAGATATAGACATAATAATGAAGGGTTACTCAAACATGTGTGAATGAAACAAAACTCAACTCCAGGTCTGTTTTTGATGAGCTAATAAAGGCATATCTTATCTTATCGTAACAACATTCTAACATGGCTTAAAGCTCACAAGAGTTAATTTTGCACAATATAGGAGCTTTAAAATAGCCCATTGTATTATATTCTAAAAATACAAATGATTACAGTTCAATATTTCCATTTCATTGAATACTGTTGATACGGCACTTGGCTACTGGAATTTCCCTTGGGATCAACAGCATTTACAAGCCCAATATGTAAATTAATTGAGAGAAAATTTGTACTTTGGCATTGTAAACAACACCACTGCACACTACTTTATTAACAAATGAGGTAGTCCTATGAGCTGGAAAACAAAAAAAAGTACAGACAGGATCCTACTGTGTATTTTAAAGTTCCAGTTTATCCTATATTTGCGCAAGGATTTCAATTTAAACAGTCAAGATTTTTAACAAATCCAATTCCCAACACTACTGTCAATCATAGTAAAAACCATCAGCTAACAACATGCACTGCAATAAAAACACAGGGCAATACTCTATTTGGAAAGACTGAAAAAATGTATAATTATAATCTATTTGATTAATTTTAATAATACAGGTTGGAAATTCCCTTTAATATTTTCCATAGGGCTGGTAAAGGACAAAAATGTGTTATTATTTACAACATTATTAAAGAGGTATTCAATTTCAAGAGAACAGTACAGGATTGAACATTGTAATGCCATTCATTTTCTCTGATTACAAGCTAGCATCTCTTAGCTTCCCATGTTTGTGCCAATTTAACAACACGATTACAAGAATATAATTTGATTTGAGCAAGAACTTTGCTTCTTAGCCCTCGTACAAGTAATTGGATGCTGTGAATAGTAATGAGGCAGCCCGGATTGTTACCTATCCTGCCTGAAGGTAATGCTATCCTTTGACAGGAGGAGGCTAGTTAGCTTAGCCTAGCTCTATTCTCAGTCTACGTATGATGGCATTAGGACAGCGGCTAGCCAGGGGTGATTGTTTAGAGCGAAATCGGATTTAGATACTCACAGTAATTTAATAAGATCGGGCGCTGGAGTCGTGACATGTCCTCCTCGGGTCGTCCGTCAGCCCTCCATCTCCACAGACAAATAGCAGCGACATTCCTTTGCAATGAAAGCAGCAGCAGCAGACAGCACAGCACAGCTTCACCGGATCAGCTGTGAAGAGGCGCGCGGACAGCGGGGAGGTTCCGGTAAGCTCCTTCAAAATAAAAGTGCTTTGCCAAAAAGTTAAAAGATTTAGTTTCTTTTGTCTCAATTGCAGTATATGGCCTCCACCGTCAGAGGCTTGTGCATCTTACATCCCCTTTAAGATCTTAATGCATAGAGTTATTTGGGTTCAGAGGCTCACATTCCTAACACTGAGATTTAATGTGTAGAACATCTAGAACTGTGTAAGTCTTTGGACACAGGATAGGAGTAAGTTTAGGAAGGAGCCGTCCTATAGATACTATAAATACGTGATTTTGTTCCAGATATCTTGCACTGGCTCAGAGATTGCCTGTACCTTCTGTCTGTAATTGGCATATACTGTGTTCTTGTAATAAATAGCATTACACTATCAGAGCTTATGTCAGGCATGCACAAACTGCGGCCTGGGGGCCAAATGCGGCCCTCAGACCAATTTTTCTTGGCCCTCAAGCTTCCAGGTGAATTGGCCTGTATTTCTTTAAACAGTACTTTTTACTGTATATTTCTGAAAATCTTCTTTAACAAGCCCTTATCAAATATTTAATGTGTCCCATTGAGTATGTAAGCATGAATAAAGGTCTAGCGGTTCAGTCTAACTTGTAATAATAACACAGATTTGAAGTTCTCACTGTATTGGCGACCAGTCTATGGCCCTCAGTCGGCCCTCGGCTTTGTCTGTGATTTTATACGTGGCCCTTCATAAAAAAAAGTTTGGACACCCCTGGCTTATGTCTTTTGGGTCAATTCCTGAACACACCCCACTCTGGACTGCAGGACAGCTACAAAGGTGAGTAGCTGTATTAGAAACTAAACTACACACTCTTTTGCACCCATGTCAGAACGTCATGTCGTGTCATTGAACTCTTAAATGCTTATGTTGTGAATGCATTAGTTGTATGTGTATTCACTGCTTTATTTACAGCCTCTATCACCACTTCCTGTTGTTCGTCTTGTGTAAATGCTGTGAACTTTGCGCACATTTGCTCAGGTCCATCCAGTGAAGCGCAGCTGCTTCCTCATTCACACTGCTCACTCTCCCTCCAGCGGCAGACGGAGGTAAGTACAACTCTCCTCCTCCGCGGCTGCCCTGTCTTCACATGGACGCATCATCAGCCCAAATGTAAAATGTATGTTTGGGCGACATCTCTTTTGCCTTGAATCCACAGTCCAGCAGGAGAAATGGACAGAGTCTGCTGACACGGCTCGGTCAGGCTCCTATGAGTTGAAGTGTCCACACCCCGCCGTACCCCGATATTGTTGTAGGGGGATAATGGCCGCGCAAGAGCCGTCTCCACCATCTTCCCTGGAAGGCAACAAGCCGGGATTCCCGAAGAAAATCCTGGCCAATAACCACGAGGATAAACATTTGTGCAATTCCTGTCAGAAGATCCTGCGGAGGCCCCTGCAAGCTCAGTGCGGACACCGTTTCTGCTCCTACTGCTTCAACAAGATAGTGAGGTGAGCTGTGCGCTGTGGCTATCGAGGAGCTAGCCTTCACTTCACCATTCATCATCATTATTTTCAGATTTGAGCTTGATGGCACAGGGGATGCCTCAGATGAATTGAGAATTAGGGTTGATTGTGTAAAGGGTGGATGACATATTAGCGACACAATATGGTGCAATAGTAGGATTCTGGTGTTGGTGAGATTATGGTGCTCTATTCATCTATAAACATCTGGTAACAAACAGTATTAATATAAAAAAGAGCTGTGCATACGATATTGTGTGCAGAAATCCTCATTTATGTGCAAAATGTGCCTTTTAAAGTTGAAATTGTCAGGTTGTTCACATCACAAATGAGGATGCAGCAAAGTTCCAGCATGTTCCAACAGTAGCATCAATGTGGGATGATCCAGGATGCTTTTTTCCCTCCCACAAAGTAAGCTTACGTTATGATATTGTACAGGTTTCTTATCCCCATCTACTTCTGAGAGCTTGCCCAGATGCACTGTTGGAATCAAGGTGAAATGTATGCGGAGAGGATACATTTAGTAACACTTAATTAGCCTTAATAAAGGATGAACAAAGGGTTAATTAACAAATTGTTTATTAATAATTATGCAGACTGAGTAACTAGCCTACTTAATTCATTTCAATTCAATTTGATGTATATAGCGCTGTTACAGCTCCAGGCCTTAAGTGCTTTAATTTGTTAGTATCTGTGTGTTATGTTTTGTGTGTGATCGAATTTGTCCACTTTCCCCATTAAATCCTGGCTGTGTGTGCTGAGCCCTCGATCTTGATTGGACAACTGTTTTCCAACCTGGCTAATCACCTGCAGCCGCCTCCCCTATTGAAGACACCTGGTTGGGACTGGTGGCTTTTGTGGCCAGTCTGCCATTTTGTCTGTGTCTCATTTAGATCGTTAGTCACTCGTTTGGCTCTATGTCTAACTTTGTGTGTGTGTGTGAGACATTAGTTTAGCTATATTTTTGTGTTTCTTGTTATTTTGTCACTGGACTCTGTTGCTGATCTAAATGCTTCACATAAAAAGTCAACAAAAAGAAAATATACAGATAATACGATACATACTACTTAGTACCTTAAGAAGCACAAATGCAGATTCAGGCTTACTTATTTAAAACCTTAATTAACACAAATGCTTATTAATGTATGAATTAAGTTCCTAAGCTTGGGGCATTCCTATTTCAGATGATGTTAAAGTGTTAACAGGAAAATCCTAGAAGAACTATGAAGTCAAACTACAAATGTATTTCAGCTTATTAACATTAGGTCATGTGTCATTTACTTTGGTAAATGTCTGTTTCTTTACAAATACAGAGACATATTTAATTGCAGGTAAACTGATTTAACAGTGGACTGATTGTATTTTTCTCTCAGTTCTGGTCCACAGAAGTGCAATGCTTGTATCAAAGAGGACCTGTTTGAAGAACCCACTTCTATTCTCAAGCAAGGAGGTGTAAGTACTTCTATATTTACCTGGTGCTTTCACTTCTGTCATAGGGGATTTCTCAGTATACAAATATAACTAAACTAGTCAAACCACAAAACTCCTTCTACATCACAATCAAATCTTTGTAACTTAACAATACAGATGTAGGCTATAACAACTGCTACATTTGTTCTTTGCATTAAGTATATGCTCCTGATCAAAATTTTAAGACCAGTTGAAAAGTTGCAAGAATTAACATTTTGCACTGTTGGATCTTAAGAAGGTTCTAAGTAGTGCTTCAGAATGCAAAAAGAAGAAATGGGAATGGGATAAGAAAATCTTTTGAGTAAGCAATTTATTGCAAACAACCATTAAACTGAAATGGGTTGTTCATCAGCTGATCAAAACCCTCAAAACCCCCTAAAATAGAAATAAAAATTTCAAAAAAAGGACTCGGTAATGAGTAGCTGCGCCATTCTTGTTTACCACCTCAAAAATCAGTTTTGGCATGTTTAATGCTAGAATTTCCAGGAGGCTAGTGGGAATGTTGCTCCAAGAGGTGAAGGTGGCTTCACGAAGGGCATCCACTGTCTGGAACTGGTGTCCATTTTTGTAAACGTCCCTTGCCATCCAACCCCAAATGTTCTCAGTTGGATTTAGATCAGTTGAACACAGGATGGTTCAAAAGAGTGATGTTATTTCTCTGGAAGAAGTCCTTTGTCAGGTGGGCATTGTGAACTGCAGCGTTGTCCTGTTGAAAAACCCAGTCATTACCACACAGACGATGGCCTTCAGTCATGAACAACAACATCCTTGCAACATCTCCACAGCCAGCTGCCGTTTGACGCCTTTGCACAACCTGGAGCTCCATTGTTCCATTGAAGCAAGAAACCTCCACAGATCATGATGGCGCCCCCTACACTGTGCCGTGTAGAAAACATCTCAAGTGGGATCTCCTTGTCACGCGAGTAACACTGGAAGCCATCAGGACTGTCAAGGTTAAATTTTTTCTCATTGGAGAATAAAACTTTCTTCCACCTTTCAATGTCCCATGTTTGGTGCTCTCATCCAAACTCCAAACAGGCAATTTTGTGTTGTTGAAGGAAACAAGGTCTTTGAAGACGTTTTTTGTTCTTAAAACCCTTCTCTCGCAGATGCTGTCTAATGGTTCTGGGACTGCAGTTGGCACCAGTGACAAGCTTAATTTGGGCCGAGGATCGTCCCGTGTCTTGACAGACAGCCTTGACTTTTTTTCCCATAATCCTCAGGATCGTTTAAGAAGTTTAATAATTATAATTGACTGTCTTACTGCGTTCAACCTCAGCAGCAATGGCATGCTGCTAGAGGCCTTGCTGATGCAGCTCAACAATCCAACCATGTTCAAAGAGAAAATGCTTTTTTCCGTTTGCCATCAGGAGGTCGTGTCATTGTAGATACCTGACAGAAAATGATACTGAATCCACATTTTTGCGAAGATTTGGGCTTTTAAAGGCTGTGGTCTTAAACTTTTGATCAGCTGATGAACAGCTCATTTCAGTTTCATGGTTGTTTGCAGTACATTGCTTGCTCAAATTTGTTTTGGTCTCACTCCCATTTCTTCTTTTTGCATTTTGAAGCACTACTTGGAACCTTCTTAAGATGCAACAGTGCAAAATATGAATTCTTGCAATTTTTCAACTGGCCTTAAAATTTTGATCAGGAGTGTATTCACAGTGTCAAATTTTGAAAAAAGAAGACAAAATTGATTTTGTAAATATAGAAATTTTTTTTTCTCTGCTCTGAAGAAGGTACCAACATTTTGGACATTTCAGATACAGTTTATTTAATTCAGAGGTTAATCCCATATGATTTGATGTGCCAAATTATAAGCTTTTTCTGTATCCAGAGCCAACAAAACAAACACTGCCAGACAGGTCAGGTTCAGGGTAGATTTAGCCTTTAGTCCCACAGCACCATAGAGACAGAAGGACACAGAGAGACAGTAAAATGACACTGAAATATGAGCCTTAGATTGAAACTTCAGTCACTGATGTGCTGTTTGTGTTGTGATGTGTTCAGGCATTTCCGGACAACGCAGCACGCAGAGAGGTGGAGGCATTGGCTGCAGTCTGCCCCAATGAAGGCTGCACCTGGACTGGTACTATCAAGGAGTTTGAGGTGAACATGCCAAGTACACTAATATAGTTGGCACTTTGAAGACATGTGGTTCTATAACAGGTCTGATATATATAGATCAAGGTCATTCTAAAACTACTCATGAAAAGTCCATATTTGTCCAACCCTAATAATAATAACTAATAATAACTGCTTTATGATATTCATGGTCTGGTGAAGACTAGACAATAGGAGAAGTGGAGAAAAATAGACATGATTTTACATTACACACGTCCACAGTATGGCATAAAACCTATCTGTCTCAGTGGAGAATGTTCCAAAGTATAGTTTTAACTTTCTATTTCCATGGAATCGTGTAGGTGACGTGCCACATCCAGAATGTTACACAAAGTACCATTAAAAAAAAAAAAAACAATAGCCAGTATGTCTGTTTGAACCTTAGTATTAGTGTGATATTTTCAAGTTTTATATGATGATAATTATTTTCTCAGCCAGTATTGCTCAACCAATACCAATTTGGACTGAGTGAGGAACTAGCAGCATAATTCTCTTGTTATCTACTTCCCTGACGTGGACTGTTTTTCTGGAGAAATGCACCCTCCTACTCTGATGTTACACCCTGATTGTACCAAAATACTTTGTCAAATTACAAGAGCGCACTGTAAAGTTTACATACAGGACATTACTGAGCCTACTTCTACTTGCGTGATGTAAACCATCCCAAATACAGACAGTCCCACCAGGGTGCGTTCACATTCTCCAAGTTGATGATAATAATTTGAATAATAATTTCAAATGGAGAGCAGGAGCTTATGTAACTCTGTGGGAGATTTACCATTTTTGAAACAAATATCCAAACTTAAGACTCACAAATATTAAACCCCATATTTATTTTTTAATTGGGATTTGCTCAACTAATGTACTATTTTATTCATATGGTTTAAAGTCTTTTCAACTGACAAGAATTCAACTTTTGTGGTTGAATAATGGCACCTCTTTGTGAAGCTATTGTGAAAAAAAACATTTCACTTTTGTTTATTTACACAGAAGATGTTGAGGTTTGTGACAGTTTTTGTTTCATGTGGACAGGCCCAGAGATATTACCCATAACCAAGATCAGCAAATCTGCAACAAATCTGACAGCAAATTCTACCATAACAGGCCTGTCCTCCAGTTCAGTTCAGGGATTCTACAATGTTATGATGTTACATGAACACAACTTACACAACATTTCAAAATCCAGGCCTATGTCTTGTGTTTTTCTATAGGCGAACCACGAGGGGCACTGTGACTTTATGATCATCCTGTGTCCGTCCTGTAAAGAGCTGATGAGAGCCAACGAGCAAGAACGCCACAATGAACGTGAATGTCCTGAGAGAACGCTCAACTGTAAATACTGCAAAGAGCCTTTCCTCCTCAAGAACATCAAGGTCAGATTTCAAATGGTTTTAATGCATATTCTGCTTGTAAGCGCTGGGTAAACTGGCAAGTTCAAATAAAAAAATAAAAAAATCACATTCACAATACATGAATACATTTCAAGATTTCATGATTTATTTTTGTGCCTGTCTTGTGCTGCTTTTGCAATCTCAAAAGAGACAACAACATAATTCCCTCCATTATTATTAGCACTTATGACAAGTAAGGCCAGCTGCACAATTTCAGGCCCGATTTGTCTCTCCACAAGTTCAGGGAGGATATATAGTCTGAGTAGAACTATGCAAGGAAGTGATCTCTTTCTCCCAGAGAGCAAGGAGAGCAGCTATCTGAGCGAGAGGGCTTCACAGGGAGACAATCTATTTAATAGTTCCACAGTCTTTTATCTTGTCATTTAGCTCTTATCTTAACTAAATAAAATCTGCCTATAACTACAGCATCAGTCTGTTCACAAGCCTAATCATTAGTGTGTTCTCATTGAGCTTGCAAAATGCCATATTGCTGGAATCTAATATCTCATAGCCCAAATTATTATCAGTAAATAATTTGATCTAAATATAGTTGCTAAAATATATAGACCTCCATCCATCCATCCATTTTCTTCCATTTAGCTGGGGCTGGGTTGCAGAGGCAGCAGTCTAAGCAGGGACTCCCAGTATTTCCTCACCCAACACTTCCTCCAGCTCCTCCGGTGGGACCCCAAGGCATTCCCAGGCCAGCCGAGAGACATAGTCCCTCTAGCATGTCCTGGGTCTTGCCCCGGGCCTCCTCCCAATGGGACATGCATAGAGGATTATTATATAGGCCTATATACATAATAATATAGCCTCGTATCCCAGTATTTGTTTTGATCCAAATAACGTAATAATTTCGTGGTCCAACACAAATCTTTATTTTGAAAGCTGTCCTCCATGTGAATGTCAGACAAAAAGTTGTTTCAAATCACCAAAAACATTAGAGTCATCTATTGTGCACCAGGCTTTAGTTTATAAGTGATGCATGAGCCACATTTCATCTGGGGCTTCCATATCAATAGAGGACGCTCTTATTTTTAATGTACTGGTCATTACTGTAAACTAAGAGTGAACCATCTTAAATCAAAGTAAGTACAATTATCCTACATTTTCTCCCGTGCATGTTTTGAAGGCCCATGATGAGATTTGTCCCAAGTACCCGATGATCTGTGAGGGCTGCGCCAAGAAAAAGATCCCCCGGGAGAAGGTACGTTCAACCCAAAGTTTTCCACGACTCTGTTTGATTTCATTTACCATTTCTGGGCTGAGATTCTGCAGATCATTAGCTTCTTTCATTTTTTTGCAGTATGTGGACCATATTAAGTTCTGCAGTAAGTTTAAAGCACCATGCAGATTTCATGTTGTTGGCTGCGATACGTCTGTAAGTAGACATTTTTGTCATAATTTGCTAAATGTTTTTGGTAGCTGGACTTCCGGATAATCTCATGATCTTGGTAAATTAATAGTTGTAATTCAAATGCAAATGAAACGATTAATATTTAATTCGCCAAGATTTTGTTTTATCCAGAAGTTATTACAAGTTGCATGTGTTGTGCAGTGATCATTTTGGACCATGTTGCGGCATATACATACATACATTCTATACTAATGTCCAAATTTAATCTGTAGAGGTATATTAAAGGTGCACTATGTAACTTTTCTGGTAGTTGTCTCCATGGAGATGTTATTGCTTGGCCTGGAATGTTCCACAGTATGGCATCAAACATATCTAGATGTATTTATTACTACTCAGATATCCTGAAAAACATACATCTTGACTAAGTTTCCATTGATTGGACCTGTTGTTTAATGCCATACTGTGGAACATTCTAAGCAACGCAATAAGTAGTTAACAGACCTGGCATGAGACTGAGCATGAGAATATTTACATAGTGCACATTTAAAGCTATACATTAATGGGTACACGTAAAATAGAAGTTGGTATGTATGTGTAGAGGTATAACTAACTCATTTGGCATCAGTATTTGGCTGTGTACTAATCCAATACATTTCACCTGTCTTATTTGTGGAAGTACTTTGTATATTGTGCTGCTCATAATGTCTATCTGTGCAAATTGCCTCTGAGACAAAGCAAACATTGTGGCTACATGTTGGCGCCAATAGCTAGAGGCCCACTGCCCACTGACACAGAGGTTGGTAGTTTGAATCTCGCTCCCTTCATCCTCTGCATACCACCGATGCGTACTTGAGCAAGACACTTCCCCTGTGTCGCCTTGATGTAAAGAGCTATAAGAACCTAATGGAGGTTGGAAAGTGCTGTATAAATGTTCTAATAATTTCGCCAATGACATGGGCTTTCATATGAGGAGCAGAATGAAATTGTCAGTAGATGTAATCATATTCAATCGGTGTTATAAAATGTTAGTATGGAAATTATGTCTAAAATACATCTGCCTTGTGGGGACATAACACTATCCAATTCTTGCGGTATGACATTATCACACAATCCATCTCTTGGATTTCTGTTGCGATATTTTGGAGAGAAATTTTAGATATGTTACTTTTTTTATATTTCAAAATAATGAGATATAAAAAGTGTTTTTAAAAAGTGTTTTCTTCATGTTGTTTGCACTGAAACGAAGCAAATTATTATGGTCTATATTGTTCCCTCTGCTATTTTAAAGAGGGGTATTATACAAAATCAATTTTTTGGAGCTTTCTGCCATGCTATAATGTTGTTCCCTTGTCAAAAAAACTGGTCTGAAGAGGTTTTTAGATGTCATCCATACATGAGTAATCTAGCGATCTCTCCTCGGTCCTATTTAGCCCTCCTTACTGTTACCACTATTACCTTTAATCACATGATATCGGATCATATGATATCTCACTATGTTGGTTATTGTTAGATCTCTACTATCTTGGTGACTTCCAGTTCCAAGTAAAGAATTTGGCCAAAGTATACGATTTCAGGAGTAAAATATTATATTGTCATACTTTGCAATACTGATTCAACTGTAACTGTATCAAAGTGTTGTTTTATTCTTATATTTTCTTGTATAGGTAGAGATGGAGAAGGTGCACGACCACGAGCGCCAATGTTCCTACGAGCACCTGAACCTGCTGCTGCACTTCATCATGGGCATCAAAGTGAGCCTGGAGAGCCTGCAGCCCCAGAGCCTGGAGGTGGCCGGCCACAAGCTGCAAGAGCTGCACCAGTCTCTGAGGGAGCTGGAGACCAAGATGTCCCAGCTGGGAGCTGGGCCACTACCCCCCGTGCAGGTTAGCATCTCAAGTCAAATATTATGTTGCAAGAAGTTATTTTATGATTTCAGACTTGATTTGCCTAATCACATACATTGTTATAACTTTATTGAAAGCTTCCTGATTTTATTAGAGATAAGAAGAGATTAAATCAATTACTCAAAATTGTATTTGAATGAATAAATCCATAAGTTGCACCTGGAGATTCGAATCCTCAAGACATTGTGATAGTCTTATCTATGACAGTTTAGTGCAATCCAGTCTGGCTATGCTTCACTTGTAGGGAGTATTATATGTCTGATGATATGGGTCAACAAGGACTGAGCTGGCAGTGAGTGTCCTCGGTATAGGACAGAAACACAATTTCTCCATATGAATTTTCATCCATATGAAAGTAAATTTAGCCATTTTTATTAGCAATTATAGCAAGTTTTAGCAGTAATATTAACTTCTAGAGTGTGGCTGGAGTCAACTTTCTTTGTCACATTAGATTGATCAGTCCCTCATGTACAGGGTGTGTGCGGTCCAGCCCTGACCTCCTTCACGCCCCTGCCCAGTGCCATGGGGGCGGCTCTGGAGCTGCAGCTGCAGAGTGAGAAGACCAAAGTGTGTGAGCTGAGCCGCAGACTGCAGGAGCTGGAGCTCAAAGTCAATACATTTGAGAACATCGTGTGTGTCCTCAACCGTGAGATGGAGAGGGCCTGCACCACCATGGAGGCCTACAACCGCCAGCACCGCCTGGACCAGGACAAGATAGAGCTCCTCAACAACAAGGTGCACACACGTCTAACTTCTGTAAATGGTAATAATACAATGTGTCATATTACCCTGAGGGCCTCAGTGGGGCCCTGGGGTTTCTATTTCTATATATAGATTAAAAATATTAAAGTTAAGGGAAAACTGGAAACCAGTTGTGATTTGTTTTATATTAATTAATAATATAATAATAATTTATATTATATCTGCTGCCCACATTTATTATTGATTAGTGATAATAGTGCAGACATGTATAATATTACAAATGGATGCCACAAATGTATTCACATTTGCCCACTGGACACATTAAAATCCAACAGAAAACAGGGAAGGACCTCTAGACCCCCTGTAAAATAAATATATCCCCCACATTTAAGGGGATGTTTACACTTATTGGTTTGGATCACTCTGTGTACTTAGGGAGGGCATTCGCTATGACCAATGACATCACAGTTCCACCACTTGCCAAGAGAGGGTACGGCATCCTGTAGGGTCGGGGTCCCCAACCATTGAGTCAGGGCCCAAAACCGGGCTGTGGGCCATCTGGAACTAGGCCTCTGAGGAAAATCAAACATATCATATTTTTTATAGTCTAACACCATATTTATGTGTTTTACTCTGAAAATATAGAGCAAATTAACCTGGTAAACAGCAAACATGGGTATTAAAAGTCTTAAACTTAGTTTTTTCAAACTAAGGTTAAGACTTTTATTCATTTTCACTGTGACCTCTGGTTTCAAATGGACCAGATGTGTGCTTGTTTGGTGTGGAGCTGGTTTGGTGTTCTCCACAAATAAACAATACAGGAAATGCACCAGAGTTCACTTGCCCTAATACTTTAAGTGGTCTATTTCCCAACTTTTTTCTTTAAAACTAAATTGTGAAAAAGTCAAACCTACCTGTGTTATGACGTTATGACTTCACGCTGATGACTGGCTGTCGTTCAGGTGCGTCAGCTGGAGCGCACAGTGAGCCTCAGAGACCTGTCTATCGTGGAGATGGAGGGGAAGATGAGGGAGATGTCTGCAGCCACGTATGATGGAGTGTTTGTGTGGAAGATCTCCGACTTCACCAAAAAGAGGCAGGACGCTGTGGCTGGACGAGCCCCTGCCATGTTCTCCCCTGGTACACACCTCAACAACATTATTTGATCTTTCTGGCTTCACATCTTCCATCTACTGATAAAAATGAAATAAACTAGGGATGGGGCAATATGCATTTTTTTTTTTTTTAACAGATGCTGATCCTATATTTGGCTGGCTCCCAATAAACAATATTTGCAGATACCGAAATGTAGCTTTTAAAATCTATAGCAAGGCCCAGAAATGTATCTTAAATTAAAGTGAAGATCAGAAATTACACTTTTTTCCACTATCTCTGGAATTCAAAATAGGTTGTTACATGTTTTTTGTAAACATACAGCATATATCCCTTTTCTATTTCCATTTTTACTCTGTACAAAAAGTATTTTTTTAGTCTGTTCAAAAAGACAAATTGATCAATATCGGCCAGTACTGATAGTGGAACCTATATATTGCCCATTCCTTTAGTTTTAAAATGTTTATAGAGATTATCATGCTTTAGGCTTATTATGTTTCTGTAGCAGTTAGTTTATCTCGGTACTAAAATACTGTTTTTATTGTAGTTTTAAGATTGATTAGTGTCTGAATATTGATTATTATTATTTTTTAATTTTTTAATTTTTTTAACAACCCTAGTACCAATTAATCATACTTCAAAATGTGTATTAGTGACCACTGTATGTATTTACTGTATGTATTGTGTTTTGCAGCTTTCTATACCAGTAAATATGGCTATAAGATGTGCTTACGGATCTACCTGAACGGTGACGGGACAGGCCGTGGGACACATCTGTCTCTGTTCTTTGTGGTGATGAGGGGACACAGTGATGCTCTCCTCAAGTGGCCTTTCAACCAGAAGGTAACGTTCTTGTACTGCAAATCTGCATTCATTGCTGCCTGGCCCATAGTCACTTAACACCCAAAATGTCTCCAAAAAAATAAAAATAAATTTAAAAAAAGCACTACAAACAAACATGTATGCTTTGTGTAGAACATTTAGTCATTTAAAAATCAAGATAAATACACACAGCTAAAAAGTACAGTTCAAAATTACACATAGAAATAGTAATAGGCCTGTCACAATTACACATTTTGAAGCTCAATATATTGCTATGGAAATATAATGCAATAAACAATAATATTGAAACTACTTTATGCCACTAATGCAATACAATGCAAGATAATCCCAGTAAACCATTTTAAAATAGACAGTATTATTAAAAGACATGAGCTGCAACAAATAAATATAATAGTAGAGAGAAAGTGGAATGGACCAGTAATTGGCCAATGAGGTCACTTATTCAACGTTTTACAGCTCAAATGTAATAGTATTGCAACACTTTTACAAAGAAATTGTACACAAGATAAATACTGAGCTCCAAAATATATAATTCCAGCTTTCATATATTGAACGATTAAGTGGCATAGTAATTGTCATGACAGGTCTAAATAGTATTATTAATTTCAATCAGAGTATGATTTAACAGCCTTACTGCTGTGGGTAGGAAGCTGTTGATAGTTGGATAGTTTTGGGCTTATAGCTAAGGAATCATTTCCCTGACTGCAGCAGTTCAAACTTGACATGGAAAGGGTGTCCCGTCCTTTAAGATCCCACCTGTTTCCATATACATCATTCTGTGAACATATTCTGCAGGTTTGTTCATTATGAATTAAGCCTTTCTTCATGCTTTATAATGGTTAATTAAGAAGTTATTATAAAATGTCATTGTGGGGAAAGAAAACATTTTCACAAACAACTTTCCAGTCACTCAAGGACACTTAAAATAAATAAATAAATACAAGCATAAAACTAAACTTCAATCCAAACACTGTCTAACCCCGAGCACCTTTTACAAATCCTATTCCAAATCAGCATAACAATCAGTATCATAAATATTTATTGCTTGTATTGTCACTGTCCTTGTTTGGTTTAAAAATGGACCATGAGTCTGAAATAAAGATGAATAGAATTTATTCTATGACCAGAGGCACTATTTGCTGCATATTTAAATGTCAAAATAAGAATAGTAGTTTCCACTTCCTGCTTTTGTTGGTTGATGCAGGTGACTCTGATGCTACTGGACCAGAACAACCGCGAGCACATCATCGACGCCTTCAGACCAGACATCTCCTCCTCCTCATTCCAGCGCCCGGTCAGTGACATGAACATCGCCAGCGGGTGCCCCCTCTTCTGCCCGCTTGCCAAGCTCGACTCCAAGAACACCTACATCCGAGATGACACCATCTTTATCAAGGCCATCGTAGACCTCACAGGGCTTTAGGTAATATCATCAGAACTGCCAGTCTGTTCAGAAGTGGCAGAAACTCAATCAGCTTAAGATACAACTTGTACATTTACATTTTGTAATTGGTAAAATACAAGCATATAAGAAGAGCTACTACTGTTACCAAGTGTTTTCCCTTTGAAGAAAATCTATTGACCAAAGTTAGTTGAGGAGTTGTTTAAAACACTAATGTCATTGCAGATATAATTATGAGGCTCATTATGTCCAGTTTGCTTGTTTGTTTGTTGTTGGGTTTTTTTTGTTGTTTTTTTACAGGAAAATTGTACCTGTCATTACTTTTCTGACCCTTTTTTATAATATTGTGCTAAACACTTTGTATGAAGTATTAAGTTATCTTTAGCAAGTCAAGGCCATGGTTGTCAACTTTCCATAGTCATAGGGTACGTTAATACTTGCAGGACAAAACCAGGAGCTAACCCTGGACTAAACCAGAACTAGAACCAGACCAAAACAGCCTACACGTGGACTGGGCTAAAACCAGGACCAAACCAAGACGGGTGTGAACATCTGTCTGGCCATTAACCAGCTCATAATAATCAAGCCGTGTTTTTTCACAAAAAGTGAAAAAGTTACAGCCAATATGGTATAAATTACTGTGACCAGTAAGCCAAGGGTGCATGTTTTATTAATGTGTTTCGCTATATAGAAGTTAGTCTGCAAAAACTGCACATAATGAGCCTTGTTCCACCATTACTTAGTCCTAGCAGTTACTAACCCAGTGATAGAGAAGTAGGTTTCATTGTGCACTGCCTGACATTTTAGATCCGCAGATGTCATTTTTGTGTGTTGCTGAGAATTGCACATGTTAAAAGTGCAGCAGTTCACCATTGGTCCACTGTCCCTCGCCTCTCCAGTGTTCTTGGTGGTCATTCGTGGTGCACATTGCTTGAATTCAGTGAATTCCAAGTGCAGTATTTTAGTTTGGATGGTTCTGTGTGATTGTTTTTTATGTTGTTTGTTGATGTGTTGCATGTTGAGTTACGATGGAAGTTACAAAGTGTTACAGCTGATCTGCCCAAATGGAAATATGACCTATTTTGTGAGAAAGAAATCATATATTTCATACAAGTTTTTGATATATTGAATTATATTTGATATTATATTTATGTTTTGGGCACCTGGTTTTGAAATGCTCTTATGTTACCATAATCACCGATATAATTGTGCGATGGTTGTGCACATTAGCTATACGCGTAGAGGTAGACTTGCTTTTCTGCTGAGGTCTGTCACCTTCTTGTCTCCATGGAGATATTACTTTCCTGGAATGTTCAACATGTTAAACCGATCTATCTGGCACTGATTCAGTTCCAGGTGTTTTTATTGTTAAAACATTGAAAAACATTCGTTCTTACTGTGAGCAGGGTTGTCTATCCGTAACTTGATGCTTGTCTTTATGCAAATCGATGGAGATGTTATTCCAATGTCTGGAATATTCCACAGTATGGCATTAAACTCATCTTTATTGTGTTTATTCAATTATTAAATGTCCCTTATTACACTATTTTCAGATCAATATCGTTATAATATTATTTCCTTATCAAAAAATACCCTGAGTTGTGTTTGTTTTACTCACACATGTTTAACACACAAACCCTGCATATTTAGCTTGAGTTATTCTCTCAAACAGAATACAGTACACTCTATTCCACCTTGTGATGTCATGTGGTAATACAGGAAGTGCTCCACTGTGTTTTTAAACTCCATACACCTTCACTGAAATCATTTGGATAATTTCAGCCCTGAAATTGCCTATCACTACTGAACTAAAGGTAAAATGTAGCCGTTAAACTTGAAAACTACCACTTCATGACATCACAAGGTGGAACAGAACATTTTGAGCTTTGGAGATGTGGACTGACTAATAATAATTGGTTACTCAAACATGTGTGAAGGAAACAAAACACAACTCTAGGTCTGCTTTTGATTAGGTAACATCATTATAACATGGGTTAAAACTTACACGTCAGTTTTATGTAATGTAGGACCTTTAAGCGTTTATATTGCAAAAAACTTGAAAAACATGCAACGCAAGCTCACCTCTCCATACATTTGACCTGTAACATGGCACTTGTATCCTTGAAGATTGTTAAGATTAATGCCCCTCTGGGGAACATTCCAGGCAAAGCAATAACATCTCTATGGAAACAAACAGGTGACATACTTTACCAGAAAAGTTACCTTGCGCATCTTTAAGGCTATTTTGAACACTTTTACCCACTAAATATCACAAATTCACATTAAACACCACCACAGACAAGTTCAAGTTTTTGCTAAAGTTGTTATGCAGTATATACCAATTAAACATTGATTGTAATGTCATTGAATCCCATTGACCATAAATCCCACCAGCTTCGACCATAACGAATGCCTTTAGACATAGTTATACTTCCATCTGGGTGTCTCTCGGCTCTCTTCAAATTTTGGAGCAGAGATGAGGAATTAAAAGGAAGCAGACGGCGTTATTGTACTTGCTATTTTTGGATTTCCTTACAGCTTGAACTGACCCACTTTCTACACCAAATCAAGTGCCTGTACTTTGTTTAAGTTGATGAGCCCGCTGACTGTGGCAATGTCTTGTGCAAAGTACTTTCAAATGTGAAGAAACTACAATGCATCGTATACGTTTAAAATGGTTTACTTTCTTGACTCTGAATGTCTTTTGTAGCCTATATTTTCTCATGTATGAAAATCTTATTGTGTGTCTCTATCTATGACCAGCCTGTTTTTAAACGCAATTCTGAAACATCTCGGTGCATGAGACGTTTTAGGAGGTATCTATATTATACTTGTTAATATCGACTAGTATTTACATTTTTATTTAGTATTCAGTATTATTTATAAATAAAACTTGCCTTTGGCTCATTGGGTAGTAAATAATATTATTAGTAAATAACCGCATCCTTTTAGTAAATTCTCTTGTCAAATCATAATAGCATATTTAGTACAAGGGACATTTTAGTTGGAACGGTGATATGAAAATACAAATCAAGTTGTGGTATGACCTTGTGGAAATATTCACGCCCACTCTCTCTTATTGGTCAGTTTCTGTCATGCTGTTGTGAGTGGCAGGTGGATTGAACCAATGACAGTGAAGTGTGTGAACTCTCTCTCTTTTTTAAATCAAATCAAAATTGTGACCTTGACTTTCAGATAAATGTGATATATATATTTTTTTCACTACTGATATTGGATAACGGTGCTGAAAAATTAGCTGGATCGGATATCGGCTTCTAAATATTGGTTGAGTTGGGAAAACAAATTGATGTAATAAAGAGAGTCTCATAATGTTTGAACTTTTATTTATATCAGGATGTTCTATAGTTACATTGAGAGATAAATAACAGCTACATAACACAGCTGGATCAGTTTTGTGTTATTTTATTGCTGTTTTAAGAAAATAAATGCTGGATCCATGCATCCCAATTACCCAAATACTTTTTCCATCGCTGAAGATCAGGATCTATGGTAAATAATAATGAATACAGACATATTGAGTTATGTTCAACTTGCAGTGTTTAAGATAATCTAAAGTTGCAGTTCTAAAGCACTGAGGCATGTTGACTAAAATTAGATTTATATCAATGACATATTCCAATGCAAACCAGTGTATGAAAAACTATCCTACCTATTACTTTAACACAATTCAATGCAATGTCTTCTATTTTCCAAAGATGACAGCAAACTCCAAATTATAGGATACTAAAGGGTTAAAATCAACAAAACAGGGTCAAATGAACAGGGTTATCAATATAAAAGTAGAAATTCTCACTTCGCTACAGGGTACTGCTTTGTAAGAAATGACGACGCTGAAAGTATTTTACATAGTATAGACAATATTATCACAAATATCTTTTATTAAATATATTATGTAACTTTAAAAACACGCTGGTCTATACAGTTGAAGCCAGAAGTTTACATACACTATATAAAAAGAGAGATGCTTTTTTTTTTTTTTTTTTTTTATTAAATCAGAATAAACTTTTCCTGTTTTAGATCATTTAGCATTACCAAAATTATTTCTATTTGCTAAATGCCAGAATAATGAGAAGGGTTTTTTTTTGACAATTTTTCATTACTTTCTTCAAAGTCAGAAGTTTACATACATATCATTATTAGTATTTGGCACCATTGCCTGTATGACTGACTGTATGACTTGGGTCAGATTTGGATGTCCTTCCACAAGCTTTACACAATAGTTTGCAGGCATTTCTCCTGACAGGACTGGTGTAACTGAGCCAAGTTTGTAGGCCGCCTTGCTCGCACATGTCTTTTCAGGTCTGCCCATACATTTTCAATAGGACTGAGATCAGGGCTTTGTGATGGACACTCAAAAACATTAACTGTTTGACTGTATGCTTCGGGTCTTTGTCCATTTGGAAGACCCATTTTCACCAAAGCTTTAACTTCCTGTCTGAATTCTTGAGATGTTGCTTCAGTATTTCCACATAATGTTCTTTCATCATGATGCCATCTTTTCTGTGAAGTTCACCGGTCCCTCCTGCAGCAAAACAAACCCACAACATGATGCTGCCACTCCTGTATTTCACAGTTGGGATGGTGTTCTGCTCTGAAGCTTCTCCCTCTTTCCTCCAAATTCAGCAATGCTCATTATGTTCAATTATGATCAAACAATTCCATTTTAGTTTGGTCAGACCACAGGACATGTCTTCAAAAATTATGGTTGTCCCTGTCTGTATTTGCAAAGTGTAGTCTGTAATGTTTCTTTTGGAGTAATGGCTTCTTCCTGGCAGAGTGCCCTTTCAGCCCATGTCAGTGCAGTGCTTGTTTTACTCTGGATAATGACACTCTTGCCAGCTTCCGCAGCATCTTCACAAAGTCTTTTGCTTTGTTCTTGGGTTGATATGCACATTTCAGACCAAAGCACGTTCATTTCTGGGACACAGTGCCTGTCTCTTTGAGCGGTGTGATGGCTGGACATTCCCATGGTGTTTATACTTGTGTATAATTGTTTGAACAGATGAATGTTGCACTTTCAGGCATCTGGAAATTGTAGCCAAGTATGAACCGGACTTCTGCAAGTCCACAATTCTCTTCCTAATATCTTGGCTGATTTCTTTTGACTTTCCCATGATGTTACACAAACAAACAGGTGTGCTTCAAATACATCCACAGGTGTATCTCTGACTCAAATGCTGTTAATAAACCTAGAAGACATGACGACATCATCTGGGTTTTCCCAAATAGTTTAAATGCATAGTACTCTTACTGTATGTAAACTTCTGACTTTGAAGAAAGTAATGAAGAATTGTCTAACAAATCTTTCTCTCATTATTCTGGCTTTTAGCAAATTTAAATAATTTTGGTAATCCTAAAATGGGAAAAGTCTAGCCTGATTTCATGCCAGACAGTGGGACAAAAAGCATATGTGGTTTTTTTTCATATAGTGTATGTAAACTCCTGGTTTCAAATGTATATTACATTGTACTGTAATCATGTTGCCTTGTCATATTGTTGTATCGTTTTCTATCACTGCTATACACTTGCATGGCCTCAAATGGAACGTTGTTTACCATATAGATGTTTTTATTTTGTTTATTGTAAATGCAAAACGGGGAATTTGGGTATAATACATGACTAAGGGCTTGAAATGTCATTCATCGGACTAGACCTGTCACGATAACATTTTGAAGTACGATATATTGCTGGACAGACAAAAAACAGTAATTATCACAGTAAACCTTATTCTAAGTGGAGCATATTGTAAGAAATGGGGCCACCAATAATTGAATAGCTTCATTAAACACTTTTGTAGTGAGTATTCATATAACAATTTTATGTAACTGTAACACATTTAAAGACAACTTCAGCTGCCCAAAGTGCTTCACATGAAAACTCAACAAAAAACAATGGGTCAAAGATGTGAATTATTTCACCATCTGCAGCTCAAATATGATCATATAGACTTAAAGGAGACATATTGTGCAAAATTGAATTTTAAGAACTACTTATAATTTTGTAATTGTTTCCCCTTCTCATTTACCCTCTCAGTGTTGTATTTAGCCTGATTCATGCCTCACCACGATTCACCGCCACTGGCATACGCCCACTGCTCTGAATTTATTTGTTCCCTAATTTTCTGAATCAGTGATAGGAGTAGGATTTGGCAGTGTCCCAAAGTCTTTTCAACAAAACATTTAGGTAGTGCGATTTTCCAACTCGGAATTCAGTGGAGTTGTTTCTTTGATTGTTTTAGATCAATATTTAAAATGTCCATAATATAATATAATGATCCACTTGTTGTGTTATAGATTATAACTATATAGCAGACACAAGCACAGTATGTCTTCTTTAATACTATAAAAGATGTTTGTTTTTTTTTTTATCCAAAAAAGGTACACATGATATTTATTGAGGCTGAAAAACTATTGTGCTTTCTATATATTGAACAATAAATGCATATAGTAATTATGGTGACAGGTCTACACCGTAAATATTATTGCCATATAAGAGAACCTTGTAGAAAATGCCACGCTGCCTCGACTTTTACCACAAGAGAGTAAATGATGAATATTATGTGCTGTTAAAAATGGGACTCTTAATGAGATTAAAACTAAGCATTTCATTTGTAGCGGCGTCGTTTAACTGCAGTCTTTGTCCCATTCTGTGCATTGTGACTTGTGTGTTGGTGAATTCTTTGTACAAAAAACACAAAATGTTTCATATTTGGATTAATTTTGGTTTAATAAAGATATAAGAAGTTCAAAGCCTTGTGTTTTATGGAAAGTTCAGTAGTGAATGTGGCCACATGAGGGCGCTCAAGACTAATTCAAAGCTGCTAAAATGACTTCGAGAAGATGCAACTTGGACATATATCCCACTCACTTTTCTCAAATAAGTGTTAATAAATTAGATTTTTCTTTATTTAAGAATATTTTATAATATTGACATTTCAAGAGTAAAAAAGTAGGTTCTGTAATATATGGTTGTATATAGTTCTAATATAGATCAAAAACATTTTTTTTAGGATTAAATTCCTGTTCTGTTTACAAGGACACACTGGTCTGATGTGTATGTGTCATCAGACACTCTAATCACTGCAGAACTAAAGTCCATGCACCTTCACCGTCAAAGGTCCACAGTGAAATATGAGCAACTATTGTTATTAACGTCAGTGGATCAAAGGTGCTCGAGGTTGCTTTACACTTAAGTACAGTACTTTACTACTTAAGATAAGATATGATATGCCTTTATTAGTCCCACAGTGGGGAAATTCCAGTATTGCACCGCACAGTTAAAGAACAGAAGGAAAATGGTACATGCAATAAAACAAGATAATAGATAAATAGTTTAAAATAATTTAAAAAATAGACTTAAAAATAAACTAAAAATAGACTCACTATATATATATATATATATATATATATATATATATATATAACTATAACACTTATAGTACTTCCAGCACTGAATAATGCACATAAGTAAAAAATGTAGGTATCTACCTTTGAGAACAGTACTGAAAAGTAAAAGTATTTTTTATGTTTGAAACCCTCTGAAAAGTCTGAGAGTTTATTTTTAACACGTTTGTAGTTTGCGCAAATAAAAAATACAAATAAAAACATATAGAGAAAAAAAACAAAAAAACAAACTACCAATTCAATAGTTTCTCTTGAACAAAATTCTACACAAATCACTACATTTGAAACTTTATTAGATCTTTTACTTTTTACTCTAAGTACATTTTTAAACTGGTACTTTAACACTTTTACGCCCTTCGAGACAACTGTTGTGATTTTCTTTACAAAAATAAATGAATTGAAATTGAATTGAATTGAACTTTTACTTAAGTAGATTTTTTCATGTGATACTTTTGCTTTTACTTGAGTATTTTTTTACTCCAGTATCTGTACTTTTACTTAACGTCTGTGTAATCCCTCAGTCGTCCAGGTCTGATCCGTAGCAAAGTTCATGAACTGAAGAAGCGGCTTGGCTGAGCAGTGAGACGTCTTCAGTCTTCTAGAACGATTTGTCCAGTTCACACATTTAAACTTCATCTTTTGCTACTTTTACTTAAGTAACAAAATGGAGTACTTATCCACCACTGGCATTATTCATTCACTCCTTCCTCAGTGATTGTCACCTACTATAGCGAGGCTGTCAGTCTGCACCATGAGCCCACAACAGATCACTCACACACCACATTCAAACCATAGGCAAGGTGGGTTAAATGCGTAAGTAAACAATAACATGATGTAATGGCCACAATCCATATCTGACCGAAAAAAACTTTGATTCAATTTAAACTTTACTTTTGTCAAATGATGTAATATCTTGAGTTTCCATTATATTCTTGTCCGATGAGGTGATACCACACAAATGACAATCCTTGTGACCGTAAAAATCACTCAACAAGAATATTAATAAAACATATGGTTAAATTCAAACTGCCCGTCGATGTCAAACACACTAGGGGACACTTTTATTAGAGTTTTTGATGTTATCTGTTGTCATAGTGAAAATACCAGATTGTCATTTTGCCCCTAAAAGTCTGCTCTTTTCATTTCAGAGTCAGGACACGCATCAGTGGCTCCTCTTCATGTCATTTTTTTCTGGTGCAAAACGCTAGCGGCATTAAAAAAAAAAAAAAAAAACATCTGCTAAAGTTCTAAACCTACAACAGACGTCCTCTTGGGGTTGTGGTTGAAGTCGTTGGCTTCAAACGTCTGTGTGAACATATTTTCGATTAGCTGTAATGTGGGACAAAGCACGCAACTTGATAGTGACCTATCAATCATACTTCTAAATGTGTACCACAAGTTTTACTAGAGGCAACAATACTGCAGTACATTCTATTCTATTGAAGTACAGGTAGGCAGACTGTTGTACTAGGGCTGTGGTAATTTCATTTCTTTTGTTTTTCAAAGTATAACTCAGTACAGTAAATGACAAATAAACACAATTTTCTATAGTGCTTTTCCACCTTTAAAGCGCTTTACATCAAGGAACCACTCACCCATTCACACACACATTCACACACCAGTGTACATAGACACTGGGGGCGAGGTGAGTGTCTTGCCCAAGGACACAACAACAGCATTCATCTGTGGGAACTGGAATCACACCGCCAACCTGTGGCAGTGTGGTATGTGGTATGATGTTTATGTCAAGAGTGGGATTCAAACCACCAATCTTCGGATCAGAGGACAAACACTCTGTCGCCCCAGTATACATACTTTATATTCAGTATGATGCCCATGAAATAAAACATTCAGTATGTAGAGCCCTACAGTCAAATCAAAAATAAAGTCCTTTAGTAAATTAGTCTTTTAGTGGATAAAGCAGTCAATGGTGTTTTAGTCAACCTAAGTTTGTATTGTAAAAGCCAAAGTTAAATCTGTCAGCTGGGCAAAAAGTTGTAGGAAGAAGTTTCCCCGCTCATCCAAGCCGCTTCTTCAGTTCTGGTCAGATTGCTGGTGGACACTGCCTTATATCTGTCTGAAGAGAGGGGCTAACTACTGAAACTGTAAACGGCTGTTGTTTATAGTTTCTGTATGCAGTCTAGGTTTATTGAGCTAAACTATGTGTTCACTGTGCCTGATACCTACTTAGCATCATCATTCTAAGTTTGTATTAGCTGATTAATTACTTTTAGATTATAAAGATTATTATGGGACAATAGCAGAAAGGAGAAGTGCGTGAATGAGCTGCGTGATATGGTGTTTTTGGTATTTGTGTAAAAAGGCAGATTAAACTTTTTACTCCACCAAGAATTTCTTTAGTCAACCACAGCCGTAGTCGTAGCTAGACTGTATACCAGAGATGGACACTCATGGGGTGGAAAGTACATTTCTTGATTTACTTTTTTACTTCTGTTGGTATTAGGACACTGTACTTTTACTCCTAGTTACGCAACATATTTTTCAGTAGTAATAGTAACTTTGTGGTAGTCTACAAGTCTAGCAGTACTAGACCAGTACTAGTGTCTAGCAGACACTCAAAGTCATTTTACATTTAAACGGAACATAAACAGTAGTGTGCATGTCCAACACAAGAATGAATCTGTACATCATTCACATATTAATGTAATTGAACTGAAATTATATAGTGAGCTTTTTAAGTCAAATTTTACAGTCTTATCTTTGACTGAAAGACACATCTGAACTTCTATTTATTTCCTCGTCATAAACATACCAGACATTTAGTTTTGCCTCATTCACACATGTTTAACACATAAATCTTGCCTATTTAGGCTTCTCTCAAACTGAAAATACTCTGTCCCACCTCGATCTCATGTGGTAATACATTAAGTGTATTTTAAGCTCCATACCATAGACTGTATGTATAAATAGACATAGCTAATGTGCTAGCCACTGCGTTCCACATTGGAAGTGATCACTGGAGCGCTTCCAGCTTCATCGACTCAGGTAACATGATTATAACATAGCTTAAAGCTCACAAGAATCCATTTTGTGTAATATAGGCCCTTTAAGCAAAATAGAGCTACTACAAAAGCCAGAGAAATACTACTACACTAGCAATTTCAGCACTTACCTAATAGACTGCTTAAACATTTCATATACACTTGACTTATACAGGTTAATATGACCTTTAAACTCCACACTCCATCAACCATGAATTTCTATATAAACTGCATATAGCACATTCCCACAAGCTGAAACAAAACCTCCTTGTTCAGACCTCACCTTACAAACCTGCTTCGTTTCTTCTCTGGGTGTAGTATTTGGTAATGCTCCTGGATGCATAACTTCAGACGGCGCATGGCAGGCTTCCCAGACCAAAGAACTACAGAGGAAATGACCGGTGACAGGCACGAGAAACAAGGAAATACTGTGTTACTACAATTATTGTCAAGCTAATGCATTGGAACGGTTCATACAAAAGACGCTTTGGTCTGCACCGTCCCATGTCCAAGAGATTTGAACTTCACATATCTGCAAAATGAGTTAAGAAAGATTGTTGGGTGCAGATGTGGGTAGAGAAGCCAGAAATTGTACTTAAGTAAGAGTAACGTTACTTCAAAATAATATTACTCAAGAAGAAGTGCAAAGTAGGGGTCTAATTACTTAAGTAAGAGTAACTTAAAGAGAAACTTTGAGGTACAAAACATTCAATAATGCACAAAATCTGGTATTTCCAAAGGATAGACACAAGAATTAGTAAAATAACATGTTCAAATCATTTCACATTTTCAACATAAAGCTTTTGTCACTTGTCGACTTACTTATTGTGGGAAGAGTAACCACAAGTTTCACTCAAGTAAGAGTACTGTTACTGTCAAGTGAGAGGGATCAGGCTGCAGATCTCCATCCAGAAAACCCTACCCAGTCTCTCACATGACCCGCCTCCATGCACAGGTCCCGAAAAGTACACAAACAGAGGCCACGCCAAAACGTAGCACTGTAAAAGTTAACATTGTTTTACACTAAGGACAAGCCCAAACCTCTTTCCTAATTTTAACCATTACAAATTGTGTGTCTTTGTACTGTTTATGTTCTTAGCTAGACACAAGGCAACACAATAATGGACAAACTACATCTAATATGCCTATGCTATAACGCCCTTGTATATGTAGGCCTACCTTAACAGTGAAATATCTGTGATTTTGTTTGTCTTTTAAACTATGCAAGGAGAGTAGAGTCAAACTAAAATGAAATGTATTGGTGATTACATGTCTTTGCTTCGCTCAAAACAATTTGAAGTAAGTTTTAGAGAGTGCAATTAAATCATTTATGAAGTAAACTAATGAAATATCAGTGGAGGTGCATCCTGGTGGAGGTCTGTGGGGAGGGTCTTCTGGCTGGAGGTCTGCAGCCAGACTCTCCTGCCTCAAGTAGGAGTAAAAGTATGCTGCTAGACAAGTACTCTGAAAAGTACTAGTTCTTTAAAAAATGACTCAAGTAAATGTAACTGAGTACTACCCACCTCTGCTGAGATGTGCAACAAATTCATTTAAAGGTGTACTACGTAGCTTTTCTGGTGGAAAGTTGTCTCATTGTGTGGCTTATTGATATTGATATTATTGTTCCAAAGTATAAATGTATGAATCTTGTATTTACAATCATATATGTCACCTCTCCACAGATTTTACCTGTAACTTGACCCAAAGGCATTTACCAGCTTGACTTCATGGGTACAGATAAGTTTCATGCCATACTGTTGAACATTCAATGCGAAAAAATATCATCTCCATGGAGACAAGGCAGCAGACCCTGCAGAAAAGTTAAATAGTAGATAGCAAACAAAATAGACCTAATACAATAAGTAGCACTATAGAGAAATTACAAGTTTTAATGGTAAGGTCATAAATAGGGATGTCATAATATAAAATCGTATATTCAAAATACAAAATAACTTTAAAATATCCTAAATACACAAAACTTGAAGATTTAGCATTTGACTTGACCTTCTCACCAATAGAGGGCACTATTGCCACAGGTTTGAGCCGCACTTCTTTGCCCCTACTGCTCATATGCTAATAAACAATTGTACTTATAAATTGCAATTCATCATATTCTTGCATTCAATTAAAGGTGCGTTATGTAACTATTAAGGTTGAGGGTCAGCCACCTGCTTATCGCCATGGAGACTATTAATATTACTGCCTTACCTTGAATGTTTTACAATATGTCATTAAAATTATCTATCCTCCACTTATTCAATACAGTTTTATTGCTCACAGAAGACCTTGAAAAGCATGCCACTTAACAGATCTGACTTGTAAGTTGTCATATGGTAATGCAATATTGTGGAACATTGCAGGCAAAGCTATAGCATCAGGTGGAGTAGGCTTTTTGCTTCGCTTAGACAAAATTGTATCTTCGCATAAATGTATCTTGAACATCCTATGTTACACAAAACTGACTCTTGAGAACTTTTAGCCATACCTAGTGTTCTTTTGTGTGTTAAACATGTGTGAATGAAAAAAAACAACAAACAAAACACAACTCCAGGTATGTTTGTGACGAGGAAACAACATTATAACATAGATCAGAAAATAGCATAATATGGGCTCTGTAACAAGCAACAAGACTTATAAGTTGAATTGTTACATAAAGAAATATATACATTTGATTAATTTCACTATTAATTGTATTGCCTTTTTTGTTTATTGTTTGATGAAGGTACAATTATTTATTATCTCAAAAAATCCCACTCCCCAGTGGCTGCTGGGTCCCCTGCTCATTACAGGGCAGGATACGGCCCTGCTGAGGAAATGTAAGGAGTGACAAGTGACCAAATGATTAATGTTCTCTAAGTCAGCCATCCATCACACATCTGTACTGTCTGTCTGCCTCTTTCTCTCCTCTCCTCTCTCTCCACCCCCTCTTTCTTTTTTTTCTCTCTCTTTTTTCATCTTGTACATGTGTAAAACCTAAAAGGACTCTCTCTGATCTGAGTGGTCACTGCTTAAACCCTAGCATCTGCAGCCAGTCACGAATCAGTGCTAGTGCAGCCTGTGCAAGTTCTGAGCTTTCACATGAGGCCTGGTCTGTCCAATCAAAAAACTTGTATGTGTCCTCTATCTGCAGGTTAAGGTTGTACTGTATACCTTTTTTAACAACAACAATAAGAGCACAGGTCACATACAGTTCAAATGGAGCCTTTTATTGTACCCTTTGGAATTATAATTAAATCATTATGTATCTAGAATTGGTTCGTAATCGTATTTGACTGGCGTAAAGTGATTTAACATGTATAGTGAGTTTATCTTGTATGTCTTCAGTACATTTTCCCTTAAAGGTGCACTATGCAACCTTTCCCGAGTGGGGTTTACTACCTGCTTGTTTCCATGGAGATTTTTTTTTTTTTTTTGCTTTGCCCCTGTTCTAGTTGGGCGTTCACTCCATCTACCTCGCATTTACTCAATTACAAGTGTTTTTACTGCATATAAACACCTTGAACAACACACACTCTTACTATGAGGAGTGCTGCCCCTGCGCAGATCTGACCTGTGATTTGGCTGCTCATCTCTATGGAGGTAATGCCATACTCTGTCACAATTGGCAAAACATTTACATCTCCACATATTCAATTAGGCAGATCCTAAACTGGAAAAGTTACAGTTACATATTATAGGTTTTACAGCAGATGCCCTCCCCTATAAAGCGTTATTTATGAAGACTTGGGGCATGCTACAAATATATACTCACACCTCTAGGCTTATAGATTTCTTATCTTGAAAATAAATGTGCAATAAACAACACATGTTTAAATCAGAATGCTATCACTTCACTATATATCATTTAACACCACTTTTTCACTCACCTCCTCCCTTTCTCTTCGAGCCTTATATTTTGTTCCATCGCTCTCACTAAAAACTACCCTCTCAGCCACAAAATCAATAGGCTTTTCAAAGGATGTGCAGCCTGGCGGGGAAACAGTAAATGAAGAAAAAGAAACTGGCTCTCAAGTCCATCCCAAGCAGGGAAAAAGTTCATCTGAAGAGCACAACTTTTGCTTTATGACTGTAGAGAGCAGGTTTGGGTGCTTATTCCACCGGTGTCCATTTTGCAACGGTGGAAGTTAACAAAGTAAAAGTATTGTGTAAATTTTAGGTATCTGTACTTCACTTAAGTAGATTTTGAAGTGGATACTTTTTACTTTTACCTCACTACATTTAAAAGCAGGTATCTGTACTTTCTACTCTGCTACATTTTTGAACTGGACTGAAAAGTAATTTATTTTTTATTACTGTTTAGGACCTGCTGAAAAGGTTGAGGGTTTATTTTTAACATGTTCTTAATTTAGGGAGGTGTTCCGGGTATGTCCCACCGGGAGGGGGCCCCGGGGAAGACCCAGGACACGCTGGAGGGACTATGTCTCTCGGCTGGCCTGGGAACGCCTTGGGGTCTCATTGGAGCAGCTGGAGGACGTGTCTGGGGTGGAGGAAGTCTGGGAGTCCCTGTTTAGACTGCTGAACCCGTGACCCAGCCCTGGATAAGCGGAAGAAAATGGATGGATGGATGGATAGATAGACATTCATAATTTCTTTGAGCAAACAAAAGCAAACAAATAAAAACAGCTAGAATTAAAAAAAAAAGATTCAGTTGTTTCTGTTGAACAAAATTCAGCACAAATCTTTATCAAAATCAATACATTTGAAGCTTTATTAGATCTCAAAACTTGCACAACATACTTCTGACTTTTAAAAAAATGTGTACTTTAATACTTTTACTTTGATTTTTTTTTAATGCGTACTTTAATACTTTTACCTAGAATTTTTTTTAAATGTGTACTTTAATACTTTTACTTTGATTTTTTTTAAACGTATACTTTAATACTTTTACTTTATTTTTAGTGGATTTTTTTTTTTCATGCAATACTTTTACTTACTGCTGCGTTATCTGTACTTTTACTTAAGCAACAAAATTCATTCTTTTTTCCTCCACTGCCATTTTGAAATACACCAGACCGTTGGTTTATGAACGTTTTAGATCACTGTGAGGCAGACGATCACTTAAGGTTATATCGCCTCTGGGGCTGTTTCGATGTGTTCTTGGAAGTATCAGTCATCTATTTGAACTCACAATGGAAACAGTATATTCAAAATGATAAACTCCAACTACAGCTAACTCCAGAGGCATACTGTCGACATATGACAAGAGAACGTTACACTGTCAGTGAGGGAAGTAACACGGAATGCTCAACATTTGTTCTCTACATATACTTGAAAGTGGGTTTAGTTTCCCAGCTCTATTTATTACATTTCCTTAAAGAGCACGTATTACGCTATTTTCTGATCTATGTTATAATGTCGTTGGACTTTCTCGTGCTTGTGTCCACGGAAATGTTGCTCCTTTGGCTTTAAGAGTGTCAAAAACATATCTGTCTCTTTGGAAAATGTCCCGGAGTATGGTTTTAACTTTCAAGTATCATGAAGGTGATGTGCTACCTCAAGAAAGTTAGTGTTGTTTCAAGGGAGCTGGATCTGATTTTTGACCATGTGTGGCATTACAAGTGGGAGACAAAAGTAAATATGACTAAAGCTAAAAATAAACTACCAGCGCCACCCACTTTAACCCGGAAAAATAAACTAAACAAACTAAACTAACGCATAAGGCACATGTTTGCTCACTGATGGAGTCCATTTATTTTAAAGTGGATAAACCTGGAGTTAGAACTTCTAATTGTTATAATTTCATTCACTATAAAAGGACCAATATAATTTTATTCACTTGAACAGTTTGGTTCTTTATGTTCACAGGTAATAAGTACTTTTCCGCCATTCAGTTGCACGATTTATATTTAAGTTTGGCTTGACATTAGGGCAAGAAGAAACAAAAAGGTGCAGGTAAGATAGAGCAAAAAGGTGAAGGTAAAACAATAGGATGCACTGCAGGGTGAAGCTGATTCCAACCCAATAACCTGAGACGTAACTGACATTTATTTATAGCTGGTTTAAGTATTTCATTCTCATGTTAACAATTTAAACGTAGCACTTGGTTATCTGCTTGTCAATCACCAATCGCAATGTAAAGACACAGAATATAGCTCCAGACTATAAAGCTGACCAGGCACTTTTCAACAGTTCCTTGACGTGAATAACTGAACCGAATCTTGATTTTTTTAAAAGAACCGAATCTTTTTCTTTCTAATTTTTGTGCATTTTTATTCTGATTAACACTGAACCAAGACAAGAATCACAGAGCAGGCAACATGAGTGAGACCCTTGTGCACAAAAAAACATATTTAGCATCATAACTTGTTATTATTATTATTGTAGTGCAACATTTTACTTAGATTATGCATAATTTCAAAGGGTTACCACGCTTCCACTTTCAGTTTGATCCATTTGAAACAGATCTGAGCGTTGGTCATTTCTCTCGGTGAGTAGTTTGATGATTTCTCACATTGGCTTCTGTCACATAAATAAACATACAAAAAGCCAGTCTTTGAAATGGATCGTTCCACAAGATTCAGATCCCATAAAAGAGCCGAAAGTCCCGTCACTAAGTTCTAGACTACATGGCTGACGAGGCAGAAATGAATGAGGTTACGTTGGCTCATAAAACCAGTAGTTTAGTGACAGCCCTCCCTTCACACCTTACTTAAGTCTAACACATGTATCCATCATGTGACCACATCATTACCAAAGCCTGACCATTGTAAAGAGTGTACCCACAGTAGCCCTCTATGCTTGTGCGCCTGTGCCCCTCACTACAACACGATCCCACCATTAACACAAGTCCCGGGGCTGCGTATCCCACACACTGCAAAGGAGAATCATACAGGCCACAGAGCGAGCCTTTTATGTGGCGTTTAAACACTGTAGTCCGCATTCAGACGCTCTGAGCTCACTTCCCCGTAGCTCCTGCTTCACGCGGCGAACACACCATTACCCACAATGCCCTTGGTGAGTCCTTGCACAAACGCGTACCTCGAAACAGATGCCCGCAGTGGGAATGGAAAGATGTGGACGTGATGGGAGGAGATGGGGGTGAGGGGGGAGGAGAAAGGAGAGGAGATGAGGAGAGAGAAGGGAGGTAGGAGAGAAGGAGATGAGGAGGAGATAGGGAGAAGATGAGGAGAGAGGGGGAAGAGCGCAAAGAGAAAAGAGAAGAGGGAGATAGAGGGAGTGGAGGAGTGAGGAGAGGATAGCTTAGGAGAGAGGGGATGAGGAGGGATGAGGAGAGAAAGAGAGAGGAGGAGGAAAGAGGGAAAAAGGAGGAGTCAAAGCATCTGTTTTGAGGTGCCAGGGTAACACCGTAGCTGCTACGTGACCACGCAACTTTAATAGATTTGAAAATACATCGTTGCTAATAAAGTTGTCTGCATCACTGCATCGAGTCAAAGGTCATTTATGGAGTGTTTGCATTGGAATAATAGGAAGTGTGTCTCAGAAACAGTAAAAATGGGGTTTTGGCAACAGTGGTGGTAATTATAGAGGACTTTTTTATGTAAACCGCATTGGAAAGTTTAGATTTTGTATCCATTTTCTTCTGCTTTATCATGGGGCAGCGATCTAAGCAATAATAGCCAAACTGCACCAAAAAACACCAAGCTAAGGAAGCGTCCAGGAGCATTCGAAAACGGATACTAGCCACCTCAGTTGTCTACTTTAAGTACAGAGGAGTAGCAACTCTACTACAAGCTACATAGACTGGTGAACAAAACTCAAATAGGCTTTACTACACGCAGAAACGTCATATTTGGCCTAAAACTGCTTCATTCAACTTCAACTTTTTGGAGCTTTCCGCCATGTTATGACGGTATCCCTCATCAAAAACATGTCCGAAGAAGTTTTAAATGTCACCCAAGCATATTTGAGTAATTTAATGCCATTTTGTCCATAAATATACAAAAGCATGATACACTACAACTTCACAAACCTGATGCGATGTGCAGTAGTTTCATTAGCGAAATGCACAGTGATTGTACTGTGATAGCGCTCTGAGTATGTAATGTGATAGCAACTAATATCCCCTCTTTAACAATCCAGTGTTTAAATGCACACACGCTAATCCATCTCTTTTTGCTGTTGTCTAATCTAGTTTAAAAATCCTGACCATATTCTGATCACATCATACAGTGGGTGGTAGAGCAGAGGATGAGGATAGGAGCAGAGTGACAAATTTCCATAAACAGCAGACATCTGGACTCAGGCCCTGTTTGTTTAAGTCCCTCATACCACCATGATGACATGAACCAAACATTAGATCACAACTGGTTTCTTCAGGCTATCGTTAGATTTAGACAAAAAGCCTCAAAACTAAATGAAAATGGAGAATTGTTAACATGAGCGGTGATGTTAGGAGCTGGAGGTATTGCGGGCTTTGGATACTTGCCTTTTGAGTGTGTTCAGTTATATTATGCTGAATCGCTGCATTAAAATGTCTATTGTAGCCATAGACTGTATATAAAAATGGACATAGCTGACACGCTTCTGGCTCCATCGATTGGCTTTCTATTGAAAAACTGTCGCCCCTCTCTCCGTAACTGCTGCTGTCAGGCTCATCATTTTGATCTTAAAATGTTCGTATTAACTCGCTCTAGATCCTGGTATTTTTATTTCTCTCTTGTGTCAGTAAAACAAGATATGAACATTAATAACAAACAGGTGTCCTTGCTAAATCAGCGATGTGGTCTGAAGCGGCATTTCCTTCAACAGCCTGGCTCCAGATTGGCTTTTTGGTTGCTATGATACTTGCGGTCGGAATTCCAAATAAACTACGTGGCTTCAGATTCGCTGCTGTAACTGTTGCCTTGATGAGCTTCATTTGATGTCACACTGACTTCAACACTTCTTTATGCAGTAATGAGGGTAATGTGTTCTGATTCATGGTCCAGTCAGGGTACTAAATACTTCGAGTAGTTTCACATTGAGTTGCTGTAAATTATAGTTTAAAAATCATAAAGTTAAAACAGCTTTATTTTATTTTTTTTGCACAGTTTCTTTATGCATTTAGTGTCATATGAACCATCTCACACTCTGAGGACTTCAGGGACCGACCCAGAGTCAGGACTAAACAAGAGGGATCAGTGTCTCAGTTTGCTGCAGCTAAAACCTGGAACAGGTGGAACTGAAGATATGAGACAGGCCTCTACTTTGAGGCTTTATTATTTGATTATTTGTGATTATTCATGTTTTGATTTGTTTGTATTGAGATTTCTTATTCTGTAAAGCTCTTTGAATTACTTTGTGTACAAATTATGCTATACAAATAAACTTGCCTTGCCATTTATTTATCACTAATTATAAAATGAAAAATCGCACAAGCACGCACTACAACAGCAAGTGTCTTCTATATTTCTCACTAATACAGTGTCGTTCAAAGCCTGAATTGAATGATCAGATACCACAATGTATTCCTTTGATTTTTATAAGTGTTTATAAGTAACACTGCTCTGAATACCATTAAATTAACGAGTAACTGTATCTATCAGAACATGTTACTTATATATATATATATATATATATATATATATATATATGCTTCCCAATAATCAAGATCATGCACAATTCTTTTTTTTTTTTTTTTTTGCCAATATCGCCCACACTTACTTTATATTACTTCATGTTAATGACGTGTATTACTGGAGTCATGGATGACATCAGGCTGAAGGCATGAACAGACCCAGATGAAGAATGTCTGGGTCAAAGATGTCTGCTCCAACATGGAAAAAACCTGTCTCTAAATTTATGGTGGTTCCCTAGAGACAGTTGGCACATGAACAGGAGTATGATTATGGGCAATAGGGGGCACAACAGAGTAGTATGAGACATTTTTACTCCTAAATTTACTTTTTTATAGTGACCATAGAAAATCTTTTTTTTTTTTTTTTTTGATAATTTTTTTGCTCAATTAAAAACATGCATTCTCACAGTGAGCGAGGTCTCCACAAACCTGACTTGACCTGACTAATTTGCCCTGGTGGTGTCTACTGCTTTACTCAGATAGATACATTTAAGACCACGCTGCGGTAACCTTGCAACTTTTTTTGTGAAAAATGTGCAGAAAGTAAGCACTTTAAGCTCTTGTGGACATGCATTTGCTTTTCTCACTACTGGATGTAACAAAAGTTTGATGTTTCGGCAAAAACACTGTGACACTTTGACTGGCAAGAGTCAGGTTAATACTGTGGAACATTCTAACCAAACCAGCAGACTCCCCATGGAGACAAGTAGGTTTTACCAGAAAAGCGCACCTTTAACATTTCTCCTCAGACACCCTTTGAGTCATTTTGATGGAGGTGTGCATCTTTGACCCAAGGCTGTTGTAGTAAATCATGTCTGGAGCCTGCAGGGAGCCCAGCCAACTTTTTCCACCTCATCTGTGCCGCTCCTCCTCTTTTCTCAGCATGGATCTCTACCTGCACCAGTGTTTTAATGGGCTGCACTTTACTGTAATGATGAACCATTAAACACGTCACAGAGCCCAGAGCCATCTGCTGTAATCCTACTTACTGTTTCCAATGCAGTAAAATGTCTGACAAATACCGCTAAGAATAGTACTACCAGCTTCCCACAAGTTTCTACAGCTAATGGCTAAAAAGTAACAACTTACTACTACCAATTATTGTTCAATGGACAGTATATCTATATGGATGAAAGACTAATAATAACAATGCGATGGATTTATAAAAGGTTATGGGGCCACCGAGTTTTTAACCACTGAGTCACTATTGCACCATTTCAAAGGTCACACCGTTTCAAAGGTTCTATGTCTTGGACTGTATTCTGTGTTTACATCTCCTTGTGTCTGGCTGGGTTTATTCTATGTATTCTAGTAATTAAAACTAAAACATAGCCAATAGACTAGTCCTGTAGCTAGACCTTGGCAGCAGGCTGACTGGTGGCTGGCACTGTGACCTCACAGCAAGAAGTGTGCATGTTTCTCCCTGCGTCTGGATGAGTTTCCTCTGGGCTCCCCAGTTACCCCCGTCAACCCAAAACATGCACAATAGGTCAAAGCTAAGCCCAGCTCACTGAAGGATGGGTCAAACACAGAGGACAAGCTTCTCTATGGGGACAATAGATTCAACTTAATCTTAACCAATGACTCCGTCTTTAGTCATTGCCTCTTGGCCTTATGTTTAACGCCAAGAGGCAATGACTAAAGAATGAGGCTGTCAGTTTAGAATCTAAAAATACTTTAAGATGTAAGCAAAAATTAAAGGCCCAGTATGTAACTTTCTGGTGGTGGCAAGTCGACTGTATGAATCAAAAGTTAAAGCCATACTTCAGAACATTCTCCATGGAAACAGATAGCATTTCCATAGAAACAAGCAGGAAGAGGTGCTTCTCCAGGTGAAATAAGAGTCAGGTTTGTGGAGATGCAAGCCCGCTCACAGTAAGGACTCATTTTTTTTCTATATTTTTCAGTGCAATAAACCCAACCATAATAAAATAGTCCGTTTTTCGGCAAAAAAGTTCCATACCGTGTCTTTAAAATTTTGATTCTTTTAATTCTACATTCAGTCAGTTTTATTTCAATATAAATTCAACCTTTAGTTCTTGGGATAGAGGTGAAATTGCCATATTTCCAGGCAGTTTACCAGAAGTAATTGAATATCGACATGTCAGTGTTTAGCGTGTTCAAAGACAATTACCAGTTGGCATAAAAGAAAGCTTAAATCAAACACTGAAACTCAGTCATCCTTATTATGTACAGCATTGGAAGTAAATACAAAAAGCCCATGTAATCACCAATCTCCGCTGTAATGTTCTGTGGCTTGCTAATGAGGTAAATGAAGCTAAATTAAAGCTACTGTGGAACATCTTTATGGGTAATTTCCTTCAAACCTCAAAGATTTGTCTGAAATCTCGATCTGTCTTTATTTGTTTGGACAGCGACACACATCTGTATCCGATTACTGCGCTTTTGTGCCATTGTATGGGACCATTTTAAATCACACAACTTAATGCTACACTAACAATATGTTCCTTATGTTACAATCAAAAGCCTAACCCCATCAAATAAAGCTTACAAGATATAAACGGATTGGGCAAATTCGTCATTAATCAGGCGCAAGTTGATGTTATATAAATTTACCATAATTTCGTCTGTTTTTCTGTCTTAGCTCAGATTGGAGAGCGGTTGTTCTATAACTGGAAGTTTAGTGGTTCAAACCCAGCTGCGTCTTTGTGTCTATAGGCAAGACATCCATCTGTGTGAGCTATTGGGGGTGGCCACAGTCACCAGGACAGTGGATACACTTCAAAATTCGAAAATGAATTATTTTAATTTAATGTAGAGACGGTTCTTTTTATTTGATTATTTCATTTCATTATAGACATCTATCTCCATGTAGCAGGTCAAGTTACAAGTCAGATCTGTTGGGAGGTGATCCCTCTCCCAGTAAGGATGAATGTTTTTCATATTATTTTGGGCAATAAAACCACCTGTAGTTCAATAAATTAGAGATAAATATTTAATGCAATAATATGGAACATGTAGGCTTCATGCACTTTTAAAGGAACAGTGTGTAAGATTTTGATTTTAAAATTCATAAACTGACCTGTGTCCCCAGGTAGATGGGGCAGACATGTTCACATTAAATATAACTTTTACTGATAATTTCTAAAAATGGACTATTCTTAAGTACAAAAACGTTGGACAGGTCCCATTTAAGTTATAATTTGTTGTTTTGGTTCTCAAGATGATTATCCAATCAGAAAGCAGAATGACCCTCATATGAGGCTGCAGGTTTAGACATTGGCAACCTAGGTTCAGTTGTGATTGTAATAAAAACAAACAAACAAACAAAAAACCAGACTAGATTCAGTTCAAGATTTAATGGGATACCTCAGTACAGCACCCATAGAAGTCTTGGGTCATATATTTTTGGGATATCTATCCATCCATCCATTATCCATCCATCAATTTTCTTCCGCTTATCCGGGGCCAGGTCGCGGGGGCAGCAGTCTAAGCAGGGACTCCCAGACTTCCCTCACCCCAGACACATCCTCCAGCCCCGGCCAGCCGAGAGACATAATCCCTCCAGCGTGTCCTGGGTCTTCCCCGGGGCCTCCTCCGGTTTTTGGGATATATTCTAACAATAAAGACAAGATAATGTTGATGTTTTACTTCACATAAAATCTATTCACAACACATAGTAAGAAATGTTTTGTTGCTCTTTCAGACACAAGCGGACATTTGAGCCACCAAAAACACATTCAGTCATTTACAACCCATAACAGGCTTCCCTTTGGCCCAAACCACCTCCATGTGTGCAGCAGACCTCCGCTGCTCCATGGAACATCATAAATCCCAGCCTCAGTGATAATTACAACCATACCGAGGTGTTGCCTGCACCGCACGACCCTCTGCCTCGCCATAGGGGGACCTCCTCACCTCCTGCTCCGGTAGACCCATCCAACAACCCCTCACGCTTAACTAAACAGTAGCATGCGGCAAGGAAAAACACGGCCCCATAGTGACAAAGCCCAGCAGATGTATAGGATACCGACTCCAGTAATGTAAATAAAGTCATCCGTAAGCTCACACCATGTAGAGACAGAGAGACTGAAGCTAGCGCAAGCCCGAACCGCAAAGAGATCAGTGTTAGAATTGTCCAAACAATAGAGTCTTTATGGAGATTGGAAGCAGCAGCCCAAAATGTACAGTGTGGAACAAAGAGATTCATCCATCTGGATTCGATCAGATTTGATGGTAAAATAAAGATGGAATATCTAGCTTGGTAAGATTGCAAGTTTATTGGTAAATGGATGGCATTTTATGTAGAACTTTTCATCAAGGAACTACTCATCAATTCATGGACCAGTTTAGACACCCAAGGACACGATAACAGTATTCATCTGTGAGACTTGGAGTGGAGGAGATCTGACCACTCTACTACCAATGATGTTTACGTTGAGAGCAGGATTCGAGCCGCCAACCTTCAGATCAGTGGACAAACACTTGAAATTCTGGGCAAACTTCCAGTAGTACTTTGAGTAGTTTTCAAAGACAATACTTTTAAACCTATACTTGAGTAATGTATTGTATAGTGTAACAGTACTCTTATATAGTTCTGGTTACTCAGTCGTTACACACATGTATACAGTTTCTTTACTTACTTTCTTGAATAGTAGTTTCCTCAAATACTTTTTTATGCTTACCTTATTTCTTAAACCACTTTAAACTTCTACTTACTTTTAACTTTTTTTCAATACCCATTCACTTCTGTTTGTAGTTATTTTCCCGTTTACCGGAGATTCAATAATGTATCCAACTATATTATGTGCACTGTATAGTCCAAAAACATGGACCCATTCACCATAAATCTACTACTCTGACATAAGCATATAGAAGTAAAATCAACTTCACATTCTTGGTTCCCATTCAGGCTCGACATAAATGGCCTATTCATTTCAACGTTGTACCAAAACATCGTCACGTCCAAACCAAACAGCTCGACGCAGAGAGGACTTGGCTGATAACAATCTCAGCTCTCCCCGTTGCGCTGTTTTATTGAGGGAAATGTTAAATGTAATATTGGAAATTGTATTATATAAATTAAACTTTAAGTAAAAATGCTGACTCTGCAATGTGTGAAAAATATTGGCAGCTATAGTTCAATAGTCGTCAGTCTACAGTACAATTGAATGGGTTTTATTGTTGGATTTTATTGCAAATTAAATGAGAAAAGCTACTTTTATAAGCCGGGACTGAATTATGACATACCACCAAGGAGGGATGTCACAATGTCACATTTCTGTATGACGATTATTGTGAGAAATAAAACAAAAAAACACCACAATTTAACGATTATACATGATTATTGACCCCATGAACAGACAAACAGTGAAAATCAAATGAATAGAATAAACTAATTATGAGGTGACATGAGGTGAAAAAAAACAAACAAACAAAAACACTTAACATGAATTGTACTTTTTTGCAGTATAGATTGAATAGAACTTAATTTTGCTAAAAAAAAAAAAAAAAAAGGTCATAATGATTATTTTTTAGCTCTTACGATTGCATTGAGACTTGAATAATCACTGTTATAAATAAAAATAATTTAAAAAAAACATTTAAATTGCCCACTGCAGGCTTCAGGTCAAAATATTCTATAGGTCAATAAAATGTAAAGGGGGGCAGCCTAATCAATATTGTTAAAAAGCAGATTTTTGTTGTATCATACTGCGTTATAGGGTGTAGTCACAAACAGAAATGATCAGGTTCAAAATTTGTGAATTTACCTTTTAGATATTTCATGGTAAAGTACAGTGTAGCTAATCTATAGAAAAACTGGCTCTTGCTCCTGTCTGAGAGTGTAACGTATAATTATCACATTCTAGATTACGTGTCAAACTCAAGGCCTGTGGGCAAAATTCGGCCCACCACATCTTTTTATGTGGCCTGTGACAAAGTAAATTAAAAGGTATGACTGTCTTAAAGTCATACCTTTTAATTAGGAGATACACAATTAAACAGCCATTTTTTCATGTCTGTGCAAAACCATATGCAAGATTTGTAACTTGAATAAGTAATAAATATAGAAACAAATAGGTAGATTAAAACGTAGTGACATTTATCTTACAGTTACATCTGGCCCTTTGAGAGCAACCATTTTGTTGATGTGGCCCTTGGTGAAAATGAGTTTGACACCCCTGTTCTAGATGGAAGAAAGTTGTGTTGGCTAAAGAAAATCTAAAGCAAGGAAGATAATAATGTAGATCAGGGGTCACCAACCCTGTGCCCACGGGCGCCATGTCGCCCCCGAGCCCCACATGAGTCGCCCGCAGACCGGTTCTAAAAATAGCACAACTCACCAATGAGCTGCATCTAAAATTTGATTTTATTCTGTTGCAATTTTTTTTTTTTTTTTTTTTTTTTTAATCACCCTTGCGTTTATATAGATTTAAAAATTACAATATCTTAAACATATGTTCATTATACGTGAAGTTTAGATAAGTTAAGGTGAACTTTGACCTACTCACTTCAAAGGTCAGTATTGTGCGCGTGACAAAACCAGTGCTCTGCTCACGAGTGCTGTGAGGATGTGCTGAAGGCAGTTTCTTACTCCAAAACATGGTAGAAAATAAAGTGATCACTTTCACAACGATTTAAGACTGTAAAAGAAACCTGCGCGTATCTCATCTGCGGAGCGACTGTGGTGACGGCAAATGTGGAGGGACACTTCACTACGTCTCACAAAACTCCACACTAACTACCCACGGGGATGCGCACTCCCCTCGGGGACGCACACTATGGGCAGAACAAGCCCAGAGCTAAACGCAGCTTTGGGTAAACAACAGGCTTTTTTCACGACACCGGTGAAAAAGTCACACAACGCAAAAGGGATTTATTTAAAAATATGTAAGCTTATTTACATTAACATTACATAATTGATAACTTTATGAAACATGGTGCAATGTATATTATTTATGTTTTGTTAAAAAGGTTTGTCAATGGATAGTGAAAATGGGACACTTTTCCTCTGAGATGTAGTGATGTAAGTGTCATCTGGAAATGTAACAATTACTAAGATTAGTAAAGTTAAAGTGCTGAATACTGATATCTGTTTCCCTCCTTGCTCATTGTTGATAATTGTTTTGAGAAATCATTAATGTGATCAGTGTCTTGCAACATGATCAGTGTGTTCACATAGATGATTGTCATTTATCATTATTAATAATGTATAACTAAAGGCAAACTGAGAATGTGTTATTTCAGAAGAGCGTCTCAAACTGGTAGCCCTTCGTATGACTCAGTGCCCATAAAGTAGCTCGCAGGTTAAAAAAGGTTGGTGACCCCTGATGTAGATAATAGTAAATATATTTTTTTGGAAAACAGAGCAAGCTGGTATCCTTGTTTTGGATATCAATCACTGATACCAATCACTTTCAAAGAGAACTATCCCAGATTGATGTGTAGATACTTATTCAGAAGGCTACACATATCAGCCTGGCGAGGTCTTTTTATTATTAATAGACCTAAACAATTTTGACTAAGCGTGAGAATATCTTGTCCAAAACATCATCGACCTTATGTCCGCACAACTTGACACTTTCAAGCATCCAGTGAATGTCCAAATACTTGTAAACTCCGCATGGATACCCTTTACTGGACATCTGAGAACCATACATGTTTAAAATCTCCCCTTTTTTGTCTTCTTGTTCCTAAATCACTACCCAACACTAAAGCTGCCTGTAAGATCGTTAGCTTTATCCGCAACAGCTAGTCATTACGGCACACAAACAGCTAACTTTTACCTTTTACAAAGACCAGGTTGGAGTATTTCTTGCGTTTTTGAGCATTTGCAGCCTTCCCCTTTAGCAGCTTTGATGGCTCTGTTTTCAAAGGTGGTAGAGTACAGAGCACCTGGATGTCACCTATGCTTTACAATGTACAGCTATGTGGCAAAAAAGATAATGATAGTGATTTTAAAGCGGCGCATTTGGTTAAAAGGCCAGTGGAATGGACGTGAACATGGCCATTATGTTGCACAAGGAGAGAGGGGTTAAAGTCAAGGTGAGGCAGGGTATTTCTATGTAGTGAAACTGGATGAACCGATGTTTTTTGTGCTTTTAAAAGTTATGTACCTTTTGCACTTCAGTGGTCCCTCGCTATATCGATGAACGCGTATTGTGCTCCGCGTCCCGACCGGCCAAGGGACTGCAGACCACCGTCAATCGATCTCCTCCGTGCCGTGTCTCCCTCACACGACAGAATGCGTTCAGCTAAATTTACATAAATGTTCCATCGACACTACAGCGAAGCGTCGCCAGGACGAAGAAGCACGGTCAGAGGAACTGTGAAAGTCACTATTAATTAATTAAAATGTGAGAAAATGTTAATGCCTGTCTGAGAAAAGTGTATAAAGTGTGTGGTGAGGGGTTTTACAGCTGCAAAACATATATAATAATTGTAAAAAAAAAAAAGCTAACTACATGGCAGATTTCGCCTATTGTGGGTTATTTTTTAGAATAAATAACGAGGGACCACTGTACTTCATTTTATATAGTTTTCAGTGGTAAAAAAAAAAAAAGAAAAAAAAAAAGATAAGATAAGATAAGAAATGATATGCCATTATTAGTCCCACAGTGGGGAAATTCCAGTATTGCATCGCACAGTTAAAGAACAGAAGGAAAATGGTACATGCAATAAAACAAGATAATAGATAAATAGTTTAAAATAATTTAAAAATAGACTTAAAAATAAACTAAAAATAGACTCTAATGTAACATAACAAATAATAATAATAATACAAAAATAAATAATAAATAAATAATAAATAAAATAATAATAATAAAAATAAATCCCCACTTCACCACTTCACCCATTCCTAGCCTTTCCTTTGGAGGCCAGAGAGGGTTTTGCTGGCACAGTAATGCTGACAACAACTAGGTAACTGTGTACCAGTCTTACTTCCTGGTTAGTGCACGATAAAGATGCTTATTTATAATTTGATGCAGACAGCACACAGCAGTCTCATTCTGGCCCTATTTCCTCTGTTTTACATAATTAAAAAAGAAAAAAAAAATAGTTAAACCCTCTCTGACTGTTTTTGGTTAAAGCATACACTCAACATGTATAATTTTGACGGAATAAAATCAAATCCATACAGTTGTTTTTAGACCACAACAAATCACTAACAACAGGCAGGGCAAGAGTGATCAAATGTCTTGCCCAAGAGCATAACCACAGCATCAGCAGCAAAAATCAAACCACCAACCTTTCAAATACTCTGAAATAACTTCCTGAAAGAAAACTGAAACAAACTGATCTTTTAAGACAACACTAAGGCTGCTTCAGTTGAGTTACTTTAACTGCCTGGACATTAAACGCTGCAGCACAGTAAAATAAAATAAATTTAGCCCCATAAAGTATTCTGTAAAGCAACAAATTTTGTCTTATTTTGCGTGCTTTCTGCGTCACATCATAAACTATTTTTATTCAGTCACACAGTGGTCTAGTCTTGGGCTAACTCGTCTCATCAGCAGTGGTGAAGTACTAATATTTTCTTACTTAACCCTATAGTGTTGGATGCTGTCGCCGCCAATACATTTGTGGTTGGGGACTTTCCATTACCGTAACTCTGCAACCAATCGTCCTATCATGTCAATTCAAACAGTATCTCAAAGCAAAGGCATGGGGCTCTTTAAATATGTTATTGTCATTACGGTAATGTGCTTATGTTGTCCCTCAAAGATGACCAATCAGAGCGCAGGTCCCACCGGGATTCTCCCAGTCAGTTATTTGATGCATTAAAGGAAAAATAAGGATGGATTTTTAAAATACAGGTAGTTGTGTGAAAAAAGGCAAAAGTACATTCTGATACTTCCTTTAACATGATTTATATGGCTAAAATAATAAAAGTCTCATCGAGCTATAATGGTCTATAATGTGCTCAGTCCTTAAAGGGTTAAGTAAAAGTACAGATGCAGAGGTAAAAAGTTACTCTAGTTAAAGTAAAAGTATGACATGAAAAAAAATAAAAGTGTAAATGTAGTGATTTTGATTTAACAATAAAGGTTAACAATACAGATCTTATGAATTTTGTATATTTATTTTTGTTTGCTCAAAGCCGAATCTTGAACACGAAAACGTTTTACTTTTCAGTCCAGTTCGAAGTAGAAAGTCCATATGCCTGCTCTCAGATGTAGTATGGTAAAAGTACAAAGTATCCACTGTAAAATGTACAGTATAGTAAACTACAGATACCTAAAAATTCAACTTAAGTAGAGTATGTTACCTTCCACCATTGCTCATAGTAAACTCCACCTTACAGTTTGAAATGTGTGAAAAAATACTAGTATTATTAGCCAAATTTATTGGAGCCAGAGGGAACGATATGAATTCCGCTTTCTCCCACTGTCCCTGTCTGAGAATATTAGAAAGTTCTTTGGCACTATGTGAGAATGAGGCTGTCAGTAGTCTTTTCTATCATTATTACATCATGCTGTAGTGAAATAAAGTTCACATTCCGTCAACGACCAGAGACACAAGAACCATAAAAGTGTCATTTTAGATTGATACATTTATTTACCAGCACTGTTGCTTCTACCACTGCGTATTTCACCGAACATATCAATCTTTTGGCACATTACATCATATGACTCATCTGTAGTCTGAATTACGTCTATAGTAAATCGTATTGGTTTGACTCAAGACGCCTTCACGTCGACGCGCGAGGGGATTGAGTATCCATGGTGACGCACCTGACCAAACAAACAGTAGCAGATCCCAACCAGGATACTTAAGTTTTGTGGTTTTCCGAGTCCTCAAAAACCTCATGGATAGAGTTTGATGTAGTCCATTCATCTGCAAATGTGTTGAACAAATTAGTGGCAAAGATTCAGATACTGCTCATGCAACTCAGATGTCAGGTTTAGGGCTCTTCAAATCTTCAGAAGACCACCATTTGTGGCCAAAGCTCACGTCTCAGAAGCTAAGCAACTCTAGCCCTTGGGTGGGAGACTAATGGGAATAGGCGATCAGATGTCACGTCAGGTTAAATAAAAGTCCAACGAATTCATGAAATGATTTAGGGCAGTGGTTCTTAACCTGGGTTCGATCGAACCCTAGGGATTTGATCGTGAGTCAGTCTCAGGGGTTTGGCGGAGGTCAAGACACACACCAGACTCATATGATTCGTGGACTGTGAGCGTCTCCAGACACTGCCCGTGTCCCAATTTGACAAATGCACCCGTTGATGTGCCTATCGAAGTACCTGCCCGACTTAAATGAGCCGTTCGAATGGCATAAAAACATAAAACGACATAAGAGCGAAGAAAAGGAACAGACTTTGCTGTGAAAATGACATGAGTGGCCAAGGTGAAGTCATGCATTTCTGAACTGGTCTCTCAAAGGCAACAGCAGAAGTCACACTGATTTGCAGTAAATATTCATTATTATTGTAGCCTGATGGAAATTAGGTGATGGGTGTGTGTTAAAATGTTAAAAATAATAAATAGCATAAATACAATAAGTTCATTATTGGAATACATAAGGTTAAAAATTAAAATGATTTCAGTGTGGTAGAATTAAAAAGGCCAAGTCTTTGTAAAAAGGTATATATGTAATTTGTTGTGAGTTCATTTATTGTATTGGTTTTATTCTTTGAACACAGTGATGTTAATGCACGATTCATTTTGTGCACCAGTAAAACATACATGTCTTGAATTTGAAGAAAATAATATTTTATTTTTCAATAAAGGAGGGTTCGGTGAATGTGCATATGAAACTGGTGGGGTTCAGTTCCTCCAACAAGGTTAAGAACCACTGATTTAGGGTGAGAAGTAAATACATGCCATTTTATCACCAATCAAAAATGCTGGCATAGACCAACACAATCATACTTGTAACTAGGCCTGCTGTAATGTCAAGGAACTTTAAATAAAAGCTTGAATAAAATGGTTTACATGTATTCCTCTGAAGTGATTCAGAAGATAAGGATCCTTGCCATGGGGAAAATAATAGGACTTGCTAATTTCAATTTTAAGGTTTGAAGCTGCCGTGACCAGTTTTTTCCATGTAATAAAGTAAAATTTCCCTAGTACAGATGTATTGTAAAAGCAACTTTTGCCACCTGCCACCATAATGGATGTAGACTCCAAACAAAATGAAAAAGAAAAGCATTCAGTGTCCAAATTATTATTAGTATTTCCATTTGATAGATCCAATATGGTGCTGGTTTTCCCAGTATTCTATGCTGAGTGCTCTGCTGCATGGCATTAGTAGATCAAACGCCTTTTCATAGTCTGTAAAACAAGTACAAGTACAGTGCACTGTTAGCATGCTAGTTGTTGTTAGATTTTCCGTGATGGCAAAACTCTGCTCTGGTCACTGAAAGTTATGAAACACGCTTATAAACTCATCACAATAAATAACTGGGATTATAGGAATGCATAAGGTATGTGAGGATTAACTTTAGACCACTACGAACAGCCTGAAATGTGCCATGAATGTTTCCCAACCCACATTTAGGAAACTACATTTTTACAGCAGCAATAAAGTGTAAGCCGCTTTAACTAATGTCACTTACCAGCAGCTCTAGTGAAACAGGAGTGTGTTATAGGCGCAGGGAGGACTGACAGCTTTGGAGCTTTACGTTCATTTAAAAGCCTTTGACAGTGACCCGTGAATGGACTTTTACTGAGGTCAGGAGACACAGGAGGGCAATGCCTGTGTTCTCAAATTAAAATGTGTTAACGTTACACAACACACATTGAGCGTTCTTGCGGCTTTAATTCATTTAAACATGCTTTTGGTCATCTTGGGATAAGTATTTCATATTTTCAAATTTAAAATAATATCTGCATCTTCAACAACGGGAAAGTAAACAACTGAGGATCTCCACACATTCAAACGAGTCCGGAGGTGGAATACGAACTTAAAAACTGCATAGGAAAAGTCCAGAGCTTTTTTATTTCTACTCTCTTTCTGGCCCAAAGGCACAGCTGTAGTGTGAAATGGGGAGCGAGAGGGTAGAGACATTCATTAGGACGTAAACCCACTACACCAATGGAAACAAACACATCAGTGCAACGCCTTAAACCACTGCACCACCGATGAGCACCCCACCCTGTTTTTCATGGTACCTTGCCCATCCACAAATGCACTCATCACAACTCGCTAAATTGTATCCTGGTTTATGAAAATACATAGCAATGAGCGCTATATAAATAAAATGTATTATTATTATTATTATTATTATTATTATTATTTATTTATTTATTTATTATTATTATGAGGTAGATGAGAGTTCATTTCTGCGGCTTAAATAGAAACAAATTGCAACTTTAAACAAATTTGATTCTTGTGAGCTTTAATCCATGTTATAATAATGAACCTCCTCAAAAGCATACCCGTAGTTGTGTTTTATTTCATTTACACACGTTTCAGTAATCCTGGTTTATTAAACTGTCTACATCTCCAAAGCTCAAAATGCTCCGTTCCACCTTGTGATGTCATGTTGTGGTAGTTTTCAAGTTAACAGCTCCTTTTTACCTTTATTTCAGTAGAGATCGACAATTCCAGGGCTGAAATCATCCACACGATTCTGGTGATGGTGCATGACATCACAAAGTGGAACAGAGTGTTTTTCGATTTGAGAGTAGAACATAGTCTAAATATGCAGGATTTGAGTGTTAAACGTGTGTGAATGAAACAAAACTCAAATCCAGTTATATTTTTGATGAGGAAACAACATTTTAACATAGATCAGAAAATAGCATAATAAGGCATTTTGTAGCATTAGCATCCCTATATGTTTACCAAACTTCAAGTAAAGTTCCCTTAATAACTTTTTTTGAAGTATTTTATCAACTTTTTGAAGTATTTAATCAACTTTTTAAAATCTTGTCTCACATATGTCCTATGCGTCAGCCACTTACCACTGCCCAGCTGTGGTCATACCCGCTAACCAATGGAATCAAAGAGAAAGTCGTTTTTGGCCCCGGTTTTGCCTTTCATATGCAATATTAGGCATGTTCAAATATTATGATTACACGCGCTTGATTCACGGGTTCTGGTGGATCTGAAGGAGGTGGTATGGCAAGTTAGCCTGACAAACATACAGTGTCCATGCTATGTGAACGCTACATGAGTGTCTTTAATAGCGCGGTTAGCCACAGGAACCGACCGCAGGGAGCAGACAGAAGAGCTGTGTTCTCTGCTGAGGGCCCTGGTAACTATGGATATGTTATTTGGGTTGAAGTCAGCAATCACAGGTACAGGTTCACGATGTGGCTACCATGCTGTGTTGACGTCATTTAAGGTATGTGGCATTATAAGCCTACTGTGTTGAGGTAGCAGCACTCTCTCGAGCAAAAGATATCGGTTGCTGGTTCCCACTGTGAGCAAGCCTTACGTGGATGATATGAAATAAATTGCACATTTGTTTCCTGTACCTAACAAGTACATTTTCTCTCCAAATTCGAATGGTCTACTTAAAAAGCCAATATTATGCTATTTTCTGATCTATGTTATAATGTTGTTTTATAATCACAAACATACATGGTGTTGTGTTTTGTTTTATTCACACAAACCCTGCATATTTAAGCTGAGTTCTTCTTTCAAACGGAAACCACTCTGTTCCACCTTGTGATGTCACCAAGTGGCAATACAGGAAGTGCATTTTTTTTTTATTTTATAGCTTTCAGGTATATTGTATAAGCAGCTCTTGATGTCAAAAGAAGACCACTGTGCTATGTCTGCATCTAATTATAAAGCGTTGTATTGTCTGATTATCAGGAAGTGTGCTGCTAGCATGCTAATAATAGCTGTGATAAACTCTGCTGTCGTCTCTGAAAGTTGTGAAACATGCTTATACAATGTTGCTCATCACTGGTAATAATTGGGATGATAAAAATGCATAAGGTAAATGAGGAATAACTTTGGACCACTGCAAACTGTTTAAAATTTCAAGACTAGGCATTGCCCCTCTAACTGCATGAATAAATAAGACATTTACGCTACTTCAGTATTTTTTTCCCCATAAATATCCAAACGTAAAGGTCTACTATGTCGTTTTCTGGTAAGGGGTAAATATCTATGTTGCATTTATTAAATTATGGATGATATTGAGAGGGATCACCTCTGCACAAGGCGGTGGACCTTCCATTGGAAAAGTTACATAGGGCAACTTTAAGTCTATTACAATAACAGGCTACAACAAGGGGAAAAAAAGGGCAAACATTGAATTTTACTATTGCAGTGATGGATTTATTTACTTCCAAATACTTGAAATTTTGAACTATGATGTCTGCAATGTATTCATGTATTCAGCTTCCTGTTACATGGCGCCATTTTGAGGACAATTGACCATTCAGTAGATATATAATATTCTGTTTTGAATTGTTAATTGCTATGGCAACAGTCCAAACTTTTTTCAGTCTACCCATGGATAAAAAGTATTTGTTACAGTTGATTTCAATATTATTTTCCTGACTACTTAATTAATAACTTTAATTTGGGAAGCTTTTCAATGCTTAAAGGGCCCATATTACAATAAATAAATAAATAAATAAATAAATAAATAAATAAATAAATAAATAAATAAATAAATAAATAAATAAATAAATAAATAAATAAATAAATAAATAAATAAATAAATAAATAAATAAATAAATAAATAAATAAATAATGTTAATAAATAAATAAATAATGTTAATAAATAAATAAATAATGTTAATAAATAAATAAATAAATAAATAAATAAATAATGTTAATAAGTTATAATGTTGTTGTTTTTCATTCACACATGTTTATCATCATTTCAGCTCTGGAATTGCCAAACTCGACTGAACTAAAAGTAAAATGTACCTGTTAACCTGAAAACTACCACTTCATGACATCACAAGGTGCAACAGATCATTTTGAGCTTTGGAGATACAAACGGACTAACAATGCAACGTTACTCAGACATGTGTGAATGAAACAAAAAGCAACTCCAGGTATATTTTTGATCATTATAACATGACTAAAAGCTAGGACTTTAAAATGAACCCATGACGTTGCTAATTGTCCCTAAAAGAACCATACGCTGACTATTTGTGTACTTATCACATGTGACAAGACTAAATATTGATGTCTTCCTTTAAGCGGGCCCATATGGTTGGCCTAATTGAGTTACTCCTTTAATGAGAGCTGCATGTATTTGTACAAAAAACAGTTGACAGTAGCAGTGAGTTCATAGGAAAATATAGACTAAACATGGAAGCTCTTTGAAAACAAAACCCTCGCTTAAATCCATGCGGCATCCCATTTAAACCTCCTGACGCAATGGTAAAATATAGTCACGTTTAAAGTCTTATATCTATCTATCATCGGGGGGACTGTTAGCTTCCTCCATGCCCTCATCCCACGAACAGCTAGAGTTCAAAGGTCGCTGCGTTTGTGGGGGAGGAAACAGATGAACTAAATCAACCACGTCACAGTAACGGGAGGCATAGTTAGAGTGTGATGTCAGACCACAGCTTGAACATGAGATCACCGGGTCTAATGGTTTTCCTGCCGACGGAAAATGAGTCAAGTCAAACGAGTCTAAGTTTTACGAGGTTAGCGATAAAAGATGGAGAGAGGTGCTGATGGTTAGTAGCGGAAGAGGAGGAAGAAATGTCTGAAACTGTTCCACAAATGCTTTCACGTGGTTTCAATAGTAGTCGTGGGAAGAGACAGAACAGACGACGTTCACGTTCTAGTATTTGATGATGTCATGATTTCAGATGACGGGAAATGGTCTGTATGAGTCTGTGGGAGATTCACGGTTGTTGGAAGACATATTTAAACTTACGATCCACAAATGTTGCTCCTTATCATTATTTGTTAGAGACTGGCTCCACAAACTTGCTATATTAAACTATTAATGCGTTTAAAGGACCTATATTACACTATTTTCTGATATGTGTTATAATGTTGTTCCCTCAACAAAAACATACCTATAGTTGTGTTTTGCTTCATTCATTTAAAACACAAATCCTGCATATCTAGGCTTAGTAAGTTATTTGATCAAACAGAAAAAGCTCCGTTCAACCTTGTGATGTCATTTGGTAATACAGGAAGTGCTCCACTGTGTTTTTAAACTTTATTTTGTTTAAACCGCACACCTTCACTAGAATCATTTGGATAATTTCAACCCTGGAATTTCCAATCTCTACTAAACCAAAGGTAAAAGGAGCTGTTAACTTGAAAACTGCCACTTCATGATGTCATAAGGTGGAACAGAGCATGGAAACTTGGAATTTAACCACTATGGGACTAATAAAGGAATATTTTATCTTATCTTAGCATTTTGAGGTTTAGAGATGTAGACAGATTAATCACCTAAGGCTACTCAGACATGTATGAATGAAACAAAACACAACTCCAGGTCTGTTTTTAGGCAGTACGGGCATTTTAACACGACTTAAAGCTCACAAGAGTCAATTTTGTGAAATATAGAACCTTTAAGCCAAATGACAACAATCACATCTTTGGCTCTTAAAAATATTGAAATAATGTCACAATTTTTGCTATTGTAAAAAAAACAACAACAAAAAAAACAAACACTTTTTTATTTATAATTTATCTTTGTGTCACTTTTTGTTTCACTTGGAAAAACCAAGTATTTACAGCGATATACAACAGGTAAAAGGTAAAACATCTGCAGTTTAACTCACCAGCACTTTACCCTTTTCTTATCCAGTAAAAAACAAGTGTGTGCACAATCACACAATCGCACAATCACACACTGTGCACACACTGTTGCACGAGATCTTTCCTACTAGATCAGTATTTTTATTTTTATTTTTTGTTCATCCATTCCCAAACAAAATGTCATCATCTAAGGACATTGTAATTTTATACCATTTTGGTTTGGTTGAACACTATGGAGCCACCAAAAGGGAAAACAATCAACTAACCACAATTTCAAAGGCCAAACTAATTCACTTTGAAGTAAAATTTCCTTTGGTCAAATTACTTTGAATCTAGTAATGGCACTGAGATTATGCAGTATCAGATTTTTTACAAGACTGGATTTGATAATTCCAATGTCGGAAAGAAGTAACCTACAAACATAATGAAGGAATAAATGCTATAAAACTTTCTATAAAATAATGTCAGGGACTCTTAACTATTGCATATAAAGATCTAGGCAAAAGTACCCAATATTTAACTATGTATTACCAGAGTCGTGGGTGGGGATATGGGAGTGGAAATCTTGCCTAAGCTGCCAAAAACCTAGGGCCAGTACTGGTTATAATACAGTGTTTCATAAGTAAAACATAAGTACATCTAAATCTCATGAATAATACGGATGACTAGATCTGTCAGCACTTTGAATTATACATATTAAACCTGGCTCAATCTTGTCTTTCAGTCTCTATCGCTGACTCATGTGGCTTGTTCAAACAGGTAGGTCCGTCCATCTGTCTGACCCTGGAAGTGTTGAATGTTTTCACTGGTCACTAAGAAAAGGAAATTCTTAGTCATGTCCTCAGCCTCTTTCAGTCCGTTTTTTTTCCCACAAGGCCGAGCGGTGAGTCGTCAGCGGTAAAACTTGTTCTGTAAAGTGGAAATAAAAAAAGAAAAATGTTTGCAGCTGCATCGTGGTTGTCGCCTGAACCATGTTTTAATGAATTTCAAATAGTGCAGTTTCGGGGTGTTTTTTGTTTGCTACTTTATTATAGAGTTAAATCAAATATACTGTCTAAAAAAATCTTATTGTATTGGAGTTTTGACCTGCTCTGAAATGCATGGTATTTTTGTATTAGTTTAGCAGTTCATATTTCAGTGTTCTCTCAAATGTGAATGGTCTTGGAGTTGTTAACAATGTGCACTCTAAACAGAATACTACTTTTTAAACAAATATTGCAAATCAAATCGCAATAGAAATGCTTCAGAAAAATCACAATTGCATTATTTTAACCTAAATCGTACAGCCCTACTTTAATAATTACTCAACATTTACTTTTAATACAATTTGACATCTCTTTGAAAACAGAGCGATGTCACAGTCAGAGCACTGTACTTAAATGACATTTGTATTGTATTGCAGTTTTTTGTAGCCATTTTTCCAATGTGTAATAGAGACGAGGACTAATGCTGCGTTCAGGCAGCTGGGAGGTCTGAACACTCAGGCCTGGACCACTGTCACAGAAGGGCAGGGGTAGAAGGTAACAAAGTAAAAGTAGTGAAGTACTGTACTAAAAAAAACAAAAAAACAAAAACAAAACAAAACTTAAGTACAGTTTTAAGTGAATGTTTACTTTCTACTTCACTACATTGAAAAGTAAAAGTATTTTTTATCACTGTTTGAGATCTGTTGAAAAGCTTGAGGGGTTTATTGTTGACGCGTTCATAATTCAAATAAATTGATTCAGTTGTTTCTATTGAACAAAATTTTGCACAAATATTTATCAAAATCACTACATTTGAAGATTTATAAGACCTCAAAATATTCTTTTTACTTAAGTAGATTTTTTTTTTTTTTTTTTTCATGTGATTCTTTTACTTTTACATGAGAATTTTTTAGCTCCAGTATAGGTACTTTTACTTAAACAACAGCAAACTTCAGAGTACTTCTTCCACCACTGCAAAAGGAGGACAGTGACGTGGGATCAGGCTGTAGGACAGCTCTGTGAGAGTGGAGAAGAGATGAGAGGAGATGAGACATAACCTACAGCTCACCAAAACATGTGCTTCATTTGTCTGTGTCGTAACGGGTGAGTGTAGCGGACCAAAGGATGCAGACTCGGGGAATATTTACAGGATTTATTGTAAGGATAGGACAAGTACAAACAGCAGGTGATCCGGAGGTAAGCAGGTGAGCAGGAACACAGGAAACACAGGGACCGGGGACATGAAGGGACCACAGGACGACAGGCAGACCAGACGGGCGTAGGACAGAGCGGGCAGGAGACATCCAGGACCGGAGCCCGACAAGAACACAGGGACGACAGGAACGCAGGCAGGAAAGAAGTGACATGACAGTGATCTCACGCTGAGTCTCTTCTCCCAGCTCCTTTTATGCGCAGCAGGTGTGTTGATTGCACTGATGGGCTGCAGGTGCGCGCAGGAGGAGCCAAGAGCCCAGCCCAGCCCAGATCTGGCAGGTGTGCGAGGGAAGGAGCAGGACAGGAGTAAAACCAGGAGCGGACAGTGCGGATCATGACAGTCTGAAACATAAATGTCCGTGTTTATATTACTCAAGACCTCAGAAACTCAGAAACATAAAGGTATAACTCCAGTGTAGTTGCTGGATAAAAGAAAACTGTTGGCTTAATGCACTCTGACAGCCCTGCTTCAGTCATAGTAACCATTTTACCAAATACACACATAAATATCTCAAATATGATATTGACAAAGTGTTATTACATTACTGGCGTGCCCAAGTTATTTCATTATCGGCCATTTATTGCATTATGGGCTTATTACATTTAAAGTTAGAAAAATTCTGACATTATTGGCCGTTATCGGTTGCTACAGGGTTAACTAATTGAATCCGGATGTTTTGTGATGATTGGCATTGTTGTAATATGTCACGGTTAATCTTGCATGTGAAACTGGAGCCCTCTGATCACCCAGTTTGCAGGAAGGAAATACTAGTTTGAGCGGTGTTCCAAGGAATTCAGAGGTGGAAAATATTCCAGTTTCCCATTGCTATGCCATCAAAAATGACCAGGCATGAAACACTTAGTCATCTTAGTTTTGCCTGTGTTTTTCCGCAGAAGCCGAGCAAACAGTGACTCGTCTGCTGTAAAACCCGGGGGCTTGTTCATGTCTCTAACAGTTCATCTGCAGCAGTGAACTGTGAGTGAGCAGCAGGACCGGGAAAAGCCCCATGGAGAGGTCAAAGGTCATGAGGGTACAGTTATGGGCTGAGGATCTCTGACACTGAAGGACACTTAGGAGTTTGTCCCATGGTGAAGGCATTTTGAATCTGGTGAAAGCGTATAAACGTTTCCTGGATTACCACCAGATGACATCATGAAGTGGTGTCACGCATTTTGTGGTCTGAAGACATTTACAGCCTGATTGATACTTAAACATGTGTGGATAAATGAAAACATAACTCCTGGTATGTTTTTGATGAGAAAACAGCATTATGACAAGTTTTGCCTAGTATGGACCGTTAATTCAATTCAAAATTTTTTCTATGTTCAATTTTAAGTTTAAGTTTTTTCCATGTTGTTGAGCAAAATAAAGTTTGCTCCGTACAGAGATACTGTATAACCAGCTGTTGGTGTTTAAATGAGCCCCATAGAACAAAGCCCTAGCTGCATCTAATTATAAAACATTTCTATTGTCTGAGAACCAGGAAGTCTGCTGTTAGCATGCTAGTCATTGTTCGCCTTATTGTGACTACAGTACTCTGATATCTAAGAGTTGTGAAAAGCACTTATAAATTCATTGCTATGGATGACTAGGATGCTAAGAATGCATTAGGAAAGTGAAGAATAATTTTGTACCAATGCAAACTGTTTAAAATACAGCGAGCGCATACAGCACAGTGTCCCACAATTCATTTGTTTCAGTGTCTGCTTTCCTTGTTCTATCCAGTCTTTCTGTGCTGGTAAAGGCTCGAGCGTTCCATTGGCATAAGAGACGGCCACATACAGAGCTGCTCCTCCTCGGGACAAACAGTCGACCAACCTGCACTCAACACTAGAGCCAGTACCGGGACAGAAAGACAGTCAGACAGGACAAGGAAAGTGGGCTTTGAATCAATTGAATCGTGCACCCAGAGACCTACTGCCTCTAGTGCACGGAAAGCGGCAGAGGTGCAGTTACGATGTTCTCTCTTTCCCTGTCTACCTTTTCATTCAGTCAACGTAAGAAAGTTTTATAGGATCATGAGATACTTTTTATGGGATCGCATCATAATTTCTCTGGATTGTCTTTATTTAATTCCTCACCCAGCGCTCTTGCAGGGTTCCATAATACAGCACCTTAAATGTTTCTGTACCACATTTTTGTCCATGTAGTTAAACGAATCTTGTTTTACCCCAGTTCAGATCTGTTGTAAAAGCAGCTCTTAAGGTCAAAAGCTGTGTCTGTGTGCTGTCTGCGTCTAATTGACTGATGAATTACTTGATGAAAACCAGGAAGTGCACTTTAAGCATGTTAGTTTTTGTTTTTACTGTGATAATGAAACTCTACTCTGGCCTCTAACAGCTTTAAAGAAATGCTTTCATGCTCGAAAGACAGTAAAAATTCTACAGCGCCTTTAACGCTGGCTATAACTTATTCTTCCAAGTTCCAACAACAGTCAGAATACTTTACAGAAATAGATAAAAAATGGCGATAAGAAAGTCACCATGAAATAATAAACGATACAATTTGCTTAACCTTTTGTACAATTCACCTTTATCACTGAACCCTGACTTTTATGACTTTTCCAGACTTCCATTCAACAATAGCATCTCAAAAACTCTGTGGCTATAAATCCATCTCAGTTCCACTTTACTCAAATTTCATCATATCCAGACTATGAACTATGGCTATGGAGTTAAGTTGCCATCAGAGACGACAGCACAACCCCCTATTGTGTCTAGATATGTCCGCAGAACCTATGCAGTTCAATGCAAACAAATGACTTCATCTCTTTGAACACTTACACCGACACTTCAACTGGACCCATTGGGAACAATTATATGCAAAGTCAAGGAAAACCCAAGCCGAGATCTCCATACGTGTACGACAAAATGGCATACCAGCTCGTAACTTTATGTTCCGGCTCATTGGTGCATGGGGAGGTTTAATTTTGATTAATGGCGCAATTAAATACATGAAAAGAAGCAGAGGCCAAATGAATCAATCAAGGTTTGGTCCGTGTAGAGCGAGCTGGGGGAACGCTAAAGCTAGTTCGTTAGCATAAATCAGGCTTAGCTAAAGCTGAAGCTGTGCAGATGTAATGGGCAGAGTAGACCGCACAAGTTAGCCGCAGAGTTCTGAAATGAGATTATAGCATGTAATTGTGGTTCGATGTATGTTTACAGGGCCTATAAAATATAAAATTAACACTGTCATTTGCTTGTCTCCATGGAGATGTTATTGTGCAGCTTAGAATGCTCTGCAGTATGTTATTAAAGTTGTCTCTCTTATCTATTTTCATGCAGAACAGGGAGTTCAAAGGGCCACATATGGAAACATAACTTATTTGTATCAGTGTAACAATGCAATGTGATGCTATTGAGGTTATAGACCTAGGAATACTTACTTTTGAAGCAAAAAGTACTGTCTATTATGATTTGGGCCAATTCAGCAGGATGCTTGAATGAAATTGAGGGGGCAAAATTACAGATCAGATCTATGAGAAAGTGTCGGTTTCTATTTTGTTGCATGAAGAACAGGCGCAGAGGCAGAGGAATTGTTCTGTAGATCTTTATTGTCAGTTACAGCAATATAGTCGGGTTAAAGGCAGTACACGGTGAGATTGTACCAGGGTCTAACAGAGTCTAACAGAGTCTCAGAGTCTCAGAGTCAAAAGAAGGTGAGCCTGCACCAATGTTTTATATTACTCAAAGAGTGTGTGCTAACATTCTATAGATAAGAAATTTAAAGCACAGTCGAACAATGTGATTGAATCAGGAAGTCAAATACCGGTATGTGTTTGCATCAGTATTCTATAATACCCCAGAGTGAGGGTGATATACGGCCACTGCTGCATGGAAAACAGAACGTTTTACACTTTTGTAAGAAAGTAAACAAAATTACATTTATATATTGTCCACAAATGCAAACCCACTCATTACATGAATGCATGTTTTTCAAGATATATTTTAAGCAGAACCAGAATAAATGCAAAATGGCTCAGTTCAATGCCCACTGCGGGATATTCCAGGCGTAAAGGCTACACGGGCTAGTGCACCTTTAATGTTATAATATGTTATATGTGTATGCTCATTAAAAACATGCCTGGGAGCTCCTCCATGTTTTTAAAATCCATACACCACCATAGTACCACTAATTTAAAAAGCCAAAAAAATCAGTAATAGAGAAGCTTTACTTTTGGCGTCCCTGGAACTTAGTGAAGAAAACCTGGCTGCCGATATATGCCAAAGGTCTGCCTGACCACCTTGAGTCATACACTTGCTGAAGTGTCTCACCCATGGAAACAACAACATTATGAGCTAGCTGATGCAGATTTCTAACCACCAACCCTCTGGATGTAGGGCAACCACACCTGGACCACTGTCAAAAACGTGTCAAATAACGTGGCCCATACAGCAATAATAGCCTGAATTTATTTTTCCATCAAAACAAACGATTGACCCCTTTCCAACCATGTCAACATTTGTAAATAAGACAATTATTGAATTAACTGATTTTGATACATTTAAATATACTTAAACCTGGATAATTCACTTCATATATCATTTAGCTGACAGATTTGGTGTCAATAAAAGAATAAATGAGCGCACAGATAATTCCCAAGACATAATCACCAAAACACCAATAGATTACAATTATTGATCTTCCATCTCCTTTATTCTGTAAGCAATTTCATATCAACGAAACTACTCTTCAACCAACCATGTACCCATATCTCCGGAGACCATCTTCATAATAACAATTTTTCATTGGCTTTTCGATATGACTCTGAAATGCCTCCCAGCTAAGATTTTTTCATTTGTTTTGAAATTTGCCAAGCTGAATACATTTTCTCCATTCCCCAAGGAGTGGTTGGAAAAAGTCTAATCGGTAAGGCAGAGTGTGATTGAAAAGGTAGTGACTTAGGGGAGGAAAGCTGAAAAACCCATAAGTGAAAATCTATCAGGGAGTCTAAACAAAATGTCTCCTCTCTGTATCGTCACTGTCTACGCTTAAGAGTGAGGGGCTGTTTTGGCATATGGGGGAAAGGCCTATTTCAACTATGTAAGACGAGAAACCGCAGATATATACTTATAATCACCATCATTACAAAGGACTTGAAGAGTATTAAGACTGACAATAATGGGTATCTGCATTTACCGCATTTTTCGGGCTATAAGGCGCCCTTAAAATCCTTGAATTTTCTCAAAAATTGACAGTGCGCTTTATAATCCGGTTCGCCTTATGTATTACGTATAACCCACGAAGCCGCACCACTTGAGGTTGTTGGAGCATTACAGCTACCGTTGTTAAGAGCCTCATTGAGTGATATGTATGTAACTACACCAAAATGACAAGGAAAAAGATCACTGAAAAAGGAGATCCAGCCAGAACACATCACCAACATGGACGAGATCCCCCTGACCTTTGACTTGAACCGTACTGTCGAGAAAACAGGGGCCAGTACGGTATCTATACACACCGCAAGGAACGAGAAGTCATCTGTCACTGTAGTTCTTGACTGACTTGTTTAATGACGAGAGGGATCTGGGCACGTTTGATGCTGTAATGTGACTGTTTTGTTTCACTTAATGCGCCCATAGACTATATAAAGAAGTGGACTAAGCGAGTGTGACGTCACCGATAGCGTCCGGTGCGCTTTATAATCCGGTGCGCCTTATGTATGAAAATAGACCCATTCATTGATACAGCGCCTTGAAATTCGGTGCGCTTTATAGCTGGAAAAATACGGTAAATAAATCAGTCATTAACTAGGAATCTTTTACAGTTTTTAAAAAGGTGCTATGATCACAACTGAACCTGGGTTGCCAGAGTCTTAACCTGCAGATAGAGGACAGATACAGAGGACAGATACACGTTTTTCTCATTCTCAGTGTATGGACAGGCCGTGCGTCACTGATTCATGTTTGGCTGCAGGTGCTGGTGGGGTTAAAGTAGTAAGGCTTTAGATCAGAAAGGCGCCTTTTAGGTTTAAACCAACTGGATTTAGACAATGAAACTGGCAACCCAAATGACAGACTTTTAAGGTTAATTAATAAATGGGATCATCTTCATTTTTTGGTAATTAAGAATACACCTGTAGTCAGTAAAAAGTGTATTATAACTTCATCAATTTCCCAACACATTCCTAGCATCCAAACTCTTCACCACAAAACCAGAGCAGAGTTTTGCCATTGCGGTAATTGCAACTAACAGCAACTAGCATGCTAACAGCACACTTCCTGATTCTCTGACAATAAAATTCTTCATAATTAGATGCAGACAGCGGCACAAAGCAATGATATGTTTTACAAAATGTCGTCTATACTTTTATGTCTTTTAAGCCTTTGTAAAGCGTCTTTGCGTGTCATGAAAGGCACTGTTAAATAAGATTTATTATTATGTGAGCTACAGCAAAAACAACTTTGTGCTCAACAATATCAAACTAAATCGGGTTCAGCCAGTTCAACTACAAAATGCACAAGAGGTTCTCTGTAACTGACTAATTCAAAACCACTGCTCAAAGTTTTCCAATAAGTTACCATCCTTAAAGTGGTCTGGTTTACTGTAAAACGCCCACGAATGAACTCTGCACTGTCACAGCCTTAGTTCTCTTGCGCTGTGTCACCACCAGTGGCCACAAGGGCTGTACATTACACATTTTGCCATTCGCTCACAGTGTATAAATAGCAAGTCTCTCCTCTTTTCTGTTTAAAGTCTTTTGTCCAGTCAGCTGTGGAGTGATGTCAGAGGACGTGGAAGTGCCCGGGGAAGCCCTGAGAGTCCTGGGCTAAGCTGGTGGAACAAAGCCCTGGCTGGGACAGAGAGGATGGGTGAGGGGGAGGGATTGGGGGTGTGCGGAGGGGAGCTGCAGAGGGAGGAGGACAGCCAGCTGTCTGAGCCACACGGACCCCATTGTCTACGAGACACTGTACTCAAGCCGGGGAGGGATTACCTCTGTCTGAAGGAAGGGGCTCAAGGCCTTTAGTGTTGGGTTACATAGGGAGCTATTTTATGATCATTTTTACATGCATGTTTATGTGAAATGTTAAAACAGCATGACACACATATTTTTATTTTAGTTTCATTGTTTTTTCATTTTATGGTTAAATATCATGGCCAGCAATTCTTGCAGATTTGTTATCACAGACTCACAAGAATCTATCATGGCCTGGGTCCTGCTGATGCGATTGAGTCTGGGCCACCAGTGGTTCAGACCAGTCACAGAGCACCATTGCTGGTTAGGTGGAAGTCAAATATAAAGCGGCCAAATGAACCAACAAACAAACTTTGTGACACCAGCAGATTCAGTCAAACTTTGATTTCTCGGCTTGTTCTGCTTCTGTGACACTTCGACCATTCAGATTCAAATATTCATCATGATGTTCTGCATTTTCTTGATCACTTTCAGCGAGAGCCGTTCCAGATTGTTAAATGTGTAGAATCAATACAAAGTGCTGCACATATCAATACAGCCCTATTCAGGTTAGTGTTTAAATGAATGGAGAGTGAATAAAGAAAATATCTTTTTAAGAAACACACACTGCATGTGTAGTACTCCACATACGCCACGTACTCAGTGTCTCAATCTTGAGTCTTGTAACATGATAGTTAGCCAAAAGAACAAGTTGATGATGTCTGGAAAACAGTTGAACAGGGCAGGAGTCAAGTGGAAGTGTCTGGTGCTTTCTTCACAGCAAATAACAACTGCTTCAAGTTTGTAAATGATCAATCTGCCCTGTTCCTCAGTCTTTGAAGAATTCAGGCTTGTATTTGGCATAACATATGTATCCTGCCATGTTTATATTAACAATGGACATATGTGAGCTTTAAGCCAGGTTATAATGCTGTTATGTCAACAAAAACATTCCTGGACTTGTGTTTTGTTTCATTCACATGTTTGAGTAACTGTATAATTAGTCTGTTACATCTCCAAAGCTCAAAATACTCTGTTCCACCTTGTGATGTTATGTAGTGGTAGTTTTCAAGTTAACAGCTCCTTTTACCTTTTGTTCAGAAGAGATTGGCAATTCTAGGGCTGAAATGATCCAAATGATTCTAGTGAAAGTGTATGAAGTGGAACAAAGTGTTTTCTGTTTGAGAGAAGAACTGAGCCTCAATATGCCAGATTTGTGTAAATGAGTAAATAAAACAAAACAAAACACAACTCCAGGTATGTTTGGGATGAGGAAACAACATTATAATATAGAACATAAACAGCGTATTATGGGCCTTTTAAGTGATTATGAGCCAGCTGACAGAAAAAGCTCAAATGACTCATCTACTTTACTCAGTTTAGACCCTTTAAAACAATGTACTGTCTTGATTTAAAAATAAATAAATAAATAAATAAAATGTGTTACAGTCTATATTAAAAATCTAGATAACATCACATTTTAATTACTCGCTGTGACTACCTCAAATTTCCCAAGAACTTTCTGTACTACATTTCTGAAACCTATCCCTGCAAATTCTTCCCCCATTAGAGTCTCAGTACTGCCTGGCCGGTACATCACCCGCTGTACCAATGCAATCATCATTTTTAATAAAACCGCTGCAAAGGGTCTATTAGCTTTCCCTCAAATATATCAGCCCTGCTCCTGTTTGAATTCCAGGGACACGGAGAACCACTTTGCAGCCAAGCACTGGGGCAAAGCACACAACGTTTTAACAACTCATCTCCCGCGGGTGCACCAAAGCCAACATCAACTGTCAGCACGTATTTTCACTGTGCTGCCTCTGGAATCTAACCCGAGAAGATAAGGTTTTAGGGCAAGTTTTGTTACATAAGTTTGGGCCTCCCGGGTTGATTTTCAAACCCAAAATTAGGTTTGTTCATCCATGCGAGAACCAGCGAGTGAATGTGTCTTTAGTTAAGAGAGAACTTGTAGGAAGGTCCCCTGGTGTATACGCGGGTCCACGGTTCATACCGCAAACCGCAGAGGGTAAGTCTGGAGCTAATATGTTCCTCTTGCATGTCACTCAGATAGGGTAGAGAAGTAACAGTCTTAGTCAGCAGAAAAGCTACTGTAGGAAGGCACGGTATTGACCTTATTCATGGCCATCTTGCTGTTATATGCAACATTATGAGGACTTTTTCCATTACCTATTCAAAAGATATAATATTTTGTATTAAATTGTTAATCGATATGGCAATGATCCAAATGTTTCATCATTCTGGACCATAGACTGTATAAAGAAGTGGATTAAGGGAGTGTGACGTCACCCATAGCGTTCGGCTCCAGTTATAGGGGAGAATTTGGAGCCAAGTTCCTTATTTGGAATTCCAACCACGAGCATCATAGTAACCAAAGAGCCAATCCGGAGCAAGGCTGTTGAAGGTAACGCCCCTTCAACCCCATACTTAAGTGTTTTTTAAGCCTATTGTTACGGCACTAGGCCTTAAGTTCTATTTGTTGTTTGTATTTATACATTATGTTTCTTTGTGTTCATCCCTGAATCTTCTACTTTTCCCATAATCATGGCTGTTGGATCCCTTGGCCATGATTGCAGGACAGTTTTCCAGCCTGGCCCCCCTTCAGCCGCCTCCCACCCTACTTAAGAAGGGACACCTGTTCAGGGCTGCTGGCCTGGAGTGGCCAGTATGCCAATTCGTGCCTGTCTCTTTTGGTCAAATCACTACAGGGGTAGTGACATTTTGTGATGAGACACTTCGTTGTCAGTACTGACTCTGTCTTGCCAAGATTTTGTTGCTTACTGTGAAATTTGTGTTGTAGCTAGCTTTACCTTTGTTTTGTTTACACCCTTGCTAGGTACCCTTTGTTTATATATGTTTAGTCCCTTTTTGTTTGGTTTATTCTTACCATTCCTGTTAATCAAATGACTTCTTACCATTTTCCCATCTTGGTTTTCTTTTTGGTGCTTCCCTTTCCCTAACTGAGCTGGGCTGTAACACCCACAACAACTCAATCACACATTCACAGCCTCTTCCCAGACACTTCCAACCTCCTTTTTATGGCAAGCTAATTTTTGAGAATTCTAATTGTATTCAGCCACTGTGGACGTGGATGAAGTGTCTTGTCCAAAGACACAACAACCACATGCACACGGCAATTAAAGCAGCATAACTGAAAAATAAGAATATATTCTGCTTTACACTATGGCATTAAACCTGTCTAATTTACAATCAAACACAGGTTTTTCCACAAAAAAATAAAAACAAAAACAAACAACAAAAACATGTTCTCGACTTTAGCAGAGTGGCCTCTCCAAAGATCTGGCCTGTAACCTGGTAGCATCACCTGCTTTAATCCATAGAGATAGGTCAGTTTAATACCATTGTGTGGAACGTTCCAGGCAAATCTCTAGCATCTCCACGGAGACAAGCCAATGCCGAATGTGCCGAACCTGTGAAAATACATAACTGTTGCAATACAAAACAGATTTCATATTAAAGGCCAATATCATGCTATTTATTTTAATCTATATGATAATGGTGTTTTCTCATCAAAAATGTACTTGTACTTGGAGTTGTATTTTGTTTCATTCACACATGTTGAACACATAAACACTGCAAATTTAGGCTGTGTTCTTGTTTTTTATGGTGCGTTTATACTGGGTGTCAGGGGCGTTCAGTTTACATGCAGAGTTTATGGTGGACATGTGTCTAGGCTGCCCTGTGTTTTTGTAGCACGTTTTTAGTCGTCAGAGGAGTGCATCTGGAACGTTGGCGCATTGGACGCTCTGTTCGTGTATTTAAAGCATCAGACACCAGAGTTGAAAAAGCTGAAGTTTTGAAGTTTGATGAGCAGGGTCAACCAATCAGAAACTACGCTCCAGTGATGTAATAACGTCATTATCTGGAAAAAGTAGAAAGACATCAGCCACAAACTCACGGCAACTTAATTATGCTGAGTCAATTAGTCATGGACCCAAACACAAACAAACTAGAGGCATCCAAGGTGTTCCTGAGGCCCTGGTTTGATTGCATCATCACTTTGCTCCACCTTGTGATGTCATGTGGTAATACAGGAAATACTCCACTGCGTCTTTAAACTCCATACGCCCTCAATATAATTATTTGGATAATTTCAGCTCTGGAATGAACTATCTTTTCTAAGCAAAAGTTAACTTGAAGGTGTGTTAAATTGAAAAACTACCACTTCATGACATCACAAGGGGGAACAGAGCATTTTGAGCTTCAGAAATGTAGCCTAATAATGCATGGTTACTCAAATGTATGTGAAGGAAATAAAACACAACTCCAGGTATGTTTTTAGGGAGGTAACAGCAATCTAACACGGCTAAAATCTCACAGGAATCAATTTTGCGTAATATAAGACCTTTGAATGTGTGGTATAAGATGATAAACGTATACTTGTCCAGTTATAACACCATGAGACTTCTGCAGGAGGTAATAGAAAGAGAATTTCATATTTAAATAATCTATCATTTAAATACAATGGAGTTATTCTTTCTTTTACGTAAACTGAGTGCTACGTGATTGAATACCATCCTTGGTTTCTCCATAGATCACTTATATAATTTATCCGGGAACACTATGGACTCTTGTTGACTCCCTACAATATTCTCCTATGCACGTTTTATATTTTATCTTTGTCTCCTTCCAAAATCCCCCCCCCCAGTGAGCATGTGAAGGGGTGCAGTTGGCCATACTTCTGCTAGGTCTGGTGGTGATATTATCCAAGCAGTAGCAGCAGCCGCGAACAGAGCCCCACTGTACTGTAAATCATATCATTTTGCTTGGCCTCTGAAGAGTTCCTGCTATTCCAATACTTTGTGGATGTCCGTCTGTCAAGAGCGAGCATGGAGAGAGGGAGAGAGAGAGGAAGCCTTATGTAAGTGTACTGAATGTGAATATGGCTGTAAGTTATAGTACCTGAAAATACTGGCAACTCTCCGCACGGCACAGATGGCAAAGCGTGCAGTGTGATATGGCCAGAGATGTATTTTTAATGAGGTTCCAACTTATACTTGAGTGGTCAGTGACTATCTGAAAGTTTATTGTGTTATGTAATGAACGACGCAACTTAAGTGCTAATGGGATCTGTGCACAATAGCCAGTGGTGGAATGTAAAAGTAGAAGTAGTAAAGTACTGTAAAAAATCTAAGCATCTTTACTGTAGATTTTAAAGTGGATACTTTTACTTTTACTTCACTACATTTGAGCGCAGCTATCTGCCCCTTCTACTCCACTACATTTTTAAACAGAACTGAAAAGTAAACTTAAAAAAAAAAAAAAATAAAAAAAAAAAAAAATATATATATATATATATATTATTGGAAGAGACCTGCTGAAAATATTGAATTTATTTTTAACATGTTCAGAATTTAAGCAAACAAAAATGTCACAAAATATACAAAGAAAAACTAGTAGAAAAAAACACTCACTTCTCAGTCTCTTGCGTTAAAGATGACGATCGCGGGTGCATGTGATCACACTGCATTGAAAGCTACAATAACTGTAATTGTTTACCCCTTTTCCACTGCTGTGATTTCAAAGCAGGGTTTACCAACTTCAGCCACCACACAATTTATGGCAGAGTTGTCCGGCACGTCAGTCTCGCCCAAATTCCTTATGCTGGATGGATCGTCCCTTATGCCCACGGTGGTCAGAAGTTCCTCTCATTGTGTGAACCACTTGGTGATGACTTCAATGTTCAGCCCAGCTGCTCTTGCTGCAGACAGACACTGTGGCTTTTTAATCCTCAGGTTGGGATTTCTTTTCATAAAGCCTTGAAACCAGTAGTAACCAGCTTTTCTTTTGGCCTCTAAAAACATGTTATGCCATTTGCTTTGCCATAATAAAAAAAATAAAAGTAAAAAAGTTTTAAGAGTTCCTCAGAGGGAACCCTTGTCACGATCGAAGCATCAGCACACTGGTGTCAAGATCCCCGTCTGCCCTGTGTTTTTGTGCTGTCCTTCCTCCTCCCTTCTGTGTCTTGCCTGGAGCTGGGCGGAGATTCTAGTTCCTCTCACACACACCTGAATCAGTCTACAATCAAGCTGCACCTGTCGAGGACAAAGGGACCGAGGATCCGACACAGCGCCAGATCGTCTGTGTATCCACAGTGGTACTGTTCCACTTTGCTCTGTCTAGTTTTGCATTTATGATCTCAGTACTCAACTCATTATATTTCATTCTTCACCAGATCCCGCTCCTTGGTAGCACTCGACTGCTACGAACACCCCAGCCTCTGACCCCACGATCTGCTCCAAGGTTACTGCATACGACACCGCTCTCAACTGTCTGTCCTATCTACCTTCATTCACATTCCCTTACCTGTAAATAAACTTTGTTCAATCTGTTACCCAAGTCTGAATCTTTGGTCCCCCTGTCAGCCATTGCAACAACTGGATAGCTCTCGCTTCAGGGGATAGTAGAGGTTTCCTGCCTGAGGCTTTGCAGCATCCAACAATTATCCCTTTAGTCGTCTCTGTAGGGTGGATATGTGCACTCCCCATGACAAAAATCTAAGCTTTAGTGCTTGTTTTTCGGTCTGTACTTTCGCCATATATTCATTCATTAATCCCTCCATTCTTTTCTCACTCCATTTGTAAAGACTTGTTCCTTTTCTTCCAGACTTTCCCATTTTCTGACTTTTGCTCTTTGTTCTTATCATCTCTATCGCTCATCTCCTCTTTCTCTGCCCTCACTGAATCTCCAAAATCTGCAATAAATAATAGCTGGTAAGCACTTAATACATAAAATAAATAAATAAACAAATAATAAATATAATAAAAACTACCAAAAAACATTTTAAAGCAGTGCAGTGTAAAATGAGTGTCCAACTTTAGCTAGCATCTTCAGCTAAACACTTCAAAAGCACTTTTTCATGTCATTTACCATGAGAGAGCTATTAAAATAACTGTATAGGGTATTACTGCTTAGAGCTGTCTCGAGTTGGATTAGTGGCCATTAGTACTACAATGAAAAAATCTCTCCTGCCTAGAAAGGATTTTTCTCAGAGCGCAATGTAATCACAAACTGCTCCTGTTCGATTGAGCTGCAACTTTCAGAAAGGTCAAATTTTGTGGTGATTTTACCTATTTTTATATCATAAACTAAGCTCAAAATCCATCTGTTGTCTTAAAAAAAAACACTTTTTAATCGTTAGCTTCGGCTACACTCTGTGTCCGCTCTAGCTAAGCTCAAGCGCTGATTGGTTAGAGTCACATAGTAAGACATGAACGAGCATGTGGGTGATGCGAACGAGCCCAATCATTGTGAATGAGCCACAGGTTTAGATCACGGTTCAGAAGTGCTCTGGAAACATGAACATAACCTATATAATGTGTAATTTATTTATTTTTTCCTTGTCACTCACTCATGTCTCAAGCAAAGTCTCATGGGGGGGGGGGGGGTAACTCAACTGCGGATGGTCCATGGGCAGGGCCGGATGCGCCTAACCGCTAAAGGCTAAACTCACGGCATTGACTTCACTGGACGGCCATGTTTAGACCCCAGGGTTTGTTTACTGTATGCTACTGCTAGCTTGGCTCACTGTGAGGTCAAGCAACACCCCCTGTGATGATGGTGTTTTGTAGAGCCAAGATTTAACCCAGATTGTTATTTTTATTTAGCCACATTAAGTATTATGGATAGATATATTTGTCCCACTTTACGTGAAATAAAACTACACCACACATTGAACTAATTTACATATAAAAGTAATTGGGTATTTTTTATTTAATTAATTTTAATTCCAATAGGTGGTTTATTTTATGTTTTCTGATTTTAATAGAAGTGATTGTTAGCTTTGAGACACAGTGTGCTAGCTAGCGTGCTGCTGTCCACAGAGCCTAAGGAGTTATATTTGCATGCTTTTATTGCTTGAATTTCACCACAATGAGTCATGGTGGCTGAACGGCTAACACTCTCCCCTCAGTTTCTCCCTGTGTCTTAGTGGATTTGCCCCAGTGGCATTGAAAGGTTGGGTCAAATGCAGAAAACACATTTCTTTACGTGGACAATAAAGTGTACCTTACTTTACAAGGTAGTGTCAGTCCATATAATATCAAAGATGCACATGTCCCATACTATTTAAACACATATTAACACATATTTACAGTGTGTGCAAACACTGGTGGTGACGTGGTGATGTAAAAATATGGTACCAGCTCACCTTTGGTCAGTGGGAGAATGCACGACTAACATCCACCAAAAGGCCCTTGCTCACTGGTGGCAGTGATGGATGGGTCAGATGCCAAGAATTAATTGCTTGACCTTAAAGAGTGAGTATTATGCAAAACTGACTTTATGGATAACCATTTATAACCACGTCTTTCATCAAAAACATGCCTGAAGAGGTTTTAGATGTCATCTGTGCTGGTGTACAAGACTCAGCCTACAAGCCTACGTAACCCATGCTCCTACAAAGCTATTTTTCATAAATATACAAGGGTGGGATACAAAACAATCCACTACAACTTCACAAATCTGATTCGATGTGCAGTAGTTTCATTAGCGAAATGCATGCTGATTGTGTTATGAAAGTGCTCTGAAAAAGAAAACTGAAACTAATTTTAATTTTAATATGTTGTTTTCGACTAATATAGCATTTTCAAAACTATAAATGATAACATAGTGATTTAAATTTGTTGTGTTAACAATTAATACTCCATAAGTGTAATGTCCCTCTTTTGGAAAATAAATAATAATAGTGATAATACATAAATAAGGACACAGCATTACTTGAAGTGTAAATTGATGTAAAATGTTTTACTTTCATATAGAAGGCAGATGGCTTGATGACAGGTACAATTGCTAACCACTCTGCCACTTCAGCATAAGTTGAGATAACCTCTCTAAAGACACTGTTTAAAGTTCGTTTTTCTGGTGGGGATTCCGCTACCACTGAGATATTAGTGGTTTGTAATTTGATCTTGGGGTGAAAAGTTAAATGCCACACCATGGAACATCCTGGACAAACCAAAAACAACACCATGGAGTCAATCAGGTGGCGGACCTCACCAGTAAAGTTACATAGTGCATCTTTAACATGCTGAAAAATGAAAAATATGAAATTCCCAATGCCATTTGTTGAGGTTATTTGGTCTGTATTGGGTCTTTAGCCCGTACAGTACCACTACAATCTATGGCACACTGTCCAGCAGAGGGCAGCAGACTTCACAGTACAGCTCCATTTCACTTGATAGCTGATCGCAGTAATAATCTGACCCGATGCATTGTAAGTCACGGAGCCGTGTCTAATGGGATTTCTGCTATGAACGGATTACGCCTGCTGCCTCCTTTTGTACCGCCGAACCACCATTTTACATACAATCTTTATTAATTTAACATGCCCTCTCATAAAATACCACCTCCAAAAGACCTGCGTAACCTGCATAAAATGATTAATAGCACCAAAATTCAAAAGATTCAGGTCTTTTAAGTTTTTTTCATGTATTGTATGGCTTTCTGAGATGCTGCGGAATCCATTTTACTTTCCCAATAGTGACAGAGGATTAGTCTCGATGACAGGCAGGGGGTTGCTTGCAGTCTTTACAATTTATTTCTTGATTATCTATCAAAAATAATACACTACTTCATCACCTCTCCCATCGCTGCACTGACGGAGAAATTATGAAGCTTTCAACCCAGGACCAAACCGCCGAACCTCCCTTGTGGTAAATCACTTTTTAATGTTGGCTATGATAAGATGCTGGTATATGGGGATAGTAGGCTAGACAAAGCAGAGGATGATAAAACGCCCTCTAGTTTGGAGTCAAAGAAGGTCATGTAGCCCGGTCTGTGCTGTTGGCAAATGTAGTGCTAAATGCTAACGGCCAACGGTTGTGATGGGGTAGCGAGACGTGAAGGGCGTATATACGTTTAAGTGACCACGGGATCTAGGCAGTGGATTATTCTCAGTGAACGTATGATGGACCATTTGTGAACAGCTAACATAGCACGAGTGTAGTCTTTGAAGAAAACAGTTAGCTTGTGGGTGCATCCATCGGCTACAGTAGAAGATATTCCAAATAATGCGTGCTACCTATGTTCCACCATACCTTCCTGGGGTACCTTTGGACGAGGTACTTTACACTGTCCGGCCGGGAAAAAAGAAAGTCACCACCTGGATTTAACTAAGCAAATAGTTACGAGTCTCCTGCAGTTGGTCAGGTCTAGGATCAGCAACAGTCTGTGCTCAGAGAATGAGGTCAGCTGACACCTGAATATACTGAATGACCAGGTTATTCCATCAATGGATTTGTTCTTCCCTGATGGCACGGGGCATTTTCCAAGATGACAATGCCAGGATTCATCAGGGTCAAATTGTGACAGAGTGGTTCAGGAGCATGAGACATCATTTTCACACATGGATTGTCCACCACAGAGTCCAGACCTTAACCCCATTGAGAATCTTTGGGATGTGCTGGAGAATCTTTGTGCAGCGTCAGACTCGACCATCATAAATGCAACATCTTGGTGAAAAATTAATGCAGCACTGGAAGGAAATAAATCTTGTGACATTGCAGAATACGGCAAATACGTGCCGTTATCAAAAGCTAAAGGTGGCCCAACGAAATATTAGAGTGTGTGACCTTTTTATTTTGGCCAAGCAGTGTATATTTTACTGTTGTTCATTTAGTGTTATGGATTTAGGTTTAGGAACAGTGTAAAGTTTAAAAACATATCCTAAAGACTGAGCACGGCTGGACTTTTTATTTTTGTGACACCCTAAAATAATAAAACAGTTTTTTAGGAAAGAAATGGGAACTGAAACCTTAGCCTTTTCAATAAATGTCAGCCTATTAAGTACGTTTTTCCACTAAGGCTGATTTCTGATCTGCTTACAGCCTGATATGGACAGACCCTGAAGAACAGCCATACATATTTTTACAGTATTTGTTGAACCACGCTCATCTTTCTTCACCTTGGCCTCTCGAGAATTCCATTTAAATGCATTCTCTCTTCCCTCCATCATCCTGCCATTTCAGTTCTGTTGTCAAAAGCCCACAGCAGCAGCAGAACCTGAGTCACCTCAACCTTTGTCTCATATCTATGTGTTTGAGATCAATGAAAACTTTGCACCGTTGCCATATCAATTAACGTTTCTTATTCATTATCTTTAGAACACTGAAATGCCATTAAAATGTCACCTATAAAAAGGAACAAATAACTGAAGAGGTGGCGCTGGCAATGTGCAAATGTATGGATACTTGTAATATCAGTGGATTTGCAGTTTGTTTGCATTATGTGGATGATTAAAAACAGTGATTTTCTCTCAGATTGTCAGAACTGGTATTGATGTTGATACCAGCCTCGGTAAAGATCGAATGTGAAAAAAATTGTATTGTCCATCGCTACCAGTGCATAATACATCAAGTACTGCAGGCCCAATGAGACTAATCAATACTGGACAGTTTTGAACATTAGCTATATCTCTACTTGCCCGGATCTATGCGCTAAAGTTCACTTATATAGAAACATAACAGTATATAATATATTATCATTACAAAAACTAACCTCCGCAGATTTCATTATGATTTAGAATACAAATTGTTCATAGCCATAATTCCCAAGTTTGTGCGTAATCTGAACATCTGTGTATGTGGAGAAGCGGCCGCTGAGTGACATTAAAGCTCTTCCTTCCTGCTCTGCATCATGTTTGCTCATCATTTCTTATGCTACAGCCTGCCCTTGTACTGTACTCAGGTATGCTCAATATGTTTTCCATGTATGTTCGCTTCAAGGCAAAATGCATGATGTTCTCACCCATGCGTGCATTTTTTAACACATATAGAAGGGAGATCCAATTTTAAGATACTATCAGACTTAATTAGAGAAGCAATGAGAGTTAATATCGTGATTGATTTCAGGTAGATGATTTCATTGGTGAGATGTGTTTATCTTGATGTGTTTTGGCTGCTAACTGCAGGCCATCTTCAGAACCCAAGTGTTGTTATTTTTTTTATTTTTTATTTTTTTCTATAACTAGAAAGCTGGCATTTCTTATCACTGCAGTATAGATCATTCAGTTTTTGTGTCCTTGGGATAGATGCGTCATCCACCTTGCCTGTGTGAATATGTGAGCATGACTGAGTGGTTGGTGGTAATATGCAAAGCTTCCTATCCATTGAATCTACCAATTATAAAGCATTTATCTATAAGCAATTAACCTCCTAACCCCTCACTCTCCCCTTTTGTCTTTCAGGCACTGCTTCTCGTCCCCCTCACTCTCCCCTTAGGTTCTCTAATGCCTCACCATCCTCCTGTCTCACTCCCGTCTTTAGTCCGCCTGCAAACCCTGCTCCTCCTTCCGCCTCACTCTTCCTTTTAGTCCTCCAGACCCCGCCGCTCCTCCCTCTGCTCTTTCATTTTCCAGAACCCGCCTCTCCTTCATTGGACCCTGCCCGTCTTCCGCTTCAATCTCTCCTTTAGTCCTCTAGAGCTCTCCTCCCTTTAGTCCTCCAGACCCAGCCCTCCCCCCACTCTTCCCTTTAGTCCTTTAGATACTGTCCATCCTCCTCACTCTCTCCTTTAGTCCCCTAAAGCTCTCCCCCTTCCCCCCTTTAGTCCTCCAGACCCCATCACTCCTCCCCCCTCACTCTCTTTTTTAGTCCTCTAGAGCCCGACCTTCTCTCCCTCTTACTCTCTCCTTTAGACCCCTAGATACTGGTCCTCCTTCCTCTCACTCTTCCCTTTAGACTTCCAGATCCTGCCCCTCCTCCCCCCTCAATCTCCCTTTTAGACCTCCCGATCCCACCCCTCCCCCCTCAAACTCCCCTTTAGACCTCCTGATTCTACCCCTCCTGTCCCCTCACTCTCCTCATTCTACTTGCGGGTACAAATAAAGTCACCTGAACCTGAATTCCCACTCTTCCCTTTAGCCTTCTAGTCCCCACTCCTTCTCCCTCCTCACTCTCCCCTTTAGTCCTCCAGACACTGCCCAGTTTTTGGGGTGGAGTTTAAGTGCTTCGTCGCTCTTTAAGTACAATAATAATGCTATCTTACAGAGGGACACTAAAAAAATCAACCAACAACCTATACCAAATAAGAAAAAAATGACCAAAATCCTGCTTTGAATCGCACATTTTCACAGTCAGCTGCCGTAGAGTTTTTTTTAACCTTCTTAGAGACGCAAAACCCCTTATCCTGCTTCCACGCACTCCTTGTATATTATTTACACATTGTTTCTTATTGCTCCTCATTGAACCTTATCTCCAGAGGCCCTCAGTAACATCGCATTTGTTCAGCTTCACTGCAGAAATCCACAGTTCAAAGCCTCACCTTTTGCTGCTGGTGTCAATGGAAGCAACAACCTCTGGGGCCGTGTACTAATTATACTCTGCAGAATATTAGTATGGAAACCTCTGCTACAGATGCGGCACATGTCACTAATCGGGTTACACTAATCCCCCTTCTCCAGTGTATCAGAATGACAAATGAAAGCTTATGACAAAGCCTGGAAATTCACAAATCTGCAGGATTAGACGACATTGACGAAGCGGTAGGAGTGCGAAGCCAGCGTGGATAGGAAGAGTTTAATATATAAGGTGTGTTGTAGACATTGGAAGCAGGGGAAGTGGCGGAAGGAGGTCTACAGAGAGAAAAATCTAGTCTTGTGCTGACAGCAATGTTCAGATGGTCCAGGACTTTGGGGGAGGACAGAGTTAGGTCCTCTGCTATCATTTAGAACATGACTTTTGCAGACATACATAGACAGAACACTGTATTTGGGAATCAAACCAAATACCTTTACCATGAAGCAAGAGGACTAACCAGTGATGGACGGATCAATAACAAATATGGATATATAGATACTGACTGAGGTATCAAAACGTTATCATGCAAAAATATTGATACTTAAAATTCTTACAGTCATTTTTAATACATCTCGTGACACAAGATCTCGCAACATAAATCTGCAACAAGATAAAATGATCTTGTGACTTTATTTCCTCCTAAATTTACACTTGGCTTGGACAAAAAAGCGGTTAAACATTGGTGAGTTAAACAATTTGAGAACCCGTATGTTATTGGCCACAGCCTTTCTGTGACATAACCTGCTGCTACTGTGTTCTGTGTATTTGTTTCAATGCATACAAATTCTGTTGTTGAGTCCCAGATCCCGATTTGCTGATTAAATTAACGCTTGGACTCTAGTTGGCTGTTGCTGTCTCTTCTCTGGGTTGGACAGACAACTTACTGCTCCACCAATCCCGGGAGTTCCACCTGATGGGGCCTGTCTGCCGCCGGCTCGGGGCGGTTGGATCATTGTGTTGCCAGCTCACCGCTCATCAACTGTGTCTCTTGATGCTCTTTAAATTATTACATGGCCAGCTGCCTTGACTTGTGTTTTTTTTTCTTGAGACACTTTGTTCTTGCTATTACAAACATTGTGTAACTTAATGTTTATGTTTATAATTACTTAGAGTCCAATTTAGATAAGCTTGAATTGTTTTATTTTTATTACCTATACTATTTGTCAATTAATAAATTACAATTTTAAGTTAACCTTAACATCTGGTTTATTGTTACTTCCCTCTTCACTTGCTGAGCCAATCCTAAAACTGTAGTTCCAAAAAACTGTACTACAATGACAATTAAAGTATTACATAAAATAAAAATGGTAAATGGTAAATAGTCACATTTTATATAGTGTTTTTCCACCTTCAAGAATGTTTTACATCAAGGAACCACTCACCCATTCACACACACACTAGTGTACGCAGACACTAGGTACGAGTTTGGTTAAGTGTCTTGCCCAAGGACTCAACAACAGCGCTCATCTCTGGGAGCTGGAATAGCACCGCCAACCTGTGGGTCAGTGGATCTAACCGCTTAAGAGTGAGGCCAATTTTAATGAATTATTAGTAACCCTGCACTACCTACAAAAAAGTTGTTTATGTTAACATTTTTTATTTTGTTGTCAGGCTGATGCTAATGAAAAAACAGACCCTGCTCACTTTATGGACTATCTATGATATGATGTTTTGTAGGTTTTTTCAGTTCAATTAAATTTTATTTATATAGCACATTTAAAATATAACAGCAGGAGCTGGTCAGCTGACCTCAGGGCTCTGGGTGGAGTATAGGGCTCCAGTAGCTCTCTCAAATATAAAGGACCCATAGAGTGCACATATTTAAACACAATCAGTAACATTTCACCCAATATGAAGTAGGGAGCCAGTGCAGGTTGGACAGCATAGACGTGATGTGTTTTTGTGAGCAGACGAGCTGCAGGGAGGCCTGGTCCAGCCCCACATATATACAATAATTCAGTCGTAACATTACAAATGTGTGGATAGCTTTTTCAATATCTGCTTGTGGAAGGTAGGGCTTTACTTTGACAAGAAGCCTAAAAATGAAAGAAGCTGAACTTTATGACAGAGCTAACGTGCTTGTTCAGTTTGAACATGGAGTCCACTATCACTCCAAGATTCCTCACTGTAGGGCGACAATAAGAGGACAGAGGACATCACACTGTCAGGCCCAAGCAGCGGGTTAGTTTAGCCAAATGCCACAATTTCAGTTTTATTTTGATTTATGTTCAGGAAGTTTGTTTGGAGCCAAGTCTGCACAGCTCTTACGGTGGTCTGGCTGTCATTGGCAGTCACTGGTAGATATATCTGAATGTCATCAGCAAAACAATGAAAGGCCACATTGTGCTTTCTAAAAACATCACCCAGGGGAAGCATGTACAGAGCAAAAAGAGACAGCGCTAATGTAGGACCCTGAGGCACATCGTACTCTAACGCACATACAGAAGAGGAGTACTGTCCTAGGCTCACAGGTCTGACAGAAAGGACTGAAACCAACAGAGTGCAGTACCCTTTATCAGCTGCCTTTGACACCACTGTGTCAAGGGCAGCTGATAAATTTAAAAGCAAAAGAAGTGTCAACAGTTAAAAGCAAGTCATTCAAAACTTTTAAAACAGCCATTTTAGTACTGTGCTGGGATTTAAATTCCAGACTGGAATTTTTCACCATTTTTGTTTTGTTAAGATAAGCCTGGAGTTGGTCATATACAACCTTCTGTTGTATAAAACACAAAAGGCTACTTTGAGATGGGCTTAAAGTTAGAAGGAATATTTGAGTCTAGATTAGGCTTTTTGATGAGTGGTTGGACCACAGCGTTTCGGGGCAATGGGAAAACAACCAGACATCAGAAACAAGTTCCCAACATTAGCAATATAAGCCCCAATAGAATCATATAGAATACTGGTAAGACGACACAAGGAAGGCATTAGCTGTTGAACCATTTTTTTTCCAAGTCTAAAAGAGACACTGAAACAAAAACACTCAAAGACTGAACTGCAGACTGTTGGAGCTACAAGGTCCACAACAGAGGGCAGTGGCAGTTTAAGAGCAGAGACTTTATTTCTGAAGAATGATAAGAAGCTTTCAGAGTGTAGATGAGGGCACAACAACATCCATGTAATCCATTTACAAGAGACTTTGAAGTTCTAAAAGGCATCTGAGGTTTGTGGCAATTTGTTGACACTAAGTTAGATATAAAACTACACTTAGCAGCTTTAACTACTCTCTGATTTTCCACAAGACTGTCCCGCGATATTTGGAGGGAAACATGTAGACAGTCTTTTTTCCATTTCCTCTTAGCTCGTCTACATCTGACCTCACATGTATTCTCATTAAGCCAAGGTTGCTTTGTGCGCTTTAGTGTTAATGGAGCCACTGTATCCAAAACCTCCGTGCAAGTGTGATTGAAACGAGAGAGCAGACCAGCCAGCATGGTGTTTTGTCAATCATCTCCATTCATAGTTTCAGAAGTATTGAACACGACAGAAAGCAAAGAGGCAGTCATAGAGTTTATTGTACACACTTTGAGGCAGCGTTAGAGAGAACAACACGGCAACGTTATCCGAAAAGTGTGTTTCGCAAATCCCCATCAGATTTACGTCAAGGCCAAAGAACAACACCAAGTCCAGGCTGTGTCCTTCTCCGACACAGACTGAGTTAAACGACTTGATCAGGTTTTAAAAGTCTTTCTCCAGAGGTCTGGATTCACAACAGACGTGAATATTGAAATCCCCAACAATAAAAACTGCTCATAGTGCAGTAACAAGCCTGTCAGGAGATCTGAATAAAATTTTTATTGAACTTTTGAGGGCGATACACCAAAGCGCACAAGACCAGGGTGCCAAGACTTACTGTGAAAGCCTGAAACTCAAAACTCAAAAACAAGTCTATCGGAATCTGCCAACAGTTGTAGCTGGATTTGTACACTGTTGTTAGCCCCCCCATCTGTGCCAGTAATCTGAGGACAGTTCAAATGGAAACAGTCCAGTGATAAAAGTTCTGAAATTGGGGAAGACTCACCGGGCTGGAGCTCTGTCTCTGTGAGCAATATAAAATCCAGTTTTTGCGAAGTGAAGAAATATTTCAGAAGGAATGTTTTATTTACTAGTGACGTAGCATTCAAAAGGCCCAAGAGAGTCGCATCCTTGGGACCCCGTGTGGAGCCACGCTTCCTCCTTGACGGGTCAGGTCGGAGCAGCAGGTAGGTCGAGACTGTTGCCAAGTGAGGAGGGAATCTGGACGCTTTATCCTCAAAATTGTGGTTAAGAAAACATTTATGAGATCGCTTTAGATCGAGAAGCGCCTGGGGGTCGTAAATTAGCAGTCCAGAGATATCTTGGCACAAAATACAAAGCAGTATCAAACAACACCTTTAGCAAACCTGGTAGACAACTGCCAGTACCCGCTGGTGCCATCTTGCCTCACTCAGGCTTTTGTATGGCAGTTACTGTCCTTACAGTTTCAGTAGATTAATTCTGATGTAGACTTGGTTTGGTCCTCTTTCAATCAAGGTTTAGCCCGAGTCTAGTTCATGTTTAATTCAGGGTTTAGTCCCAAGTTAGTCCCAACTTTGATGTGGTGAATGTGCAAGTGTGAAGGCAACCTAAATGTGATCAGGACTAGATCAGGTCTAAAACACCAACAGACCCATTAAAAACACATCACAACACCCTACATCCCTAAAACACCCTACATCCCATGGACCGTGCCCCACACTTTGAGAACCTCTGCTGTGAAGACTGCATATTGCTTTCCTGTGTGCAATCTCTCTCAGGACTCTACACCGTTCACAGTTTTCTTCTGCAGAAGTGAGATAGGCCATAGTGTGATTACAGGCTGCTGACTAGAAAGCACAATTAAAAATAACCATGCAAAGACAAGTCAAGGTGCGTGCCAGATCAGCTACATGGCACACACGTTGAAGGCCCGCAGTGTATTCAGAATACATACATCTACTGTAATACAAGGTGTAAAAATCCCCCAAAACAAAACAACTTTTGGTGATGTTTGATCTTTTTTTTTTTTCCTTTTGTTTGTAATTACTGGGGACTTCAGCAGCTGCCCAAATCCATATTGGACAATACCTGAATTTAAAACTGTATTGGTTGATGAGCAAGGTTTGTGAATTACTAGTTAAAGGTGCTCTACCCAATTTTTACTGTCTTAAAATGTGAACAGACCTTGCACTTTTTGTAACTTTCGTGGTGTTAAAGCTAACAACATCTAGCACACTTCCTGGTTATCAGACAATAAAATCCTTTGTAATTAGACAGGAGACAGCACACAGCAGATATACTGTATAAGCAGCTCTTATGGTCAAATATCTGTACTGTAAATCTGTAAGAATTTGATCAAATAGGGGTTTAAATTCACCCAAATTGGATCTGGGTGAAGCTAATCAGGCAAAAAATAGTAGCTGCTACCATCTAAGGTTGTAAGATGAATACTGACCATTGAGCAGGTTGAGCACGGAGGAGCACTTTAAGATAACTAGATGATGTTGAAACTATGGATTTTCCAAGTTGTTACCAAAGTGAAAATTTTGACTAAGATCAAACTTTTCTTCGTTTTTTAAAATAATTTACAGGTCAATGCACAGCCACATTTGAGCCATAATTTTAATTCAACAGATTGTTTCATTACCGCCGTACCTGCTCCTCTCTGGGTCCCTCTCTGCACCATATGGCACTGACAGCGTGCTCAAACAAACAGGATGATTTGCAGCTCCTCTGTGACCCGGCGCACACGCCTGCACTGGCCCCTGTCCTCTGTCCAGATGTGCCGCGCTCTCCTCTAATCCATCAGGTAGAGGTGTAAAACCAAATGTCTCTACCTCCACTCGGAAAGTCCACTGCCTGGCATTAGTTACACTCTCCCATGTAGGGTCCTTATGAGGTCGGGCCGGTGGCTACTAAAATGGAAGCTGTTAAATTAAGGTTTAATGAGTACTAGTATAACGCAGGGAAAATCTTGGCATGGCAGTAAATGTAGAGATATGGGATGAATAAAGATGTATTAGACATAAATAGACTGTAAAAAACAAGTAGCAAAGTAACAAAACTATCACAGTTGGAAGAGAGGCTATTGAGAGGCTAGAATGCGCAAAAGACCATGAGTTGGGATGATGGCGCATCCATCTTATCGCACACCTCAGATGCAGGTGTAACAAAAAGTTTTGTTTACATGGCTGTATATGTACAGTAAAACCAGAAGTTTACATACACTATATAAAAAGACACATATGCTTTTTTTTCTCACTGTCTGACATGAAATCAGACTAAACTGTCCCTGTTTTTAATAATTTAGGATTACCAAAATTATTTCTATTTGCTAAATGCTAGAATAATGAGAGAAGGATGTTTTTTTCATTTTTTTTTTCATTTTTTTCATAACTTTCTTCAAAGTCAGAAGTTTATATACAATAAGCTTACTATGCCTTTGAAAAATTAGCGAAAACCCAGATGATCATGTCATGTCTTTGGAAGCTTCCGGTTTATTGACAACATTTGAGTTAATTGGAGATACACCTGTGGATGTATTTGAAGGACACCAGAAATACACTGTTTGTGTAACATCATGAGAAAATCAAAAGAAATCAGCCAAGATATCAGGAAGAGAATTGTGGACTTGTGCAAGTCTGGTTCATACTCAGGTGCAACTTCCAGATGCCTGAAGGTGCCACGTTCATCTGTTCAAACTATTATACACAAGTATAAACACCATGAGAATGTCCAGCCATCATACTCTTCAGGAAGGAGATGGGTTCCGTGTGCCAGAGATAAAGTTTGTCTCTTGCTCCTTGTGTCTCCTGCTCCTCGTGTTGTCTTTTGCAGCTCTGCTGGACACAGTTTTCCATCCAGGGATCTCCTTGTGCCTCTTGCTCCTTGCCCTGCTCCTCACCCTGGCTCCAACACAATGGCTGATAAGAGAAGCTATCGAAGGGCAATGGGAAACATGCACAAGTGGCAATGAACAGGGACAACAGGGCATACATCAGTGGTCCCTATGGTCTGAAAAATGTTTCTTTGTATAGCACAATTTGTGGACGAATTCAGTGTTTTACAGAATAAGAAAGACTTGGCCAGAGGCCAGTGAGCAGACCGTTGCAATAGTCTATTCTACCGGAAACAAATGCATAAATAAGTCTCTCCAAGTCTGGTTTAGGCAGTATACATTTGATTTTTACAATGTTTTTAGATGGTAAAAAGATGCAGATGTTATTGATTTGATGTGGCTGTTAAAGTTCAAGTCTGAGTCCATTATTACCCCTAGATTTCTAGCCTAATTCAAAGGTTTTAGAGTGAAAGACTGGAGGTGACAAGACCTATCACAGAAAGTAACCAAAACTAGTGAGAGAGGCAAACAAATTATCATATCTGTTAAAATATACTGATAAAACAATAACTAAAAAGTAAGAATGAACCTTGTGAACTTGATGGAAAACCAAACATCCCTACATCCCCAGCCCTTGGAAAGTCCACAGCCCTGCTTTAGTTACACTCTTTCAAGTGAGATCATTATGAGGTCAGGCCAGTGGCTAGTTAAACGGAGGCTGTTAAATTAAGGTTAGATGGGTTACAGCCTTTAGAAGTACAAGAACACAGCATGGAAAAATCTTCTTTACAATATACAGAGGCAATACATGTAGAGCAGGGCTGGGCAAAACACAACTCCAGGTGTGTTTTTGAGGAGGTAACAACATTCTAACATGACTTAAAGCTCACAAGAGTCAATTTTGCAGTAGATGTGTGGAAGTCACTCTTTGGGTGTCTTCAGGTCTGCCCTAAGAACTATTTTTCTTTTCTTGGGGGCACTGTTTATGGCCATTTACAAAAGCAAATAAATCAAAGAAAGATTGATAATTCAGGGGTCAACGTTTTACTTTTAAGCCATGGTCACTAAATCATAAGTGGTAGTGCCCTAAATTGTAGTGGAATTTCCATGTATTTGTACACCATATTTCAGACTGCTGTCAGCTTCATAAACCTCCCCAAACACATACGTGACATCTGAGTAGTTTCACTTTCATATTTTAAACCATAACACAAACTCTCTCTATACCCTCCTTTGAATCTCTGAATGGCTTGTTCTTACACATTTTACCCAGCACCCGTCCGGTCTATTCCTGTCGGCTCCAGTTGGTCGAACGCCACTTCCTCTCTCTTTCTCTGGTTTTAATCATGCTTTCTGTGTCACGACTAGACTTGGGTTCACCGTCTAACCCGAAGACCGTAGACTCCTCGGGACCTTCGGAGACCCCCCTTTCCCCTCTTTCTCTCCCCTCTCTCTCCCGTCTCCCCCTCCAGTCTCTGAACCAGGACTTTCCACTCCTTCCTCCGCAGCGTTCGGCAGGTGGGCGTTCGAAATGGGAAAACCAGATGAGCGCTTTCTGACACTCTGTGAAGGGGAATACTGTTGTCTCTGAGTTTGAACAGGCTCAGGGCTGTGCAGTAAATCAGAGGTGTACAAAGATTTGGTATTTAGACTGAGGAACAGGAAGACATATCCTTTTTGGTCATATAAATGTACTATGTGTAATTCAGCTTGGGTTTAAGTTTCCTGACATGTGCTAAATGTTAAGGACTTTTACCCATTCAAAAGATATATTTTGTTCATCAGCATGGCAACAGTCGTAATTGTTCATCATTCTGAAACCAATGGATAACATTTCAAGATATTAAAAGTGCTGTACCTGTTTTTTACCATCTTTAAAGTTGCACTTGTAACTTTTCTGTTGGGGGATCCGCTTGTCTTGCATTTATTCATACTTACTGCATGGTGTTTTTATGGCTAAAAAACCACAAAAATTGACATAGTGCACATTTAAATTAATCATTTTAAAAGCCCTATATTATGCAAAATCTCTTGTGAGCTTTAAGCCATCTCAGAACGTCGTTACCTCCTCAAAAACAAACCTGGAGTTGTGTTTTGTTTCATTCACACACGTTTGATAGATCAGAAAATAGCACGATATATGATTGTAACTTTAATTGCAAATTCAACATTAGAGTTAGACATAGATTTTCTAGACTTGAACATGAACCCAATGACATGTTTTCACTACTCTCTAGAGAACACTGACTAGATCTATGGAACATAAGCTTCACTACTTTCGCTTTAGAGGACAACATTATTCATTTCTTACAGACTTATGACAAGAAAACATGTCTTAGGGCAGAATAAAAGAGTGTGGCTGACATTCTGTGACATGGGTCTGTAGTGATGTTGCTTTAGGAATTATTAGGAGCAGGAATATTTGGACACGCTTTTGAACAGCTGACTCCCATCCGTCATCTCTCAATATGTTCAGGTGTCTGCGAGCTATGACCAGAGGAGGATCACGGAGGAAAAGGAAATCAGGCAGGTCGTTAATTATAATGATGCATTTGGAATTAGAACTTTGAATTAAGGGTCTTGTTTATTTGAATTTCACTTTAAGGGTGCATAATGGAACGTTTTTGATCTCCTCTATGGGGATTTGTTACAAGGAAGTTGAGTGTTGCCATAGGTTACAAGGAACATTTCAATCTAGTAATTTGTCAAGCACATTTCATAAACAGTTTCCAAAGTGCTGCACAGAAACAGGTCAATTCATGATTCAGAAAATTGTATAATATGGGCCCTTTAAATTCATTTGTTTAAGGTAATTAAAACACAAATGAATTAAAACCTTTTCTAGACACTTTACAAGGCACAATTTTGATTCCAGCCAACGTAAATCCACACATTTCCATTGTGTACGAATCAGGAAATACACTTTTATCATATGGAAATAATGACATTGATGAATTCTATAGTGGAATTCACACTCAAAGGAAGGCAGCTATACCCTGACTCGTTTGATGGCGTCTTGTGGTTAGATTATTAAACATTGCACTAAGTGTCCATACTGATGAGACACGCAACGCTTTGAAGTCGAAGATACGGCACCCATGGGAGCCCGGCGATCAGACAAGATAGCTGTCTGTCCCACTAACCTAAATTTGGAAACTCGCTGTAGTATACTATTTTGGGACCTTACTCTTTGCTATGCTAATGAATAATTTACACACATCTCTGGTGTCTGGTGTTTTATTTTGTTGAGCTTGGTCAAATATGTACAAGATAAAACTGACAAGCTGATTTTGTTCATATCTTTTGTGACTCAGTATTTAAAGAAGGGATATTATGCAATTTTTTTTTTCTTTCATTCCCTCATCAAAAACATGTCTGAAGAAGTTTTAGATATCACCCATGTATGTTTTATGTTTGTTAATTTAGCAATCTTTCCTGGGCACTATTCGAACCTTCTTTATGTTTGCTTGTAAGATTCTGTGTAATGCTCCGCCCACAAGCCTACGTCACTCATGCTCCGACACGGCAATCCTCCATAAATATTCAAAAGCATGATACAAAACTGTATACAACAACTTCACAAACCTGATGTGATGTGCAGTAGTTTCATTAGTGGGCTGCACACCGATTATGTTGTTATAGCGCTCTGAAGGAGGAGTGACTTAGCGCAGAGAAAGCAAAGGAAGGGGAGACTGAGAGCATCAAAAACAAAAGTGAAACTTACAAAGCATGTTAATATGATGTTCTCTGTGAATATAGCATTTTCAAAATAACTAAAACGTAACATGGTAAATATACGTGAAATACACGTAAATATGTTATGTGTTAGCAGTTAATAGAAGTAAAATATACATTTTTTTTTCTCTCAACATATTCCTTTTATTTTTAGAGGTCCTCTGTGTAACTTTTCTGGTGGAGGATCAGTCACTCCATGAAGAAGTTATTTCCTTGCATGAAATATACCAGAGATTGGCAATAAACGTATCTAGCAAACATTTCCAATTTAAACCTGTTTATATTGCTAAACATATATCTTGAAAAACATGCATTTTTAATGTGAGTGGGGTCACCTTTCCACAGATCTGACATGAAACTTTCCCTGTTGTTGTCTCTGCATGTCTTCATGGCTATAGATAGAGATAGATGCATTTAATACCATATTGGGGAACAATCCAAGTTAACCAAAAACATCTCCATGGAGACGAGCGGGTCATGTAACTTCCACCAGAAAATGTACCAGCAAAGTTACATAGTGCAGCTTCTATCTATCTATCTATCTATCTATCTATCTATCTATCTATCTATCTATCTATCTATCTATATATATATATATATATATATATATATATATATATATATATATATATATATATATATATATATATATATATATATATACACACACACACACACACACACCCCCACACACACTTTTTTTTTCATTCAACTCTTTACTAAAACACCATACACAAGGTGTAAGTGGGTTTGATGTTGTCGCAATTGTTCAATGCACTGCTGCAGTCTAGTATCAGGCTTTCATCCAATAAAGGATAAATGTTACAGTTGAAACCATTTCTGTGATGATTACATGAATTAGGGCCAGAATAGTAGACAGGCCGTACACAGGGGGAGCAGAGAATGTTGGTGACTATGAATATGGGACAAGTAAAATTAAAAAGTAATATTGCACAGTTATATAGATGTCAATATACATTGGATAAAGATAGATCCAACATGTTCATACGTTAGTTACATGTTATATAGTAAAACATGTTAATGCATGTGTGTGTACAGGTATGTGAATATGTGCTTAAATGAGAAAGTGCATGTGTGTATGGGATCATAAACTGTAAATGTAAACAGGTATGTGAGCACATATGGAGATATATGTTGCAAACCAAATAACTGACTGAACATCTACACTGAAGCTATATAATAAATATACGTTAACATAAAAAATAGTAATACAAATACTTTACATGTGTTTCTCAGTTAAGTTGTATATAGTAGGAACTAAAAGGAAAAAAAATACATGCACTGTCAATGTTATATTTTAATATAATATTGGGGGTTCAGAAATATGACTCAAGTTGATGATGATGAAATTTCAAGATAGCAGTGAGCAGCATAAGCCCAGATGTGTGATTGTGCATTGTATTAGCCTCCTGAGACCTGGTGTCCTCATATGTGGACAACACATTTTGGGTCGTCTAGGCCACAATGCAAATTTTTAGAAGAAGAATAACAGCATACAAGAACAACAACAATGCAATATATTATAAATATTAATTTTTTAACAGTTTAGAATGTTTAGAATATAATAATAATAATATATATATTTTTTTTTTCTTCCTGCTCCTGTCAGCAGCTCTTTACATGAGACACATTGTTCCAAGAGGCACAATTTTTGTTTCTCATTTTGTTTTTACATTCAGGACAAATGTTGCTGTGTTCAGGGTCTAAATAAATAGTTTTTGTAAATCATTATTCAAATGTTTAATCAAAATGATTAAAATTTCCACATATGAGGACATTTGATTTACATATTTCTTTCTCAGAAACTATATAATGTAAAAAGATAATTTGTATTTAGACTCATCAGGTCCCAGTCAGCCCAAATAACAAAGAGAAATTAATAAAGCATGTCATGCAAGAGCTTGGGTCTCAGGAGGTTAAAAAACACTTTTATTCTGTGCAATGAGTCTGTGTTTTATTTAAAGATGCTTTACAGAGCATTTATTCATGCTGTTTTCTTATTATTATTAGTACAATTGTTTTACCTGTCTCTGTGCAGCACTTTAGAAATGGTTTGAAATGTGAAATGTGATAAACAAATAAAGTGGATCAGGCTGCTCAAGCGAAATCTGCACATATGATCCTACCTCAAATCATGCCTCTTTAAGATGCTGTAACAGGACAGAAAAGCGTGGACCTGAGCTCTGCTTCTTTGACCCAACATTTTAGATGAACATGTTTGCATGCACAGTTCAGTTAGATTCTGTGTCTTTTACAGTTGAAATAAGGTCATAACATGACTTCCTCAAACTCTGTCTCCTCGCAGCTCCTAGATGATATCTGTAAAAAGTGGGTACCGTGTACGCCAGCTCCCGACTTTGTATGGAGGTGCACAATGTGTCATGTTCAAGTAGTTTTTTTTAAAAATACCAACTTTGACATGGCATTTTGTGCGTACAGAGGGTTTATAAATGAGGCCCCACTTCACCAACTTGTGCACCAGGAGAAGGAGAAGCAGTGGGGGGAAGAGAGAAAAGGTTTCCAGGAGTGAACAGAGGCCTGGAAGCTGAAATATGAACAGCAGGAGTTTGAAAAAACTGCTGAAAAGTGGAGGAACAGGAGGCAGCTCCTGTTGAAACTCCTGGAAAACAGGACAAAACCACGCATCTGTGTGGACACTGATTTTACCTCTGGAGCTGGAAACAACTAATATCAATGATCAGGTGACTCAAATTGAGCTTGGGGATAATTTCTACAAATGCATCATCACACCATTATAGTGGAGAAGCTCGCCCAGGTCGAAAAGGTTTTCAGTGATGCCTTGGAGACTAAAGAAGTTGTTACAAACCAACGACAAACATGAGAATGGGAGACTGACAACCTCCAGACATCAAATGCAGAGTGGCAAGAAAAAGCTCACACTAGTCCCCATCCCCATAGCCCATGGTGGCAAGGAAGATTCCTCAGTCAAGAGTACAGCAGAGGAGACTAGATCCAGAAAGTTTTGGTCCAGGACACAAAAGTAGTGGATGTCATTTCCCACGAGTCAAGCAGTACACTGGTTGAAATTGAGGTTGTCAAATACAAATACAAACCAGCTCCAAACCCTCTGAAGATGATCAAGCTAATGGCCCTTAGAAAGTCCATGGTGAGCTGAAAGATTTCTTTGCCCTTTGAAGATGGCTTCAGTTCCAAACCCTCCCAAGATGTGCAAGAAGATGTCCCTCAGGAGGCCCATGGTGAGCAGGACAAATCCTCAGTCAAGAGTCCAGCAGAGGAGGTAGTCCAAGTGAATAAAATACAAGGCACAGAGAAAACTGGTGTAATTTCACCACACACCATTACGAAAGAGACACAGCCAAAAAGACACACAGGCTGAGGGGCAAGAAGATGGCTCTCAATCCTCAGAGGTTGAAAAAGCCATCAAGAAGCCTACGGACAATTTATCTGTCAAAGGTCCAGGAGAGAAGGTACAGTATTTAAGTTAATTTCCTGGACAAAAGGAAACGGAGATAATTTTACCAGAACCTGTGGATACATGGGCTGTAGTTGAGATGGTCCAACCCGAACCAGAAGATGGCTCCAGTATCTCCCAACCTTTTGAGGAGAAACCTGTCAATATCCCACAGGGGACAATGCCCCTCTCAGTGCCTGTAGAGTTACCCCAACAGTGTGGTTATGGTTTCTCACTCTGTAGATGTGGAGACCCAGGATCTCCACATCCTCTCCAGAACCTCTCAAGATCTCACCACTACTAACATCTCCAAGAAAAAGAAGAGGAAGAAGAACATCTATTTGGGTCATTAGTATTTTGTTTATTGCTTTGTACTTATTTTTACTAACAATTAATATGTTTTTTTTTTATATTATATTTGGATAAATTACATTTACTTTTCTGCATAATATTGGTTTCTACTTATCATTGCGGTACAGCACATTTGAGGAGCACACCGATAAATGTAAAGTGTGAACGGCGCGCACAGGATGAGATGAGTTGAGTGGTTGAATAAAAAGACTAGCTGTACACTGTCCTGCCGTGGTCTATTTAAGCAAGGAAGAAAATACACTATATTAAATCTAACTGTAACCCGCCAAACCACAGCCTCAATAGACTGGTGAGAACAATATATTAGGGTTTTAACAAGGATACAAAAAGGGTTGTAACTGCCAAGAACAAGACCATCGTAAGGATGGAGTGTGTTTTAGCTTTGTGGATCAGTGACTGCAGGAAAAAGAACATAACGTTGGATACCAACATCATCAGCACAAAAGCTAAAACGCTTCATGAAACCTTTGCTGACAGCGTTGACATTCATGACAGCGAGGAGCAGGATGATGCTGAGCCCAGGCCATCGATGAGTACTTTTTACGCAGTACTAAACCCATTTAAGCAAGGGCTGGTTTGACAAATTTCAGAAACACTTTGGACTTAAAAGTGTTTCTCTGCACGGAGACTAACTATGTTCTTTACTTGGAAAAAGACATCTGCACCATGGCCTTCAGTGGAAAAAGCCACTACAGCGGAGCGCTGCCAGAACGAAGAGGCACGGTCAGAGGAACTGTACAATACTCATGAGTCACTATTAATCATTTCTTATGTGTCCAACCTTGTAGGTTGATCATTAAAATTTAATTTGTTACAGTATTTCTAGAAGCTGTCATTTTTATTTACAGCTCTTTCTATAATACTGCACTTATTTCTTAAAATCTACGAAGGTTTGAACTTGAGTGTTTAAACAAGAGAGAAATGTGAGAAAATGTTCATGTCTGAGAAGTGAGAGGGGTTTTAAAGCCTTAAAATATATATATAATTGTAAAAAAAAATAAAGCTTTCTACTTTGCGGATATCGCCTATTGTGGGTTATTTTTGGAACATAACCCCCAGAATAAACAAGGGAACACTGTATATGAAAGACACTTTATAAAGTCCAACAAAGGACTCAACACAATGCACAATAGGTCGCATCTGAATCAGTCTTATCAAGGTCCTCCACTTTTTATAGTTTTTAAATACAGATAAATAAAAAATAATAATAATAATAATAATAATACAAATAATAATAATAATAATAAAAATAATAATAATAATAATAATAATAATAATAATAATAATAATAATAATAATAATAAATTGTACACCACAGTCTTGATATTTCCTTCACCTTAAAATAATATATAAAAATACCTCGAAACCTTAATTTCCTTGTCTGGCACCCAGAGTACACACAAAGATGTGAGTCTGGTCATTCGTGAATCTCCCTGAGTGCAGATAGATATGATTCAGAGGTGGCCAATCAGGGACATGCATGGTCTGTCTGGAAAAAATAAAAAGAGATTTTCTTCTTCTTCAAAAATAATAAGTGACCAATGAGCTCTTCCATTTCACATGCATCACTGAAATAAACCTGGGTACAACAGAGGGCTGGTGACCAAACTGATATCCCTCTGTACAAAAATACACACATATATCATTCTGGACTTACCATTCAAAATACAAAATCTAATTAATTACATGAAGGTATAACAGTGATGACTTGCACAGCAGAGAGGCAAGTATTTTGAGTTCAGTATAACATGGTCAGAAGCACACACACTAGCAAGAACAGAGCAAAATGCCAATACTTTTCATTCAAGCCTGGCTTCACAAATTGTGTTCAATCAGTTTAGAATTCCCACTGGTTCCACATAAAAACATCTGACCCAATCTTTGTCTCATTCATTTTAATGAGTTTGAAACGGCCCTCCTTTCTTCACCTTATTATCACTCTGTTCAATCTAATAGGAGCAGAATCACATTTAAACCACTTTTATTAGATGACACCAATCTCTGCATTTAAAGCTGTCTATCTGTTTCTTTTTATGTGGAAATAGCATTAATATGTGTGCCCATTCAGTGTCTAGACATTGTATCGATTAAAATATATTTATGCTTGTAGGCTGAGCACAAGCATGGTCTATGGGGCTTTGTAGTGCTTAAAATGTTTGATAATGTTAATAATAATAATAATTTGCATACCTTCAGCTCACACTTTGAAACTTGGATATTAAATAATACAGTGGTTAATTGACCCTTGTTTAATATAGAAAATTAAAAATACCCAATCTCAGAATCCAAACAAAACCATGTCTGTATATGAGGAAATGTTACTGTACAGGCTCCATCTAGGGACGGTTGTATCAGGGAGGGCATCTGGCTAAAGAACTATGCCACATGAAATGAGGAAATCACTGAACGATACAAACTTAGTAAAGTATTCTAAACATTGCAATAGGCAAATGTAGTTAACCAAAATGAGCTTAACGTTGTCACTTTTTTCCTACATGGCTCAAATTGCAAACACAAATTTAACTACATTAACATGATGATTCTCTGTTCAACATGTTTACATCTTACAAAAGCAGCCTGATTGTGACCGAGGTCAGACCTGCATGTTTTAATAAGGCTGAGAAAACATGACTTTGTAAAATTCAAATGTGCACAGGACACAGGACAGTTACAGAAGCAGAGGGCTCCGCAGTGTGGATTAACGCGGACTGTGAGAACTGATCTTGAGGTAAGACTTTTTCAAAGATTTTGCAAGCTTTCTGTCCTAGAATGAAACACGTTTGTTTGTGCTTTATTTGGTTCCAGTTAATGTCAGGCTTGTCTGCATGAAACATATCCTTAACTTGACTGCCCTTTTCCCATCTACATTTGTTCTAACATTGGAATTTGTTGCTTCTACGGAGTCTAAGAACAAAGAGTGATACCCACAGCACTGCTCCAGCTGCAGGTAAGCTAACACATTTTAAACCTTATGTTTAGTGATTTTGTGCAGCACCATTTTGCAAATATTGTGTCTGTTAAAAAGAGTGAGACAATAAAAAAATTAAAAAGACAGGACTTTTGAGACCCACCAAAACACAGGCTGCATATGAACAACATAAGTAATGCGCTTTTTCAAAGCCACAGCTGCCCTGGGGCAGACTGACAGAAGCAAGGCTGCCAATCTGCGCCATCGGCCCCTCCAACCACCTATCATTCACACACACACCACTTTCATACTAGGCAATGTGGGTGAAGTGTCTTGCCTAAGGACACAACGACAGAACTTGGTCCGAGCAGGACTTGATCCTCCAACCTTCGGGTTGGGGGACCAACACTCTAACCACTGAGCCACTGTCACCCCTAAGTGAACCAACTCAAATCATTTTAGGGTCTATAGGTCTATTTTTTACTCCCATATACTGTCATGATGCCTGGAGTATCTGTCTACCTGTGTGCTCCCCCCTCCCCTACCTGTCTGCTTGGAGCTGGGCGGAGTTCCTGACTCCTCCCACGCGCACCTGGAGCGCATCTGTGCAATCATCACCACCTGCTGTGGAGTATATGAGGGCTCGGCAGAAGACACTCGGGGCCAGACCGTCCGTGTGTCAATGTGAATGCTCCAGCTTAGTCTTTGTATTTTTGTTGTCTGTCTGCCTGTTACTCATTGGACCTTTTTGCCACCTTCCAGATCCCTGCTCTCGCTCGTTCCTGCTCCTGCCTCTGCGCTCCAGCCCCGGTACAGTCACCCCTCTGTCTTGCCTCCTGTTCCGTCTCAGTCTCCGATCCGGCTGCTTCTCGCCTCCTGCCCTGGCTCCCGCTCTCTGGACTACACCGGCCCGGCCTGCCCCGGTCTCATCTCGATCCTGTCTTCGCTCTGGTCCTGGCTTTCCCGTCCCCGCTCTGCACTACTGGTCTGCCTCCCGCTCCCTGGCTCCCCGTGTGTGTTAAATGAACTATTAAAAACTGAGATTCACCACTTTGTAAATCAACACTGGCAACTTGCCCTGAGTCTGCACTCCTTGGTCCGCACCCGCACTAGCCGTTACGACATATACACATATACATACTGCTTAGTAAAAAAACATCACTTGTATCTACAGGGGGTGTGGCAGTATGAGGACTTTGTACCTGATGCCCTACCTGTAATTGAATGCCTAAAGTTGAGAGTTGAATATAATCACATGGTGAATATTCTGTCTGCATTTTCTGTGTTGTTCCCTGTGATTGTGTCCTGGACTGGTGTGTTGTTGTATTAAAGAGTAAAAGCCTGAGTGCTGTATTTAAATGAGCAAAACACAAAGTAGATAATGATATGGTAATCGTGTGGTTTTGCTCTCCACAGACACCAGAGCGTCTTCATCAGTCTTCACACTGTCCATCTCCTACCAGACCATATGTCCCTGTGCTGTGTGTTTGATTCATTTTAGACAATACAAGACTGTGGAAAACTAGGAACTGTTTTAGTGTAATTCTTTTATTTAACCTTTTAAGGACATTTAATATTTCATGTAGGCCTAGATGTCATTTTGTAGACTGAATTAAATCGTAAAAAACACCTTAAAAATCAATCAACATGAAAAAGTTATGTTTGTGTTGTGAAAAAATACGAGCAGAGGGTATCAAATACATTTCAAAACCTATACATTACTTTATTGCACCCAACCACTTTCCATATTATTTTACACAAATCCAGTGACTTTTTTTCTTTCAGTGTTGCTTTGTCTGAAAGGTTCCACACCATGGCATTAACCATATTTTTCTTCATGAAGACAATAAGTTGATTCCCACCAGGCCAAATTACAGATCAGATCTACTCACTAAAGGACTGCATATTTTTAAGCAATAAAAAACACCTGTAATTGAATAAATACAACATAGATTTATTTATTTAATCCAATACTATGCAACATTAGAGGAAAAGCAATGGCATCTCCATGTAAACAAGTATGTGCCAGAACCCTCACAAAAATGTCACATAGCGCACCTTTAAAATGCATAAAATAACATAAAACAAAATAAAACGTTAGACACCGATTTTGACAGTTTTTGACCAAAAGCAATATGTAACCTATGACACCTTTTTATGTAGAACCATTTTTACAGCTACCAGCTCAAAGACATATCCATAAAGGTGAGGGAGGTTTACATTCGGACAAACTGGGACAGGTTTTTACTGCAGTGAGTAGATTTTAACTTAACTTAAACCATTCCTCATTGTAAAGTGCTTAGTCTTTGAAGTTTTATATTTTGGTCTCTCTTGCAGACTGGATCGATAAAACCTGACACACTTGGCAGTGGTTTTATGAGAACATTTGGATCCGATTTCTCACTTTATTCTCCGGTTGTTATTGCTGAAGAAGGATTACAGCATGTGTGTAAAACAATGAGGGAATGGCTGCGTAAATATACAGTGCAACATGGATTGTGTACACATGAATGAATCAAAGACGCACTTTGCTTTTTGTGAAATGAAAGGTACTGATTCACATAGAAACATGTTTTATTGATCATAGTTACATGACAAATTACTGAAGCTGTTTTGATGCAATTGGTGTTTTTTAGTGATGATGATGTGATTATGTCATACTCGCAGATGAAAGGCAAGAGACACTTTATTTCTGTTGATTATATTGTCCTTTGCTATGAAATATCTAAAAGGTGAATTCACAAATGTTGAACCTAATCATTTTTATTAGTGACTAGACCGATGAACTTGCTACATTACAACAAAAGTCTGCATTTTAACAATATTCATTTTGAATCTGTATTAAATATGATTGGCCTATAGAATGTTGTGATGTCATCTCTTTATTTTTATGTAACCATTGAGATTCAGAATATACACTGCCTGGCAAAAAAAGGCACCACCAAAAAAAAAAAAAAAAAGGTCACACGCACCAAGACTGTTGCTGAACCTAGACCTGACCAACTGCAGCAACCCCAACCTATTTGCTGAGTTAAATCCAGGTTGCGATGTTTGACCAGGCGGTGTATTTCTATGTTGTATTAACTTAAAGTACAAATCATTTAAAAAAAAGAAAGCAAAATCATTTTCAATATTTTGATGGCTTAAAGATATGATCTGTAACTTTATATGATTTTGTTGTCAGTAGATGGAAGATGAGAAACCGGTTCCCCCTCCATCCTCCCCTTACCTGGCCTTTGTTCAGACTCACCTGTGCTCTCTGGTTTTCTTCTGTCAGGCCAAAACTGGGACACCATCAGACAGCTGTGATGTAGACAGCATCTAGTGGTGGTATGTGAGAATGCAACAGGGGCAGGTCAGCCAATTCAAATACAAATTGAGACTTTAAAGCGTGCACTTGTTATAGTTCCTTACAAATCCTTGCTGAAGACCAGAAGATGGGTCCACAGCATTGGTCCATGTTTTCCCTATTGTTTTCCAGCATCAACATCAGACATTTCAGAGATTTCAGCCTCACCAGTTGCCTTTTCAGAACATCTAGAATTGCTAATTTAAGTAAAGTAAGTAAGTAAATTTTGAGATTTCAAATAAAAATGGTTGGATGACTTTTAATCTTGCGAGACAACTGTTAACACTGCATTTGCTTAACCACTGCACAAACTCACTTTTTAAAATGTCTTGTTTCCTTCAAACTCCCGTGATGCATTATGGGTAATTTCTATGAACTAATGGCCATCTGTTTGACCGCTCTGAACCGCGACACTGTTGACCCAGAGACTGCAGGTTCAACTACAAAAGCTCAAGCTGGATTCCTCATCGTAACAAGACTGTGAGTAGGTAAAATCCAGGCAGGACTTCCAACATTAAGGGGCTTATTTCTGTTTGGTAATGGGGTGAGGAGACATGTTAGCGGGAGGAATGTACTGCTGAATGTGCTGCACAGATGGAGGTGTGTTTAATGCAGGGCTCCAGAGTGCGACCAGTCTGGGCCTAAGATTTCATCACGTCCCTTCTCCTGTGTGATCTCTCCTCACGGATTACACTGTTTTCTGGTCTATGTTATAATGTTTCCTCATCGTAAACATACCTGGAGTTGTGTTTTGTTTCATTCACACGTTCATAACAATAATCTAACATTGCTTAAAGCTCACAAGTGTCATAATATAGGACCTTTAAGATGTCTGTGTTTTTATAGGACCTTTAAATTATATCAAACATATTTAAAGTACCTCTGACCAGATTACTAAAGCCGGTCAGGGACTGCAGATGGAAAGTAGCAGTAGCAGAATCTGGTGCAAATCATCTTTTCTTTTATAAAATTTATGAATTTGTACATGATCCCTGACAAATAAAGAAAAAAAAAAGGTCATGCTCTGGTGCACAGTTAAAGGCATATCAGAGCTCATACGTTTTGGTTTTTTCATCTGTTTGTGAATGAGACACTGTATTTACCTTTAAAGACCTGCAGATCCCCCACAATATGTGTAGTTACTCAAACGAGGCTAAAATAAATGTAAACAGCAAAAGATGTCAAACATCAGCTATTAAAATTGAAAGTAAGAGGTCTCACTCTGCACTTACTTCAGTGAACTGTAAAGATCCTTAAAAGCACAGACCTCTCACTCTGACTAGTTTGTAAAGCCAATATTTATTTAATAGCTTATTAATTAAACTTAAAGGCTTCTAAGTCATTCTGTTTTAACTTAAAGAAAATGTAAATTCTCAACGTTATTTTATCACATAAACAACTTTCAAAAGATAAAACTTGTCACTATTGAAATATTATTTCCTTTTTTCTTTTTCTTTAGTGTGTAGACTATGACATGTATATCTGGGTAAAAGTAACAAACCAAGTTATTTATTTAGCCCTTACTGTTGCAATTTAAGGACATGGCTTAAATAAGCTATGGGTTTTGGTGCAACCAGATCATGTTCTCATGCACCCAAATAAAAATCTTATGAAAATCATTAGTCTGGAGCCCTGTAAGGTGTGGAGATAGAGCTTGTAATGACAGGTGCGGGTATTGAACCTGGGACCTGTTTGCTGTGAGGTAAAAGGCTTAACCATTCAGTCACCAAGAATCAGGGACTTAATAAATAGTTTTTGCAAATCATTATTCAAATGTTTTATCAAAATTATTAAAATGTCCACATATGAGGACATTCATTTTACATCACTTTTCTCAGAAACTACATAATGTAAAAAGATAATTCTTTGTTTTTACACTCATCAGGTCCCAATCAGCCTAAATAACGAAAATAAATTAATAAAGCATGTCATGCAAGAGCTCTGGTCTTAGGAGGTTAAAGTGCATTTGACAGATTAATATATTTTCTGAGTCTGAAGCGGTTGGGATGAAAATCAGCTCCTCCTAATCCGAGGCCAGAATGCCTCCCTGAAGAGGTGTTATGGGCATGTCCCACCAGGAGGAGGCTCCGGGGAAAACCCAGGACACACTGAAGGGACTATATCTCTTGGCTGGACTGGGAACGCCTTGGTGTCCCACTAGAGGATCTGAAGGTGTCCGGGGTGATGGAAGTCTTGCATATCCATCTTCCGTTTATCCGTGACTCAGTCCCGGATAAACGGAAGAAGATGTATGGATATATTTTTCTAATTATTGCTTTGTTTGGAGAGATAGTGCCTGAAGTAAACATTCATCATATGTTTTAATCAGTGATGTGGCAGTTTGTGGGAAGACATTTTTCTGACATTTAAAAGATTGATTTAATTTGATGTGATTTATTTTTATTTGTGAAATCATAACTGTTTAATTTAAACATGTTTTGGCCCATGTTAACATAATTGTTGCTAAGGTAACATAAGTAACATATCTCTATGTCATATCTAAAATAACATATTTGTGAAATTAGAGAAATTAGTAACACTTAACACTATGACCAAAGACACCAAGACTAAACCAGGATTAAAACTTGGACAGAACCAGTGCTAGACAGATACTAAACAGGATCTAAACCAAGTGAAGCAAGGACTCAACCCAGACTAAACTGTACTCCCAAGGATCCTAGCTCAAAATGTGGAAAATATTATTTTGGGCACCGCAGTGCTCCAGCAGGTGTCCATTATGTTTATTGAAGGATGGGTCAAATTTAATAGCATTATCTACTATTTCTGGTCATTTTTTGTCAATTTTAGTGCAAACAGGGTACATTTGCAGCTTTCTGGTCAAAAACGTATAAAACTGAGTGTGAGCTGCCTCCAGTAGCAGTAGTAGGTGGTGACATCACGTAAGACTGCCCTGACTGTAGCCAGGTGTTTTCGATTGCAAACACCTGGCCAAGGACCAATCACACTGTTCCATATGTCCAGACCCGGAACCTCCCCTCCCTTCAGTCTTTTCTTTAGTCCTCCACATACTGCCCTGGACTTTTAAAAAATTGAATTAAAAGATAGAAGTTAAAAATGTAAAATCTATGGCAATGAAATACATTGTTACTTCTTTGTTAAAGAGGGGAGATTTTACTTCCATAGCAGCAGTTTCCAAACTTTTTTCATCAAGAGCATATCAAAACACTGACGAAGCAGAGAGCTGATCCGGGGCTAAAGCTTGATGGTCAGTGCAGTGAATAATTGAAATATGTGCACTTATAACAGGTTAGAACGAGCCACCAACCTTTATTCAAGCTTAGGTGCTCAAGGGGACAGACTAGTGATGAGACTGTCGGCTCTTTTATGGGATCTGAATTTTTTGGATCCGTTCATTTCATAGAGCCATTTAAAAGACTGGCTCTTCAGTTTATTTATGTGACAGAAGCCAATATGAGAACTCATCTTAACAACAAAGTAATCACAAAGAAACAACCAAGAAAATGGTTCAAGCTGAGAGTGGGAGTGAGTTTACCCTTTGGAATTATGAACATCAACACATAATTAAATACAAACTAAGTGTTATTATGATGTCAAACATGTTTTTTGTGCACAAATCTCTCACTTGTGTTGCCTGCTCAGCTTCTGTGCTGATTCTTGTGTTGGTTCAGGGTTAATCAGTGTAAAAATGCATACAAATTAGAAAGACCATTCATGTGAGAGAACCATTCAAAACAACCGGGCCATTCACAATAGTCACATCGCTAGGATAGACCAAATATTTGATACTGGCTTTATCAAGGTAGATTTAAAAAAACAAAAAAAAAAAACAAAAAAAAAACAAAAAAAACAAACTTGCAGTAAAGGTAATGGTAATATGGACCAATTTACCTGGAAGCCTGAGGGCCAAAACTATTGTTCTGAGGGCCGCATTTGGTCCAGGGGCCATAGTTGTACATGGACATGTCTGTTCTATAGGGTATTAGGGTATGAACTGCTAACGCATAACATATTTAGATCACCATATTACCTTTTATTGTTTTGAAAATGCTATATTCACACAGTATAAGTATTTTATAAATTTCATTTTTGTTTTTGACGCTCTGAGTCTTACCTCTGTGCTAAGTCACTTCCCCTTCAGAGTGCTATCACAACACAATCCTGCTAATGAAACTACTGCACATCACATCAGGTTTGTAAAGTTGTTGCGTACAGTTTTATCATGTTTATCATGTTTTTGCGTATGTATGGAGTGTCGTGTGGAGCATGGATGTCCTAGGCTTGTGGGAATAGTGTGTCACTGTGAAGGAGTGATTGAGTGATATGTGATCGGAAGCATCTTTAGGTTTTTGCTTAACTATATTGATTTTTTTTCCTCTGGTGTCTGTGTCCCCATTATACAAGGTAAACATGTTTAAATCATATTGCTGTTACTGATGGCAATTTATTTGAAATGATACAAATATTGGACATGATGACCAAGTTGTTTATGTTATTATCCAGCCTCACATGAGTCTCTTTTTTGGATTGCACACAACCACATTTCAAGAAGAACTGCTGAACTGGGAAAAAGAAAAGTAGGGGCGTGGTCTGGGGGCGTAAGGAACAGTGCGATTGGTCCAACATGTATCCACACTGTAAACTCCGCCCCTGCAGCCAGGTGTTGGTAATCAGAAACACCTGGCTATAAACAGTGCAGTCTTTTGTGATGTCACCAATTACTTGAAATGGTAGTGGCCACTGGCGCAGTTTTAGATTTTGACATTTTTGACCAGAAAGCTGCAAATTGACCTAGTTTGCACAAAAGTTGCCAAAGAATCACTGGGAACTGTATACAGACCTCTTAAAATACCATATGCACAGATAAATAGCAAAAAGCAGAGCATTTAGTGTATAGCTCCACTTTAAAACATTAAGAACAAAAGTTACATACAGTTCCTTTAATGGGTAAAGCCAAATAACCTCAATAAAAATTACTATTGTCCTTAAACTGACAAAACAACATTACTACGAGCTAAAAAGAACACCTCCAAAATACTTGAACTTCATCCAGTCGACTCCAAACCATAGGCAGATTACAATGGAAGACATGAGCTACACTGTTAAAACCCTCTAGTGGCTTCATGGCGTTTGATAAAGGTTTATTCAGCAGGGATCATTTACACCACAGTCCCATCTGCGGACTGTATCATGTGAGCTTGTGTGACAGGACTTGGAGTGAACAGAACTTAACCAATGGTGTTTGAAGAAATGAGACTCGTTCCAGTGCTTTTATGTGGGATTGACATAAGGAGCTGTTTTAGTACGTAGGTCGGGCGGAGACACGGGGATATTTGGATGCAATATAGAGCGAAATGGTCAAGGAGAATTTGTAGCAGCTTGGATGAGCAGCCAAACGTCTTTACTCCTACAACTTTTTGTCCAGTTGACAGATTTGAATTTTTTCTTTTACTATGGATTATACCAAGACGACTGAGCGATTACACAGACGTTACTTCAAAGTGTTTTAGTGTTACTCTAGGGGAGTTAAATAGTGAAAATTGTTACGTTTATATAGTGCATTTGTGCCTCCAATGTAGCACTGGGCAATCAATCACCTTTTAAAGGAGATGGAGGTTCAGTTATGTGTAATAGTCAATGATCAGCTTGGGTGTTTTTAATGGAGACGTCTACCGCAGATTTTTGAAAATAAAAATGCAAGATAAATCAATATGAAGTAATTTATTTTTTTGACATCACATATCAACTTTACAACATTTGATGACCAGCGTGTCCCCCCCTACTCTAATGGACTTGAAGAAAATATCTGTGAATGTATTTACAGTATCCTACTTATAACAGTTTCCCTTGACAAACCTTGAAGCCGCAGTGAGAGCCAGAGTGGGTCCTGGGTTTGTAGTTTTGTGACGCGCTGGGAGGTTATTCCAAACAAATACGCTGAGATCCAACGTGCATTTTGTGGTGATTTATAGCCAACCACACACACATCAGCAGCGCAGCAGAGAAGAAAGAACATGGATGGATACAGCAGATTATGGTGAGATGAGTAAATGGAGGTAAAACTGGCGGAGAAAATGGCAGTAGAGGTGAAACTGACAGTCATCTAAAATTACGGCTACCTGGCCCTGACTCTCAACACCTGTGCCAGAGGTGTGTGCCGCCTTTACACACATACATGCCCCGCCCCCTCTGCTCCCAACCAATCACACACATGCAGCAAACGCACAGTGCACGCTTTTCCTGTCTCCTACACTACTATTTATTTTTAGCTTTGGATATGTCTGCACTTCTGTCCTAAACACATAGACTGTATGACCGAAGTGGATTAAGGAAGTGTGATGTCACCCATAGTGTTCGGCTCCAGCTAAATGAAGCTCATCGAGTCTCGCAGTTATATCGGCCAATCTGCAACCAGGCATCATATTTGGAAATCTGAACACAGAACCAAAGAGCCACTCAGGAGCGACGTGGTTGCAATTACACGTCTCTTCTCTTCCGCTACTTTGGCAGTGGGTGGGAACTTAGCTACGAAGCTGTCAGCCAAGGTGTTACTACTGCTAACAGGAGTGACCTCAGGGAGAGCAAGCACCAGCGTGGATGAAGCGCCACTTCCTCTTGTGCGTGGCTGTCATCAGACTCAGCAGAATATGATTTTCTTTTAGGGGACATTTTTGTTCAGGCTTTCTCAGATGTCTTTTAAATGACCATAATGTTGAAATGGTACAGGAGTAGTAGATACTGGTACACAAGCCTAGAGTGCCCTCGCGACTTATCAGTTGACAAATTCAATATTTTTATAGTTTCACAAATAAGTCGCATCTGAGTATAAGTCGCACCCCGGGCAAACTATGAAAAAAAGTGTATACAGTATATGAACCACATTGAAAACACTTAGACTAGCATGTGTGATTAAAATAACAAAAATACGGATGATATACAGACAAACTGGCAAAACCAAAAACCTTCTGTACGCTCTGGGTCTCTTCCATATACCCCTGCTCTGTACCACTCTTTGGGAACCACTGGCCTAGATGACACAGGTAAATTAAATTGATGTGACAGTCGATAATATCAGTGGACTTCTGATGTTGCTCCACAATTTCTGACATAGTAGTTTTTACATACTGCCCAGAACAGCATCATATTCATACTACAGTCTGTACTTTTAGCTGTCAAAAGCCTTTGTCTGTTTAACTACAGTTTAGCCACAATTGTTTGGCCCAACATCTTTATAAATGTATCCTGAATCAACACTTTTTGAATGATATTCCATGAGGCAGAACTGAAATGAACAATTCTTGGGCAGGTCAAAGTTGATTGGATCCAGTTAGATCTAGACCAATTTTGACAATGTGGCTCAGGACAGTGTGGAAAATGGAAATAGCACATGTATTACATTTAAAAAGGTTATTGGATTCTGAAATTCAATTTGAAAAGAATATCAAATCGTTCTTCTTTTGGTTTGCACTGGGAGCAACTGTGGAAAGTATGTACCACACTGTAATATAGTGCAGGTGGAAACTCAGGTTGGTTCATTGAGTGGTTCATTCAGTTTTATTAATGTCTGTCAACAGTTTTCAATATTCTACAAAAATTTATTTAAAAAAGTACTTGGTGAACTTCAGCTGAAGACCAGGGGTAAGAACAAAACACGACTATAGTGAGTAGTATTCAGTTACATTTACTTGTGTACATTTACTAATGCAGTTTTACATAATAGACAACTTTAGTAGTAGTTTTCAGACATCATACTTTAACTTCTACTTGAGTATTATACATTTACTAGTCTAAAAGCTTTGGTAACTCTTCACACATAAGTCTACAAGTTTTATATGAAATTCGAAATATTTATTAGTTATTATTATTAGTTTTATTAGTTATTTAGTTTTATATTGAAATTTCGATATGAAATGATTTGAACATGTTTCTTATTCTCTGCCTTCAGATATGATGTAGTTTTTTTATGATTTGGCCTATCTTTGGAAAATACCACGTTTTGTGCATTATTTAATTATTTTGTGTCTATTAAATCCATTTACATTAAAGGTACAGTACGTAACCTTCTTGAGGTGGCACATCACCTGCAGGATTCAATGGAGATAGAAACTTAAAACTATACATTGAAACATTCTCTGTGGAAATAAATATGTTTTATGCAACGCCGTGGAAGATTATAGCCAAAGGTTCAATTTTCCATGGGAACAAGCACATGGACGCCCTCCTCCAGGCCAGATCAGGCAAGGTTTGTGGAGATGCAAGCCCGCTCAGTAAGGATGCATGTTTTTCTATGTTTTTAACTACAAAAAACACAACCAAAAAGTATGCTTTTATTGTAGCCTGTTTTGGCTATAAAGTTACACACTGTGACATTATTTTGTGTGGTTTCTTGGACCACAGCTTTATTCTTCTACTTGAGTGACTTTATTTTGAAGTAACAACAGTTTCTGAGAATGGAAGCTCAAAAGCAGGAAAGTATACTAAAACATGCATGAATACAACTCTGAGTGATTCAATAGTGAGAAAGAATATTAACTTGGATATTGCATGATGATTTTGGTTTATTTGTGTATTTTAAGATCCTTTTTTTGATATAGTTTTTACATCCCAAAAATGAGGTATTCTCACAGACCTGTCAAATTGGTCACTACTGTCTTGTGCCTATTGGCTATTTGAACCCTTCGCTTGGTTTCCTCTTTTATGTTCTCTTAAAGCGGTGAAATAAATCAAGCTTTGTTTTTTTTGTTTTTTTCTTTCTTTGTGAAATCTGATCCAGGCTTAAGCAGCACAGGTGTGTAAAGTGATAGATGCGTCCGTCTCACTAGAACGCCCACAGATTTAACCAAGTCTTAGCCACAGCCACATTCTACCCTAATGAGCCCCAAGACAAATGATCCGAAAGGGCCATTCTTCAAGCCCGGGTTAAGGCTGTGGACGTCGGGTTTACTTAAGACCAAAGCCAGAGTCACAAAGGAGCAGACAGGAGCACGGCCACATTACAGCACCGGAGGTATTGTTCTTAGATAACATGAGAAGTATAGGGCGAGCTTTGGTGAGGGAATACCGGATGATAAATGACAATGTGTAAAATGGAACAATTGTGTGATATAGTAACTTCAAATGATTTTTTTTTAAATAAAATTCTGACACAAAAACTCAAGGTCTGAACACAATCCAATGCTTGTACTTTAACCTTCATACATGAAACTATAGCTTTAGTTACCTTTACTGTTTTTATTTTTGTACAATATCATAAAACCAAAATATATACAGTGTTTCTCCAGCAAAGCACTCCAGAGTTTTCAGTGATATTTGTGAATTCCAAACTTCATTACTGGCTCTGAGACTGGAGCAAATGCAGAGCAGCGCTGTGGTTTGGGCAGAAACCAAAGGTGAAGCATCTAAACAAACCAAAACAAACATGGTGACGCTGATTGAAATACTTTGGTCTAGTTGAGTTTTGACTATTTTGAAAAACAGAGGGAATTTTGATTTGGACTGTGAAAAAGAAAGAAAAACTTTCAGACAAACACTACAGCAGAACAAGCCGAGAAATCAAACTTTTCTTACATCCAGTTGAGAGAAAAACACATCCATCCACAAATGCACAAAGTGTTTCCCTCTGGATGTTTTTCAAAAACAAAATGTCCCTGTATTTCCTCTAAAATAGGCTGAAGTAAAAACTACAGTGCTGCTCTGTGTTTGGTCTGAGAATCTGATGGCCCGGGCCAGAGCCTGGGAAGATGGATTCTGGAGAGTTTGTGAGTTCATCTTGCTGTACAAAGTTACAATAAAGCCAATACTGAATCAATGTGAAATTCAATGGAGAACACAGGACGGCTGATGACATAGACTGGGAATGTTAATACAGTTTTCTTAATATAATCACTGTGTTGTCTGCATCAGCCTACAAAAGAGACTTTTGACTTTGGGGAGCCAGGGGAAGGTTTGGTGTAGTCTGTGATATGAGTCTCCTTGGTTTGTACTGTATCTACTGCATCATCAGATGTAGAACACACTTGTCTTGTGTTTGACTGTGCCCAGCCCTGTGCCAGGTGGCAGTGGAAGTTGGCGTGTCACCTCTGGTATTCCTCTGTTTGAGTCTATGTGCACATGCAGGTGGCATGTTGAGCTTATCTGGACTGGCCTTCAGGGAGATTGTAGTAGCACATGCAGGTATTACTCTTTCCTGTTCCTAATGCTTCTTGAGCCACGTGGCGTGAGACAGTAATCACCAAATAGTGAGTACTACCACTGCACACAATACTACGTGTACAGTAGTCCTATGTGTGGACATCTGTCAGAGAGATGTAGGTCACTGTCCCTCGTGTCTCTGCTCTGATTAAAACACAACCTCTGCCCTCTCCACAAGTCAGTCTGTGCATGTTACACAACTCTTTGTACTATGCAGCTCTTTCTCTGATTAAAAAAACAAAACAAAAACAACTTATATGTACAGTTAAAACCTGACTTGAAGAATATTCATCTTTATCTTTATGAAATGTATGATGACATTTTTTCATTCAAATGTTTAATCACCGATAATTCCATAATGCCCGCTCACAGTAAGGCGTTCAAGCTTTTATTTCAGTCGATTGTTAGCTAAAAAGTTCAATTTTGTTACGTATACCTTTAAGTAGATTAACGTCAAATATAAACTTCAAATGTAGAAGTGAATACATGGAAAAAGATGACACAATAGCTTTAGTTTTAAGTCAATCTGTCACTTTTTCGCGTTTAAATATCATCATATAGTTATACGTATTTTGCCGTGTGGGGTCAGATATGCGTGATGGGTCAGCCTCCGCAGCCACATACCTTTAAACAGCAGAGCGATGGATTACACAACTGTCAGTGCATCATACAGAACTCACAAGACATGACAGATGGCTATAGTCATTACTACTACCACCTTACCCCCCTCCCTCCTTCCCTCCTTCACCCCCTCTCACCCCTCATTACCCCGGCCCCCATAAGCTCCTTAGACTTTTTCAATGCTTACCACTAATTTAGGTCTTTTCAGCAAAACCATCGTCCTCCAACAGTAAACACATAGGCGTGTCGGAAAACTATACTCCTAATTGAGAGACTATGTGAGTGATGTGTGATCTCGTTCAATGTCAGTATTTTTGTTAATTCAGACATAAAATGAATCTAATATAAAGGTGATTACGTGTAAAGATATGACAAGAAACAGCAGTTGAATGTTAGCAATGGACCATGAATATGTTTTGATGAGTTAACACACAAAAACTAATTACACTTTTTTTTTTTTCAGAAGGGTGCAATTTGTGGATGAGCAAAGCAAAAAAACTTAATAAAATTAGTTAAGTTTGGTAAACCGAGGAAAAACAAGTATTTAATAATAAGATTCTTAACATAAATTCATGTATTTTTGGCAAAGCGATCGTTACAACCATTTTAACAACTTTCAAGGCTGCATCCGACCGAAAATGTACTCCCAATTAATTCAGAGCTATTCTGTAAATCTATTCGTTTAAAGTGGTGCTAACTTTTCTGATTGGGGATCTGCCACTTGCTTGTCTCTAAGGAGATGTTTTTGAACGTTCCAACTTTATGGGTTTTCATTTATTTTTATTTATACAGGAAGACACCGTGTTTAAAATACAGAACAATATCAAAAAAATTACCAAAAAGTAAAAACATACAGGTATACATAAGTCATCTGTATGTAAATAAATAATAATAATAATAATAATAATAATAAACTTAAATAACAATAAGCCACAGCTCCACAGATCTGACTTGTAACTTGATCTGGTGCTTTTTTTGTTTTTTTTTTTGTTTTTTTTGGCTTTTCTCCATGGATATAGAAAAGTCTACTACTGTATGGATATGAACATTCCTTGAACATTCCTCTCAAGGCAATATCTCCATGGAGACAAGCAGGTGGCAGATCCTCCACCCGAAAAGTTACGTAAGGCAGCTTTAAATGGCAAAATATTGGTATGGGTGACATATACATATACATAAAACTAACTCAAAACATACCACTAAACAATTTTTCTTGGTATTTTATTTCAATCAACATTTTTTTCTAGACACTAACTCATTAACTTGTGCCATGTAACTCAAACGACATGTTGTCCTTACAGAAACTCACACTACTCGTAATTGTTGAACTCGTGTGCAGCGTGGCAAGGATTCTTAATGAGTTAGCAAATCCGCTGCTACGACAATGGGACAGGGAGGGGGTGGATTTGGAGGCAGATTTGGGGGCGGGTCCGGTAGCGGGCCGGTGGTTGGCAGGGGCGGCGGTGAAGCGTGACACCTCCTTTTGTATTATAGTGGAAACACGAGCTACGTTCAAAACACTGAGCTACCCCAACCCACCTGAACAGGTAAGAGAAGTTTTATATAAACAAAATTCCAATTGCACTGGAATTTTGAAGTAAGCTGTGGGATTTTTGTAGTTTTTAATGTTATGGGTGTTTGGTTACATAAAGTTTGAAAAAATCACCGCGTTTCAAAAGTTTTCAAAATTGGAATTTGTAAGTTTTGTAGAAATTTCTAACTTTGATTTGCATGTGATTAATGTTTCGTATTTATGCCATTTGGTTTTGCATTGCTGCTATAACTGTTTCATTGCTGCTATAACTGTTTAACGTTTGCTTCTCAAAAAAAAATTAAAAAAAATCTGACTGCCTATAAAAGTGTAATGTCAACTTTTCCATTTAAGTATTTATATGAATGAATTACACATGAATTACACATTTTCGTAAGGTCATTTAAATCTAATATTTGCTTCAAATCAACACAAAAATAAATAAATAAATGGGAAAATATGACATAACACATTTATTTAAAGTCATGATAGACGGGTACATACTCATTATTGCAAATTGTTAGTAAAATATTGTAGTTTTTACGATGGAGAGTAGAGATTAGTGGATATTAGGGAACGAGTCGGCTCTTTTGAACACTTCCTTAACGCAAATGGTTGGAACCGGGTCTCAGTTTTTTAAAAGAACCAAATCTTTTTATTTCTAAGTCCAGTCTCCTGCACAGTTTGAACCATTTTAAACCCATTTCTCTCTGTGATTACTTCGTAGTTACATGAGTTCTCACATTGGCGTCTGTCATATACATAAATACAGAAAGAGCCAGCCTTGTGAACGGCTCTTTGAAGTGAACTGATCCAGAAAAGAGCTGAACGTCCCATTAGATATTTTTCAGTCGCGTACATTAAATAGCACTGATACTTTAGATTGTCACGTCTTATAGGAAAAGGTGTTTTTTTTAGTTTTACGTTTTGTAATAGCTAGTTAAAATGAATCTTTTTTTGTCTCATTTGTCCTTTTATTGCTTGCGATAGTGCACTTCTTTCATAGTTTGGATTTTGTGTGGACTTTGTTGTTGAGGAAATACTTCTTAAGACTTTTTAAGAGATGAATTGGTGAATTGGGTATAGAGATTAGCTATACAATAATTCAACATAACAAAACCCCAAATTGTACAAGTTCTTTCCTTATAAAATCGTCTAAACCATACAACTTCTTTCTACTTGCTTTTATAAGTCTTAAAAGCACATCATTCACTCTCTTATTTTCCGAGGACACATCTTATTCCTTACATTTCCTCTTCGGCGTAGCAGCTTAATCCTTGAACGCAGTGGGAAAACGTTTCATGTCTCGGCATTAAGAGGATCCGACCCAGATATGTGGACTTTGAAGACGAGGCAAGGCTGTCCGCAGACTCATGGAATATTGATACTGTCATGTTTACCCATCAACCCACTTTTTCCTCAGCCAATCGGATTTTGGAACAAATTTTTCCTAGTTTTTCCCAGTTTAACTATTGATTAAAAAAAAAAAAAAAAAAAAAAACTTCCTGGTTCGAACATGGATAGCAGATATGATATATGTAGAGATGCTTCCTTAACTGTTACCTAGCAACCACATTATAAACAGGGAACAAAGTTTGTCTAATTTATGCAATAGTTATTATTGTGTTAAACTGAAAACATATCTTCCATACGTGTGCATTTTCGGTGCATTTTGGAAGGAATTTTGAGTATGATGACATAAATGTGTGTTTGCTTTCTTTTTTTTTTGCTTTCTTATCACCTTTCCATCACAAGCTATCCCTTTACTGGTGTAAAATTATGATACATATTTAGCATAGGCAATTTTCCACCAACAAGAAGCAATAATTAGGAAAATATAAAAACCTGATATGCACTTTTAAGGTCCTATATTACACAAAATGCATTCTTGTGAACTTTAAGACGTGTTATAATGTTGTTACCTCCTCAAAAATATACCTAGAGTTGTGTTTTGTTTCATTCACACATCCTACCCTGTTAGTCTGTGTACATCTCCAAAGCTCAAAATGCTCTGTTCCACCTTGTGATGTCATGAATTGGTAGTTTTCACGTTAACAGCTACTTTTACCTTTAGCTCAGTAGAGATTGGTAATCCCAGGGCTCAAATGATCTCTACTGAAGGTGCACGGAGTTTAAAAACACAGCGGAGCACTTCCTGTATTACCACATGACATCATAAAGTGGAACAGAGCGTTTTCCATTTGAGAGAAGAACTCAGTCTAAATATGCAGGGTTTGTGTGTTAAACATGTGAATGAAACAAAACACAACTCCTGCTGTGTTTTTGATGAGGAAACAATGATATAACATCAATCAGAAAATAGCGTAATGTGGGCCCTTTAAGTCAAGATTCAAGATTCAAACCTATATATAGGATTATTATTTTGCTAAGAAGACCTTGTTGTATTTTCTGCATCCCTCTGCTCTTCTTCATCTATTCGTTCATAGCTTTATTTGCGGTGTAAACTCACTGACATGCCTCAGAATGCTTCAGAATGTGCTGGTAATTGGCCATTGATTTCTGGTGCAGGTCTCAATCAATAGAGCGTAAACAGCACAATGTCATTGCAGCTGGAGGTACCGTAAAGATATATTGTTTTGCAGCAACCAGGATGTTTTGGACATCTTCATTGTCTTTATACAGTAAAAATAGGCTATGGTGTGATTTTTATCTCCAGTGAAACATGGTGGACTTAAATTTTAGAGTTTTTAAAAATGACCTCTATTCTGTACATCTGTTTCTTCTGGGCTACTGATTTTTACCGTCTTAAACACATTTTAATTGCTCACCCCTGGTTTATAAGCACTTTTCAAAACTTTCAGACACCAGAGCATGGTTTGCCAACAACAACTAGCATGCTAACAACACACCAGCCTTATTTCTTTTATAATTAGACGCAGGCAGCACACGGTAAGAATAAGTACATATTTAGACATTGTATTCTGATTACACATGTCTCCAATACTTTACAAAGATGAGCGTGTGAACACCCATTGTATCGACCCAAATACAGATGGGCATGATTGACAGGTGGATTAGCCAATCAGGTACACACACGGTCTGCCCGTATATAAAAAAATAAAAAAATAAAAAATACAGCTGCTTACGAGAAAAAACGAAAGGAGAAAAATATCACAGGGAACTGAAAAACATCACATTTCTGCAGAATTAATGAGCAAACACTCAAACTGTTAATCTGAGGTGAGAGAAATTTGATCCTGTTCAAAATGAGCTCCTGTGGGTAACATGCGTCACTGAAATAAACTAATGTGATTACACGGGACTGTCTGAATCTGTCTGACTGTCAAGGTGGAATGAAAAGATTCTAAGCGGAGAGAGATATTCCTCTGTACAAAAACAAAAAAAAAAAATACAGAGATATCAGTCTAAACTCACAAGGCAATTATTGTATCATCTATTTTTTTTAAATGGTCACAATTTTATATAGCAATTTTCCACCTTCAAGCCACTCAAAGCGTTTTACATCAAGAAACCACTCACTCATTCACAAACACATTCAGACACCAGGGTACGCAGACACTTGAAGCGAGATGGGTTAAGTGTCTTGCTCAAGAATACAACAGCAGTATTCATCTGTAGGAGCTTGATTCGCACCACCAACCTGTGAGTCAGTAGACCTTACCGCTCTACGAATGAGGTTTTATGTCACGAGCGGGAATCAAACTCACAACCTTGGATCCGTGGACACACACCCTTTGGATCAGTGCGCAAATGCTACCAACTGAGCTGCTGTCGCCCAATGCTATTTCCGTCTAGAATATACCTGTCCTTTAGCTCTCTCTTTCTTCCTCGCAGACACGTCAGCTCATTCAGGTGAATTGATAAATCGCCCCTAGCAACCGATGCAGGAGTCAATGACAGACATAAGACACTATCGTTTTCCCAATGGAGCCTCTTAATCGAGCATTGATCTGCAAGCGCACAGTGGAGTGGGCTTATACCTGGACAATATAATGTCAAGGGTGGAGGAGACAAGGAGATAGGAGCTAGGAGGTATGAGCTAGGGGGTCAGTGTTATATAGCTCATCAAAATTCATGGCGTGCTTTGGGGTGACAGTGAGTCCCAGTCCATATGCGATTGTAAAATGAAAAAGATCGGGGGAAAATTGAATTATCATTTCAATCTGAGCTATTCCTGAGCTGTAAAATGGGGACAGAGAGGTAAGGGAAGGCAAGTATAGCACAATTCGTACAAAGAGTAATTCAAAGAGGTTTACGGGATAAGAAAGACGTTAAAATTACAATACAAACAAATCAAAATATAAGCACAGCTAAACAGAACCATTTGGATTTGCCTGGATTTACATTGTCAAAGTAGAGGCCTGTCTCTCATCTTCAGGTTTTAGCTGCATAAAACTGAAACGCTGATTCTCCATGTTTAGTCCTGACTCTGGACATCAGCAGGAGGCCGGTCCCTGAAGTCCTCAGAGTGTGAGATGGTTCATGTGGCACTAACATGTGGGAGATGTATTCAAAGAGTAGGCAAAGATGAAGAGGGTTGAAGCATTTAAAAAAAAAGAGAAAAAAACCCATAAAAATGAAGATTTTTCTGATCTTTGCTCCAAGAGTTTTAATGAGCAGAGCAGTGTGGAGGGAATTTGATTGCAGCAGTGGCTTTGGTCAAAGTAGTATTACCAGAGAGATTAACATTTGCATAGGTCAATAGTTCTCAAAGTTTTCACACAAGTATCACCTATGAAAGTCTTAGTACCACCAGATCTAAACCAGGTCTAACAGAGATCTATTTTAAAGCTAAATTAGAACTAAACTGGGACTAAAATAGCGATGTGTGGATTGATACCAGATATTGTAAATACAGGTCAGATCTGTGGAGAGGCGATCCTGCTTCCTTTAAAGTGCATATGACAGATCAGACTACTAATTCCACTAAAGCAGTTAACATAAGTATGTGTGATTTAACTAAAAATCAACATGTAAAATGCTAAAAAATGCCTTCCTTGTGGTAAATTGTCCCTGTAGTTTGGATGGAATTTTCTGTGTTGATGGCACAGGTAGAAGTTCTTCATTTGTGTACTTTTTTGCTCAAGTTTTTATCCTCAAAAACTGCACTTAACTGATGTAAAACTATAAGTATTTCCCAGAGGTGCTATCCCACCAAACCAATTAGAAAAATATGAAACCCTATCATATGTACTTTAATTAAACATGTTTTATGTGTGCGTATTTCCATGACTTGCTTATATTTAAACATATCATCCACAGTCTCTCTTCAGGACATATATGATCACACATTTGAACGTATCTCTTGGCTCTTCTATGTTTTCACTTTGGCACCCGGCTTCTAATTGAATTCCGCTCACACTAACTCCATCTTTGCTGCCAGCTAGGCCCGCTTATCTCCGTTCAGCCAATAAGTGCCCGTAAAAACACATGTCAAAAGGTGGAATGGATTTGCGCGGTGTTTTTGGCTGGGTAAGGTTTGGATTTAGAGAGATGGGAGATAGACAAATGATGTTTTGGTTGTTGGACTCCTTGTGGGTAACAAGCCGGAGGAGTATTGAAAAAGTTGGATAAAGTGGTTGTTGTTGTCGGAAGCTTGAGATAGCATATGTTTTTTGTTGCAAGTTTGAGGTACAAAATGTTGCCAAGGTTTTAATGTGCATTTGTAGTTATGATAAAACATGTATAGTGTAGACCAGGCCCATTCAAAACATTCTGATCTGGTTCATGGCCGATCTACCATTTTTCCCCCCTTGTTTGTTTAGCCTTGGTTTAAATTTAGTTCAAATGTGTTTCATTACTGGCTTGGGCCTTTGGTAATTCAATGTTTTCGCTTTTCTGTACATAGCAGTTGCTGTTATATTATCATTATTGAAATAAATCTAGATATTTTGTGCATCTCCAGATTTTGTTAAAAGTGGTGGTGCATCCCACACCTATGTGGCCCTGGGGCCAAAGCTACAATCATATAATAATCTCGCCCTGAGGAAAATGAACTTGAATAGCCCTGGGCTTTTGAACGAATAATCCAGCTTCAAGGAGATGATGTATCTTGCTCAGGGGCACAAAAGCAGATGTACTGTCTAAAGGTTGGCTGGGTTGAGTGGGATGAGAGGATAGCTGGTTCAAATTGCACCTTAATAAATGGAAATAATTCATACATGCCTCAAAGAACCTCCTCAACTCAGGCAGAAAACACATTCATAGCCCCAAGGCAAAGTGTCTTGCCCAAGGGTACAACAGCAGTTTATATTACCCAATAAATACTTACATTCTTGCAGATGTTATGGCTTTGTCTGGAATACTATAAACTATAAACTAAATCTATCTCCATGGAGACAAGCAGCTGATGCAGCTCTGCAAACTTACAGGTCACATCTGTGGAGAAGCGGGCCTGCACACAGTAAAAATATATATACTTTTCCCATTTTGAGCTTTAAAAAAACTGCCATGGTTAGTTCACTGTCACACTTGACTTTTTTGGCCTGAAATTTTAAAGGGTAATAAATAAATAAATAATAATAATTATATATATATATATATATATATATATATATATATATATATATATATATATATATATATATATATATATATATATAGATAGATAGATAGATAGATAGATAGATAGATAGATAGATAGATAGATAGATATAGATATAGTAATCTACATATAAAAATAGGTAAAAACAATTAATAAAATAAATCAGTACTTTAGATTTTATTGTTTGTTTGTTTATTTTTTTACATTTTAATTCTTCATCATCATTAGCATTGAGTGAGCTACCTAGCATGCTGCTGTGGACAGAGCCTATTGAATAAATATATGGTAGACATTTAATGCCATACTGTGGAACATACCAATTCAAGCAGTAACATCTATGTGAAGATAAGCAAGTGGCAGATCCTCCACCAGAAAATAAGTTACTTTGTAGCTATTTCAAATATACATCCTCAAATAGGGCCTTCATAAATGCATTACACACTGTAGAGGACAGGTGTCAGATTACACTTAAAATCCACTTTTCAGCATATTTGTTCAGATGTGTGTACAATCTGTAGAACAAGGTGAGACTATATGTCTTTGACACGTGCATGCTGTCTGCTCTGTCTGATCCCGGGGTAGGGGGGCTTAAGGGGGCTGGGTGCTGTGTTAGCCTGTCTGCGGACAGGATTATGAGGGGGTCCTGGAGGTGACAGCGGCTGGCCCCGAGTACACACGCAAACAAAGGCTTTGGAGAGGCCTAATTTACAACACACTGTCCCACATGTGTCAATAGAGGCCTATGGCAGGTCGAACACTGTTAAAGAGCCATTAGAGAAAGAACTGGTTTAAGATGATGAATTCATAATATATATTTCTACTACTTAATTAAGGAGTTAGGATTAGGGCATTAATTACTAAGTAGTTATCATGCCTGAACCATTGTTAATAATAAACTATTTATTAATTATGTAATCGTGCCCATTTTTCAGTTTCAGTAGTTTTCATTTGCACACAGTTAGCACATTATAACATAACAAACAGTTATTTTTGACCTTTGGGTAATGTTGAAAATCATTTTTTGTTAATTTTAATGTTGTATGTGTTAATTTGTTTCAGAATGTTTCAGACATTTCTGACTGGTTTCAATTATCTGCTAAAAAGTGTTTGTGGTTTAATTATTATTATTCATTCCCAATCTGCAGTTAAATTAGCATAAACTACTCAAAACAGGTAAATATTCAGAATGGCAGTAATTTCAAATATGTTTTTTTGTTTTTGCACAGTGCAGGATTACACTTAAACATTTACACTATAACATTTACTGAACCTACATAAAACCATGATCCCTTTACACATAAACACAAACACAGCAAAGCGCTAATATTCCCTATCCTTTTAACTTCTCTAGACACTACTGTATCTAGCAAACACATAGCTCGCCTGTGTAATCCAATAGACTTTTCCATATGGCACGGCGTAAAAGCATCGCCCCATAGAGTTAGCCAATTTCATTAACATTTTGTGGTTTTAAACATCCAGATTAGCGCTTATCCTCCTGTTTTCAAGCTCAAAATGGAAGCTAGGATGCAGGCTCATTACAGAGATGGGATACAAGAGATACTCGTGTCTTATCCGATTGCAGGCTAGGTTTTGGCAGACTGTGTTAATGGACTTGAAGAAGCACTAGCCAGAATAATAAAGGATAGGGGTTAGCTAATTAGGATTTAATTAGTAATGGGTTTCAATGATCTGTGGAGGCTGCATGGGTGGTGCTTTGGTAACTGTACTGTAGATATGTTTTGTTAGGAGTTGGAAGGAAACCCACCCCCACACGGTCCAGAATTCAAACCCATGACCCTTTTGCTTGTAATGCATGTTTTTCATTACTAAATAGTGTTGTTCTGATACTCGATTTTGATACTAAGGAATAGAATCGATACTCAAAACTGATTCCGATAACAAAAAAACTCTTTATTTAGACAAAAAATAAACATTAAATAGTAGTACTTTCTTTTATATTCCCATGTGGCTTTATATTTGTGTATCTTAGTGGTCCATGGGTGTATACTAGTCTATGTGTCTTATACTTGTTCTAATACAGCTCAAGGTCATTCTAAAACTATTCAGAAAAGCTTCATTTCTGTCCTGTGAACGTGACTTTTTTAGCATCAATACTTGCTCAAATGATTATCTAGTTTTAACATCGATTAGTATCTTGTTTTGATAATTGTAAATGTTATCTGGACTATACAGACTGAAAAACACAAAAACAAAAAGACCTTTTATAGCAAAGACAGAGGCATTATTATCGTAAATGAAAATGTCAATCGAAAAAGAATATACAATTTCTACAATTAATACACTTTATTTGTATATTGTCTATCTAGAACCCTTCAGTCACCATATTTCAACCTTTGTTTGGTTGATAATGTATTCAACGTACAAAAGAAATAATCGTTTCAGTAGTTGATTAATTGGAAAAATGAATCACTGACACGTCCACAGTTAAAATACTCGTTAGTAGCAGATTTGGGTAATTCACTGATCTGTTCATGTTTAGAACAGCTGCGCACACAGCCTGGAAGTGATATTAACATTCAATCCCATTCATTTTATTAGGACAGCAAACTAAAATCATTTGTTGACAACGCAAATGCATGTTTTTTTGATGATGTTCTTGAGTTAGAATCTAACTTCCAGCTATTATCTTTCTATAGCTCACTAATGTTCGTAGGTGCTTGATGAAATAAAACAAAAATGTCATTGTCAAACTGCTGTGGATATATCCTTGCAGTAGTTTGACCCGCATAACATTAGATTTAAGCAATGTTTACGTGGTCGCTAGCATGTACGCTAATTTCAGTGCTAATTGCTACGTCAATAAACTTCACGAAACACTTCCTCATGTAGTATGGTTTTCTAACGAGGCTCTGGTGTACCTCGTGTGTGGTTGAGTGATTGTCAGTCGCTAAAAACATCCCTGGTTTTTCATAATTTATGATGTTTGGAGGCTAACGCTAACGAGCCAAAGAATTAAGCTGTACCAGGCTTTAGAATGTATGTGTTCTGTTTACAAACACTAATATACAAGACAGAGAGAAGCGTGGGCAGTTTTGGAGATGAGCAAAAAAGTTGCATAGTGTCACAATAACGCAGTAAATACAAACGTTTTATTGGTATTAATTCACGTTATTCCGGAAGTTGCCATGGGATTGTATTGGGGTTGTATTATTTTGCATGGGGAGGCCGATCTTGACACCAAACAAGTTCTATACATAGGACTAAGTGCGCGCAACATCACCCATAGCGTTCGGCTCTAGTCAAATGAAACTCATCGAGGCTAGAGCAGTTACAGGGGCCAATTTGGATCCGAGTTTCATATTTGGAATTCCGACCGTGAGTATCTTAGTAACCAGAGTCAATCCGAAGCCAGGCTATTGAAGATGACACCCATTCCTGACCACAACGCTGGTTCAGCAGGGAGCGGGCGCTTAGCAACGCTGTCAATCAAATCAGTTGCTAACGCTAGCGGGAGCAACATCAGGGAAAGAAGGCGCCTGATTTGTCTGTTATTAATGTTCATATCTGAAATAAAAACACCAGGACCATGTAGAGCGGGTTGATACAAACCTTTAAGACCAAAGTGACGAACCTGACAGAAGCAGGTTTGTAAAGAGGGGTGTTTTTCAATAGAAAGTGAATTTGAGCTAGAAGCGTGCTCATGTTCACTTCCTATTTAGAACATGGCAGCTAGGGCGAACATTGGACATTTTAGACAAATCAACATACTTTATAATATTTTAGCTGCGAAACGTTTCTCAAATTCTCCATTTAAATAAAAGTGGGTAATTTTAGGTTGAATTCCGTTAGCTAGTACCCATCCATACGTTAGCTCCAGTGCATTTCCAAACATCACAAATTATAAAAAAGCAGGTCTGTTTTGGAAATTGACAACCACAGAACTACACGTGAGGAACACCAGAGCTTCTTTAGACGAGATTAGTATGTTTTGCTTAAATTAACATTAGCGATTAGTGCCGAAATTTGCGTACACGCTAACGGCCCATTGCACCAAAAAATATAACGGGTTTGACAATTTCATTTTCGTGTTATTTCACATACTTTAGTGAACTTTAGAAACCTGAGCTGAACGTTGGACTGATTTTACTTGTTGGCAAATGTAAAAAAAACGTAAAAAACACAACCATTTCTCTGCTAAATGTAAAAAAATAAGGTTTTAATTTGCTGTCCTGTTAAAGCCATAGTATGTAGTATGTTTTGTTTTTGGTTTTTTTTAATTGGTAGTGTTTATAGCACTAAAAAAAACTTTGAAAAACTTACGTCCTTACTCTGATTTGGCTCGGGAGGGTCTATAGGCTACCCACAAGTTTTTAATCATCCTGGTTTAGAATATATTACTCATTTTGAAAAACCATTCTATGCAATTATGGAGTTGTGAATGACAAACAGCCCGTCTATACCGTAATCTGATCTCTGTAATAACATTCCAAGCAGAGTCGGGCATATTGTGAGTTTGCATGTTCACAAACCGTTGAGCAATACCTGACCCTAGCCTTCAGAGGGCTTAACCTTTGACCCCTGTGCGATCAGTTACTTCCATCTGTCCCTCTGTCTCCTCACGCACCGGGTCATAGTGTCATGTCAGGCTGCTACTATTGCTAGTGTTACGAACAAGACCACCCTAAACTCATTCTTGACCAAAACAGAAATTGTCCGTCCTTCAGTGCCAGTGGGATTAGACCCGACAGGAGCAGTGGGCAGGTGCTGGCTGGGACCCTTCTCCACAGCTTGAGTTGAGTCAAAACAGTTCTGTTTAGTTGTGCATATGACTGAAAGTGTGCATTTTTCTTCTCTAATGCTAATTTTATGATGATTATTTGTGATTATTTATGTTTTGATTTGTTTCTTTGTTTTTTTGATTGATTTCTTTCTCTGTAAAGCATTTTGAATTACCTTGTGTACAAATTGTGCTATACAAATAAACTTGCCTTGCCAAATGTACAAAGAAATACTAAACTGTCTTGTCTCCATGGAGATGTTATCACTTTTCCTTGTGTGTATCAAGGCATTGAACTTTAACTTAAACTTTACCTGAAACTCTATCCCCATGGAAACAAGAAGATGACTCAGGGTGATAAGTTGTTTATGGTATTTTTGGCATAAAAATGATCAGTTTTGGACAAATTTAAAGGTGCACTTTGAAACCTTTATGGTATAGGATCTGTATGTTTCTATGGCGACATTATTGCTTTGACTGGAATGTTCCACAATATAGCATTAAATTGATCTATCTCCATAGAGATTCAGCAAAAAATGAGCTTTTTCTGGGGGTATGAGCTTTTTCTGGGACATATTTTTATGTATAAAAGATAGATATGTTTATTTCTACACAGTGGAACAGTCCAAGCAAGACAGGAACATCTTCAAAAGACGAGCAGGGGACCCTCCACCAGAAAATTTACATAGTGTACCTTTAAAGAACCCATATTAAGCTGTTCTGATCTATGTTATAATGTCGTTTTCTCATTAGAAACAGACCTGGAGTTGAGTTTTGTTTCATTCACACGTTTAACACACAAACCCTACATATTTAGGCTATGTAATCTAAAATATCTGAGAACCCTAAATCATAAATACAAGTGGTGAATCCTCTACAAGGAAGTAGTGCACTTTTAAAGATACTATGTGATCCTTTCTCAGTTGAGTTTTGTTTTTGATAACAGCAGAGGCCTATTTACATATAGTATCTAATGCTTTTCATACATATAGCCACATAAATAATCACAGTATGCACAATGCACCATAATTATCAAATCAGTGTTGAAACGCCTGAAAGCATTTTAATTATGTTCAATTAAATTTGATTAACTTAATTCAATTGGGTTTCTTTTGTGTAATCAAGTGGAAAAAAACAATTAAATAAGAACAGTAATCAAGCATCCTTTATGAGGTCTTCAGGGTTGTACCTATTGGACCATCTCTCTCCTTCCATAGAGGACAAGCAGATTTTGAATTGACTTTGTATCGAATAGAATAAAAGATACAAAAAGAAAAGGCAAAACATGTTACATTAAAAGACTTACTTGATTTTGAACTATGAGTGAAAAACACGCCCACTTTGTCCGATCTCTCATTGCCAACCATGGCAGAAACGAGCAGATAGTTGTTGCTTCCTGATGGTTCTCACCCAGTCACATTCCTAGAATAAAATGTATAGGCAACATCAGGTTCGTTCTTTTTCCACAACTGCCAATTTACTGTATGGAGTAAAAGGCATTTTCAGGCCCAAGCCCTAAAATCTGTTGTAGTATTTTAAATGTGCAATTACACCAGTCACCAACAAAACATTTACAAAAGAACTATGTGTAGCCTGTGGTCTTACTGGGTTCATAAAGGAACCACAATTACAGCTGAACCTGGGTTGCTAACCTGCAGACAAAGGACACATATATGAGAGATCAAGTTGTTTTTTTTTTCCTCATCTTAAGTTTTAAACTAAATGAAAAAAAAAAAAAAAAAATATTTATATATATATATATATATATATATATATATATATATATATATATATATATATATATATATATATATATATATATATATATATATATATATATATATATATATATATATATATATATATATATACTCCCTGAGCTACAGAGGCTGCACTAGCACTGATTTATGTTTGGCTGTTTGGTGCTGGGGTTTAGGTCATGACGATTCAGATCATAGAAAGGCCTTTTAGGTTTAAACTGGATTTCAACACTGAAACTGTCAACTCAAATGAGAGACTCATGCGGCTCATTCTCTGAGATCAATAATGCTAATATTGTTTTGCATATTTTTAAGCACAAGTTTTCATTTGAAAATAAAATGCAATTTAAATATGCCATTTTGAATCATACCCCATCAAAATTTTCTACTAAAAGTAGGATTTGTAAAATTGGACTTCAAGGTTGGACCAGTTTTGAAAAAATTATTTATAGTCAGAGAAATTTAACTAAAAAGCAAACAATAAAACTTAAAAAATTTTTCAATTATCCATCTTACTAGCATTGATGAGCTAACACTCCTGTCAACAGCTCCTCATTACGCTCCATCATAACACCAGACCTCCAGCTGGTGGCTCTGTACCAGGGGGAGGAGATGTGAGCTGATGTTAGCTAGCCGAGCGTCCCTCCAGCGCTTTGCAGATTTAGCGTTAGCGCTTTTGAATCCGTGATGAGTTTAAAGACGTGTGAGGAGCCGAGCGGGCGATTTCAGGATTATCTGCCACCAAAGATAACAGAGTGAACAAAGATAGAACGCTGCAGGCGGAGGAAGCTAAAACAAGCCTTCCAGAGGTTTAATTGGAGAATACACCCCCGGTTACACTGGAATACACTGCAAACAAACAAATAAACAAAAATATATATAACTTAACTTGTCGTAACATAATCTGTGACACCCATGAATCATCATTATTACATATTTTATACATAAATTGCAACATTGATCTAAAATGTCTAAAAATTGGAATAAACTAAGTAGTCATTATCACTCACTATTCTGGAGTTGTCATGCTGATGTATATTTTACAGTGTACGCTGCAGATTGAGCCTGGCTTCAGGGAGGGTTTGGCTTAAAGAAAAGAGGAATGATCCAGTGTAGTGTTTCATAAAGGATTGTTATGGATAAATGTGGGATTGGATGGTGAAAGTGTCATGGGAGTGTGGAGAAGCTGGAGAGGGAAATATTCAAATAAAGCCTGATTGGAGGTCTGACTTCTATATCAAATCTACCGCTTTGTGTGGCCATATTAAATCAGAGGAAGTGTTGGAACGATTTTTGTTTTTGAGGAGATTTAGAGTGGAAATCTAGCCTGGCAGAGTGAGATTTGAGTGCTCTGCTTACACTTTTAAAATTAGATTCAAGAAATATATTTGACAGAGGAAAAAAGTCTTCAACTGTTCACACTTAGTCCAGTTCATTCATTCCAAAACTGTTTTTCAATGGACGACACCTTGTTGACTGAAGTTTTACGTACAACGAATTCTAGAGTGACACATGTACATGCGCCTGTTGGCATTTGGGGAAGATGTCCGAGCTTTTCTTAAAACTTGCTCCATTGCTTTGACACTTTAACCAATCAGGTCAACGTTCCACCTTTGCCCATGCAGCAAGACCCAACTTTTTCGTCCAACTTTTCCGTCAGTGATATATGAAATATAGATCAATAGACAATATATAAAGCCACAGTAGTTCAAGTTTGTATCATGTATATCGAAACCTCTCTTCTGCCAGGCTTTGTACCACCATAGTGAATATTTTATAGCCCTTATATTGAAATTCGGTGAACTCAGGTCACGTATACATACAATACAATCTGCAACTGAAACAAAAATCTAAACGAAAAATTCAGATTATTCAGTTTACAATATGTCTATACACCCAATCTGGTCTGGGAATCTAACCCGAGACCATCTTGCTATAATCACTATGCCACAGTGTCACCGATAACATTTTAATTGAGTTGCATTGCTTTTTAGATGGAGATCAGGGGCCTGTATAACTCTATGGGAGATTCACTGTGTTTGAAAGAAATATCCAAATTTGCAGCACAAATGTTGAGCCTTACCATTACTCATTTGTGAAAACTTCCATAGTCCCCCTTTAAAATCATTCTGATATGCAACAGCTCTCATCATATTTTCATAAAACATGTGGATGTACTTATATGTAGGATGGATGTATTTATATTTTTCAATTAGACATTTTTCAACTTTCTCACTGTAGCGTCGCTGGCACATTTTGAATCGGTTTGTTCAAAGTGTTGATGTCTTTAGCACATCTCCAGGAGAGGGGGGTGAGAGAGGGAGGGCAGGGGTGAGGAGGGTGAGGGGAAGGGGGGAGTTGAAACAGTCAGCCCTCTGTAGCCTGTCTCCTGCTGGACCTGAGTAACACAGTGACCTAGTTAGCTCCAATCTCCGTGCCTCATCCTCCTCCTTGCAGTCGGAAGATATCGGTTTCCTATAGGCTTGATATTTGTATAGTGTTCCATAAAAATAAGAAAAAATGAAATTGCTATATATTTTATGATGTGGCTGGATGTTATTTAGGTTTCTCTGAATTCATATAGCGCCTATAATTGTAATCAGTTAAGATTATTTCACAGTATTTATAAAGCATACCACTAGCGACGTATCCTGTATTGTAAAAGCAACTCTTAGGCTCAAAATGAGACTGTGTGCGCTGTTTGCATTTAACTGTAAAGCATTTTTATCCTCGTGAACCTGGAAATAAGGCTGGTGTGCTGTTAACATGCTCGTTCTTGGCTCAATGCAAATCACACAGCTCCCCCGCTGGTGGTTGGGGGCAGATCTTTGGCACACAGTCTTGATCAGTCTCGCTTTGATTGGACTAAGACTGGTCCATGGAGGACTCAAGTCGCTGCTGGTGGCAACTCAGCCAGAGCAGAACAGCGAGGCCACTTCTTCTATATAAATTAACTTTTAAGACTGATTGATTTCCTTATATCTCAAATATACTTTTATTTTCATGTTTCACTTGAATGTCTCTCCTCTCCACTAATCTGACCTCTAACTTGGCCTGGTAGTGTCACCTGCTTGCCCAGGCACAGCAATAAACTCTCAATGGAGACGAGCAGGTGGTAGACACTTCACCAGATGCATAATGCTCCGTTAAAGTGAGAAATAACACCTAAACTCCGCCCACAACCACGTTTCAAATAGAGCTGCTAAACTAGGTAGTACCTGGGGGAGGTGAAGTCTGGGGGTATAAGGAACAGTGTGATTGGTGTAACAGGTGTCCACATTTCAAACTCCGCCCCTACAGCCAGGTGTTTGTAATCAGGAACATCTGGCTGTAATTAAGGCAGTCGTGTGCGATGTCACATAGTACTTGAAACTACAGTCGCTACTGAAAGCAGCACACAATTTGTTTTAGAATAATACACTATGTACTATAATAGCCAAAAAATAAATACTAGGCAATACTATAATAATGCTATAGCCAGTTTAGTAGCAAAAAAGTTGAGTTAGTGTTTAGTTCCACTTTAAGATCAGATTATTTTACGAAAATAACCTAAACGATATACAGTGGTCCCTCGTTTATTGTCAGGGTTACGTTCTAAAAATAAAACCCCTCACCACACACTTTATACACTTTTCTCAGACAGACATTAGCATTTTAAACACTCTCAAAGTTCAAACCTTCATAGGTGCCTTTGCCGGTGCCAGGGAGAAAACTTGCAAACATACAGCACTTCAGAGTCACACTGCGATGGAACATTTATGGAAACTTGACCGCGAAAGGTGAAACGTGTTATAGCGAGGGACAACTGTAATCTATGTAACGGACAAAACTATTCGAATCAATGTAAATCTCATTTCTAGTCACATTAACTCATATTTTTCACTTTCTATGAACACAATAATACCCATTATTACTCCCAAACCCCATCCGAGCTCCCCTTGCCTCCATGTCTGATCCTTCCCATCGCCTTGCATTTGTATGGAGCCTGTTCGCCCCTCTCTTCTCCGAATGTGAGAGAGGGCGGCACTCTACATCATCTGCCAGACGAGCTCCACTTGTGCCAACTCGGGCTCATTCAAACCCCACAAACGCTGCATTATTTAAGCCCAGAAAGGATCGCCTATCCCTCTGCCAGACTGCCGGGCTACTCGCTTCAAAAAGTATATGTTTACTGTTTAGAAGATATGTTTTGAGTGCTACTTAGTTGCGCAAACTCCAAAGTGTGTTCCCGAATGCGTGCCAAGGGATCCGTTTTTGGAGAACCGTGAGCGTGGGAGGCTTTCTGAGGTATTATTAGGCTCTGGTGAAGCTTGAAGATTGTGTTGAAGTGCCTACATGCAGTTGAAGTAGTTTTTTTGCGATACTTAGCAGGATAAATGTGTTTACATAGTAGCGCTGGTGTTAAGTGGTTGGTAAAGCAAGGCCACTTCGGTTAAGTTCACTCGGCTAATGGCCAAGTGATGATGTATGGAAGCCCAGAGGGGACAAGTGTATGAAGGGGAGTTTGACAAAGTGTGCGACAACTCAACTTGCAATCTGAAAGTTTCAAGTGGATTTACTCAGGTTCGTAAACACAATCTATCGTATTTGTAGCTAGCATTCTAGGAGCTGCAGTCCTTTAGTTGTTCGTTTAATCGGTTGATGGTACCTTAGTCATTTTTTTAATAATTGTTTTGCGTGACGTCCTAAGCAGTTACAGTCTTGTGCGTGCAGTTTGGGACAGCTTGGGCCTTTTAGTCGCCAAATCGATCATCACGACATGACTTTAGTCGACCAAGTATTGATCTAGAGCACATATGTCAAACTCATGTGGCCCATCATGTCATTTTATGTGGCCCACGACAAGGTAGATTAAAGGTTATGGCTGCCTTAAAATGTCAGTTTATCAGGAGATGTGCAGTTATACAGCCATATTTTTTACATTTACGGACATGCATATGCAATATTTGTAACCCGAATAAGTAATAAATACAGAAACAAGTTAAAACACACGTTGTTTATTGTATATTACATCTGGCCCTTTGAGGGGAACCATTTTGCTGAAGTGGCCGTCGGTTAAAATGGGTTTGGTACACCTGACCTAGAGGTTAAGACTATCGCCTCACAGCCAGAAGGTCCAGGGTTCTATTAATGGGTTTGACAGGGCCATTTTGTGGAGTGTGCATCTTCTCCGGTCTGAATAGTTGTACAGGTGCTGCGGTTTAAAAAAAGAACAGAGAAAACTTTCAAAAAACATTCTATTATGACAAAAAGCACTTTACCTTCATCAGAACCTACCTGATTTTTCCCCATGTATTTGAGTCAAATGTTGCCCCAGTACAGATACATTGTAAAAACAGCTCCTGTGTGCAATGGGCATCTAATTATAAACCATCTTTTGTCATCCGAGAATCAGTTAATGCACTGTTAGCATGCTAGTTGATGTAAGTAGTTGATGAGCATTGTAAATTTCCTGTGGCTTTGGAACGTTTTTATCGGACTAACACTAAAAAAGCTGACAAGAAAGCTATCCTTCAACTGAGATTGACACATTTTCGTTTGCACCACATCTATATCCCAACCCCTTTCTCTTGGTCATCTGTCATGCTTTGAGTGACAGGTGGGTTTAACCAATCAAAGTGAGGCACGAACTGTCAAGTGAAGCATGGATGTATTTGATTAGCGCAACACCACACTCTAAGCAGTACGTTATCCGCTCTCAAGGCCAAATCAGGACTTGTCTTTGGTCTGCTCCCGCTTGTCTCTTCTCTCTTTCACCTTGGCAGTCACACATTGATGAGGTCATTATGCTCTCAGGCTGTTAAATTGCTGTGACAGGTCGGACCGTATGCTAACGCGATTTAGCCTGTTAGCCCCCGGGCCCAGACACGCAGTCATTTGGCAGAAAGTTATTAAACCTAAAGTTAGCCTGAGTGAGATCAGGTCTGACTATGAGGTAGACAATAGGCTGGTTTATTCAGACGAAATACAGATGTGATACTGTCCATGAGTCATCTCTCTGATCTAATGCTAAATCCTATGAGCTGCTGGGAAGCTGCTGAATCAATGAAAAATGAACGGCCAAAAGTGATATCCAGGTTGAATTACGAATATTTTATCTTGATTTGAGATTTGATGTGACAAGTAAAACGATTTATGAATGCATCAAGACTATTGTACTTTAAGGCGGTGATTTGTACCGTCTTAAAAAGGGAAAAGCAGTTCACTTTAAAATATCTGTAGTGGTTCAAATTTACTCCTTACTTCATCGATTAAATTACTGACCAAATTACTGACCAATCTAATTATTTACAGAAATGAGTTTATAAGCACTTTTCACAACTTTCAGAGACCAAAGTGGAGTTTTGCAATCACACTAGTTGCTAAATACAACTAGTTGCACTGATTAAATGTGTGCACTCTATGGGTCCTTTTTATTTGAGGGAGTCAGTGGAGTCATATACTGCTGCCTGTGCCCAAAGCCAGTCTCAAAACCAGCGCCCAGACCATGGAACAGCACCCTCTGTCTGTCAGATCCTCTCAGTCTTTAACACAGTTTTAGCCGAGACTGAAAACGTACCTCTTCTCCCTGGCATTTAATACTAGCTAGACATGATATTTTGATGTTTTATTGCTCATTTCCTATATATCGTGTTATCTGTATATGAGTTTTTAGTTGATTTTTAGCACTTTGGTCAGCTGAAGTTATTTTAAATGCGCTGTATAAACAAACTTGAATTTAACTGAGCTTATAATTAGACACAGACGACACAGCGGCCATATTTTGACTGCTTTTATAATATATCAATTATTAGTATTACATGAAAAAAAAAAAAACTTTAAATAAATATCTTATTCCAATAACAATATCACCTGAAGTAAAATCTATTCATGGGGTGAGTGATGGGTTAGTGAAGTGCTTTGCCCATGGACACAAGAGTTCTATTAGTGTCTGTATTTCTTATAAAAAAAATTAAGACATATGGAACTAAAACATATAACTTATTATGAATATATTTCAAAGATGCCAATAGCGGATAGGACGCACTATACAATTTTATTTGATACATAAACACATACAGTACATGCAGTTTGATATCGTCTGGGATGTAGCATTCTCATTTCTTTTTGTAGAAAGGATTGAAGCTTTGGGAGTTGTAAGAAGAGGCATGAGACTAGAATTCTATTTCTAGGGAAGGATAAGTTTATTTACCATCAGTACAGGACCCAGCACCCAGAGACATGAACCCTCCAGACACTGTGATAGTGTTGTCCATTCCAGTCTAGTCCCGTCTGGTCACAGTCTTGTCCCAGTCTCATTATGAGCATTATATCTCTGATGATACAGGCCAAGATAACAAGGGCTGAGCTGGCAGTGTGGGGCTCGCGCAGCACAGAAATGCTCTTTCTGTATCTCTTCTGCAGTACTTTACAAAGACGTGATTGTGGACACCACTAAATCTCCCTGAGTTCTGATGGTCAGGATTAACCCACCAGGAACACCATATCAAAACAAATATGACTGCTTACAAATAAAAAAGAAGGGGAAAAAATGTCATAGAGAACTAAAAAAAAACATTGTGAATGAGCACTAAACTCTGGTAATCTGAATTTTTATTTTGTTCAAAACGATGGGTGTCCTTCTTTATTTCATAGGCGCTACTGGAATAAATGAATGAGATTGCCGAGAATCTGATACGCAGTTTTATTGAGTTCTCACTTTTCTCTTGGACTTGTGGAGTTCTCATTAAGCCCTAAAGATTGCATCATGGTAGTAAAACATGATGTAATGTCTTCTAGTGGCGGGTTGTGTTTCTGTGTGTACATCTAACATGTCATCAGCCCATGTGTAACTCACTACAGCTGTCACCCTGCGCTCTGTAATCCACTTTGTTTTATAGACCTAATGGTTTTACCTTAAGGACTACTTTCTGATCACTTCTCTGTGAAATGTATCCCGAATTTATTTGAATGTTTTTACAAATATGGTAATACACATGTGTAATTTAGGACTGGCAGCTCTTTTGTTGAAAATCTTTGAAGGGGGAGGGGCTAGAGAAAATCTTGAAAGGTGATTGGTTGATACAGCTGTCAATCAATATGTCTGGAAAGTCATTGAAAATAGAAGACAAGGTCAAAGGACATAAAGGTATTGCGGCATTGGTCTCTCTTCTAAATATAAGGAGCTTTTTTCATTCAACTATAGCTTAAATGTAGCTTTAGTTGTGATAATTTAAAAACCCTGTATCCATGTTAGAAAAAAAGCATCTTGGATAGACCCAGGTTGTTGTTTCCACGTGGTTCTAATCAGACAACACTGATTGGATAAACTGGTTTGTCCCTGGCGGCTGCTTTAGTAAAATGTTTTCCAGAACATTAAATAGATGAAATTAAATTGAAGTAAAAGGCCCTTTAATAAAAAACAAACAAACACACACGCAATAGGACAGCATTTAAAATTTGCAACAGCTATAGGTATTCACATATTAGCTTATTCTCACTTTTTCTATAGTTATTCCTGTTTTCTATCACTATACCTCGGTTACAAAGTCATTCTACACAAATCTATTTCCTCCACTCTCCTTTCCTTGCTACAATTGTCCATCACTTTGCCTTCCGTGGTGAGACTGACAGGTACTTTTTCTTCCGTAATCTCATCGCAAGCTCCACTGCTCCAATCACTCCAACCCAGCCGACCACTACCTTTACGTGGGTGCGCCGTCTTCTCCGTGTCCTCGTCTAAAGGTGGATAGAGTAGCCACGAATTGTACTCATGTAAGAGTAACGTTACTTAAAAATAATATAACTCGAGTAGAAGTACAAGGTAGTGATCTAAGAAATTAAGCGAGTAAGAGAAAAAATTAAAAATATTTGGTAAAATTAATTTGATTTTAAGAGTAACTGTCGGGACATGCAATCTGATTCATGGTTTTAAAGGCCCATATTACAATAATTTCTGATTTTGATTTCATTTCATGTATCTTTATTTCTGCAGGGAGAGCCCAATGAGATCACTCGGACTCTATTTATTATCATGAAGGCTCTGTTAAAATACAGAACAATTTTGCATGTCCTTGAAATGTATTCCATTTTTAGGAAGCAAAATAGCTGGAAGCTTTTTCTCATTTCAGTTCTCTACTATCTTAATTAAATAAAAGCTCAAATGATGCTGTGACTTGAAAACTAGCACTAGATGACATCTCAAGGTGAAAGAGAGCATTTTGAGGTTTAGAGGTAAACAGACTAATAATAAAGAATTACTCAAACATGTGTGAATGAAACAAAACACAACTTCGGGTATGTTTTTATGAGGTAGCAACATTATAACATGGCTTAAAGCTCACAAGAGTCCATTTTGCTTAATATAGGACCCTTAAAGTTAATAGAATTGGAAGGACAAAACAGCAATAATGTACGAAATCTGGTGTTTTTAAAAGTTAGACACAAACATGAGAAAAAACTAAAATCATCTGAAGGAGCAGTGCAAGAAACACAAATCCTCAAATCATTTTTTAAAGCTTTTGTCACTTGCAGATTTATTCACAGTGAGAAGAGTAACCAAAACTTTACTGTTACTTAATACTAATATTACTCAAGTAGGGGTACAAGTCTGCTTATTGAAAAGTACCGTATTTTTTGGAGTATAAGTCGCACTTTTTTCATAGTTTGTCCAGGGGGGCAACTTATACTAAGATGTGACTTATATGTGAAATTATTAAAATATATAAATTCATATCTTTGTTACTGTCACACTGGCAACTGTGTGAGGTACTTTAAAAGACATCTGAGAAAGACTGTTGTTCTCTATTTTATTGTTATTCTTTAAAGATACAATGTTAGTTCTTGGTCTCGGATTTTGTAAAATAAATTTCCCAAAAAAATGCGAGAGTGACTTATATATGTTTTTTCTTCATTATTATGCATTTTTTTGGCTGGTGCAACTTATACTCCAGTGTGACTTATTGTCCGGAAAATATAGTACTCTAAAAGTACTTTAAAAACGACAGTATCAACTATAGTATTATACAAAAGTGAATATAACAAGTACTACCCACCTCTGTCCCCGTCCCGCGCTGGAGCCTGGAGGGGGGACTGCTAGCTTCCTGTTGTACAATGGGAGCAGTGTTTTCATATAAAGGTGCAGAAAAGCTAGGCAGGAGTGATGGGGCCGCTTTACAGTAGCTTTCTGTAATACCCGAACAGGAGATGGTAAAGACCGGAGGATTTGGGAAAAGATTTGGGAGATTTCAGTTACAGAGTCCAGAGACAGAGGGTTTAGCAAAAGCGTTCTTGATGATTGGGTGAATTATGTAATGCAGTATCCCTGGACAACCTCGGAGGAGTCCTGAATGATACAATGAGGGTTCTTCAGTTTGCAGTCTTTGAGATTTTGCAAAGAGTAAGAATTATTTGTTAAATGTTAGTTACAAAATATTTTAGCAGCCCAACAGAATGTGTCTTTAAATTAAGGTTTAATGATTAGACAAATGTAAAAAAAAAAAAAAAAAAAAAGAAAAAAAATGTTTTCCTTGCAGATTTTCTTTTTTTCTTGTCTTATTTTTGTTTTTTTATTTTTTATTTTTTGTATTATAAATTATATAACAGATAGGTTAAGGTGCACTATACAACCTTCTGATGAGGTCGGCTGCCGCGGAGAGTTGGTGCATTGCCTTTAATGTTCCACAGTATGGCATTCAACTTATGTCTTTCATTTATTCAATTACATATGACAAAAAATGCCTTGAAAAAACTGCATTCTTACGAACAGGGTCACCTCTCCCCAGACCTGACCTGTAACTTGGTCTGGCCTGACCATGGAAATAGATCCCATACTGCTGACCATTTCAGACAAAGCAATAACATCACCATGGAGACAAGCTGGTGGCACCCAAACCCCCGAGAAGATACATACCTTTAAAATGTTTGCACCTTCACTACAACCAAAATTCGACCAACCTCTATTGGCCCTATTGCTGATAGTAGCAATCAGTAGCCTAAATCATTTTTAAAGGCTACCACACTCTTATATATTGTAAGAGGATATTTCAGTATAAATGTGAGCTGGGAGCACTGAGCTGTGGACACTGGGGTCTAATGGGGCCATTTTGGGGCCCTCACGGTGATGACATGACCTGAGCTATGATGGATCACTGACTTCTGTTCAACTCAAAGAAGAATGGGGACTACCGGAAGCTTGCATGTCAAACAATGGTCACATTTTAAAGTTGTATCCAAAAGGAGACATATTCTGCAACCACTTTTAACCATGCTGTTTCCTCATTAGCTTAACTCTAAGTTGTATTTTGATAAGCATGGGTGTGCTGCCAGATCCATCGACTCCAGTTCACTTTGTATTGAAAAACTGTCGCACGTAACTTATTTCGCGATTGTGTCCATAAATCGAGACATGAACATTATGCTATGCTACCTGCGATGAGTTTCACTTAGTCCATTTCTTTACAGATCCATGCATGTTTTGAGTACTGTCCTGTATCTGAGGCTTGAAAAAAATCTGTTTTCACCTACCCCCTATCTCCGCCCATAGCCCTGTGCTTAGTTGTGAAAAATTATAACTGCAAGACATCTACGTAAAGTTCTAAAATGTTGTGTTGACATTTTCAGACATAAAAACTAATGGAAACCTGCTTCTTGCAACGGTGCAGAGGCCTATCAGTTCTGTGGTTTCAACAGGAAGTCAACTGTCACATTTCTATTAAATATTAAGCTGTTTGAAATCCAGATTGCAGTTTTCCATGACGAAAATCCAAAACTATTTCCTTCTCCTGTTATAGTTGAGTAATAAGTACTTGAAAAAGCATATACCTTCTTTAAATTGAGTGTACATATGTCATATTATTAATCATATAAAAGATCGTGAAAAAACAATTACATCTGAATTAAAACCACCTCTACAATCACTACTAAACATTTTGGTTCAGCAGCTCAAAAAAAACAACAACAAACAAACAGGCAGACCTATATTATTAAAGTTAAGAAAATATAGTGTTATTGTTACATTTGTCTCCTGAGCCGATGACAGCGCAGTGATGGAGGAGCAGCCTGAGAGGCACCAGACACATTTGAACAGACCATCTCCCTGTGGCCTCCATAAGTCTGCACTGATCCACAGCTCACATCCTTGAGCTATTATTGTCCTCTCTATACGTCTGCAGGGTGAGGAAAACAAACAAACCACCAATCTGCCTCTGCTCAATAATCTCTGAATTTATATGGGCCTGTCAGGGAGGTAGTAACTCTGTTGTATTAAAGATACCATGTGTAGTTAGATTAGCTGACCCGTCCCGGTTGTATTCTCACGCTTGACCACTAGATGCTATCTACGTTCCTGCTGACTGATAGTGTGCAGCTTTGTCCTGACAGAAGACCAGAGAACAAAGGTGAGGACCCTTTTCCAAACTGTTTCGTCCTTCCTTTTCCTACGCACTAACCCTCATTTTTTTTGATGGAATAACCTGGTCATTCGGTATATTCAGGTGTCAGCTGACCTCATTCTTTGAGCACAGACTGTTGCTGAACCTAGACCTGACCAACTGCAGCAACCCCAACCTATATACCTATAAATCCAGGTGGTGACTTTTTTTTTTTGCAGTGTATGATAGCTGGAACCATATATTTTATTGTGTGTACATTTGTCTGGGGAGATTTTTGTCATTCTTGATCCATTACAATAAGATTTGAGCTGTAGATAGTTGGATAAATCACTTCTATGGCTTATTATTGCTTCATTCTGCGTCTGTCTATTTATAAAATGGTTGACTGGGATTACCGGGACAGAATCCGAGCTAACTTGTCAGGTGAGAGAGCAGCCCGACACGCAAAACCACACCACATGAGTTTAGTTCCGTGTTTATTTAGAAGGATAAACGTCTTATTTGGACTTTCAATAGAGCATCACAGACATTTATAGAGATGAAAGGGAAAACAGCGCTGTGATAAAATTTGCTTTTATCAGCACTGGAAAACAAGATGAATGTTTGGCTCACATAGTTTTGTAATAGCCTTTAGGCACAACTGAAAACGTGCCTATTAAAATACCCATTAATTATTTAAAAGATAATTACAACAGCTACGTAACACCGGAACACAGGCAGCCAGACGTGCAAGGCGCATGTTTATTGAGATGAGTAAACATTATTCAACTGTGCCATGTGGACTGTAAATGAAAGAGTTTATGAGGTGAAATGTGTCTTGGTTTGGACAAATGCAGATACATGCAGTTACACGTGTATTATGCACAGAATGAAAAGCATTAACAAAGCAAACACTGCTCTAGTACCCCTGTGGTGTTAAAAGGATGAAATTAATATGAAACTTCCATATTGGCGACATCTGTGGGCTGTGCTTTCATGAGCATGAGCGAGGGGAGTGCGTTCCAAAGCTACAGCTCCGAGCACTTACTGAGAGTGTAGTGGAAGTGGGGAGAAAAAGGAAGGAGGAACTGGTTTGGAAAAGGGCCCAGGTGAGGAAAGGTGTCACATCTGAGATTTACCGGTAGAAAAAAATGAAGTAAAGTAACAGGCTGTAGCTTTAGAGTCTATTGTTGTTGATCTAAACTGGTGACCTATGATGCAAAATTGACTTTTCAAAACTTTCATGATTGTTTCTCCATCTCATTTACCTGCTCGAATTTGTATTTAGAGCGATTCACGCATGTCTGAGTGATCTTTATACTCCTGCATTCAAGTCATCATTGCTCTGATCAACCTCTGTTTTCACTGCCACTTTCTTAACCGGTAATACGCCATTTGGCAGCATCGTGTAGCCATTTCGGCCCAAATGAAAGCCTGGCTGCTCGCTGGAGTGATGTGCAGTTATCCACAGGAGGGGCCAACGAGGGGCCATTAGAGCGGACTTTGTTACGATGACGTTTACCGTGACGTACTGTAAAGGAGCAGGGAGAAGTCGGTTAATACATAATAACTGGGATGACAATTTTCCATCCTATATTACACAGAATTGACTCGTGAGCTTTAAGCCATGTTATAATAATGTTACTTCATCAAAAAGATACCTGAAGTTGAGTCATTCACACACGTTTGAGTAAGCCTTTATTATTAGTCTGTCTACATCTCCAAAATTCAAAATGCTCTGTTCCACCTTGTGATGTCATGAAGTGGTAGTTTTCAAGTTAACAGCTGCCTTTTACCTTTAGTTCAATAGAGATCAGGAATTCCAGGGCTGAAATTATCCAAGTGATTCTAGTGAAAGTATATGGAGTTTAAAAACACAGTGGAGCACTTCCTGTATTACCACATGACATCACAAGTGTTTTCTGTTTGAGAGAAGAACCTAAATGTGCAGGGTTTGTGAGTTAAACATGTGTGAATGAAAAAAAACACAACTCCAGGTCTGTTGTTGCTAAATTGTTTTAAATAATAAGTAAAATGTCCAAAATGTATGATACCATTGTTTCAGAGATATCAACACGACAATTAAGCTTCTTTAATCAAATGTATCGCTTGCTTAAAAAACATATTGTGTTTTTTTTTTTTGCTATATCAGTAAAGTCACAATAAGAATACTTTTTTTTTCAAGGTATTTCTCATTCACCAATAATTGAATACATATGAGATGAAATGGTTTAATGTCATACTATGGAACATTCAAAAGCAATAACATCTCAATGGTAAAGCAGGAATAGAAAAGTTACATAGTACATCTTATATTTGGGTTCAAAAGTTGCATACCTTCTTACTCATTTAAATCAACCACAGATTTAGAGTCTTATTGACAAGCCAGAAGTACATGAGGTGTTTTCGTGTTTTTCATATCCACAAGTTTATAGTTTTAGCTGTAGTTTTGGCCCATGGGGTGAGATCCCACAGTGAACTACAAAGCCTCACTCGACTTTGTACCAAAACCCAAGTCAAGTTGAATTCTAAAACAATGTCTACGGGCGTATAGCGTCTAGTTTGATGTTTTCATATAGAGAGAGCAATAGGTCAGAGAAAAACTTTTGTACTTGGCAGCTTTGTGAAGTGCACTGAGTTTGTAGATGAAGGAAATACTTTGTCCATAGTTTTGCTCTATCTAAAACATGCACATTAGGTTTACCCTCCAGCGATCATTTTCCTGAGATAGGTCCCTTGGTGCTGCAGCAGTTACCAAAACGACACTGAAGGATGGGTCAAATGAAATAAAATCTACACCTTAAAGTGGGACAAAACACCTAAACTCCACCCACAATCACATTTCCAATAAAGCTGATGAACTGAGCTGTACCTGGGCGAGTAAAGAAGAGAGTGAGGAGGGTGGAGGGGCGGAGTCTGGACCAGCAATCACACTTCAAACTGCAACCAGGCATTTGTAAACAGAAACACACTGCTGTAATCAGGGCAGTCCTGCGTGATGTCATGTATTACTTGAAATTGCAGTGACCGCTGGAGGCAGCACACACTCAGCTTTTTACTTTTTTAAAAATTATTATCAGAAAGCTGCAAATGTGTCTACTTTGCGTTAAAATTGCCAAAAAAGGACAAGACAGTACTATTAAAATATCATATAAACAGATTAGCAGCAAAAAGTTGATTTTGTGTTTAGTTCCACTTTAACTTTTAAAATTGACAGTATATTATTCATAGAAAATGTTGATTAAAATGCTAAGTTATTTTAAGTGGAATATGGCTTATTCAATTAACTTTTCCCCTCTTCCCCCGGTAACTGGTACAGAATATATTTTAAACACTAAAATGCACACTCAAATTATTGGTTATAAATAATAAGTTGATTCCAGCGTAAATGCCACAGAATTTACCCAGCAATGTTAGAATTATATCTGTGTATTTTATTATATTATTATTATTATTTTATTATTATTTTTTCTGGTCCCCACTCCCTCCACTGCAACAGCCCGTGCAATCAAATTAGTTTATTTCAGTGACACATGTGAAACAAAGGAGCTCATTGGCCGCCTATTATTTTGAATAAAATCAAATTTCTCGGTTTAGTGCTTCGCTCGTTGATTCTGTAGAAATCTGTGATGTTTTTCAGTCTCCTTGTGATTCTTTTTTCCTCATAAGCTGCCATATTTGTTTCGATACAGACAGACCATGCTTGTCTCTGATTGGCTATTCCACCTGCCAATCATGCTCATCTAAACTCAGGGAGATTCACCGGTGACCAGACTCACATCTTTGTAAAGTGTTGGAGAAGTGTGTGTTCTGGATCCTAGGCAAAAAAAATCTAAATCTAAACTTTTGACTTAACTTAAATTTGAAGTGAAATAGGACTTTTTCCTCCACTGATGTAAAATTGCACACTCAACTTTCCAGATATGTCTCAAAGTTTTTGCACCATCTTATCGAATATTATAAATAATTTGTTGGTTTCAGTATGAATTTCTGAACAACTACTGCACCCTCAATGTCAATTATGAATGAATGTAAGCACTTATCTTACTTTTTCTATATATTTTCAATACCACAGATTACAGCAACGCTAGAAAACAACTTTCTTTAAACTAACCAGTCATTTTTATTCTGGTATGTTGACTTTGAAATCCTTGGTGTCTGTTTTTACATGTCTCCTATAGAGAACGTGACCTCTTTAGCAGCAGAAGAATCCTCAGAAGAGAAATCCATTGAACGTGACCTAGTTTGGCTCTCATCAGATCTGTGCTGGCGTGTTACACAGGGCTAGACGTATAAAACATAGAGGAGAGGTTGGATTATTTGATTTACACAAACTTCATTGTAGGGCTGCAAGAATTATCACAATCAAAATCACAATCTGAACGGACGCAAATTGTAATTTCCTCCACAAAAACACTAAAATATACTGTTTTCTTCTGGGTTAAAACTGCGGAATACTTATTTGGTAGTTATTAAGTGTGGGAGTGGCTGCTTTATGATCATAACAATCGTGGTTCAATCCCAGACACGTGCATGCATACTGCCACTGTGTCCTTGGGCAAGACACTTTGTAACGGTGTAACATTACATGTGACAAGTGAATGGATGGTAGTGAGAGGTTGTTTGTGCAGGTCGGTAGCCATGTTTAAGTCATTCAGCCCCAAGGCAGCAAATAATGGGATATAGTGTCAAAAAAGTATTATTATCATCGTATAATTTCATGAAATGTATGTGTATTCTATCAACTTTACTCGCTTTTGTATATCAGAGAAAGTCCTTGCTTGGGATCCAGAATACACACACTTTTCAACGCTTTATAAAGATGTCAGTCTGGTCATCGGCGAATCTTCCAGAGTTCAGATGGACGTGATTGACAGGTGTATTAGCCAATCAGGGACATGCATGGTCCGTCCATATCAAAACAAATATGGCTGCTTAAGGGGACTGAAAAACATTGTGGATTTCTGTTGAATCAATGAGCGAAACACTAAACTCTGCTCATCTGAGGCGTGAGAAATTTCTTTTTGTTTGTAAATGAGAGGTGACCAATGAGATAAAAAAAAAATTAAATCCGATTGCACTAACATGTTTTGGTTTTTGGCTCGAGGCGTGATGGAGGACGTGGGGACCAGACCGATATCCCTCTGTATAAAAAATATTCTGAATTTGCCAGGCAACCACTTGTGTATATCAGACAGAGTCCTACAGCGGTTAATTGTCAGTTTGGTCACACAGTTGGTTATTACTGTGCTCTGTTGGGATGTGTTGTATTTTCCTGGCCTGCCTCAGCTTGTGTTTGCGCTTGTGTCCACTGTAATTAAGTGCCCAGTATGCTTTGAAGAGGCTTCTGTGGAGGAGAGAGGAGCTGTGGGAGTACGTGGTTTTGGTCACAGGGTGTAGAGGGAGGAGCTGACCATCAAGCTACTGCTGCTGGATTCATTGCTGTTGAGAGACCGTGCTGGCAGCTAGAGGATGCAACTTGAAAAATCAATTGGTGACACAGTGAGTGAAGTTCTAGCTCTCATACAATAAAATCCCAAGCTCAGTTGCCTGTTTCTGCCCAAGAGTTGAACCTGGAACCCTCTAGCTGTGAAGTGCATAACTAATATGTTGGATGAATAGAGTGTTTTTTTTTCCATTAATAGTCATGTTAAATAAAACACTGAATTAAAAAAAAAAAAAATCATTCACAATCAAACTGGTGCCAACAACCAACTGTGCCATTATATTATATAGTCATACATATTTTAGGGCATTCTCATTCTACAGTGGTTGTTGTACTTTGCTGTTACAACCATAGACTGTATAATGGTCCCTCGCTATATCGTGGTTAACTGTTTGTGGACTTGCTGTTTCGCAGATTTTTTGTGTGCAGTTTTGTGTCCTTTTTTTTACAGCGTGTGAATGCACATTGTGTTCTGTGTCCTGATTGGCTAAAAGACTGTAGAGCATTGTCCATCAGTCTCCTCTGTGCTGTGTCTCTTGTACAGTACAGAATGTGTTCAGCCAAATTTACATAAATGTTTGATCGCAGTGTGACTCTGAAGTGCTGAAACCTTTGCTGACAGCGATGACATTCATGACAGCGAGGAGCACGATGATGCAGAGCCCAGGCCAGTACGAGTACTTTTCACGCAGTATCAAGCCCGTTTAATGCCAGCATGGGCTGGTTTGACAAATATCAAATACGCTTTGGACTCAAAAGTGTTTCTGTGCACGGAGAGGCCATCTCTGCGGATGCCGTTGGAGCAGAGGCCTACGTGAACAACACATTTAAAGCGATCAATGAGGAAGGGGGATATAAGCCTGGACAAGTTTTTAATATGGATGAACTTTGAGAGTGTTTAAACGAGAGAGAAATGGGAGAAAATGTTAATGCCTGTCTGAGAAAAGTGTATCAAGTGTGTGGAGAGGGGTTTTACAGCCTTAAAATATATATAATTGTAAAAAATAAAGCTGACTACTTTGTGGATTTCGCCTATTGCGGGTTATTTTTAAAATGTAACCCCTGCAATAAACGAGGGACCACTGTAAATATAAATGGACATAGCTAACCTTTAGCTGTTGCCTTCCAAATAAAACCCACTCTTCACGATCCTGGTATTTTTACTTTGCTATTGTGTCCGTAAACTAAGATATGAGAATTAATAAAAGACAAATCAGGAACCTTCTCTCCCTGAGGTCGCTCTGCTAGCGTCAGCAACAGGTTTTACTGACAGCGTTGCCCGCTCCATGCCATACCAGTGGTGCAGGCAAGAAAGAGCGTTAACTTCAACATCCCAGCTCCAGATTGGCTGTTTGGTTGCTATGATACATTCCAAATACGGAAATCGGCTCCAAATTGGCCCCTATAACTGCTAACCTTGATGAGTTTCATTTGGCTGGAGTTGAACTTTATGGGTGACGTCACAATCCCTTAGTCCACTTGTTTATACAATCTGTGGTTACAACACAGTAAATTATTAAGAAAGCAGTAATTAAAAGCATTGAGTAAGGTATCATTAGCACGTTACACTGTGCTTGTTGTCAGGTTTTCCCTTAAACCTTGAGAATGTGTTCACTGTGGGTTATAAGTTGCACAGCAGAAGAAATGGAACAATCATTCACACTATAGAAATATTTATATGACTCTGGAGTTATAGTAGTGGCAATTTGTTTCTTCTTTCATCCATTTAGTATGTCAAGAATCTAAAATATTGCTAACCCATATTTTGAATGCAGTAAGGCTAATATAATATTTTAACCGAGAAGCACTATTCTGTGTGATAGCGAATTTTAGGTCTCTTGGGAATGTTGGGTTTCCATGTTCAACACTCCAAACTGTTATTAGACATTTATTGCAAAAGGAGCTTTAGAATAGTAATGCACTGCAGGAATTTTTAACTGTTGGGTTGGAATCGTTAAGCGTTGAGAGCAAAAGAATAGGAATAATGACTAAATAAATAAATATTTCAGTTTCCACGTCAAAATCTTGGAAATGTGTTTGGTTATATTCACAGATATTTCGATAGTCTTGCATAGTTAGGATTCATCTTGAAACACTCTGTTCCACCTCATGATGTCATCACGTGGCTATACAGAAAGTGTTCCTTCGTGTTTTTAAATACACTTTAGCCAAACTTGTTCAAATCAATCAAACGCTCACATCGTCTCGTCTTCACTCAAATCTGCAAGCAGCCATCGTTTTTAGCAATTTTGGTTTGTTTTTTGGTTTGAACTGCCCCCAACACTCACTGCGCCCCCTGCTGGCCACCATAACTTTGGGTATGCGCAAAAATTGAGCTAAATAATTCATATTTCAAAACCAAATTTATAGGAAACTTAACGCTAAAATATACAAAAGTTAAAAAAATGTTTGAGTGGTCTACCTAGGACCTTAAAATGACCTTTAATAATACAAATATGCACATTTCAGAATTACTGTGAAATGATTGAAGTCGCCATGATAATATATAGTTTCAGATATCAAACATTCGGTGTTATTAAGCATGCATTAGTAGTATAGGTATTATATTCTCCCACTTAGGTGCAATCGTGTATGGTGTGTGTATGGAAAGGCTTAGGCAGGGCCATTGGACTAAGTGGTGGGCTTACTCTCAGCTCTTCTGGTGATTCACAGCACTGGGCCGGGCTCTCACTATGGAGCGGGTAATTACAGGTTATGCGGTTCTGACGCTGTAACAGGAATATGGGTATACAGAGAAAGAGATGGGGAGGAAGAGAACAGAGAGAGAGGGAGAGAAAGAGCTAGAGAAGTGGAGGAACTTGAGCCAATTGGGTGAACTATGAACTATTTTTTTGCCAGTTTGTTGCATTGACGGAACATTTATTGCTTCTGTTATGGTCTCAAATTCTTTAAATTCATAAAACTTTGCCAAAATAATAGTTTTAGTTGCTAACGGTCCACGCTAGCAAAGTGGCAAATATATTATCGCCCTATTAACAAGTTGCACGAGGGGTTGTGTGTGATTCATTTGTTTTTTATGTTCATTACAAACCTGCAAACTAATGAAACAAGATGTATTGAACAAGACAAGTTTAGCTAAATGGAATGAGTTTCCGGTATTCAAGGGGCATACAGAAGAAGAGGAAAAGAGAGAGGGAGAGGAAGAGGAAGAGGGAGCATGCAGGAATTTTAATCAGTTGGGTGAACTGTGGACTTACTATTTTATGACAAAACATATTGATTGTTTTTGCTGGGGTCCCAAATCCTTTCGGTTACTTTAATAGGATTTTTACTCCATGTAACTTTTTGCCCTGCACAACAAAATTAATTCTTACGATATTTGTCACAACCTCACGAAAAAAAATCAATGTAATACAGCTTAAGATGTTATGTTTGAGGAAGTTTAATGGTGGGACTTTGGCTAGCAATTGGATAGATAGTGGTCAGCGCTCTCAAGAAGGTTCTGGGTTTGATTCCTGGTTTGCTGGTTTCTGATGTTTGGGTCGGGTTTACTCTGGGTACTCCGGTTTCTCCCACAATAAGAAAAATCCTCCAGATAAGGTGATCCTGACCACGACTAGCTCAAGATCTGGAGATGGGTACAGCAACGCCCCTGCTCCTGACAGGTTGTCCCAGTGGCATTGAAGGATGGGTCAAATGCAGAGGACAAATTACCCTTTAAAGTTTACCTTAACCTCTTCCTTCAGCTCTTTCCTTTAATTTTTACACTTTTAACCGATTGTTGTTTTCTCACCAGTCGCTGATTTATTGACATGATCAGATTTTAAATAAAGAACCAACGAAACATTTGGTTCATTGTACTGGTAAATGTTCTTTACTCTTGGTGGTCTTGCCCTCCACACCTCAGACTAAAGCTGACAGCACAGAGGCCCATGTCAAACAGCGTACATGTGGTTGTCATTACACCACTGCTACTGTTCCATAGGCCGTATTCTGTCGAGAGGCCCTGGGCTTTGAGTATTCTGTGTGTACTGCGCAGTGTACAGCGCCGATGGCATACAGATGTCCGGAACAGTGCAGAGACAGGTCAGGTAGAGGTGAGGGAGAGCTGAATAAAACAACACAGCTTTTCAGAAGATGAGTTCACTGCACTGGCACGTCCAAAGACAAGGGAAACAAGGATATACAGGGATTTGCAGTCGTGTTTGGTAATGGAATAGAAATGGGGTTATATGAGGTACTTCGGAAAATGTAAGGATTCATTTAAAGTTTATATGACAGGTTGGGCTACCATTTAGCCCAAGTAAAACACAGATAAAAAAAAAAAAAAAAAAAGTTTGATTAGTAGTTTTCCTAGTTTAAAATTATGCTGCCTGGACAGATGGACACAAGACTGGACTCTTTGTGAAGCTGAGACTGTGTAGTTGACTATATAGTACTCTCATTAAAAGTGGGAACAAGTTCTAAAAAAAAAGGGATAGTCTGATAGTCTGACAGTAGATTGAGCATTTCTTGGGTTTTGACATCTCCCATGTCAAAGCTAAAGCCTATCTCATTAAAAAGTTGATTTAGGGACTTGTAATTGGGTAAAAAGTCGAGGTGGAATTTGTATGATCTTTTTTGTGAATTTTAGGATTATTTTTTTATTTGTGGGTTTGGAGTACAAACTGGCCTGGTGACAGAAAATAAGAGGGTTGCAGCTTTCCATTCATGCCCAGGAACAGAGTATAAGGGTCACTTTCAAAAAAATTGTTATGCGGGCGCTATGAGAAAAAAAGTCCTAACATTTTGACATTAAAGTTGTAATTTAATAAGAATGAAGTCATAATTTTATGAGAATAAAGTTGTAGCCAATAATTTTACCAAAAATAAATTCAACATTTAATGATTTATGGCTTGATGCTGAATCAAAATGAATGCAGACTGCAAAAGACTGGTGCTTTGATGAGTGAAAATTCCCATTAAAGACATCAAACCTTGAAATACTGACATTTTACATATCCAATAAGTGCATAAGTTATTAGACAGATCTGCACTGCAGTTTAGCTTCAACTCTCTGCTCTTACACATCAATTACAAACTGCTGAATGAAGTAGGCTACATTATATCCTTATGGAGTGACTGGACTCCTCCTTGGAAAAAGCCTGCAGAGCGTGGAGCTCCCTGGAGCTCATTGGGCAGGACACAGCTGTGCTCTGAGCTGCAAACAGGTGGAAGAGTCTCAACACAGACCCATACTCTGCATCACTTAGCTTCTCTACTATTTTAAATGTGGGTACTTTGCACACAATCATCATTCAAAGATGTTTTCATTGTAGATAACTTGAGCCCCTCATCATGAGCTTGTGGAGCCGTGAACACTGGGCAGCCCCAGTTTTACACACTCATTATAATGTAGCCTAAACTCTATTGCCACTCCACTGTCCTGTTCTGTCTCTTCTGTCTGGTTACAGTTTAGTCTAATACACAGAGTTAAAGCCGGTTTCAGTCCCTGATCCTGAATTCTTGTGATCGACACCACATACTGTCTCACTTTTCCCCAGTACAGGGTCTGGAGCACTGTGTCCACCCTGTATCCGTGGATGTTCCAGGTACTCTGCATAAACATGAGCTGCCACTGCCTGGGCGCACAGCTCCACAAGCCCGCGAGCAAGCATGTAGAGAGCCCAAAGTTAATGGAATAGATTTAGTGAAATTCGCACAAAGACTCCTACACCTGTCAGTGTCCTGCTCAGGAGCTCTCAGCTACACGCAAAGGCACATGGGGCTCATTTTTGGGGAAATGATTCAACAGTTCTTAAAAGGCCAGCAATATAAAGTTCTATATCTATCGTACGTAGGTTTTATTTAATCTTTTAAGTCAAATAAGGGCCATTCTTTTGCCCTTTGGTCCTGGTGGCAAATTGCTCCTCTGTGTTTTGACATTGATGTCACCCCCTATATCTGGATAAAATTATGTCTTCACTTTGACTATGACTTTATTCTTGTAAAATTATTATTTTATTCTCAGAAATGTGTGACTTTATTCATAAAATTACGATTTAATGTAAAAAAAAAAAAAATACGGTTTTATTCTTGTAGCATCCACATAATACATTTTTTTAAGTGAACCTTATACTCCTTGATGTAGAGCCTGGAGATAAGGAGACACCATCAAGTGACAGGTCAGATCTGCCTCTAAGATATTCTTTTAGCAAGATAGAAAAGTTTAAATGCCATACTGTAGAACATTTCAAGGAAGGCTATATTACATCATGCTTCAACTTGAACTTAGAACAAAGATGATGCAGTGTCGAGTGTCGATTATTTAGCAATCTGCTGCAGAGTGAGCCCTCCTCTAATTGTGTTTACGATCTATGTGAGACAATAGTAAACAAAAGTGCTCTGCTAAAGTAAGAGCAGGAACTTTTCCAGGCACAGATCCCTTGCTAGCTTGTTAGCTTGTGCTTGTTAGTTAGCACAATCAAGCACAAATAAGGTAACATAAACACAAATTTTATGATCTGAGATTTAAGTCATGGCTTTCAAATGGTGTTATGCAAAAAAAAAAAAAAAAAAACAACCTTTTACCTTGTTGTATAGAGTTTCCCTCATCAAAAACTTGCCTATAGTGGTTTGGGTAATCTAGCGATCTCTCCCAGGCTCTATTTGAACCCTCCTTACAATTAGCAGTACAAGCCCACGCCTATGTAACCAGGAAGCTCTCTGCATCACTCCCACCCATGCTCCCACACAGCAATTTTCCATAAGTATGAAAAAGCATGACACAAAACAACTTCATACAACTACAACTTAACAAACCTGATGCAATGTGCAGTAGTTTAGAGAAATGCACACCGACCACACCATAATGTGATAGCGCTTGGAAAGTGGAGTGACTTAGTACAGAGAACAGGGGAGCAAATCAAATCTGAAACTAATTAAACATTTTAATATGTTGATTATTGTGAATATAGCATTTTCAAAACAATAAAAGGTAACATGGTGATCTAAATATGTTATGTGGTAACAATTAATACCCCATAGAAGTGTAATACCCCCTCTTTAAAGGTCCTGTATACACAAAATGGATTCTAGTGAGCTTTATTGTTACAATATTGTTACCTCATCAAAAACATACCCGGATTTGTGGTTTTTTTCATTCACACGTTAGTATAACTGTTTTTTATCAGTCTGTCTACATCTCTAAACCTCAAAGTGCTCTATTCCACCTTGTGATGTCACAAAATGGTAGTTTTCAACAGCTACCTTTTACTTTAGTTCCATATACTGTAGATCAGCAATTACATGGCTCAAATCATCCATATGATTCGAGTGAAGGTTTATAGAGTTTAAAAACACAGAGGAGCACTTCCTGTATTACCACATGACATCACAAGATGAACCGAGTTTTCCACGTGAGAAAAGAAATATGCAGGATGTGTGTGTTGAACATGTGTGAATGAAACAAAACACAACTCCACGTATAGTTTTGATGAGGAAACAACATTATAACAGAGATCATAAAATAGCGCAGAATGGGCTTTTGTGATGGAAAACATAACATCCTTTTTAAGATGTCTTGTTCGCAGGAAATCATTTCTTTCTATAAAACAGCAGGGATTTCTCAAGATGTGCTTAACAAGAATTAAAAAAAACAAAAACATGAATGTACAACAGGTCCTTTCCTTCAAACCGCAGGTCGTATATGTAGCACATGTTTGCATTTAACAGCTCTTGTTTAAAGGTCAACATCATTACTCTAGATCCAAACTTCCCACTGATTTTCATAGCCGTGGCATAATCACGAATACCTGATTTAGACCTGATTTATGGAGCCGAAGCACAGGACCTGGAGTGATGGAAACTGCATTACCAGGTGCTATTAGGAAGAAGCACAGCAGTGGACAGCCCCATTACTCAAAACTGATACCTATTAATGCCGTTTAGTTAGCAGTCCAATGGTGAGGCCTAATGCATGACTTTTTAGCCAAGTACGATCAGATCATCTCGACTTCCGCAAACAAGGCCAAGGACTGTGAATGAAACATCAGATTAGTATTGAAATGACTGTTACTATTTATATTTGTGTTGGTGTGTTGGGTGACACCACTTCACTGTTAGAGAGTTCGTCCACTGATCAGAAGTTCAGTGGTTTAAGCTCCACCCACACCTGTACATCTTATTTGGTTCTTCTGTTTGTTTCCATGAGAATGTTGCTCCTTTGGTTATACTATTCCACAGTATGGCATGAAAATAATCCAGGGGTGCCCAAACTCTTTTCACCAAGGACCATATCTTGAAAAATATTCAACACGGAGGGCCAGTGATCAGTACAGTGGATAATTCAGATGGGTGTATTAAACATAGTTTTGGCTTCATACTTTAAATAAGGCTTGAAATATTAATATTAGGTCTGTATGACAGTGAAATGTGATGTTATTTAGGTTATATTGGTAGGATTAGTCAAATTTGCCGTAAAAAAGTACTGATTATGATCAATTGGGCCAGTTCTGAAGGTCTGAGGGCCAATATAAAATGGTCTGAGGGGGCCATAGTTTGGACACCCCTGAACAAATGAAGAATGTGCCAAAGTATGGTTTTCACTTTTTATCTCCATAGAATCAAGTTACAGATTGTTGCTTTAAGGTGCAGTGATTGGAAAATGGTACCAATATTAATTGTTTATGTTTAAAATTGAGCTATCTATGTGAATTTTGAGTATCCACCTTTTTGTAGCAGCGTTGTATTGTTTTGCCTGGATGTTTGGCAGTATGGCATTACACTTACCTATCTCTATATCTGAAGAGAGGAAAGCCCATTCAATAAAATGCATTTTTCCAAAGTATTTTTAGAATTTGAAATCTGTGTTTTTCTGCAATTGCAAATATTTTAATATAGGGGTGGGTGATGTGCCCAAAAAAATACCAGATCACAATTTTGACTCACGATTCATGTAAACTTCAAGTGGAAACAACGTAATGTTCTTTTTCTGAGAGTTCAAACTTCACTATGATTGGTTAATTCCACCTGTCACTCACTCTGAGCCCCTTGAGGTTGACCAATAGGAGAAGTGGATGGCAAAGTGTCTGTAGTACTGAATCACAATGTGACAATTTAGCCTAAAAAGCATATGCTCACATGGATGAGATCACGATTCGACTTCACCATATTGTGCAGCCCTACTTTAATATTAACTTTAATACCATACTGTGGAACATTCCAGACAACACAACAGACAAATCAGAAGAGCAAAAGGGACATCTCGCCAGAAAATTTATATAATTCATCTTTAAAAAACAACAACATGAACTAAATATGACAGTATGAACAAAGATGACATTTTAAAACAGATTTTCGACAACCTAGGAGTCTAAAAATCCCACACAGTTTTAAATCCACCACAGAAGGCACACTCATTATTCCCTCTGCATATTTGTCTATCATTTAAAGTCATTAGGATTCCACCAGAGCGGCCACCGTTAAACAGGGCTCTGGGCAAACTTTGGCTGTAATTCATGTATTGAGACATTGTGCAGTGTGCCCAGCAGCTTGCATACATTTACTATGAAGTTCAGAAGAGGAAAAATACTACCTCAGGAGATGGGGGGGTGCACTTTGTCAATAATAGACACTTAGTAAAGCACACTAGCTCCCTTTGTCTCTCGCTGTGTGTTTGTGGTGTGGGGGAGATGAACAGAGGTTATGCAGATGACATGACAACGATCGGAATTTTAGAGGTGAGTGGAAAACATGTATGACACGTCCTTTTAAAATGAGTTTAAAACAGGAAAAGTGCAGAAATTACATTGATCTCTAAGAAAAAAAAAAAAAAACAACAGATTGCACCAAGTTTAGATACAAGCAAGTGTTTACGTAGATGTTTTCTTTAGTTATCGAAGCATAGAGACCAAATGCAGGTCGAAATAATTAACTTCTTGTACATTATAAATAATTTGTCCTGGAGCTCTAAATTGTGGACCACAGATCTAGTTCATGTTAAAATATATTGCAATAGTTTTTTGGTATTTAGAGTGAGGCATGAGGCACCACTCTAAATATATATAGCCAAAACAGCAATGGCCCTAGTATAGAGCCCTGGGTGATTCCTAATATACATAGTTTTGAGGACGATTAGTTTGTTAATACGAACACTGCCGTCTAAAATGTGAAAGAGCAGGTACACGCAAATGACAAATATATAAACACAAGTCTACATTTACTTTGTACCTGGCATCTAAGCATTTTTTTTAAAGATTAACAGTAGAAAATCAGTGACACAACGGGACCGGCTACGCACACATTTATCACTGTAAAAGACTTCAGGCACAGTTGAACTGATTACCTGTCTCTCTGTATAAATAAGGTGTTTGTGACTCCATTTGTTGAGGAAAATAATTGTTGTGGGGAAAGTTGAATTGTCCTTTATCTCTCGCTATCGTTAGCTAGAGTTGGAGGAATAACAGACAAACTACTTTCCATTTCTATTTCGCCATATGAGGTTAATTTGAGCGAAACAACAAAAGGGGGCAGGTTGTTTTGATACATATGACACAGATCACATTTTTTTATGATTTATTTGTATAATCTAACAAAGCAAAGATCTGACAATGCAGGAAACGTTCTATTTACTCAACAAAATGTGAACATGTGTTTGAATAGTGGTTTGTTTTCAACCATTTCAATTCTGTTAGCTTTAAATTAAAGATTCACTTCGTAACTTTGCAGGTGAGAAGACATATCTGCAATTTCCACATTAAACTCATTAAACTTATATATCTCGCTTATTTTAATAGATTATTTTTTCAGACCAAGGTTTAGTTTTCCTGCCTGACAGTTCTGGTCACTAGCGGTCTTCCTCAGAGTGGTCATGTGATGTTGTTGTGACGTGTCCAATCAGTTGATTTAAACAGGTTTTGGTGCTGTCTTCCTATTGGTAGAAGCAGGAAGACAGCGCCATCTGCAGTCTGACTTCTGCAGGACAGTATTCCAGGTGTGTGAGAGTAAAAATGGCCCCTCGTCCCGGTTTAAAGTCCTGTGGGCACGTTTACGCGTTTTAATTACGTCTTTGATCCAGCAACCTGGGATACTGTCCTGAAGAAGTCAGACCTCTAGTGAGCAGTGCAAACTGTCAGGTATGAAAACAAACTAAACCTTGGTCCAAAAAAAGAATCTATTAAATGAAAGACCAGATTAATCTTATTGGACTATTATATATATTGCATTTTTTCTTACAATGAGCTAATGTTTTATTATTGGGCAGGTAAAATGAATGAATGAATGAGTGTAGCTATGGAGTTAAAACTAGTTTTGACATTCAGTTTCAGGGTTGAGTCTCCATTTATTTTTTTCCTTTTTCTTCCTTCCCTTTTTTTCTTCCTTTCCTTTCTTCCTTTTCCCCCTCTTTTCCTTTCCTTGTGTTTTCTTTTTGTTCTTACTTCCTCTTCTTTTTTTTCTTTTTTTTTCCCCTTCTTCCTTTTCCTTTGAATGAATAATTGGATAACCTTCCCCACATCATTTCTGCATCTTTTCTTGCATTTTTTTTCAATAACTGATGGCTGTTTTTAATGCGAAGTCGCTAAAAACTGTGGATTAATCTAGGCAAAACAAGTAGATGACAGACCTTCCAGAAAAGTGACATGAATCTTTAATTCTCAAGGCTAAATGTTGTTTAATATTCCCTAAAATAACACATGACATTGCAAATCGAGGCATTCTCAATTATAAGGTATTGTGTAATCGTCATATACCCTTTTATTGGATGTGGATCAAATGTCAATATTAAATCCTTGGTGACTATATTTCAAACATCCAGTGGTGAATGCATGGACACAGTCTGGTGTGGGGATGGAACGACTGACCTTTACACACTAATCCCACTGGACACTGCAGCCGCACGTTATGACTTCTATTTGGAAATCATTTTTTGCTGTAAGAAAAGCTTTTGTGGGTGACAGCAAGAGATGTATAGATTTCGAGTCACACTGCATGCTTTTTTTGATATTTATTCACTCAACAGAACGCAGTATCAACAGTATAAAGTATCAAGTAAAGATATTAAAGTAGAGAAATTATTGACTTGTAATATCTGTGCTGAAAACCTAGGATTACAGTTCTCCAATGGTGGAAGGTAACAAAGTAGAAAAGTACTGTATTTAATGGAATTTTTATGTATCTGTACTTTACTTAAGTCAGTTTTACAGTGGATACATTTTACTTTTATTTTACTACATTTTTTAACTGAACTGAAAAGTAAAAAGTTGTTTTCATGTGATTTGAGAGGTTATTTTTACCATCCTGACTAAAGTTTTCGAGTTCAAGCTTCAGTTTTGGGCAAAAAAAACCAAACAAAACACAAAATTCATCAGAAAAATGAAGAAATTGATTCATATTGTTACTGTCGACCAAAATATGAATCATTTTTAATCGATATCACTACATTAACCACTACGAAATTAAAAATACTTTTACTTTTTACCCTTAAAGTACATTTTTAAACAGGTACTTTAATACTTTTAATACTTTTAATTTTGTAGAATTGAGCACTTCATCCACCACTGCAGTACTTTGATTGCAGCACTTTATACTACCATTACTTGCACAAACCATTTATGAAATACACTATTTTGTGAGTATTTTTTTGTATACCATAAACATTTTTACTTTCTCCAATTAAGAAAGAAAAATGTGGTGCAACAAATTAACAAGTTTAGTGAAAAAATTTAATAAATCATTGCAAAATATTGATATAGCGGTACCACTATATATAAGTGCGCTATGTAACTTTTCGGCCGCCTTCTTGTTTCCATGGAGATGTTATTGCTTTACCTTTGCAATTAAAAATATCCATCTTACATTTATTAAATCACAGCTGTTTTTATTTTTCAAAAATCGTGAGTGAGCTTGCCTCTTGACAGATCTGGCTGTGGCGTCACATGCTTTTGTCTGTTGTGAAAGATAAATTACACTACGCTGTGAAACAATCCAGGCAAAGCAATAACATCACCATGGAGACACACGCTCCATCAGAAAAGTTACATGATGCACTTTTAAATATAATGATACAGGTTGTCACACCTATACTACATTTAATGAATAACTCATTAACTGAACATACAGCCAGATAAATATTGTTTTAGATGTAACAGACGTTAAGACGGATTTCAAGCATTTGATGACCAATGGGCCAATTAAACCACATTATAAACGTGTATTGTCCATGTATCCAACCCTGACCTATGCATAAAGCCTATAATTACCCCCATTCTGAGCACATCACTTAGAATAGACCCATAATGGCATGTCCTTGAAGATGACTGACACAATATAATGGAGCACAGTTACTTCCTCACAGCTGCCTAATGCGATTGAGCTCTTAAGGCGGCACTTCTGACTCCATTGTCCAGTCCATTGTCCAGAGAACCTTCTGCTCTCGGCTGACCTTAACCCTCCCCATCCATCACCAGCTGCTAGCGCCGTATGATGGATGCTTTCTATTGAAGTATGAGGTTTGCAGTGGGCATAATCTTTAAAGTCTATGTTAAAATACCTGACATTTTTGGAGTTTTTTAAGAGTTTAGTTTTGATTGAGCAAATGATAAATGAGTGGACAGTGGGTTATGGACAGATTTATGAATCAAAATTCTAGAGAGTCATAATTTCTGTTTTGTCCAAAATTTCCATGCAGTTGCCGTGGTATAATCTGAAAGAGATCAACAGGTGCAACCATTTCAGTCATAAAAAATAAAAATAATAATTAGCCTGCAATCATACTAAACAGACTAAAATTAACTACTATAAATAGATTTGCTGATCTAATTTAACCCAGATTACAGGAAATCACTTACCCCAGACCCCACATTAAAACCACCTGCTACAAAATCAATACAGGATTTGATTCAGGGCCCCTAATTCATGGACTGATGCTCACAAAGGTCTTGACAAAAACACTCAATTTTAGACTATTTATTACTGCGGGTGGGGGGTGGGGGTTCCACCATCAGAAATCTCACCTAAGGCACTAAAAGGTCTAGGGCCGGCCCTGCACATCAAACTGTGTTTCTACATACAAGATAAACATGTTAAAATCAAATTGAACTCTTACTGGTAACAGTTGTAATGTTGATTTATGTTATAATTTATTGTTTTGATTGTCAAGACAATCAAACAATAAAGCCTCATGAGTCTCTTATTTGGGTTGCCAGTTTCAAAGTTTATGTAGATTAATTTAACTGAATTTTCTTTCGATCAACTGAAAATACTAGAAAATAAATAGAAAAAAAAAAGTGAGAGGATACATATTATGATTAGTCAACAATTTATTTTTAAATTAGTTATAAGGTGAGTACTGTTGATATACCATACACCAGTGATACCCAAGCACCGGGCAGGGGACCTGTACCGGTCCATTACACGTTTGCTATCAGGCCGCGCAAAAGCAATAAATAATTTATCAGCGACCGCATCTTCTCCGATGTAACTTTCACCCATCCCTCTTCACACGCTAATAAGCTAATATAATGAAAATCCTGATAGGAAATCACCACAGAAATCCATTTGATATAATGGGGAGTATATTATATCTGTGCTAGATCTGCTCCATGATGATGTATCTCATAAAACGCATCAGATATGTCGCCAAAAAGTAAAGGGGAAAAGGCCAACTGAGGAGCCAGAAGAGGAGACTACGACCTCCAAGAAAAAGAAACCTAAATTTAACAGACAATACCAGGAGTCCTATTTAAAATCTGGGTTTGTTGCTACAGGTGACTCTCACGAGGCAATGAAACCTTCAAAACTGCTTCGGCACATGAAGACTAAGGAGCCTGAATTTAAAGATGAGCCTTTAGAGTTGTTTGTAAGAAACAAGCGTGAACAAGAAAGAAAGAAGAAACAAGCGCAGGGCTCCCACTGATTCAGAGGTATAGTGAGTTGTATTTTTTATGCACTTAACTATATTTGCCATATTTATCTGGCCGGTCCATGAAAGTAAAACCTACATTATTCCGGTCCGTGGTGCAGAAAAGGTTGGGGACCCCTGCCTTACACCACAAAGAATTCAAATTTTGTTATCGTTCTGTTTAGTATATTTCAAATTTCTAAACAACTAAGCTGTTTAAATGCTTTGCTCGGATACTTTCTTGTGTCTTTTCTAGACCCATTGTAGCTCATAACAAAAGCTTTGAAATCCGCAAATCCAACACTGGCTGTGCTTCTTCGCTGCCTGACAAATACATCAAACAGGTACAGAGGAACACAGAAGAAAGAGTATAGTGAAAATATATATATGTTTCTCTCTTTGCCCGCAGCCTGTGAGCTCACCACTGGGTAATATAAACAGTCCAGATAAGCTATAAAAGTTAACATCCCCGCACAGTTTTTCCTATTAGAAAACACCTATTTCTATGCCTCCCCTGGTAGAATGACTCCTATTAAAATTCATTGCACCGCACTTCTGTCTCTGCAAAGTTTTAATAGCTTCGCAAAACAATGGATTATTGTCGCCATTATGTTTCATTTAGGGATGCACAATGAGGGGGAAATAGTTCAATTAAATGAAAAACTAAATGTAAATTGATGTGTTTACTATTCAATCTTTGTCTTCATGGGAATGTTGCCTTGAAGGTTCCACAGTTTGGTAGTAACTTATCAAGAAGGTTACGTCATAAGGCTATATGAGTTACAGGTTACGTCTGCGGAGAAGAGTCTGCAAGATCACTCACAATAAGAATTAAAACAAAACTATTATTTTTGCTAATTGAATAAGAATAAATACGTTTAAAGGGCCATATTACCTTTTACCTCTTTTCTGATCTGTAATAATATTGTTTCCTCATTGCAAACATACCTGGAGTTGTGTTTTATTTCATTTATATGTTTAACACAAAAATCTACATATTTAGACTGATTTCTTTTCTCAAATTGAAAACAATTTGTTCCACCTTGTGATGTCATATGGTAATACAGGAAGTGCTTCACCGTGTTTTAAACTCCATGCATCTTCACTTGAGTCACATGGATGATTTCAGCTGTGGAATTGACAATCTCTACTAAACTAAAGGTAAATGTTAGCTGTTAACTTAAAAAACTAACACTACATGACATCACAAGGTGGAACAGAGCATTTTGAGCTTTGAAGATGTAGGCAGACTAATAAACCAGGATTACTTAAACATGTATGAATGAAACTTAACACAACTCCAGGTATGTTTTTGAGGAGGTAACAACATTATAACATGGCTTAAAGCTCACAAGCGCCCATTTTGTGTAATATAGGACCTTTAATGCCATACCATGGAACATTTCAAGCAAAGCAATAACATCTTTGGAGACCAGTAAAAGGCCTAAAATGCTAGTGTGTTCTTTAAAACTTGTTTAGTCTTGATTAAGTTTGCCACAGTGTGAATAATAAATACTGTGATTTACATTATGGTTTTAATTAAATTTCCTCAGAAAAACAAAAAAACAACTCTACCTTATATATATATATAAAAAATAAAATAAAAAAATAAATCAATCAGACAACCACAGCATTATAATTTTATCAGAGCAATTATCAAAGTAGTAATTATGTGTAGAGTTTTTGTAGCTGTAAATGTAACTTTTTTGTAGTAAGTTTCATTATTTATTGGAAGAATTATATATTGAAACTCAAAGTATGTATGTTTAACCCTTTAGTTCATGGACTCTTTTGTTGGTGCATGTATGAAAAAGTCTTACGGGCTTTGAAGGATCCCAACAACGCATTGGGGCGACAGTGGCTCAGTGGTTAGAGTGTTGGTCCCCCAACCTTAGGCAAGACACTTCACCCACATTGCCTAGTATGAAAGTGGTGTGTGCGCGAATGATAGGTGGTGGTCGGAGGGGCCGATGGCGCAGATTGGCAGCATCGCTTCCGTCAGTCTGCCCCAGGGCAGCTGTGGCTACAATAGTAGCTTACCATCACCAAGTGTGGAAATGAATGAATAATGACTATAGTGTAGCACTTTGAGAGGCTTTGACAAGCCTGTAAAGCGCATTACAAGTGTAAGGCATTATTATTATTATTATTATTATTATTATTATTATTATTATTATTATTATTATTATTATTATTATAAGCGCTTAAGAGTTTTCGGAGAGGTGAAAAAATAGCACTGTTGGCATGGCAATGAACAATTCAAAATGGTAAAAGGTCACATTTTTATATAGTGCTTTTCCACTTTCAAGGCATTCAAAGCACTTTACAAAAACACAATATTCTATCTCAAGTCAAGTCCGTAAATGTTGCCTATAAACATTAAGTGGAAGCCCATGAATAAGACATGAAAAAAATAAATAAATATGTACAAAAAAAAAATCAAAATTCATCAACTCAAGTAATTTTAACCAATTTCCTATTTGTTCTTGGTAGTATATTATTTATCCATATATTACAACACTCAGTTTCATGAACTCATCCTGACAGCTGTGGCATTCTTTCGGTTACCACCAAAAAACTGCAGTCCCGTGGAGGGCATCAATCAAAGGGGACAGTCCCATATGTGTCCCGGACAGGGGGGACAGGCTCTGACATGGGGGATATAATCGAGGGGCAGTGCACGTGTCAGCAGGCCGCCCTCTGGACCGCGCCGGTCATCTGTCTCCGCACACCCACATCACATACACATTTCTGCAGGGGACCTAATGGGTTTAAATAGGTGAGATAATAAGTGTCATTATATGAGAGGGAGATGGACAGGCAGGGGGTGAGCAGGCAGCAGTGGTGAGCAAGGGGATTCAGTTAGGCTATAGAAGTATAAATAAGGACCATGAATCATTTCGCACTCTGAGGACTTCAGTGACCGGCCTCCTGCTGGTGCCCAGAGTCAGGACTAAACATGGGGAATCAGCGTTTCAGTTTTATGCGGCTAAAATCTTCTTGAAAATGTCAGACAAGCCTCTACTTTTACAATTTTTAAATCCAGGTTCTGTTTATCTGCGCATATGACTGAAAGGTTTATTAATTCTGCATTTTTCTCTTTTGATGTTAATTTAATGATGATTATTTATGCTTTGATTTGTTTGTATTGCGATCTTAATGTCTTTCTTATTGTTTAAAGCAGAATTACTTTGTGTACGAGTTGTGCAATACAAATAAACTTGCCTTGCCTTATCTTGCAAATGATTATTGATTATTTCACGTTCTTTCAAGTACTTTTTTCAGTTAAAGATGCACTATGTAACTTTTCTGGCGGGGGATACGCCAACACCTGTATCTAAATGGTCATTGCTTATACTATAATAATCTACAGCATATGTGTCAAACTCAAGGCCCGTAGGCCAAATGCGGCCCGTCAGGTCATTTTATGTGGACCGCGAGAAGCTGAATTAAAAGATATGACTGTCTGTCTGTATGTGTGTCTGTGAGCAGGTGTGCCCCGATACAGACTTTTAAAAATGTCAGTTTATCAGGAAATACGCACTTACACAGACATATTTTTTACATCTGTGCAAATGCATATGTAATATTTGTAACTTGAATTAGTAATAAATGCAGACATAGTTAATTAACAAGTCAATAAGTACTTAATTTTATTTGAATTTACATTTGTTTACATTTATACTGCCTTACAGTTACATCTGGCCCCTAGAGGAAACCATTTTGCTGATGTGGCCTTCAATGAAAATCAGTTTGACGCCGCTGATCTACAGTATGGCGTTAAACTTATCGAGCTAATCATTTATTCAATTACAGGAGTTTTTATTGCCTTGACAATCATATATTGTTACTTTGAGCGGACTCGTTTCTCCACAGACCTTAGCCTGGTAGCGTCACCTGCTTGCTCCATGAAGATAAACTAATATACATGATACAGACGTATGATAAATACAATTTGATTTAAATAGCACATTTAAAAACAACTTCAGCTGTCCACAGTGCTTCACATAAAAGTCAACAAAAAACAAATATACACATAACAAGCTACATAGGAAAAGAACAATAAAACACCAAGATATCCTGTCTAACTAGTACTAAACGCCTGGGAGATGAGGCATTTAATACTATAATACAGTGGCACATTCCATGCAAAGCAATCATCTCTATGGAGACAAGGAAAATTACACACACACACACACATATAATTCTGCAAGATTCCCCTTTTCTCCCAAGTCCAAACATCAACAGCCAAAGAATACTGAAAGCGATAGGTGCAACAAACTCATTTTCAAGCTAACCCCCACCTCTAACCTATACTAGACGACATAGGCGATCTACCTGCAGTCTGTCACATTTCCAAGACTGTAGAATAGGCTAACACTAGGAGTAAACACGACTAAACCCCACGAGGGAGCTGAGGAGAGTGGAGGATGGAGCTAGGTGAGGGGGGTGGGCTACGGGGTGACAGGGGGCATGCGGAAATGTTTCCTTAAGAGAAAAAGTGTGAACAACAGCAGCAGAGAGGGAGAATGGAGGAGAGCAACCGGAATGGCATTTGTGATAGGGTGACATTTAAAGAAATCTCTGCTCCATCTCCACTGAATGAAAACGTCTTATCCCCTTGCCCGAAAAAAAGGAGCAAGTTGTTGTCTAAAGGAATCAAACAGGCACAGTGCTATTCGAGGGATATACGCTCAGGGCAGGAGGAACGGGTTTATGGACATTTTAATACTTATGATTGAGTATTTGAGAAATGTTATGTTTTACAGGTCTAGCTGAAAACTGCAATGAAATTTTGTTCTGTGGCATTATGATGTTCCATAGTGGTTCACACAGCTCACAGCTGGAAGGTTCGGGGTTAGATTCCCGGAGAATGCCCCTTTATTACTGGACACTTGTTTGTCTTCTTCTTTTTCATGAGCTCTGACTGTGTGAGTCTAACTGGGTGTTAAGCTCAACCCAAAACAAATTTCCTCTTGGGGATAGTAAAGTTTATCTTAACCTTAATCTTATTGTCATGTACACTTGGTAACTTTGTCTTGATTTATACTGACAAATAGGTATTTGTGGGAAAAGAATAGAACTAATTCCAGGGGCAAATGAGTGAATCTCTGAATTTTACCCAAATAGCTGAATAAACTGTGCATATCCCCTTTGTGTCTGTATGGCTTCAAAATATCAGAAGGAATTTTCCAATTAAAGCTGCACTGTGCATTTTTTTTCTGGCAGATAGTGCTACAACTGTGAAAGATTGTTCCACAGTATGGCATTAAATCGATCTATTTTGCATGTATTTTTATACAATTCTGCCTATTGCAAGAAAATACCTTTTAGAACATGAATTTTTACTATGAGTGTGGTGACCTCTCAACAGATCTGAGCTTTTAATGCCATATACTGGAATATTCTACACTGCCTGGCCAAAAAAAAAAAAAAGGTCACACGCAAATATTTCGTTGGACCGCCTTTAGCTTAGACGATAAGCTACTGCAACGTCACAAGATTTATTTCCTTCCAGTGCTGCATTCATTTTTCACCAAGATGTTGCATTGATGATGGTCGAGTCTGACGCTGCACAAAGCTTCTCCAGCACATCCCAAAGATTCTCAATGGGGTTAAGGTCTGGACTCTGTGGTGGACAATCCATGTGTGAAAATGATGTCTCATGCTCCTGATCCACTCTTTCACTATTTGAGCCCGATGAATCCTGGCATTGTCATCTTGGAATACGCCCGTGCCATTAGGGAAGAAAAAAATCTATTGATGGAATAACGTGGTCATTCAGTATATTCAGGTGTCAGCTGACCTCATTCTTTGAGCACAGACTGTTGCTGAAACTAGACCTGACCAACTGCAGCAACTCGTACCTATTTGCTAGTTAAATCCAGGCGGCAACTTTTTTTTTTTTGGCCGGGCAGTGTAGGTAAACCTATAACCAGCAGGTGGCGCACCCTTCATCAGAAAAGTTAATACTATTTTATCAGTAGTTAGATCTCCCTCTAAAGGATGAATTAGTAATTCTCACGTGTAAAAGAATGTCAGTGGTAGAAAATTAAAATACATTCTAGAGGAAGAAATTCAACAAGGCATCAGCTCCATTCTCCAATCATTATAACGTCATAGATAATTCATCAGAGAGAGGTCTAGGGTATTGGTTCGCCTCTGAGTCGGGTTAAGTAAACATTGCTGTGTAGTCCATAATCTTTGCTGTCGAAACTCTATCCCTTTAGAACTTGTTGCATGAAGGTAACTGTTGTTTCTTCAAATATTTGCTTATTTCCTTGGTTAATTTAAAAAAGAATGGGCTTTCAAATCCCCAGAAGATACTTGTTTGGTGTTTTGTCTTTGAGTTTGATCAGTCGCCAACTTGTCACATTTCTGCCCATCACTGCTCTGTGTTAACTGTTGCTATGGCGAACCCCCTGATCAGCTGCTGTTCCCTCTGCCCCCATCTCAAAACCATACCCCTTGTTTCTTATTGTGGGATAGTGACAGAGCATTGCATCATGGGAAGTGAGCTCTCAGCTGTTACTCCCGAGAAACTTCGCCCCCCTCAACCCGAGTCCCTCCCAATCTATCCGGTTCTAGGTGAGGCTTTCAATAGTTCCACCACACCTCCCTCCATCTTGGGGTAACTAAGCTCATTTGTCCCCCCCAATAGAACCATGATCTGTCTTTTGTTTGGACCCCAGCCTCCCATTCATGTCCCCCCAGAGAGGAGACAAAAGGGGGAAAGAGCCAGGCGGACACCCTCTATTTGGCCAGACAGACTGTGCTAAAAGCAGCCATAAAGAAATGCATGGAGACGAGGGACACCCCTGCCGCGTACCGGAGGGGAAGAGGGGAGCATGGAGGAATTTCACTACACGACCACACTATTTAAAGGGATTTAAAGGGGTCAGATGGGAACAGGACTGGAGCTGGTTTGGGGAAGTGGAAACTAGAAGATAAGGTAAAAAGATAGGAGTCTGAAAATGCGAAGTTGCTTGGGTTTCGCATTTTATATAGTGCTTCATTTCAAACAGTTCAAATCAATTACATGAAAAAACTAATTGCATATTATTATAATCAAGATATTTCCTGAATTATCAATATTTAAATTTACCACAACCTTTTTAAGTAAACAAAAAATGTAAGTAAACAAAAATGCCCAAATTTCACATATTTGAATTGTGTATATTCCCCAGAGAAAGTTTGTTAGTGGCAGTTAACACATTGCACCCTCCATCAAATTGTAAATCTAGGAATAATATTTATTTATACACAACAGTAGATGCCCCTTTCTTACAGTTTTACAGATAAGTATTTCTACTGAGAAGAGAGAATGAATACACGAGACAGAGAAGGAAGAATTAATATATGGTTCAGAGGATGTTAATGTTATTTTTTTATTTTATTTTTATTTATGTTGTAGATTCTCACTCCATCAAAACTATGAATGAACACTTATAGAATGTAGTAAACAAAAAGTACCACAATTTATGCTGATCACTGCATCGCACAATTCTTGGCATTTCCCCTAATGGACCCTGACAAGGCACATCTGTGAAGCTGAACCATTTCAGCTAATTTCATCATGAATCTCATTGAGAGAAGGCCAAGGGTTTACAGATACTGTCAACAAAGCAAATGGCGGCGACTTTGAGGAGACTGCATCTAAAACATTACTGAAATGTAGAAGAAAAAAAAACAAAACAGAAGAAAAAATACTAAATGAGAAGATATGTCCAAACCTTTGCCTGGTAGTGTCTAATAGTAGAGTTATGTATTCAGAGCATCCTAATTATTCACCACGATGAGTCTATAAGTGCTATTCACAACTTTCAGAGACATAACAACAACTAGCATGCTAACGCCGCACTTCCTGACAATAAAACGCTTCATAATTAGATGCAGGCAGTGCACAGCGAACCTATTTTGACCTCAAGAACTGCTTATAGAATATATCTGTACTGGTGCGAGACAAATTTTGCTGAAATACATGGAAAACATTGACTACACAGGCTTTAAGTCTGAGCTGCCAGCAAACAGCAGGCCTACAGGTCGCACAAAGACGAGATTTATATAGTGAAAGAGGCCATGTTCATCATTTTTCCAGATCCATCTTGTCAACGTTGCATCCTGTGGTTACCCTGTCTACCACATCACACCTTATGTTTCAAACCTAAGCTCTCTCTATGCAGCTTAGACTTCCCAACACTCCTTAAGCAGACTCTAACGTCCCCATTGCGTTAATCTACAAATCCTGACATATACATTAGCTGTCTCTCCACCTGCATAATGATAAAATATAGGCTTGTGCAGGTTCAGCTAAGAGCCAACGGGTGGTAGCAGCCATATCGTCCTATAGGTGCTTGTCTGCTAAGCTTAGAATAGACAAGATAAGGCTGTGTTGGCACATATAGGTGTGAATATGTTATAGTGTGGAAATACGGTGGTTTGCAAGTTGAAAAATACGAGATATACATCGTGTGGCATAAAGGGGAAGCAGGAAATAGCGTGATATCATATAAGCGATTGTAATCACTATGTATACAGTTGTGATAGCTTTGGAACATAGATTGAAAAGCGTCTAAACAGCTTGGAGAAAATGAACAATTCCAGAGATGTTTGTTGATAGAACTAATCCATTTGAAGCAGAATGAAATATAAAATTGATATATCAAAACACACAAGAGGGAGGGATTAAGATGTGTTTGTTAAGTTTGTTTATCATGAAAATGTATGAGATTAGAAATGCATTGGTTTAGGCATTTCCCGGAGTTTAGCGCTGCCGTACCTGCTTGCCCGTGCTTAAATGGGGCAGAAGGGGGTCTATTGCAAACTGCTGTTGTGTCCTCAGGCAAGACATCTTTGTAAATTGGTGGTTGGAGGGGCTAATGGTGCAGATTGGCAGCCTTGTTTTCCTCACTCTGCAGAGGTAATTGACTATAATAAATCAAATATAATAGTACTTCTGAGTTAAACAGCGGAAAAGAGAATTTACTTCAAAAACATTTTCCCCCAAATTGTAAGAGCTAGATTTAAATCATTGCACAAACATCTTGAGTATTGTGTCAGCTCAAATTTGTTTATAGTCATCAAAATTCCAACGATGAGCGCTGTTTATTATTGTTGGCGTAATCTTTCAGTCGTCCATTACAAAAGAAAATTGTATTCTGTCAACTGGACAAATGTTTTTTTTTTTGTTAATATGTTTTGCCACTCCATCCAAACAACTTCTTCAGTTTGTACTACTACAGTGAATCTAACACACCCTAGTTGTTTACAATAAGAGATACTGAGCCACAATGGTTGATTTAACACCTATGTACAGTTCATACCTTAGGGTAGTTCAATGGATTTAACTAATAACAGGTACTCCTTACTGTGAAACACTAGGGTGCGCTAGTCTCAGTGTAGTTAGCTCCTCCTCTCAGACAGATATAAGGCAGTGATTTACCAGAACCCCGTCAGAACTGAAGGAGCTACACAAGCTTGCTATTGTTCCTAAAGCCTTTACCTCACGGGATCACAAAGTTACCACAATATTTGCCAACCTTCTCAAAATGTTCACTGTCCACATGCAACAGTGTACAATAGCCTCTCTCTTGTTTGTCTCTTGTTGGCTCTTCCTGCGCTGAAAGATTGGAGAGGAGTGTGGACAGAGATGGGTGTCCCGGGACCATGTGGGGCTGCCTCCTGTCCTTGCTGAGCTGAGGTCGCGTCTCAAGGGGTCACTTCACCAGGTGGTCCATACACTCTCACTGCACACATTCCAGTCTGGGATGTCCTGGATGGGGATACCGGCTGCTAAATTCTTCTAAAATTATGAGTTAGCTACAGGTATGTTTTGTAAATTAGTTAGGTCAGATACAACTTATAAATTCAATTCAAAAAATGTTGTATAGTTTGATATCGTTGCAGTTTGTTTCTGTTTTTTTTTTTTTTTTTTTTTTTTTGTAGCGTCATTATTTGTTTTGTATGTTTGATTTGTATGATCACATCAGAAAGGAGAAAGCTTGGAGTGGGTTTCCTGCCTGGCAAATCCAAAATTGATCTGTATTTTGCCATAACAGAAGGCAGCCTGCATCATATCTCAAGCTAGAATCAAACATTTTTTTCAGTGACACATGAAATGAAGGAGCTAATTCTCACTGATCTCATTAATTCTGCACAAAATCCATGAGTGTTGGAGAAATGTGTATTCTGGATTCCAGTCAAATGGGTTAGCAGTTAGCCATTAGTGCTTGTACTTCTCTGTTTACATAGTTATTTCCGTCCGTGATCTTGATCATCTTGAGAGTTTTTGTCAGTCTCAGGTCACACCCTCTTATAGTTGATTAATTGATGCACAGGAAATGCCTCATTGACCAATACGTTCTTTAGTTAAGTATAGCCCTATTACAGCACAAACAGTCAAAAGTTTAGACATACTATTTAGTACAGTTTTGTTCTTGCTTTTTTTCTACATTTTATATACATACTGAAGACAGCAAATATATGATGTAAGAAATATATAATTATGTAGCAAAAAAAACAACAACAAAAAACGAAATATTTTTTTTTATATAATTTATATTCCAGTGCTCAAAGTAATCACTCTTTGCTTTGTGGACAGCACTGCAAACCCTTGGCCTTCACTCAATGAACTTCGGTCTGAATTCACTTAAAATGCTTTTCACTGCATAGGAGTGCGTTGTCAAGATCAAGACATTCTAGAGGGTAGCTATTTTATTTTTTTTTATTCTCAAATTTAAAACAAGTTTCGAGTTAATGTGAGTTTACTTTTCCATATGTGTTCATTCGTAGTTGGTGCCGTTGATGCATAGTTGATACCTTCAGTGATAATCTCCAATGTAAATAATCGTGGAAATAAAGAATAAACATACATTATAAAGTGTGTCTAGTGTTTTGACTGGTAATGTGCCATTGATTATGGAAACACTAGAGAAAATGTGTCTTGCCCAAGAGCTCCTATCACATACCAGCTCATAGTATGTCCATGACCTTTCCCACTCAGCCACAGAACTTCATTATATAACAGTACAAATCAACCTCCTGCAGTCGAAGTTGTTTGGTATTGGCAATAAAAGTCCCATTGACGGCGTTTATCTCTCCCTCGCTCTCGGACGTGTGGTCAGTCTGTTTATTTTGACATGTTCTGCCACTGGATCTGTGTTTATTTGAACAGTGGAGGAGATTATGATCTTAGGCTAAAACAAGCCGTTTATTGTCTGAATGAAAATATACATAGTGCAGTGGCAGAGTGAGTATGTATGCTGAAACAAGGTGATTATTATGTCTCGCTAATAAGGACGTTTGAGGTCAAGTTTATATATGTTTCTCAATACAATTCACATATTGTTTTACTGTTTTACGAAGCCGAAATTCCTGAGTATGCACAATTTATTCAGTAGATTTAAAATTGAATGAATCTTCTGTGCTTTGTTTTGGTTTAAAGTTACATGCTCCATTTGAATGTTTACAGAGGGAGTATTACACTATGGCGTATTAATTGCTAACTCATGGCGTATTTAGGTCGCCATGTTACCTTTTATTGTACTGTTTCTGAAGCTTTGAGTCCCCCCTCCCTTTGGTCTGTGTGTTAAGTCACTGGCGTCACATCGCGTCTTGAAAATAAGCGATTAAAGATTGCTCAAACATGCATGAATCACTCCAAATGCAACTTCAAGAGGGTAAAAGAGAAGGGGAAACAACTAATTATAGGGGTAAAAGCTCTGAAAAGGGTAGACCTACAGGGAATTTAACAACAATATGGCTACTTACATATTCTACTACTTCTATTTTTCTTTCTGATGAACAAATGAATAAATTAATAAGTTGTAATACTGCTCTTATATGTGTTTTATTATTTAGTTCATCCATCCCAAACACAACAGGTGTCAATGCTAGCGGTCCATTAGCAAGTGGACAGTTGTCAAGTGCAGTGGGCGGGCTAAAGGGCGCTAATGGGATAGGCTAACAACTGTAGCAGCAAAGAGGTGTCTGCAGAGGGGTTATGAGGTTAGAGGTGATAGACCACAGCACAGGAACAAGCCTTGTACGTGTTGTTCAGGGCGTTTATAGATCTGTTACTGGTGTTTTATACAGACACACGCAGCATTGGAGTCTGTGGGTGGCCCAGTACCATTGTCAAAGCTGCCATTAAAGAGTATGGGGGGGTCTTGATATACGGCTTTTGTAGGGGCCCCAATACAGGTGCATGGCTGTAAATTCAAATGTTGTAAATGTTTTTTGTTTCTTTTTTTCTTTTTTTTTTATTAAAAGTGAAAAATTATCATTACAGTGTAGATTTGCAGATTTATTTATTTATTTATTTTTCATTTTCTTGATTTTTTTCTTTGCTTTTTTCACTTTTACTTACTTTTTTTGCTTTTTTTTTAGCATTTTTTCTTCATTAATTCATTTTTAATGATTAATTTTCTTGATAATTTTAGTATTTTTCTTTTTTACTTACTTTCTTTCTTTTTTTTCAAAATTTAAGGTGAAAATCTTAAGTATAATAGAATAGGTAGAATGTGAATGAAATGTTTTAAGCATCCATTTGTTTTTAAAAACCATAGAGTACATTTGATTTAGACGATTTGTGTTTTGTTAGAATTTCAATTAGCTACAAACTCAACATGCATCACATTGGTCATGAGGCTGGAATTGTAAATATGTTGATTGCAGAAAAAAAAACCCCAAAAAAACAGCCACTTCAGAAGAAAATGTACCAACATCAAGAGCAGCTCGGGAATTCAATCTGCTATGAATCTCCATCTCAATCTCAAAGTCACTAACCCGTCCTTTGAAAATAGTGAGGTACCAATCTTAGCCAGAGAAAAGAAATGGTTTTAGGAAAGACAATCCATCTTTGAAAAGGAATGGGGGCCTTAGACATAATCTATCTCCTATTTATAACTCCATCCTCAGATAACAAGGAAAACAAAAGTGATTGCCAGTTTGTTAATCTGCATGAAAATACCAATTACGGCTCTGAACCATTATGCAAAATATGACTCAGCTCAGACTTAGTGTAGTTCAATAGACCTAACTAACAAACAGAAACTGTAAACAACAGGTGTGTTAGTTTCAGTGTAGCTAGCTCTTGACTTCAGATAGATATAAGACAGTGTCCACCAGTAATCTGACCAGAACTGAAGAAGCGGCTTGGATGAGCAGTGAAATGTCTTCACTCTAAAAAGTTGACAGGATTGTTTGTTTGTTTTTGGGGTTTTTTTTACTATGCAAAAAAAAGAAAGAAAAAAAAGGTAAATTATGAATTAGGAAATGAATAGCTCAACTACAACTTTCCAAAGCAAAAAGTTCCTTAATGTCAACATGAGTCATCACTTTTGGTCCTTGCAGGATGCCATTGAAAGCATCTCCCGTCTGTCCTTCATCCATTATGCAGTATTACTGTTGTGAATTCTGATACCTTTCACTGGCTGAATGAATAATTAGCATAGCACGACTTTGTCCATGTTGTTAGCCTTGTAGCATGTTCCTTCCACTTGAAATGACAATACGTTTTAAGACGCCCGTGTACCAGGACGAGAGGGGTGGCGGCATGAATGATGGTGCTTAAATAATTGATGTCAAATGTGTTACAAAGACAATCTTATTCCATCAAGGGGCTAGTTGGATGCCTGATGTTTTAGCTGGTCTTAACTTAACTTAACATAACACCAAGATAATTTATAGTCATGCAGAAGACAGGGATGAAATACAAGTTATAGAGAAAAGATTACTTAACAAAATTTCTTCAAAAACGTTCAAAATGTATTCTTGAAGATGGTATCCTTAACACTAAACCTGGCGATGTAAGTTAAATGCAGAACTACTCATTATAACTGATTATAGCTGATAAATATATCATACTAATACTATTACTATACAGACATCTACTTATTTGGTCGTATTATGTATTTTGTACTGTGGTCTTTTATGTTGTGTTTAGATGTTTTGGTTTTCTTATTATTGAAAAAGATTGTGACAAAGTGGGCCTTTGTCCCTTTTAGTATCACCTTTTAATTTAATCGTCAAACACACTCACTTTAAAGATATTTTAGTTGGTTAAATGTAGTTAATTCAGTTATTTTGCTAATTCAGTTTAATACATTCATCCACTTACCTGAATCTCCACATGGTCCAGACAAAGAGGGGGAGTGCTCTATGCTTATAGGCCTCAGTGTGGTCGTGGGCTGGACAACGTGGAGGGGAGAATGGATTTAAGTTTGTTTCTTTTGTTTCAATGTCTTGTGCATTTTGTTTCAATGTTTTAAGTGTTTATTGTTTATTTTTAAACACTTTTTAGTTAAGACTTAGGCCCCAGAAAGATAGTTAAGTAAGAGCTCAAGGGTTTTTCTCCTCAGTTTCGTAATTTCTGTTGCGTTTTTTCTTATGTTGAGTACAGTTATTTTTTTTGGAAATATGTATTATTTTTCCCACGCTGTACCACAGTGATGGAAGTAAATTTTGATTGGAATTGGAATTTTTCTGAGTCTGCCTCCTGCTTTGACCACATCGGGCCAACTTCCCCACAAAGATAAATAAATTCTCACTAAATCCTAACAAAAAATGCATAATTATACAGAGTTTTGAATATGGCTCGCATATCTTATCTTTTATCTCTTTTAATTAATGGTAATTGAACAGTGACTCGAGCACCTTGAGTGAGATCTGAACCAGCAGCCCTCTGGTCAGGGATTACTCTTAGACAAGCCATATTTAAAACAGACTGTATAAGCACGGTAAATCAATTATGAATCTATATGCGGTGAAGTAATTATGTTTGTAGCTTTATAGTCACTGGGGATACGGCGGAGAGAGGTGGAGGCTGCCTGAAGCCAGTATTATGGGATGTGGGCGTAATTGGTGGCATCAAACTTGAAGGAAAGGTGAAGGGTCTTTGTGGGTGTCAATGACAGTGAGACCTAATTATGCTGTGGAGCCCCCTGCAGCCATGGAGGATGTCAGCGTGGGCAGTCATAAGGTCCAGGAAGGTATGCACTGTAAAAGTCAACTCAAGTTCATTTCTACTACAAATAAATGGGAGGATCTTACAGGTTTTAAAGTGACGGTACAATTCAAACTGAAACCAGGATTTCACAAGCTGTTAGTAAAAACATCATGAGGGCTATTTTAGGTCGAAAAAAAACACAAAATGTAAATATAAACTTAAAGACTTGTCCATATGGTATATTAAAACAGCAATATTTCCATGGAAACAAGCAGGAGAAGTCAGGTTTGTGGAGGTGCAAGCCCACTCACAGTAAGGATACACGTTTTTCTACATTTTTTCCATGCAATAAAAACATCCGACATGAAAAGTTATGCACTGTGGCTTTAATCAAAAATAATATAAAATTTAATGCTTGAATAGTTACATTTTAAATGCACTCTATCTAGTTTTACAGTGCAGGTAGGACAGAGCAGTCACCGGCGGGTCCTCGGTTGACCTAGGAAGACCTGTTTACCTCATTAAAAATATATCAGAAGGTAATAAGGACCACCTCTACCTCCTCTTCCTCCTCTCCCTCCTCTTCCTCCTCTCCCTCCTCTTCCTCCTCTTGCTCCTCTCCCTCCTCTCCTTCCTCCACGTCTGCTCTTCATCCATTATGCAGCACTCAAGCAGGACGGAGCGGGTTAAGTCCTAAGGGACACTTGGACATAGACCCCAGCCCGGCTAGACTTCTACACCAGTCGCACCAGTTAGCAGGCAAATCCCGATCAAGGCTAGAGTTAAATAATGGGATGTGGTAGGACTGCAATCAAAATCGCAACTGAGACAAACACAACTGACATTAACAAATCAAAAAAGGTGCAGTTTTAGCAAAAAAAAAAAATCAAAATATGTCTTATTTTGCATAGAAAACTGTTAAAAGCTCTGTATCTGGTTTGCACTGTCTTCAAAAGTTTGCAATAAGTCAAAATGTATCCCTCACTTACCTTGAGCATTCCAAGCAATTACTCACCATGATGAGTTTATAAGTGCGTTTCACATCTTTCAGAGGCCAGAGCACAGTTTTGGCATCACAGAAATGCTAACAAACACTAGCATGCTAACAGTGCACGTCCTGATTCTCTAAGGACAAAACAGTTCATGATTAAAACACAGCACACAGCGGTCTCATTGCTACTTTAATCACAAATCTAACTGCAATGTTTGTCTGAAAAAAAAAAAAAAAAATTGTAATTAGATATATTTCCCAAAACGTTCAGTTCTAAGACGTGGAGTTTAGAGTTTAGGGTTGAGACTATGGTAGAGCGATAGGTAGACATCAGCCTTGACTAGCAGACAGTCAGTTAAACAGCGCAGGAGCAGCCTATTAGCGCTGATTCATAATTGATAATGCAGGGAATAGGACAGTCCCGGGGTAGCGCTCAAGAGACAAAGGGGCATGCTTGAAGATCATTGCGCCTGGTTGGTTTTGAAGGCAATGTTTGAAAAGAAAATTAGAATTGAATTGAATAAAATATGGTAGCACTTTTTGTTTTGCACTACACTATATAAGTACAGTGTAATCTGTGGTGTAACTACCTGTAATAATATGAAAGCCAAAAGTAATATGCAAGAACTTTATTTAATTACAGTACAATATATATTAACCTTTGATAACATGATATGACCAGTTTTATCCAAAAGAAACACTCCGTCTAACATATATCAACTAACATGTAACCCTAATCTTAAACTAACTTTAATGGGATTATGTTTCCTACAGGTTACTCAGTGCATTACGTTGTATTTATGGAAGGAGGAACAATGGTCAGATTTACTGTAAACTATTGTTGGGAGTATAATTTAACACTACTTGTTTGTTGTAAATGGAAATGGCAGAATCTCGTGTTACCACTAGTGTTGTGTGTTTCTAGTTCAACTACAAACATGGCATCTTGATTGAATTTAAGCTGTAGTCCAAGTCTTAAAATAAAATTTGATTCATTGTCCACTAACGTTGGATCAAAGTTTGACAAGAGTTCAAGAGAAAAGGCCACACAATGAGCTGTTGTAATGTTTTAAGTAACTCGAGGAGCTTCTCGTGTATAACAACTACTTTGAACTGACTTTGAACTCACCATTTGAAACTGTTTGTAAAAGCATTTATACAACCTGCGTACTGTTAATCTGCTGTCACCGCCTCAGCCCAGAGAATACAGATGGAAATGAGTTTGTAGCTAAACCTGGTCTGTGCAGTACATCTACTGTGTAATGTCCCTGTCCAATAACTAGAGTAAATAATTATAAGGACTAGAGAGATGTAACTAGCTTGAGCCCTTGGTCCACAGGTCAGAGTCCAAGACCGAGTCCTCCAAACCTCAAATCGAGTCATGAGTAACTGTCCTTCTGTAAGTCAAATCACGAGTCATTGTTGCTCTGTAGCTCAAGTCACGAGTCAGTGTCCCCCTGTAACTCAAGTCACAAGTCACTATCCGTCTTTAACTCAAATCACGAATCACTGTCTGTCTGTTACTCAACTCATGAGTCACAAGTGGAACTCAAGTGGAATCATCGTCCCTCTGTAACTCAAGTCACGAGTCACTGTCCCTCTGTAACTCAAGTCACGAGTCACTGTCCCTCTGTAACTCAAGTCACTGTCCCACTGTAACTCAAGTCATGAGTCACTGTCTTGCTGTAACTCAAGTCGAGTCTCTGTCTCTGTAACTCAAGTCAAAAGTCACTGTTGCGCTGTAACTCAAGTCACGAGTCACTGTTCCTCTGTAACTCAAGTCATAAGTCACTGTGGCGCTGTAACTCAAGTCATAAGTCACTGTTCCTCTGTAACTCAAGTCACAATTCACTGTCGTGCTGTAACTCAAGTCATAAGTCACTGTCGTGCTGTAACTCACGTCGAGCCACTGTCTCTCTATAACTCAAGTCACAAGTCACTGTTCCTCTGTAAATCAAGTCACGAGTCATTGTCCTTCTGTAACTCAAGTCAAGTCATGAGTCACTGTCCTCTATAAATCAAGTCATGAGTCACTGTTCCTCTGTAACTCAAGTCAAGTCACGAGCCAGTCCCAAGTCATTAGTCATATATTTGAGTAACGAGTCCTAGAAATTACATAGAAAATAAGTCCTGCGCTGACCTAAAGTACGTTTTTTTTTTGTTGCTGGACCATTTTCTTCTTCTAGATCAAAAGACAGGTCCCCAACTGCTCCACTGCAGTTACCCACTGCTCCTGACAGGTTGCCCCAGCAGATTCAATGTTGGTCATTATGCAAAGTACCAATTTCCCTACAGTGACAGTAAAGTCTTCCTTACCTTTAACCATCCATATGCATTATAAAAACAGTTTTGCTTTTCAATTTCTACTCCTCCCTTAGTTTGCTTGGCATGTTTTCGCCGCCTGTCTGATCGCGCGCGCATGCAGAATGACAAGTCGATAAAAGTGAACATTGTTTCGCTCTAATGGAAACAAAATGGCTCCCCTCCAGCAGTCCGCCTGTACGGCTGTTTCACTGGCAGAGGCAGATATTGGATGACAAGTGAGGACGACGCAGGTTGGTTCTCGTGAATGTCGTGGGAAATCAAAGGTGTGCGCTCCAGTTGCTTTGAAAGTCAAGACAAGAACAGGTATACAAGTACAGTACTGTATATGCATGTGAGTGCATGTGTGTACTTGACAAACAGGGAGGAAGAGGAGGAGAAGTCCCATCACAATTTCCCCTGAAGTCTGTGGAGACATGTGAGAAAGACAGGAGCAAGGGAGGTGTGAAGGAGAGCAGATGCAGAGAAGCAGGGTTTTACGCAGTTTAAAATGGTGCTAAACATTCAGTCCTTTTAGTGTGCGAAGCAACGCTAATTATCATGCTTTAAAAGAAGCTGATTGGTTTCTTTTTTGTATTTCAATTGTGGTAACTGGTCAAGGAACCTTACACTAATACACTGTCTGGCCAAAAAAAAAAAAAAAAAAACGGCATAAAAAAAAAAAGGTCACACACTCTAATATTTCGTTGGACCGCCTTTAGCTTTGATTACGGCACGTATTCGCTGTGGCATTGTTTCGATTTCACTTCTGCAACGTCACAAGATTTATTTTCTTCCAGTGTTGCATTAATTTTTCACCAAGATGTTGCATTGATGATGGTCGAGTCTGACGCTGCACAAAGTCTTCTCCAGCACATCCCAAAGATTCTCAATGGGGTTAAGGTCTGGACTCTGATGTCTCATGCTCCCTGAACCACTCTTTCAGAATTTGAGCCTGATGAATCATTGGAATATACCCACGCTATCAAGGAACAAAACAAACTGCTAATTGCATCCATTCAAATTGCAGTTTCAATTCAATTATGATTAATCTTGCTGCCCTACGTTGCTGGCAGAAGCAAGGCTGCCAATCCGTGGATATATGTCCCCTAAGGACCACAAATCACTCACACAGCACATTCATTGACAAGGTGGCTGAAGTGCCTTGCCTAAGAACACAACAACACCACTAGTCGGATCTGGAATTGGAGTTGGTGGGCGAACGCTGTAAGCACTGAGCCACCTTGGAATATACCCACAGTATCAAGGAAGAAACAAATCATTAAAACCACATCAAGTGACAACGCGGTCATTCATTGTACTCGGTTAATTCGCCCATTCGTACGACAGTCTTCCTCACTTCTCGTAGCTTTCAGACCATCAACTCATCTGTATCATTTCATTACCAGCAGAAGTCATTACAACCACTCTTTCTCTTTTTTCCCCTGTTCATAGAAATTCTCCCCGGGGAGCAAGGACGGAAAATGATTTTAGGGCCCTTCCAGTCATTGAATTAGCTTTTTTTTATCGCCGGATGGCCGTGCTACATGCGTTCCATTGTGCGGCGTATAGGATTAGAGAAGGGATCTTTTCTGCTTGGCTGGGTCCTGGCTTGTTCCCCCTGCTGAGAACGGCTTCTTCAAACTGCCTTCTACCCCAGAGTTATGGATCTTCCCCTGGTCGTGTCTTTATTAACGCGAGTGCAGCTTTAGATTGGAAATTTCCCCAAAGGCTCATTTATATAAGTTGGTGATGAATTTTTCCCAACTTTAAATTGTTTTGCTGTAGGATGCAAAGGTTGTGGAGTGTGATGAATGTAGCGGTGTTGTTACAAAACTAAAATATCGATACCAAGGAAATGCAGTTAGTACCTGATACAGATTCTGATACCACATCTTTAGACAATAGAATGTGATTTTCAACATTAAATAATAGGACTTTCTTTTATATTACCATGTGGCCTTATATCTGTGTAATCCCTCAGTCGTCCAGGTAGCTTCCATAGTGGTCCATAGGCTTAACCTCCTGAGACCCGAGCTTTAATCAAATAAAATAATAAAAAAAATAAGTAAATAAAATAAAAAAAAATATATAAAAATACAAAAAAAAAATAATAAAAACAAATAAAAATAAAATAATTAAATAAAAATAATTAAATAAAAAAAATAAAATAAACAAAATAAATAAATCTTCTAAACTCTTAGAAATATTCAAAATTGAACATGTTCTTGTTGCTGTGCACTGTGGCCTAAACAATCCAAAATGTGTTGTCCACAGATGAGGACACTAGATCTCAGGAGGATATATTAGTCTATGTGGTCTTATTTTTGTTCTGATACAGCTCAAGATCATGCTAAAGCTTCAGGAAAGGTTCATTTCTGTCCTGTGAAAGTGACTTTTTTTTACTATCAATACCTTTGCAAATAAGTAGCTAGTTTTGATGCTAGTTTTGGTAGCTATTAGTGTCTGATTTTTGATACTTTGGACAACCCTAATGTAGTCACCTGGATTTTGGCCAAACGAAAATAGCTTTTTCATAGCAGAATGGATAATTTCATTGTTTAATTGCATGGGTATGGCAGATAGATGTAAAGGTGTCCAATATTTAATGCTATGTGTCTTGAATTCAGTTGGTCTGGACTAAGAGTTGACAGTACATTTCGAAGACTGAAGGATAAATAGTCTAAGTCCGAGTGATACAAAATATATTAAAAGGCCCTGTACCCAATTGTTCCCATGTATTTGAGTAAAATTTGTCTTTTTCCAGTACAGATATATTATACACTGCCTGGCCAAACAAAAAGTGGCCACCTAAAAAAAGGTCACACACTAATATTTTGTTGGACCGCCTTGAGCTTTGATTACGGTACGTATTCGTTGTGGCATTGTCTCGATGAGCTTCTGCAATGTCACAAGATTTATTTCCATCCAGTGCTGCATTCATTTTTCACCAAGATCTTGCATTGATGATGGTCGAGTCTGACGCTGCACAAAGTCTTCTCCAGCACATCCCAAAGATTCTCAATGGGGTTAAGGTCTGGACTCTGTGGTGGACAATCCATGTGTGAAAATGATGTCTCATGCTCCTGAACCACTCTGTCACAATTTGACCCCGATGAATCCTGGCATTGTCCTTTTGGAATAAGTCCGTCCCATCAGGGAAGAACAAATCCATTGATGGAATAACCTGGTCATTCAGTATATTCAGGTGTCAGATGACCTCATTCTTTGAGCACAGACTGTTGCTGAACCTCGACCTGACCAACTACAGCAACCACAACGTACATACTTATTTAAATACAGGTGGCAATTTTTTTGTTTTTTTGTTTTTGGCCAGGCAGTGTATTTTGTACAAGCAGCTCATGAGGTCAAAATAAATCCACTATGTGCTGCATCTAATTCATCTAATGCATCTTTTATTGTCCAGTAATCAGGACAGATTGCATAAGGTAAATGAAGAATAACTCTGGACCACTGCAAACTATTTGAAATGAACACATTCTGTTTTTTTTATATATATATTTTGTAAGACAGCACATTTAAGTTCAATCTGCACATTAAAAAAAAAAAAAAAAAAACAGCAAATCAACAGCACTATTAGTCAGATACCATTGGTCAGATCAGGTGACGGTGACTCAGTGGTCGGAGCACTCATCCAGTTAACCTAGAGATTAGCACAGTTAAGCCAAGATAGACTTTTTAACACTGACACGTTTGAATGATTAAAGTTCTTTGAGGAGAGGGTGGGTAATTGTTCTCTACATTTGACCCGTCCTTCACTGTCACTGGTAGAGAATGGCTGGACAACCCTTCCCTAGATCTGAGAAAGTAAGTAGCAAAGTAACAAAGCTTGATGATGATACCTGACGTCCAAACTAGAAGTAAACTGTGTACTGTGTAACTTTTCTGGTCAAGGATACACCACTTGCTTGTTGTTTAACCAAGAATGTTCTATAATATGACATTACATTTATTACATTTCCATAGAGACAAGCAGGTGGCATTGTTGGACCACCTGGCAAGATACAAGTCAGATCTGTGGAGAGGTGACCCTGCTCACAGTAATGTTTTTCAATGTATATTTAAGCACTAACAAGACCTGCAATGAAGGGGAAAAAAAAGAAAAAAGGTTAGGTACATTTAATGGAACAGGCCATGCAGAGCAATCACATCTCTATGGAGACAAGCACTGGTACCAAAAAGTTACACAGTGCACCTTTAACATTATTTTGCTCTTCTAGTATGGAACTTAATTTACCACCGCTCAAGGTTAGCTGTGTCTCGATGACACACCACAGAACATTACCATTCATTGATTCCTTACACCGGCCTGCCTCCTGATTAGCACCCCTTTAGGACAGTCTGGGGTCACACTGCCTACCTCCTCTTCCTCCTCTGCTCCTCTTCTTTCGTTTGAAGTGAGCTTTGAAGTATTGCGGGGATAGGAACTGTGCAGATTTGAACGAAATCCAGCGCTTTGTATTTTTGTTTTGTTTATTTGAGACAGTTGTTCTTGTTTACAGCACTTTACTGAGAGCACAACTGAAAGTAATTACAACCAGCAGCACATGGCAGCAGCGAGAGGCTCTAATCAAGACAACGTTACACAGACTGCTATTGCAATGTTTAGTGCCCAAGTATCACTTTACAGCATGGTGGGCTACTTCAGGGATGAGCAGTTAGAAGGTAGAATCTGAATCCTGGGTTATTATCTTAATGGGGTAAGATAGCAGCGTGCAGCGTACCTTATTTTACCTTTTGCCTTATCTCAACTCATTTTATAGTCTGATAAAAAAATTTAAAAAAAAAAATTTGGGTTGGGCTGTGCAATTAGGTAATTTTATTTTTTATTTTTTTATTTTTAAAGTAGACAAGGTAAGGCAAATTTTGTTCAGCACAATTTGTACACAAAGTAATTCAAAGTGCTTTACAGAATAAGAAAGACTTTAAAATCACAATACAAACCAATCAAAACATCATAATCATCATAAAATTAACATTAAAAGAGAAGAGTGCAGAATAAAAACCTTTTAGTCGTATGCGCTGGTTGGATTTAAATACTGTCTCACATCTTCAGGAAGACTGGTTCAGGTTATAGCTGCATAAAACTGAAACACTGATTCCACATGTTTAGTCCTGACTTAGTCCTGGTTTAGTCTTGGTTTAGTCTTAGTTTACTCCTGATTTAGTCCTGGTTTAGTCTTGGTTTACTCCTGATTTAGTCCTGGTTTAGTCTTGGTTTAATTCTGGTTTAGTCCTGGTTTAATCTAGGTTTACTCTTGGTTTAGTCCTGGTTAAGTCTTGGTTTAGTCCTGGTTTACTCCTGGTTTAGTCCTGGTTTAGTCCTGGTTTAGTCCTGGTTTAGTCCTGGTTTAGTCCTGGTTTACTCCTGGTTTAGTCCTGGTTTAGTCCTGGCTCTGGGCACCAGCAGGAGGCCTGTCCCTGAAGTCCTCAAAGTGTGAGATGGTTCATGTGGCACTAACATGTCAGAAAAGTACTTTGACGCTAGGCCATGGAGAGACCTGTACACAAAATATGTTTCAAGTTCGGTAATTTAACAAACTAATCAAAACAGCACACCAAAACTAGATACAGTACAGCAAAGGGTGAAGCCATTGCGACGCAAAGCACATAGTGATTCTGGGTTTGCACCAGCAGCTCTAGGATGCAAAGGCGTGATGTGATGTATCAACTACACAGAACATTTTGGACTGTTGGAGCTGCTGGTTTCAAGTTAGTTTCTCCTCTCACATGAATAAGTTTAGCCAGGTTTTCAATTTTCATGTAGTCTTGTTTAGATAAATCACTTGTTTTAACATTATCACATTTATTCGGGGGCGACAGCGGCTCAGTTGTGGTACTCATCAGAGGATCGCCTACGACTTAGCGTAGTATAAATGAGGTTTAAGGAGGAGTAACTTACCACCACTGAGTACGGACTCAATAAAAACAATGGCAGTGTAAAGCTTTGAGATGCTTTGACAAGTCCGTATTATTAATTCCGTTCAGTTTTATCCCTGCTTCCTTGTCTATCCGGATTCACCAAACTTTCCTTAAAACCCTATTGTTAAAGAACTCCGTCTAGCCATGCACTTTGTAGATCTTCATGAACCCAGCCAGCTCCGGGCAGCCTCTGTTCTCTGTGCTTTCAACTTTCCCTCTAAATGCTATGTTAATGTGGGCCCTTAGCTTTCTACTCATATCTCTATGGCCATTGGCTCGCCTGCCGCAATTTGCCACTAATGGCGTACCAGCAACCAACCCCACCCCCGTCTCCACCACCATCCTTCCTCCAACCCCCTCCCTCTCCCTCTCTTTCTCTCTCTCTCTCTCTCTCTTTCTTTCTATCAGTCTCCTCTCCCTAGCCTGGAGGCGTCCCATTTCACTCCACTTTTTTTTTTTTCCCTTTTTTTTTTTTTTTTTTTGTCACAATGCTACGCTGCTGCCTGCTACTGCCGAGGGTTCGTGAATGAATGGGTGGGGGTATTAGAGTTAGAGAGAGAAAGAAAGAGAGAGAGAGAGCGAGAGAGAATGAAAGAGAAAGTAGGTGGTAGTTTTGACCACCGCAGTTTTAAGTGAAAAGCAGACTGACTCTCCTCCTCTTTCCTCCTCTCTCTCTCTCTCTCTCTCTCTTTCTCTCCCTCCCTCTCTCATCTGTGTCTCGCCCTCTCTCTCTTTCTCTCTCTCTCCCTCCGTCTCTCGCTCTTTCCAGCTCTAGCAGAGAAGAGGAGCGCAAGGACTGGAGTTTACACTTGGAGAGGAGACAAGCGAGGAGGGAGGATGACTGAGCTGCCGGTGCACTGAGAACCAGAGGACCACGAAGAAGTGATAAGGCTCGTTCTGTAGCTTTGCAAACAACTCGCTTGACTTTGGAATAAGGTATGTTTCCGATTCTTTACAAATGAATGAATGAATGAATGAATGAATGGGTTTTTGGTAACTATTGTCACTATATATGTCAATGAGACTTGATGCTGTGAGCTTCTTGGTTAATTTGCACATAGTTTTGGAGGATCGTTTGAACTTAAGAAATGACTTAATGTTAGATTTAGTTGGATTTTAACTAGTTTCTGAATGAATGGGGAAGATATAATGTTTTTGGGTAACTATGGTCACTATATGTCAGTCAGTCTTGATGCTCTGAGGTTGTTGGTTAATTGACAACTAGTTTAAGTAGATTTAAATGTATTTATTTATTTTTTTTGGTTGATTTTAACTTATTTTAACTGACTGGAGACAATGAAGTTTGATGTAGCAGATGAAAAACACATTTTTACCGCTTTTTTAAATGAATGGGAAAGAATGACTGAGCATGGTATATTGATTATATTGGTTTATTATTGTGAATTTATAATATGTGATTCTAAATGGACTGTCTTTAACGGATGACTATACCTTGACCTTTTATATAAAGCTTGCATAGTGCCTTTAATGCACCATTCATTAAATATTAAGCATATTGTCCATGCATTCTTATTTGGAAATTGCCACAAGTCGCCAGCATGTCCGGTATATAAACATAATTATAGCTATATAGAATTATAAAGGTTGCAACTTGTGGCGATTTGCAAACAGATTTTTGTGTCTGTTTTATGAAATTGTGAACTTTTGCACAGACAAATTTAAGCGCTTGAGTATATGACTGCTGTCTTGATCTAACTGTGTCGTAGAAATGTGTGTACAGTTTGCACTTAGACTCATGGGTGCCTTGTACAAAATACAATACAAACAAAACAAGTTCATATAAAACATTAAAACAGGTGCAGGTGTGTGTATAAAAGTTTGTTACGAGATTATTAAATTAAGACTGCAGCTTCAAAGTATCCAATTTTGCTTCATATTTAGAAATCAGTGCAGTATGATTGGCACCATAATGGCCGCATTGCATGGCTTATAATTAAGGCTGTGATTGGTTGTCCTGTATGTAATGTGTTACCTAGGCTGCCGGTAGCACCCCTTAAGAATGTCTGTTTTCTTTCATCAAAGCGGCTTTTGTAATCGTACCTAATGTTTTACTGGCTTGGCTTCAGAGACTGCAGTAACTCTCCTCTTTACTGGGAACACCTGGATGCCAATTATGCTTTTTTTTACAGTGTAACTTTTCCGCTAGCCAGCCCCTTTTTCTGCAGTCTGTGTCTAAAAAGATGTGCTAATGGACTGGTTTAAGTGGGTGGTTGAGGACATTTTTGGACCACTAAACTAACAAAATGTCTGGGGGTGAACGTGCCATTTTGAGCACCAGTATTGTGGACTAAACCAGAACCAAACCCGGACTAAATCTGCACCAAGACCTGGGTTTGAAGTAGGACTAAACCTGGACTGACTAATCAAACCGAGTCCAACCCAAATGTTAAAACCAGGACGACACAAGTTCTAACCCAAAACTAAACCAGTATTAAACCATAACTAAATCCAGACTACTTAATCCTAACCCAGGACAGGATTAACACCAAACCAGATGTTTCTTTACAGTAAAACTTTTCTGCCAATTTGTTACTTTTTCTTTGCTTTCTACCCCAAAAAAAGATGTTTTAATGGACTGGTTTAATTTGGTGGTTGAAGAAAATTTGATACCACTGAACTAGCTAAATATTTGGGTTATTAAATCTAAACCAGATCAAGTCTAGCTCATGACTAAAACCAGTATATCAGTACTAAACTAGCTCTTACAATAGCTTAACCAGAATAAAACTAAAGTTAAGTTTTATTTATCCAAGTCAAAACCAGGACTAAACGAGATCTAATTCAGATCTGAACCAGAACTATTCCAAAGTCAGAACCAAGACTAAGCCAAAACTGTACCAGGACTAAGGTGGTCTAACTAAACTCTATCCAAATCCGTTGTTTAATTAAACTCTATAGCAGAATAAAACATGAACTAGTCCAAGGTAAAGTCAAAGCCAGGAGAACTCAACCAGAAGAAACCAAACTCTAGTTAAAACCTGGTCCAACACGGTTTTAACTCAGGACGAAACCATGTCTAAATATGATATGCATAAGAAACCATGACAAAAGCAGCTGACAAGACCACTGCGAGAATGCCAAGCTTAAATAAAATAATAAATGCTTGAATGAAGTAGTATTTTTGTTGAACTGAGTGTATTTAAACAGTCTAAAGTATGATTCCCAGTGTTACACGCACAAAATGCCTAGTTTTTTCTTAAAATACGGGAAAATACAGCAATGTCACACTTAAAACATGCAAAAAAATGCTATTGGGCTTGAAATAAGATATAAAAAAAACTTGTTTGCTTCAAGATGACTCATATCTAGTCAATATTTACTCAAACCAAGATAAAAAATAAAAAAAAATCTTTACTTCTTTACTTGCAGTATGGATATTTGTACGTGGACTACCTTTTGAGAACCTAACCTAATTCTAATCCTGTATTCCCACTCAGTACTTTAGACTCTGAAAGTGCGTTTTAGTGCCAGCAGACTGCAGGCTCGTGGTGGTGGTGGTGGTGGTGGTGGTGGTGGAGCTGGGGGGTAGACATCTGTTCTGTGTGTCGGAGTCTGTAGTTTGATTCCTCTCCAGTCACATCTCCACTGAGCAAAACGACTTCTACTACTGCTGCTGGCTGTGCACTGCTGTTCGCTCTGACACACATACTGTTACTGCTACTGAGACGGAGAGAAAGAGGGAGAAAGGGAAGAGGAGAGAGGGAGGAGGGAGGGAAAGAGACAGAGAGGAGAGAGGGAGAGAGGGGGAGGGGAGAGGAGAGAGAAGGAAAGAAAGAAGAAGAGCGGGAGGGAGGTAGGATTGGCGCAGACAGAAAGAAAGAAAGACAGAGAGGAGAGGATGAGAGGGGAGAGAGGGAAACATATGGTAGCAGGAAAGAGAGAGAGAAAGAGAAGAGAGGGAGAGAAGGGGAGGGCAGAAAGAGAGAGAAAGAATAAGAAGGGGAGGGAGGTAGGAGGGAGGCAGATAGAAAGAAAGAGGAGAATTGAGAGAGTGAAACGTATGGTAGCAGGAGAGAGAAAGAGAGACCGTGAGAGAGAGAGGAGGGGTGGGAGTGAGGGAGGGTTAGAGAGAGAAAGTGCTACAGAGGGAGAGAGAGAAGAAAAAAAGGAAAGAAGGAGGGAGGTGAGAAGCAATGTGGATGAGAGAAGTGACGAGTGGCGTTAAGGAAGCATGAGAGAGAGAGGAGGAAAAGAAAGAAAAAGAGAGCTAGAGAGGGAAAGAAAGAGGGGAGAGAGATCGAAAAAGAGAGGGGGGAACAGATAGAGTGAATGGGATAGAGTGAAACAATGTGGTAGAAGGAGAGAGAAAGAAAGATGAGGGATGGGTTGAAGGAGGGTTAGAGAGATTAGAATACAGAGGAAAAAGGTGCTAGAAAGTGAGGGAGAGAGAGGGGATGGAAGGGAGAGAAGGAGAGCAGGAGGGAGAGATGGACAGAATGGAAGAGGAGGGAGGAGGGAGACGGACAGGCAGACAAAAAGGGAAAGAGTGAAACAATGTGGCAGAAGGAGAGGGAGAGAAAAGGAGGGGCGGGACAAGGGGGGGTTACAGAGAGAGGGAAGAGAGAAAAAGAGAGCACTAGAGAGGATGGAGGTAGAGAGAAAGAAGAGCAGGGCGAGGGGTAGAGCGAGTGTGTGAAAAAAGAGCGAAGGAGCAGGGTGAAAAAAGAACGAAGGAACGAAGGAATAGGATAGAGATAGGGCAGGGGAGGAAAGGGGGTGGGAGGGAGAGCAAAAAGGGGAGGAGAGTGCTGAGAGAGAGAAAGGGAACTAATCAGGAGAGAGAGAAGAGAGAGAGAGCTGTCTGCAGTGTCGAGGCCAGAGCCAAAGCAGTGGAGAAAGAGAGAGAGGAAGAACAGAATGAGAATGGTACTGATTGTAATTGGAGAAGTTAAATGCGTCTGTTACAATGATGAACACTTTTAATGTCTAACTTAAAAGGTAAAATCTGATGTTTCCAACCCAAAAGTTCAGCGGTTCAACCCTGCTCTGGCCAGTGCATGATGATATTGTGTCCTTGGGCAAGACACTCTGTTCATCTTGTACATTTAGATTAGCATACTGCCAAAGAGTCTGGAGTAAATGAGTGAAGACAAGAGTAGTAACATTTTAAGCTGACAAAGCACTACACAATTATAAGGTAATATAAGTAGAATTTTTTGGTATCTGAACTTTACTTGAGTACATTTTACAGTGGATCCTTTTTAGTTTTGTACTTTCTACTCCACTACATTTTTTACTGGATTTAAAAGTACTTTTCATATGATTTGAGGGTTGATTTTCACCATGTTCGTCGAAACATCCTGACTAAAGTTTTCGAGTTCAAGCTTCAGCTTTGAGCAAACAAATATAAATACAAAAAAAATCATAGGATATATTAAGAAATTGATTCGTATTGCAACTGCTGGCCAAAATATGTATCATTTTTAACCAATATCACTGCGTTTAACACTTTAACGGATGAATAACGATTGTGTGAAATATTTTTACTTTTTACTCTAAAAGTACATTTTTGAACAGGTGCGTAAATACGTAGATTTTTTTCATGTGATACTTTTACTTGAGTAACTTTTTACCTCTGTATCTGTACTTATATGCAAGTTACAAAATGTAGTACTTCATCCACCACTGTTAATACTATTAATATAACACAATCAACTTGCTAAATTTACATACATCAGCTTAATAGTTATAGGCTGGTTTAAAGCTACAGTGATACGTTTTTTCTCTTAACTGTTTAATAGAAAAATTTGACATATTTTCGTCAATGGGGAAATGCCGAAAGCTAACATTATGGTTTTTAAATTAACCAATTACGATTTTTTATATACTCCTTCAGAGCAGTTTTAGGCCTTGCAAATGACCATTAGGGTTATCAAAAGTATTAATGCTCAGTCCCGGTGCAAACAGTGGGGCGATCGATCTTTTGCAGTGGCGGGTCCAAAACTCTGGAACTCATTGCCCACAGAGTTGCGTTCCATCTCTGACCCACCTCTGTTTAAAGCCAAACTGAAAACTTATTTATTTAGAGTGGCTTTCAGCACTTAGTGGCCCTGTGACTCTTTATTTTAATGATGTAATATGCTTTGTTGATTTGTATGAAGTTTATTGTTTTTAATCGTGTTTTTTAACGTTGTACAGCACTTTGGGCAGCCTGGGTTGTTCGAAGGTGCTATAGAAATAAAGTTTGATTGATTGAGTTTGATATTAACCAATACTAAAAGAGTCTCAATACTGAAGAGTAGGGGGTACATTGTACTCAAGTAAGAGTAATGTTACTTCAAAATAATATTACTCAGGTAGAAGAAGTGGTTCCTTTTACAACTTAGAGTAAAAAAAAAAGTATTTGGAAACTACTCATGTAAGATCTGATTTATGATTTGAAGTTAATGTAATTGGAAAGGACTGGACATTAAATAATGCAAAAAATCTGATATTTTCAAAGGATAGACACAAAAATTAGGGAGCAGTGCAAGAAACACAAGTATTCATATCATTTCATATTGCCAACATAAAGTTCCTGTCACTTGTAGACGTACTCACAGTGGTCAAGACTTTTACGTAAGAGTACAGTTACTTCAATAAAGATATTACTCAAATAGAAGTAAAAGTATGCTGCTATAAGTCAAATTCTTTAAATGTAACTAAGTACCACTCACTGACCTCTGCTCAAATATAACCCTTTCAGTATCTCGCGTAAGAGTTACAACAGACTTCGTAGAATCGACACAAAAAGACCTCTCCACACTTCCCCCATGTTTTCTGCGCTATAAGAATCTATAGGTTGCTGATATATTGACGTTGAGTTCCACGTTGAGGAGAAGACGCGTGGGCACACAGATAAGCGCTGACAGTGCGCTGAACCCACTCATCACTTTACACATTTGACGAAGCATCGCACAAGCAAGGCACAATGGAATTCTTATCAGATTGTTCTTTCAGTATTCTCTCCTGACAATTTTGTTGAGTTAATATCTTCAAATGAAACACGACCCTTGATGCTTATTATCTAGCCATAGCAGACGCCATTGTCCGGTCTGGGTGGGTGCATGAATGTTTTATGGCGCTAGCAATGCTGAGACTTGGCAGAGCTAAAACAGGACTAATTTAAAAGAAAACCAGGACTAAACCAAAACTAAACTAATGATAGTAAAACAAAAATTCAAATCTAACCAGAACTGAAGAAGTGGCTTGGATCAGCAAAACGTCTTCACTCCTACGACTTTTTGTCCAGTTGGCAGATTTGATTTTTTCTTTTACAATGGATCATACCTGGACGAATGAGAGATTACACACACATCTTCTCATAAACCAATGATACATTCAGGGTTCTCCTAAAATAGAACAATACCAAGACAATGCCGGGTCTGAACCAGGTCTAAACCTGGACTCGGACATGTTCTACAATGGTAAATGGTCACGTTTTTATATAGCACTTTTCCACCTTCAAGGCACTGAAAGCACTTTTACATCAAGGAACTACTCACCCATATACGCACACATATTCATACATCAGTGTACGCAGACACTGGGGGCAAGGTGGGTTAAGTATCTTGCCCAAGGACACAGCGACAGCATTAGTCCGTGAGAGCTAGAATCGCACCGCAACTGACCAATGATGTTTATGTCGAGAGCAGGATAGAATGGACTAAACCAGATCTGAACTGACAATGTTATAGATTATTTTGCACATAGAAAAGGTAATCATCTGAACACTTTTTTTCAGATTATTGCAGGATGCTAAGTGTAGCTAGCTCCTCCCTTCAGATAGATATAAGGCAGTGTCCAGCAGTGATCTGACCAGAACTGGCTTGGATGAGCAGTGAAACGTCTTCACTCCTACAACCTTTTTGACCAGCTGACACATTTGAAACTGTTTCAGCTCCCATCCTGAAGCCATTTACTATTTGATGGTACTGCTCTGAGACATAAGGATTTATACTAACACTGAGTTAAATAAGCCCTGCCCCAAAAGGGAGGAGTTTTTAAAATGAAACTGACAAGCCTTTGTTTACAAACTCTTTACAGGTCATTATGCTTGTATTGTAATTTGGCTGACTCACGTTCACCTCTGTTAAGTACCTGATTAGCATGTCATTGGCTAGATCTCTCACTAGTCCAAAACATCCCGTAGACAGCTGGTAAATTATATCTTAATCCAACATTTCTGTGTAAAAAGGGATTCTCCTTCCTCACCTCTCTTTCAAACCAACCCTTCTCCCTGCTCACTGTCTTCAAATGTTTGTGACTTTGAGATGAGGGTGGACCGCAGACTGTAAACCAGAATTGGACTGTCTTCTGAATTGATACGCATTGGACCGATCCTGGACAAATGAGGAATTACACTGTGTTGATTATTTTACATGCTTTGTATCCTTGCCTTACTCTTTAAATTTTGTTGGAAATTGTAAAATGTTGAACACATAACCTAGGATTGCTCACGTTCACTCTAATTGGATGAACCATTGCAAGAGATAACAAATAAAACATGTGCGAAATATATATGTATTTTTTTCTGACAGTTCTTGATAAGACATCTTCAACTGAAACACGAGCTTTGATGCTTATTATCTAGCCGTAGCAGACACAGTGGTCCGGTCTGGGTGGGTCCATGAATGTTTTATGATGCTAGCAACGCTGACACTTGGCATAAAGATGAGTAGTGGGAAACGTGCTTTTGTTTGGACAGCTGTTAGCTCCCGACGCTACACCCGGAGCCTTGCACACAAAGGGAGCTGAGAGTGTGACAGTGTTTAACCCCACTTAGCTCCTCCGCAGTACTCATAGAGCTATAACAGTATGCATTCAGGAGAGTGACCCGGGCCGGCTACACAGAGTTGTTTTGGTTGGGTTGAATGAGTGTTGTGCGTTGGGTTAATTTTTATTGCTCGTGTCCTTAGTTTGTATGGATAGTTTGGAGGGATAGGTACAATTAGAACTAAACCAAAATTAAGCTAATTAAACCAGAGCTATACCAGAACTGAAGCATGTAGCTGAAGCAATAATGGCAAAATCAGGACAAAACCAGTATTTAATCGACAATACATCCAGACTTCTTCTAAACCAGGATAATGTTAGGTCAAACCAAACACACTAAACCAGAACTAGGTCCTACCAAGAACTAAACCAGGTGTAACTGGTTGTGTCACACTGAGATTCTTTCAAGCCAAAATATACACAAAAGCACTTCTTTTTTATTTTGGTTATGTTTATTGCACTGAAAAACTCTGAGGAGGCTTGCATCTCCACAAACCTTCTGGAATTCCTTTGGCTATAATTGTCCAAAGTATAGCAAAAAACATCTGTCTCAGAGGATTAATGTTCTGAAGTGTGGATTTCACTTCATATTTCCATGGAATCGTGAAGGTGAAGTGCCACCTGCATAAAGTTACATAGTGTAACATGATTAAAGTATATTGCTACACATCGTTAGTCCGGGACTGCTCTTAACTTACTGATTTTAAGATGATCTTACTCAATCATATAGAAAGCAGAAAGCACTTCTCTGCGCTTATTTTTAAATAAAAAATAGCGTGTATTTCTGGTAAAACAGTCTTTAGTGGTATAGGTCTCCATCTTTGTTTTTTTGTTTCGTTTTTTTTTTTTTTTCTGTGTGCTCGGCCTTTGGATTCTACCCAAGCCACCTGTCGTATGAATAGTCCAATGGTTTCTATCAAAAGTGTAAGTTTTAGCAGTTCAAACCAGATCCTCATGAGTTGGTGGACTCACAAAATGTGTTCATCTTCCTGCAAGGTAACTTCAGACCTCCCCTATTTATAATTGAAATTCGAGCTAGAACTTCACACCGAATGCGCAAACAAACGTCTCTTTATGTCTTAGTCAGTCAGTAGTCAGATTACTCACCTCTCACCCAAAACAGCCCATCAAATAAATCCACTGTTTTTATCCTCCCAGATGGTTCTGAATGCCCCTCGGATGCAAATGTTCTTATGTGAAGAGTGGTGGAAGTCTGTGATTGTCTTTGTACTGGACCACCATTGGACACATGTGCTCGCCCCCACATTGGAATGCAAGGGCGGTAATGCTCACGGAGAGGCCCATATGTAGACTATGTAAATCTGGTGAAATGGTCCCAAAAAAAAGCACCAATGAAGAGGCGACCTGCAGGAGAGGGGTCAGCAGACTCATACAAGTGTTTGAATGCAAGGCAATCCCAATTTGGACACGCAACACGCTCCGAGCCATTCAGCACAGACAAGGACAAACAGATGTCCTGGTATCACAGCCAAAGCGCCGCGTCCGATCGAGCCGGAAAAACAAGGAAAAAAGTGAAAAGTCTGTCTGGCCTCTTGCAGTGAATGGAAGTGTCCAATAAAGCGAGCGTCTAAAGTGCTGAAATATGCAGTCTCTTACAGGCAAAGAGGGACTTAAATGTTTACTCAGCGATTTAGAGGACTTCAAGCATGTTTGAGTGGAGTTTGATGTCTTTATGTGGTAGACTTGTACTTACACGGGGGCAGATTTAAAGGTGGACTACTTACTTGTAAGTTTTTTACCTGGGATGTTCCACAGTACGGCATTAACGTATCAATGTTCCACCGATTCAATTACAGGGGTTTTCTTTCTCATGCATTCTTACTGTGTGTGTGGGGTCGCCTCTTCACAGATCTGGACGGACCCCATGAAGAACTTACAGTGTGCACCTTTAAAAACGAAATAAGAAAGTTCTCTTCTTGTCATTAGTAGACAGCAATGACAACTAAATAGCAGAATTTACCTACTTAAATGGTTTCTATCATTTTAAAGAGTTAAAACTGTCAAAACATCAAGCAAATATAGCCTATTACACATGGATGCAGTAAAATGTATGTGGCAATATCGAACAAGCTACAAAACAAACAAGCTATTTATGATATTTATTATGCTAATGCAAATAATGTCAGCGGTTAACGATTGACATCCGATGTAAACCAACAACGAATAATGTATTTAAATAGTATTTCACTGGCTGATTGTTGTAACAGACCAACATAGCCTACTGATGTAACAAGACCAACAAAGTGCAGTTGTGTTGTTGTCTATTGAGCCGTACCAGTGATTTTTTGAAAACTATTTAGCTTCTATTTGAAATACAGTCATGCGAAATCTTTGCAAACAGCTATCCATGTTGACTGAGATTACATAAATGTTCTAAAAAACTGAGTTAGGCCTCATTTTTACAACTGCAGAGGTTCACCAAAGTTCAGGCTGACAGATTTGTGTCAGTGTGCTGCGTTCAAAGACTCGTGCTGACTGGGACATCCTGCTGTCAGACACCGCAGCAGACATCACAGACTCACCAGCTTAGACGTCAAAGAAAGTTTATATCATGCAATCCATATACAAAAAAAAAAGAGTTGAAGGAGCATGCACATTTGATTAAAATACCAGGAAATCTAGTAAATGACTTTGTGTCATATGCACAGGCTTCAACTCTACGAAATAAACCCACGGAAAAAGCTCAGAGTCTGGGTTAGCGGTTAGCTCACTCCCCCTGCACCCGATTACCTTACGGAGGTGTGAGTTACGCGGTAAGACTATCCGGCTCACACCAGGCGACACCCATAAGCCCCTGAAATAGTGATGGATTCTGAAAGGCTGCTGCTTGGGGAAATGACGAGATTCAATCCAATAAAGAAGAATTTTAGAGAGTATTCATACATGTGTGGCTGTACTGTTAAACTATTATCATCCTCAATGTTTTGCTTACGCTAATTAGCATAAATCAAATGCTGTCTTCAATCACTTGTAGTTGTTGAAAAATCTTAAAAATTAGGTCTATGGTAGTTCTAAAACCAGGAGAAGAACAATAGCAATGGGTCTTTTGGCTAAGATCCAGTTCCCTTTCGGAAGCGCCGATCCAAAAGAACCAAATCTTTAAAAAGAGCTGGACTGCCCAACTCTTTTAGATTTAACTATAAGAGACCACTTAAGTCAAATTATCTCCAAATTCAACTAATTACATTCGGGAAAAGACTTGAGTACCACAACAAAAAGTCTACATACAGCCAATAGTACTACTCAATATACTCCACAATCTCAAAAACCTCCTGCCCATACCTCTGCTGTTAGCAACGCACACACCAGCTAGCCAACCAGATCTTTATAGTAATTGCAAAGTCACGTCAAAGCTAAGGAAGTCGGGGGAATTATACGGCCCATTACAAGTGTCTGGAAACTCGCAGCAGGTGGATGTTCCGTGCAGATTCCACATGGGGGATCCACACACAGGGAGGTTAGGCCCATAAACTTTAGGTCACCAGCACCCGGCACGTTAAAGAGACCCGAGACAATGGCTAGCATGCATCCGCTCCATCTGGACACAGTGGGAACAGCAGGGTGAAGAGGAGGCAGCATTTAAAGGATGTTGATGCTGCACCACAAGTCAGAAGACAATGGAGTAAGAAGTGGATTGCAATTTGATTGGCTGCTCCGTGGTTTAAAGTGCATAGGACAGGTTATCGTGTTTTTTTGTAATTCTGACTTGGAAAAGTACAAAAATATGGAAGGTAGTGTTGAGTTCTAATACAGAATACCTCTACTAGGGATGGAACAAGATCTCGTGCCACAAGATTGTACGAGACAAAATCGATCGATCTTTCCCATGTGCTTACAATTGGACTGGAAAAAAAAGGGTTATGTGATGGAACTATAAGAGATGTAACTCGCCAAAAAGCAGTACTAGAATGGCAACTAATATATGAAATAAAGTAAATAAAACAGTCAGGAAATTCTGTCTCGTTCCATCCCTACTCTCTACCGATGTCATCAACGTCGAAAATTCCATCCAAAATGCAGACAATTTGCACACAAGGAAAGCATTTTTCTGACTGTTTAAACATTAATTTAACAAAATAGAGGTACTGTGATTATTTTTATTCATCTAATCATGCCTATTGTGCAATTTAGACATGTTTTGGCTCTTGTTAACGCATGGTTGCCAGGTAACATTGATTACTGTATATCCTATCGGCCGCCCGTGTCCAATCAGGAAGTAAAATAATAAACTTTACCAGAATAAAAAAAAAAAAAAATAGGAAAGTATGATTTAGTGGACAAAAGTACTCTAACCCGTCATATCCTCTAGCATGCATCATCTCTATCTGGACACAGTGGCAACTGCAGTGCGACGAGGTAGACGTGAACTGAGATTTGAATGGTTGCTGTATGGTTTAAACACTGGGGCTGCTTCATTTGGCTCAAAACAATTAAGGCATCGTAAAGCAATGGCAATTATCTGGAGACAAAATGTGTACAGAAAGGGACAATTAAGGTTTATGGTCTGAACTAGGATCATGTGCAGTTTCTAATGAGCCATTTTAGGGGGAAACAATGCATTGTGAAAGCAAGTAAACCGTTAAGCATTCTTTGAAAGTTAATATAAACCTTTGTTAAACATTTAGAACAGTTAGCAGTACAATCTGCCCATTGCCCAATAGTGCACAAGCCTACGTCACCCATGCTCCCGCGCAACAATTTTCCACAAATAAAAAGAAGAACGCACTACAACTTCACAAACCTGATGCGATGTGTAGTTTCATTCGTGAAATGCAAGCCTATTGTGTTGTGATGGAGCTCTGAAGGGGGAGTGACATAGCACAGGTGGGCAGGGGGGGGCTACTATAGTAATTGCTATCAGTTAAGTATGGCTCTTGATGTCCACAACCTTGGTCAAAAATAAACTGAGATTGTTTTAAAATACTTAAGTTACACTAATTACTGTACTTACAACTGCTAACGATCATTTTAGCTTTAGTTTAGCCTAACAGCGATGCCAATAGAGTAACAGTGCAGTTCAAATGTTTCTGATTACCACAAAGAACAAGATAGAGATGGAAGCATCCCAAATAACAGTTCAGACAGGAGACGTAAATGTCAAGAAGAAAAACAGCTTGTCCAAGTCCAGACACAATACATCTTTGGTAACACATGTTGTACATATGCCTTTAAGGGCCAGTCTCACTATCAGAATCTAAGCCACTCACGCCTCACTGTCATATTGTGGTGATCTGAGAAGCTCCTCTGTGTTTTTAAAGTCAATACACCTTTATTATGTTCTGTCAGCTTTCAAATTGCCTCAACAACAATTTAGTTTTTGGCTTCATACAAAATCCATTAATAATAATAATAATAATAATAATAATAATAATAATAATAATAATAATAATAATAATAATAATAAATGGGACCCTTTATAAATATTTTATGTCACAGTTTCCATTGAACTATGGAAAATACATACTGTATTTATTAGGCTGAACATTTGTGTGTGGCATTGTAGTAGTTTATGGCTAACTTAACATTTTGTCCTTCTTTAAAGTGCTTTATTGTTTTTCATAATACAATTCTTCATACACAAACAAATTACATTGTCTCATTTCACCATAAACATTCATTTCGTGGTTATCTGTAACGTCAGAAAGGTAAATTGGTTCTCGGTTGTAGAAATAGACTTTTTGGGAGCTCGTAATGCTCCGACAAGATGACAAAGTCGGGCTTGGGCATCATTAGCGCAGGTGATAGCTCTCATTCTCTGGAACACTTCTCCTTTGAGGATCCAGATAAGTGTATCTCCAATTCAGCCTTATCAGCAAGGAACACACGAGCCCCCACCACAACCCCCTGTGTCATCTGAACCAGCGGGGTCACAGCCACCAGCCAATCACAACAACCATTCTTTTTGTACGTCCAAAATGTTACATATATGAAAAATGTGTTCACTGTAATAAAAAAATAAATAAAATCAAGCTGAATTTGATCAAATAGGAGCCCTCTAGTTGTTTTGCTAGCAGATACACAGATATAAAAAAAAATATATTTATTATTGAAATAACTAAAATGATTCAAACCTAAAAAAAAAAAAAAAAAGGTCAAGTATACTATTTATTTATTTTGCTTCATTAACACATATTTAACATACAAACCCTGCATATTTAGGCTGAGTTTTTTTCTCAAACAGAAAACACCCTGCTCCACCTTGTGATGTCATGTGGTACAGAAAGTGCTCCACTGTGTTTTTAAAGTCCATACAACTTCACTAGAATCATTTGGATAATTTCAGCTCTGGGACTGCCAATCTCTACTGAACAAAAAGTTAAAAAAAAGTAGCTGTTAACTTGAAAACTACAGCTTCATGACATCACAAGGTGGAACAGAGCATTTTGACCATTGGAGATGTAGACAAGATTACTACATGTGTAAATGAATCAAAACACAACAGGTATGTTTTTGATGAGCTAACAATATTATAATATGCCTTAAAGCTCACAAGAGTCAATTTTGCACCATATATGGAAGTTAAATAAAATGCACATCACGATTATTCTGAGCTAAAATTGACTGAACACCACTTAGCAAGTCTGATCATTTGTGTTTTGTCATATCACATGGGAAATTATGAAGCAAAATTTAATCATAAATAATATTCACAAACTTTATTTATTTGAAGTCTGAAGAGCAGGTCAAATATTTGTTTGGAGAGTGCAATTTGGTCCGTCTTAGAGAAGAAACACATTTATGAAAAACTTAATTACATCAAAACATTGCCGGAAGCATTTTTAGATTGGTGTTTTTCCCCAGACAGTTTGAAATTAACCTTTAACATAACAGTTCATTGAAAGCATAATTTTTATTTGAAAGAAGTATTACGAAGAAATGGTCCACTAGGAACTGTTTTCAAGTACAACAGCTGTAGTTCGGCCCAATGCTGTGTTAATTCCAATCTGTATTTGAGCAAGACACTTCTCCATTGGTCTTGGTTGCAGAGGCAATTGCCAAAGATTAAGATCAAATCTCTGCTTTCCTCAGGGCAGGCGTGTATTCGCCTTATTCGGAAGTTGCCGTGAGCGCCGCCATTATTGCTCGGGTAGCATTTTTTTTGCATGGGGCTGTTGATCGTGAAGACAAAGCGGTTTTAAAGCCTCCCAGAGAATCAGAAGACTTGTTGGTCACGTGAACATCAACCTGCTTTATATCAGACTTTAGCAGTGAATCTTTTTTTCAAATTTCCATTGAAATGAATGTGATTTCCACTAAAACGGAAATGCCACAACAAAAAAGTGCACTTTAGTAGCACTGAGAGACTAAAGTAGGGGAAATTAGGTCAATACGGTCTAAAAAGGTAAGTAAATAATGCAACATAAAGCAAATATTTAGATATAAAATATGACTACTGCATTATTCTTGGACTGCATTGTCCTAACTCAGTAACCAATAACATATTAGTCTTGAGACACAATCCAATATTATGGTTAAAGTTTAGAATGTATTTTGAAGTAGGATCCACTTACAGTTAAAAGGAGGTTAAATGGCAAATTTATCCTACAGTTTAGAGAAAAACCTTGCCTATTAAAAAAGATAAAATGAGACAATTCTATAAGCTTGAATTTACTTTGAGAATAACTGTTTGCCATACGAATAAAGACAGTGAAATACCAAAAAAAAAAAAAATTCATCTTTGATTGATCTGGAATAAAAGATGGGGTATTAACTGCTAACACATAACATATTTAAATCATCATGCTACCTTTTATTGTTTTGAAAATGTAATGTACTGACATGTTTTATGCTGTTACTTTCATTTTGTTGAAAACTAAAACCTTGTCAGACGTGTTTTTGATGAGGGATATAGGGTTGTAGTTTTATTGAGAAAATTCTTGAGACTTGAATCTTCCGTCCTTCAGTTATCTCCAATCACCTTGACCCAACCACATCTGGCTCATATTTAAACCCACAAATCTTCATTTTACTCTTACTTCTTATAGCCCCATGTTTTCAGCAACTCAGCACCATCCACCCAACCGTGCACGCTGATCGTAAAGCCTTGGAGAGAAAGTACTGGTGATAAAATGTGAAAATCTTTAAACTGTGAGACAACTGGTCCATCGATCTGGCATTGAGTTGTGGTAGACAGGAGATGGGAGCTTCCTGGAAATTCATTTGTGCCTTTGACGGTTGTAAGCCCGGGTTGTATAGTGCTGCCGTCAGCAAGCTACCGACCTTGGGCATAAATCAATACCCACCTGCTCCATCTGAACCAACCAGGGTACTATCTTTTCAACATGGATGTGATTATCAGACAGTGATCTAAGGTAGTGCTTCTCAAAGTGGGGTAAGAGCGCTTTTGACAGAACGTACATTTTTTCAGCTCGGGTTTAGGATTGGTTGACAAATTGTAGATCCAGTTCTTACCTAGAGTTGTTTTCGATTACTTTGTTTCAATACTAATCCCTGATTCAGTCTATTTGGCCCATAAACTACCTTGAGACGTGGTTGGGACCTGGGTTAGTCCTGGATAAGACATGGAGTAGTCCTGGTTTAGTTCTGGTCCATGCTGTCTGGTTTCCCTATTGTAGACTTGATTGACAGAATTCCTATCCAGAGTCTGTTGCCGTTCGATTAGTGGTTCGATTTATTGGGTTCAGACCTGGTTTAGACTTTTTAGATCTGGCTTAGTTCGTGGTAAGACATGAGGTAGCTCTGGTTTAGTAATTGTCTTGTCTGTTTTACCTATTGCAGACCTACAGTAATTCCAATCTTTCACAGCTCATTTCCTGAATCAATTTATTTGGTTCAGAACTGGCTGAGACTTTGTTTAAACCTTTGTTGAGACCTGGGCGACTCCTTGGTAAGACTTGGTAGTCCTGGGTGTGATTGACAGGTGCAGAGAAACTTACAGCCCTGTTGTAGAAATTCAACTCCTTTTGCAGGCTCTGATGAATGTTGACACAAAGACAAAGAGTTTATTTCTTGCTAGAAATAGGTCTGACAGTATCTCCCCCTAATGTCAAACCCTGAATGATGGAAATCCTCAGGTTTATATAGTTTGAGATGAACAGAGGACATACATTTCAAAGTAAGGATGTGACACTCCTACTGAGGTGTGGTGAGATAAGCTCCTGGAGGCGTTCATGAGCAGGATCACCTCAAGAGTCAAGACAATACAAGGTGTGATACATTTCAAAGGAGAGAGATCTCAAAGCCAACTGTTTGGTCTGATTGCACCTATCAGCAAATGCATTATAAATAGTAATATGTGTGCTGATATCTTGACAAGATTAGAAATATGACAAGATTAGCAATCAAAAGTGAACAACAGGGTTTACATGAAAAGTTTTCTCTTTGACTACCAACCTAAATAAGTTTTAGTTACAAGACCAAGTGATTTCTAAAAGGTAAAATAATCTCACAATATCTAAATAGCCTTTACAGTCCATTCGTGTCAACCAATCAACTGCCATCTTTCCGTAAGGTCGCTCCTGCTAGCTTTAATAACAGGTTTGATTGAGAGCGCCTGCCCCCCTGCCAAACCAGCGGTGTGGGCGGGAAGGGGCGTGCACGTTCTACACCCTCCTTCCTGATTGGTAGCCTCGATTGGTTTCGGTTAGTTACAACTGAATTCTATGGCGGACGTCACACTCTCTTTATCCACTTCTTTACACAGTATATGACTCGAACAGACAAGATTCAGGCAAGCAGGGATCTAAGCATCAACGTTAGTCTAGTCAATATACCACTTCACTCAGTCATTTTCTCAGTTTTCGTCTCTATTCGACAAAAACGCATTTGCGATGGACATCACATTAGCACGCCATTTTCTCTTTTTACGACAACATTACAAGGTGAATGCTCCCCCACACAATACCCCTTCAGTGAATCCATACAACATTGACCTACATTCGGAGTATTCTACAGACAGCCAAAGACCAAAGACTGGCAGAGGTTTTGTCATGGTGACCTACAAACAGGGTCGCGCTTGATATCGTCTCCACAAATAAAGGAGTCTGCTGATATGAGTCCTGTTTAACATATGGACGTGGTGGGACTTGGGTGGTGGCTGGCTCTGAATATTCACAGCTTTGACACACACAAGTGGGGCAGAGCTGCATTATTCAGTGTGTTTGTTGTCAGGTTCATGCTGAGATGCGAGCACAGTTTGACATTTAGCAAATTGCAGTTTATTTCATGTTTCTGGTTTGTTTTATTTTAATAGTTTTGTTTTTTTGAATATGCATTTGGTTTTTATTTTATTCGCTTGAAAGTCATTGAACTGGACTCCCGGATGAAAAGTTAGAAGTACTAAGAAGAAATACTATTAAACTTTTCATTAATTTTAAATCATTATTTTACATTTTGTTCATAGGAAACTGAAATATTGATCTAAAATGGCTTAATACTATTGACACATCCATTGACTCCACCTCTTCATATAATGTAATTTTACCAAGTAGCAAATTTTCTTCATGAGCAGTGGGTGGAGATATGGTATAGGTGAAAATCAAATCTTTCTGAGCATTCAAGCCTTGAATTCAGAACAATACAGATTACTCAACCATGCACGAATCATTTGAAGTTTACACTTCCACATAAAATACATTTTCACAATTGATTTGGTTTGAAAAATAGGTTATAAAAACTGCACAGTAAGGTAAACTTTAATTTATGAGTCTAAATAGTATGCAAAGAAAAGTAGTTTGTAGAAAAAAAAAAAGCTACTGAACAAAATTTAAATAAATAAATAAATAAATATGGTTGCATCTGCATAATGATGGGACAATATTATACGAAATGACCAAACTTCCATGTGTTTTATGCCTAATATTTCATGGCAAATTGTGTTTGTATTTAGTTTGTATTCATGGATTTTTAAAAGATATCTTAACAGACAGTGCACCCTTATGTAGCATTTCATCATTCAGCAGATTACCTTTTCTCCTCCAATTGTCCCTCAGCTTTAACAGCCTCGGCCTCGTTCAGCCTGCACTGGCCATATGGGAGTCAGTGAAGGTGAACTACAGCCATGACAGGGTGGATTTGGGCTTCAGAGCTTTGGCCCTGTTTAAAAGCAGCCCTAAAACTTCTGCTGTCCTTCCGCTGCCCAGACAGGAGAAGTGAATCTGCAGATGTAGTAAAAGGCAGATTTGAATTTTAAGAGGAGATAGAGATGGGAAAATAATCATTGTAAAGGGTTTTAGTCTTGTCGTTTAGAGTTAATGTTTGAAAGTATTCAAAGTCAAGGCTAAACGGGATTGGCAAAGCACATGTCTTCCTATTACTACTATTACTGCTACTTCTACCACCATGACTACTACTACTACTACTACTACTACTACAATTACTACTACTACTACTACTGCTACTGCTGCTGCGGCTACTGCTATAACCTCAAAATAAAAAAGCTATTCCATTACTACCAATATGACCACCACTATCACTACTACTCCTACTACCATCACTACTGCTACTACTACTAACAACAGTGCTACCAGTACCATTACTATAAAAGTGAAAAGCTAAAGGAAAGGTATTACTGCTACTACTACTACTACTGCTATAACAACAACTGACCACAACTGCTACTACTACTATTACAGACACTACTACTGTTACCACCAATATGGCACCACCACTACTACCACTATAACTAGCCGACAACTACTACTACCACTACTAACACTACTACATCTTTTTCTACTACTACTATTGCTGCTGCTCCTACTACTTCTGCTCCTACTACAACACTTAAGCTGAAGTATGTCATTCCCCAACTCTGCTTAAGTATCTAGCTTACGTAGCTTTGTACTCACTGAACTGTCCTGCTTTAACTCTTCCCATGATTCGCTCACGGATTAGAGAGTTGTAGATTTATACGTTGTTGCGGGATAGGGTCGCCGTGGGGACTGGCTGTACGCGAGGCTCTCCGGTTCAGTGGGTGCTCGCGCTGGTTTCGACATTAGGCTGATGGGAAAATCAGCGGCGTGCGATGAAGAGGAGATATGTGCACTAAGCTCCATCTGAGCCGCGGAGAGCATCAGAGAGAGGAAGAGAGGGGTCTTGTATTCAGGAATAGATGCGGCAGTGGAATGCATTACCGTTGCTGTAAGTAGTGCTAGTGTTGTAAGTGGGGTGGTGATATCGCTCATGCTAATCGATAGGTCTTGTTTTGATGATGAGGAAAATAGAATACCGTATTTTCCGGATTATAAGTCGCAGTTTTTTTCAGTTTGGCCGGGGTGCGACTTATACTCAGATGTGATTTATATGTGAAATTATTAAAATATATCATTTCAGATCTTTATTGTCACACTGACGACTGCACAAGGGCACTAAAGGCTTGTTTACCAGTATGAAAGAGGAAGCGGCTCTTTATCTACCTCTGGAGATGGTGGAGTTGTTCAGAAGCGACACAGAGGATGAAGAATTTAGTGGATTTAGTGATTTGGAGTGAGATCGAGAGAAAAGTTGTTTTAGTTATCTGACTAACTGTTAGTATCTTACGTGTGCTGTTCTGCTTTCAACCCGTTGTTCTCTATTTTATTGTTATTATTATAACTTGCCTTTGAAGATAAAATGTCTGTTCTTGGTCTTGGAATTGGTAAAATAAATGTCCCCAAAAAATGTGACTTATAGTCCAGTGCGACTTATATATGTTTTTTTCTTCATTATTATGCATTTATTGGCTGGTGCGACTTATACTCCAGAGCGACATATAGTCTGTAAAATACGATAGGTCTCATACAATACAAAGTATGACAAAGTACGTTGGATAGAGGACAAAAAACTTAGAAATCTTGGGTAGAGTAGCCAAAATTCTACTCGAGTAGTACTGTTGCTTCAAAATAATATTACTCAAGTAGAAAATCTGGTTATTCAAGAAATTACTCTGGCAAGAGTAAAAACTGTATTTTGGGAAATTACTGTAAGTGACTGTCTGGATATATCTGATTCATAATTTGAAAATAAAGCCACAGTATGTAACTTTCTGGTCAAAAATAGACTACAATAAAATAAAAAATTTTATTGCACCAAAAAACACAGAAAATCATAATATTCCACAGCATTGCATAAAATGTGTCTTTTTCTATAAAGAGATCAAATGACTTTCTACTCCCAGAAAGTTACATAATAATACTACATATTAAGCAGTTTTCTGATCTGTTATAATGTTGTTTCTTCATCACAAACATACCTGGAGTGCTTTGTTTCATTCACACATGTTTAACACACAAACCCTGCATATATAGGCTCAGCTCTTCTCTCAAACAGAAAACACTTGTGATGTCATGTGGTAATACAGGAAGTGCTCCACTGTGTTTTTAAACACCTTCACTAGAATCATTTGGATAATTTCAGCCCTGTAATCTCTACAGAACAATGGTAAAAGGCAGCTGTTCACTTGAAATCTACTGCTTCATGACATCACAAGGTGGAACAGAGCATTTTGAGCTTTGGAGATGTAAACAGACTAATAATAAAGGTTTACTTATGTGTGAATGAAACAAAACACAACTCCAAGTATGTTTTTGATACGGCACCATTTTACCCTGGCTTTAAACTCACAAGAGAGAGATAGTGTGTGGTTGATGGCGATTTGGCCATTGGCACAGATTGGAAGCCAAGTTTCTTTTACAGCCCCAGAGCAGATGTGGCTACAATACGTGTGAAGTATATAGTAAAAGGACAGCCAGAAAGTGTTAGTGCTTTGGTTGTGAATAGGGCTGGAGTTGTTCAGTCGTTTAGTCGATTAATTGGCCGATTATGTCTCAATCGACCAAAACTTGTATTAGCCGACTAATCATTTTATTTAGATTATAAGGATTTATGTGGTACCACAGCAAAAATGAGAAGTAAGTGAGTGGGTTAGGTGAAGATTTAGTATTTTATGGCATTTATATGTAAAAAGGCAGATTAAACTCATAATTCAAATGTGTAATCCGTCTATATACATTGTTTCCTAGTTCTTTCTTCAGTTGTTTTTTGCAGGTGTAGTCTTGTTTGTGCAGTTTGGGTCAGACACACAGAGATAAAACGTTTTCAGAGCTTTTGCCATGTCCCCTTTTTAGTCCACTAATCGATTGGCAGGACAGGTCTTTAGTTGACCAAGACTTTCTTTAGTCGGCCGCAGCCCTAGTAGTGAGAAAGTGAGTTGATCCTAGTTTGGAGCGAGTTTAGCCCGCCTTGGACCTGGCCATTGGATCTCTATAGCCCTGGCAGAGGGTTAATGCATTGGCCTGGCACTACCAACAGTCTGGATCCAGTCTGACTGAGCTGCTTTGTCATACCGCCTGCTCTTCCTCTGTAGTTAGTCTGTGAAATGTAACAAAGCAGCGGGTGAATGGGGGGCAGATCTGACCAGGAGGGACCCTCTGGCACCTTCAGGTTTGGGGTAACCGGCTAAAGCTGTCTGTTGTGAAGGAGGGTTTGGGGCAGTATTGTACCTCACACAGAGCGAAGAGGGTAACGACTCTATGGTGGGGGGTCTGACACCTGCTTGTCTCCATGGAGATGTTTTTGCTTTCTATCGCAAATACATTAAAAAGTGTGCATTTTAACTGCAGCTGATCACCTGTAACATGGCCCTATGGCATCATCTGCTTGAGTCCATGAAGATAGATACGTGTAGATGCGATTATTGAACATTACAGACTCAAGCAATGAAATTTCCATGGAGACAAGAACATGCTAGGTCCTTCACCAGAAAAGGTGCATAGTTACTTAATTTTATAATGGACATTTCAAAGATTTCCCCAGAGAATGCAACTGTTGAAGAATAGATACCAAAACAAGAGATACTTTCCAAATAAGAGAGAGTCAAGCATGTCATATGGTTTCTTCCCTAAAAGTCATTCTGCCATTGCAAGATACTTGATTGCAGATGGTGAGATAGGTTGTTAATTAAAACTGGCAGCCATTTCACTGACTTTGCCCCAAGACAGCTGTGCCTACAAAACTAACTTCTTACCATTTTGAAAAATAATGTCCCAAAAATGACAAACCAAACAAGATAACACTTTCTGACAATGCCTAAATACTGTTAAAGAAATCTCACTATGCTAAAGGTGCACTCTGCAACTTTTCTGGTGGAGGGTGTGCCAAGTCCTTATCTCCAAGAAGATGTTATTGCTTTGCTGGGAATGTTCCATGGTATGGCATTAAATGTATCCATCTCCATGGAGAAAAGCAGGTGATGCCACTTGGCCAGGTTACAGGTCGGATCTGATGAGAGGCGAACCCACTCACACAGTAAGAATGCATGTTTTTAAATATAATATTCTTTATTGCCAAACTGTGGAACATTCCAGGCCAAGCAATTACATCTCCATGGAGAGTTGGCAGGCCCCCAATGATAAAAGTTACACAGTGCACCTTTAAATCTTTCATATATTCCACTGAACTGTCCTTACCCTTACCCTGCTTTACAGTTAATCTGAGGCGATTTTCCGCGTCTGCCTATTTGAATATTGGAAGCCCGGCAGACCGTGGTGCATCTATAAAAGGCTGAATCCGAAATATTTCCGGACCCTGAGCATATTTGTTCCCTTCATCTATTTCTGAATCGCAGCGGCATTGCCAGATCCACAGATTCTCTCACAAAGCCCGCTTCAGTCTCTTCTCATTGCAGAGGTCCATGTGGAGAGCAGCCAGACTCGAAGTGAGAAAGCCAGCCATTCGCCCAGAACTAAAACCCGAGCATCCACAAACGCAATTTTCAGGCTGTTTTGTTGATTTAATCCTTAGTTTGTGACGCCTGGGCTCGGCAGGGATCGACATGGCTTGTGTGGGACAAACAAAGCTGTATGTTTGATAGTGGGACTAAAAAGCATTTATTTTGCTGTACAGATCTGCAAGCTGCATTATATGATTCATTGAAATGTCAGGAAACTGCTGCTGTCTGGTGGGATTTTAAAGGGATGTTGGCTACAGGGCTGCAATGACAAATGGGATTGATCATGACTAATCGACTAACAAAAGAAATGTTGACAACTGTAATAATCTGTTAATATTATCTGGGCTAAACAGACTATAAACGCATGAGACAATATGCTTCATGACATAATACGTATTATTAAAGCGAATTAAGGGCAAAGAGAATGAATAATACACTTTATTTATGAATATTATCAATCTAGAAGTTTTTAGTCAGTATATATGTTTATGTTTTACCTTAATCTGCTTTAAAATGCATTGTAAAATCTCATTATGCAAAGGAAATAATTGAAAGAATAATTGGCAACTAGCTGACAGCTGTTTGAAATGGATTCTCACAGTTAGTACCTATAGTGTACTTTTAATTATAAATTTATCTGGTGTTAATGCAATTTATTTGACGTTCTGTTAATTTTTATTCATGCATGTTTGTGTAATCCTGCATATTGTTGTTCCACCAGCTGATGTCATGAGGTGGTAATCTCATCCATGTTAGTTGCCATAAAGAGTATTTTTTTCATGGCTAGCAATTATGGTTTTTGTGTGGAGAGATTCAACAATTCAACAGCAATGAAATTTTAATACTGAGATCCACATAAAGCCTGCACTCTGTTTTTTAGCCTTGTACAAACTGCTTTGTGCTTTCTGTTTTCCATACCTGTTCAATATTATAAGTTAAATGTAAGATACTAAGGCAAAGGTATCCAAAGTAGTACTAACAGTAGTTATAAATATCATATAGTGCATTATAAAAGACCTTAGAGCTACCATTTGTATGATTATTTGATTTTTATACCAGTAGATGCATTTGTGAACCCTGTTACCCGCTCCCTTCACCTGGACATTGGCTCAACTGTGTTCTGAAAACTGAAACACTATCAGACAGACGTAACATAGACAGCATCTAGTGGTGAAGTGTGAGAATACAACGGGGGGCGGGTCAGTCGATCTAATTACAGATGGTAACTTTAACATTTCATGATATACATTTTGAACATAGAAACACAGTTCAGTCTAGATTTTGTTAACGCTCAGTATTTCATTATTATTTTGTATCAACCGAGCCATATTAAGGGACAATTTATAAAACAGGCTTTAGACAGTAAGTCAGCATGACCCAAAGCACGGACACAGCAATTGTGTGACAGCTCTCGGTCACCATGCCCCAATGAGTAAAAATACACATCAAACTGCAGTAGTATCATCAAGTACCAAGGCAAAATATAGACCGCCAAATTAGTGCTTCTCCTCCACGTAGACACTTATCCCTGGCCCTGTCTCACCTGTCCCCCAGTGTACAGGGGGTGGACAGTTCATCCCTAGCAGACCTAGCTCATCTGTCAACCCGCCTAATCACACGCCATAACCAGGAGAAGAGACAGCTAAGAGTGCCTAACCTATCACCCAGAGACTGTCCTCTGCCTACACGCATGGAAATAGGAGACACATGCATAGGTGTACCCAAAATGTGCAGATATGTGAAGTAATGTAAATATAGGTTAAAACAGTGATTTATTTTTCTTCTGGAGTGCATTATGTAAGTAGAAAACATATAAGTGAATGAGTAATGCGTTAATGGCAAAGATATTTCAATGTAGTACCGGTATATATTGTACCACTCCATAAACAAGACTTGATTTTTGGTAATGGTACTTGAAAAATACTTCCTGAATTAATCATTAAGTACCATCAAGTGACATTTTTTAATCATCTTAACACCTTGCATCCAAATTATTCACTGCGATGAGTGTGGTTTTGCCATTATGCAACCACTAACAACAACTAGCATGCTAACAGTGCGCTAGACTTACTTCATGGTTCACGGAGAATAAAAATGGTTTATAATAAGATACAGAAAGCACATATCTGTACTGGGGCAAAACTAATTTTACTTTATCAAATGAAAAAAAAATCAGGTTTCCTTATCTTTTTTTTTGGTACAGTACTGTGTATTCTGTCCTAGCAATAATTTTGTACCTTCGGTGGGATATAAACTGACTTATCTTGCACATTACTTGGGCAATATAAAAATATAAAAAGTAGCTTCCCAACAATGACATATCAAAGATTGTATTCCAAGATGACATTTAGACAGCATCCAAACACACAAAGAGCCAAACCACCCCCTATCACCTAGAGACCGTCCGCTTCCTACACATACCGAAACAAGAGATGCCTCCACTGTCCCGTTCCACATCACTGCTGCGACTAATTGAAGAAACAGAGAAGATAAAACCCACTAGCAGAATATATCTCCACCAATCCATAACTCGCAACTGCAATTTTTCTGTCTGCTTATGTAGACTATTTCAGTGGTGGGAATTAACCTTTAAAGCAAACCTTAGCCAAGACACTCCACTCTGGTTTTCATATTACAGGTGGGAAATGATTACCGTCAGCATCTTTGACAAGATGGGGTAAAAAGGCCAGTTATATAAGCCGCTGCCTCCGCCTCAGCCAGACATGCAGTTAAAATGGGTGCTCTGTAAGTGGGTGAGAGCTATATATAACGTAGTCTATGGTAAATTCACAAGCTTGACAGGCGCTGGCGCATACACAAGTGGAAAGAGGATAATTAGCAGCAAAGTGTTGGAGGAATTAGTCCAGCTACTGCTAACAGATGTACGGCTTGTGCAAAGAAAAGACAGCTTGGCAGAGGCTTGGTTTAAGGCATGATTTGGAAAACGTTTTGGAATAATATTCTGTCAATAAAAAATATAATAAAGTATTAGATTTATATTGCACTTTACACGTCTATGAAGGAGCTCTGCAGTAGCCTATTTTACATTCACTGACTGTGAGCCCTGACTGTTGGAAATCTGGCTACCTTCCTATACTAACTACAAATTACAGTAGGTCAGAGGCTATACAATTATGCAGTAATCCACGCGGTTCGTAGTTTGATTCCTTTAACTGGAGTAGCATACTATTGTTGAAAACGAGACCGTGTAATCCCTTATTCGTCTCGGAATGATTCGTTGTTGAGAAGGTTTCAACGATGACAACTGTTGAAAGAGTCGCTACGTTATACTATTGTTGTGTTTTTGTTAGTGTCTTGCCCAAGGACACAACAAAAGTCACAGGACACAAAAGTATTCTCTGTTATTAAAGTCATACCTTCGAGCTTGATTAATAATTGCAAAATCTGGTAAATTATTGTTCTGGTTATATTGTAATTGTATTGAAGTATAGTTTTCCATATGTAATAGCTAGTTATTATCCAGACGTTTATCATTGGCTTCAATACAGCTTCCAAATATTGATAACATCTATATATATCAGTATTATTAAAGAAACTAAAATGTTCTAAAAATAAAGCTTTCCAGGCTGGCAATGTGGTTAGCAGAGAAGTTAGCCCTAGACTGGACATATGCCAACAATGCATAATGACCTCAACTGCAATGAAAGCTTATGTAAAAAGCAGATAACCATAAAATGAATCAACGTTCTCACAAAACTCTATTTGATGAGCGGTATGATTGCCTGATTGCTGCACTGTCTTCGCTTAATATTCCTCTGAAGACGTCTAGACATTTATCCTCCACTGAACTGTCTCCCAAAATGGACTAGCACAGGCAATTCCGCCACTTTATAAGCTCCTCTCTGTCCCAGCCTTAAATTACAACCGCTGTTAGTGCCACAGTGTAACGCGATGCTACCATCAACGCACATTTTAAACAGTAATGTCTCAAGATTGTTGTCAATGCCACCAACTCAGCACATTTTGAACCCGAAGAACTTTTAGAAGAATCCGACAAGGCATCAGTGGAAGCAATAAGCCTCATGTTACTCAAGTTGTGAAGGTTGTTGGAAAAAAATAGAAGAAGAGGCAGGAATGCTGACGTGCAAGTTTACACGGAATTTTCTGCAAGCCTTGGAAGTTTACTGGAAGTCCGCAGATGGGCTAACCGTAGACCTATATTAATCCGTCATTGTGGTTTGTAATCCGAGCCATACAAAATAGAGGATGCCGTTTCCCAAGCAGGTGTTACTGGCTTTGCCTTTTTGTCACAACCTGCCTCAACCTTGTGCTCGGAAAATAATGCTTCCGGATCCCCAAGGTCACGCTTTTGGCCTGAGGTAATTGTGCCTGTCCACAACCTCGGAGGAATTGCCGAAAGAATCCCGCAATGTCGTCCGCTGTTAACCGTGCGTCTCTTCCCTCTGAGAGAGAGAGAAAAATGGGTCAGATGCATCAACTCTAGCAGAGGTTTGCTTTGTTCGGGGGCAACACAAGAAGGTTAATTGCTTTTATAGTGAGATGCTATTATATTTCACTGCAGTTGTGTTGGCGGCGTGTAGGGACCATCTTGCTGAATCAACCTGGAATGCAAGGGCAAAAAGATGGATGAATTGCTGTGTATGGGCATGTGTGGTTGTGAAGAGGAAAGAATATGGGGCAACTTTTTAAAGGTTTGTTGTGTCAAATATACAAAGTTGCAAAAATGCATTCATATGTTGGATACTCTATGTCAACGAGGAAGTCAGTAGATTAAAAAGTTAGTAAAGGTTCATGAAACATAGTCTAAGTTTGCTTCCAATCATCTTGATCAGTTGCCAATATTATAAAAGTATAAAATCAATAAAGTAGGCTACTGAATGTCCTTCCAGGGTGCTACAGATGTTTATTTATTCAGACTATTTTTAGTCGGGGCTTGCAGTCAATGAATAGTCCATGCACTTTCTAATATAATTTGGCCAGACGTGTTAACTTTTAGAGCCAAAAAATATATCTACAGTCATCTCGATTAGTCAGCGTAGATACATGGACGTATGATAAGACCTGGAAGATGAATCAAAGATGGTGGTTGCATTGATTGCTGTAGTGTGAGATGACTTTTAATCCAACTCTCACCAGGACAGAGAAAGATATGTACATTTTAATGAATATTTGGGTGTTTTTTATAACCTGAGTTTTTGAACTACTGGGCCTACTTGTATTTTACTTGCACAAAGACCACATAAATAATGAGACTAAACTGGGGCTAATTTGGAACTAATTCTGGACTAGACCACGACTAAACCACGACGAGAATATCACCAAACCGGGTCTACCATCTGGCTAAACTGTACTCAAACCAGGACCTAACAAGTGTGAACGCACCCTTCCTCACATTGTGGTCTGTAATCGGTGTTGAATATTATACCAAAACCTGTATTCTCTTTATTTTTGCAGGATTAAAGGCAAGAACTTCACATTTGGTCACAGTCTCCTATTTGTAATTCTGAAGAAAACCCAACCCAAGGGTGTCATCATGGGGGCAAAACTATTATTCCAAACCTGTCTGACCATGGCACTGCTGCTACAATTCTCCGATGCTGGCCTGGTCAAACAGGTCATCCGCCATCGCAGAGAAACTCTGATGCCCAAGAAAACTCAAGAAAACCTCACCTTACCTCACCCGGACCAGCCTGTAGTCTTCAACCACGTCTACAACATCAACGTCCCCTCTACCTCCCTCTGCTCCGTGGACTTGGACACTCCGGGCGGGACAGAGCCAAAGCACAAGAGCGGACCGATGGATATGCAAAACACAGAACACATGGAGCACACAATGGATGGGGAGAATCAGATCGTTTTCACCCATCGCATCAACATCCCCAAACAGGCGTGTGCGTGCGACAACCACCTGCCGGACCTGAAGGACATCCTGAACAGACTGGAGATGCTGGAGTCCGAGCTGTCCGCCCTGAGGGAGCAGTGTGGTAGTGGGTCTGGCTGTTGTGGAGCTCCGGTTACAGGTACTACTACTACTACTACTACTACTTTTAATATAGAATAAAATGGATATCCAAATACTAATTGGCATCCAAATTATTAAAATTAATTTCAGTTGATATTGGTATTATGATGAGTCTCAAACCTTTGATTAAATGATAAGGCTATTGATCTGAAAGTTACATGATCATTTATGCAATAATGATAAGAATATTAAGGTGATAAAGGAGCCCGAGTTCTCCGTAAATAACTTTTTTCATACTTTCCAAAATTTTATTTAATATTTATTTTATTTTAGTATTTATTTTAGACACTTTTAACACTAGTCCAGAAGTTATCAAGCTATTGGATTTGGAAATCTGGAGTAAAAAGCAAACACCCAAATTTAAGTGAAAAGTATTAGGCAGCATATTGTCATAACAATTAAAGTACAGTAGATCATTCTTTTCTTTATATGTCAATGCAACGTTTAACATGTTTGTCCAGAGTGGAGTGGACTACGGTAATCCACTCTACTCTGGACAAACATGTTAAACAGGGCCTCAAACCACAATCTGTCACAGGTTTCAAGTTTGCAATTTTATATCCAAGTCTGGGACAGAAAACAGGTGCGACAAAGGGTTATTTTACAAACTCTTATCCTTCTACAAAGATTTATTGTGGTGTATAAATCAGTAACATGATCTGGTCTTTTTGTGTCACTGTTTGAATGAAGTATTACAGACCAGGGATACTTTACTTTATCCTGGCAATTACAGTTTACAAAATGTCCAACACTATAATTTTGTGCCATTTGATCGCAGTGTACTCTACATTAATACCCTGATTGCCTTTTTAAACTTTTCTTGTTTTTGTGTAGGTGAAGTGTCCACAAAGCCCTACTGTAATGGCCGTGGGAACTGGAGCGCTGAAACCTGTAGCTGCATCTGCGAACCAGGCTGGAGAGGACCCAACTGCACCGAACCTGAATGTCCTAATGATTGCCAAGACCAGGGACGATGCGTGGACGGGAAATGCGAGTGTTTCGATGGATTCGGGGGAGATGACTGCAGTATCGAGCTTTGCCTCTTGGACTGCGGAGAGTACGGCCATTGCGTTGACGGCTCCTGTCTTTGCGAGGAAGGATTCATCGGTGAAGACTGCTCCCAAACAAACTGCCTCAATAACTGCTTGGGTCGTGGAAAATGTGTAGATGAAGAATGCGTATGTGATGAACCATGGACTGGATTTGATTGTTCCGAGCTTATTTGTCCAAACGATTGCTACGATAGGGGGCGCTGCGTTAACGGAACATGCTTTTGTGATGAGGGTTTTACCGGAGAAGATTGTGGTGAACTTACCTGTCCTGGAAATTGTAACAACCGCGGAATGTGCGTCAACGGTCAGTGTGTCTGCCAAACGGGATACACCGGTGAAGATTGCTCAAAGCTCACTTGCCCCAACAACTGCAAGGAAAGAGGTCATTGCTTCAACGGAAAATGCATTTGTGATCCCGGTTTTGAAGGCGCAGATTGTTCCATTTTATCCTGCCCCGATAATTGCAGCAACAGGGGTCAGTGCGTGAACGGAGAATGCGTGTGCGATTTCGGATTTGAAGGGGAAGACTGCAGCGAGATTTCCTGCCCCAACAATTGTCAAAACCGCGGACGCTGCGTTAACGGACAATGCGTATGCGATAAGGGCTACGCAGGGGAGGACTGCAGTGTCAAAACGTGTCCCAAAGATTGTCTTGGACGTGGGGATTGCGTCGACGGGAAGTGCATATGCTTCTTAGGGTTCACCGGTAAAGACTGTGGCGAGTTGACGTGCCCGAATGATTGCAATGATCGCGGGCGTTGCGTCAATGGACAATGCGTTTGCCATAAGGGCTTCAGTGGGGAGGACTGTAGTGAGAAGACCTGTCCCAATAATTGCCTGGACAGAGGGTACTGTGCGGATGGAAACTGCGTCTGTTTTGAAGGGTTCACAGGACATGACTGCTCAATACTTACCTGTCCGGGAGACTGCCAGAACCAGGGGCGCTGCGAGAATGGAGTGTGCGTCTGCGATGAGGGATTTATTGGAGAAGATTGCTCTGAAGGTAAAGGGAAAGGATGGATTTTTTTTTCCAATATCAATTAAGTTTCTGTAGTAGCTCCGTTTGCTGGGGGTTGAATAAACTATTCAGGTGTTTCACCTTTTACACATTCAAAAGAGGTATCTAGTTTTTAATCTGTTTATTGCCATGGCAGCAGTCCTCGGTTTCATAATTCTGAAACCCACAGATAGACAGATTGACTAACGTAGCAACAGTGTAAAATTTGCCAATCTCCACAATTATATTTACAAAATTCACTTGGAGTTTTAGAATTCATTTTTCTCTATTAAAAATGTATGGAGTAACACATTCTCCATGTAGCAGTTTCAAGTAATGCAACACTGTATGATTAGTAGGCTGCATTAGCTCCATGGCTAATTAGCTACAATGGCCTTATTAAAAATATATTCAGAATCAGAAAAAGTTTGAATGCCATTATCAATGAGAACAATTCACAAACTAACCATTGAAAATTCTGCTATTATAATTTAATATGTCTAATAAAATGTTAAACGACATTCAGTTGTTAAACATTGCATGCAAAGTTTTAGCAGTAGCTCTGGCTAACTAAATAGGAAATTGCTGCTCTACTGTGCCGTGGATTAGATTACTTTTTTTTTTGTTACCATCATTAAGCAGAAAAAAATGAAATTCTGTCAACTGGATTTTACCTGGACGATTGAGCGATTACACAGTTACCGTTATTAAATTTAAACTGAAAACACACGTGCAGCTAAAGGATACATGCAGGAGTATTATTAAAAACATTCAATTATGATGTAGTACTGTTTCTTTAGATTCTTGCATATATATGCCTTTGTCAGAAGACAAGAACAGCACTGTACAAGGCTTTGCTAGGTAAAGTGAATAGTAATGTTTTGTTTTTTGTTTTGTTTTTTTTACCAGAGTTACCAAATATATTGGCGTTTAATTTGGACAAAAATGCTATAATGTATTTGTAGTTTAGTCATGTAATTGTATAATCACCAAGTGCATTTTTTGGGCTAAAAGACCCAACTTAAAAAAGACAATGTGATGCAAGCACTTCCTACATAATAACCTTGATAAGACATATTTCATGTAACATAAAATGGACTTCAGTTTTAAGCCCCATGATTGGGCTCTGTGTTGGTCTGTGGCAAGAATGAGTAATATTGCTCATCATTTGTATGTGATAGTGACAGATGAGTATGTTATTTCCAATTACCACTGGCTTTAGGGAGGATTGATGAATAGGATTATATGGATATAGAGTTGGGCAATTTATGCAAAAAAAAAAAAAAAAAAATCTAATGGAAAAACAGTAATACAGTGGGTTTAAGCTTCTGTTGGGAAATGTCATGGATGAGAGACAGGAATGGACATTTGAACAGTGAATGCTGATCAACCAACCACACAGTAATGAAGTACCAGCAGTAAGTGTCCAAACTATGTGGCAACTGGTGAATTCAAGTGATTTTTAAAATAGAAAATATAGATAATAAATAATGTCGTGATCAAATTTTAATGCCATGTCTAGACTTCCAAGACATGCGATAGTACAGAATAATAATCATCAAAACATTAAAATTCCATCTAAATCCTTTGATTTATGTCAAAGTTGTCAATTTCTATTCATAAAGGATTTCAAATCAAATTCGAAAAGCATGTGAAGTTAAATATCCACTATTACTTTTCTGGTGGATGGTCCAACACACGAATTTCATTATTTTACTTGAAATCTTGTCCCTCCACAGTTTCTCCACCCAAGGACCTGACTACAACGGTGGTGAACCCAGAGACGGTGGACCTTTCCTGGGAGAATGAGATGCGCGTGATGGAGTACCTGATCACCTACGTCCCCACAGCTCTCGGAGGGCTAGAGATGGACATGAGGGTACCTGGAGACCAGAAGCAGGCTACGATCCGTGAACTTGAACCAGGAATAGAGTACCTGGTCAGTGTGTATGCCATCCTCAACAACAAGAAGAGTGTCCCTGTCAGCGCCCGGGTGGAGACATGTGAGTGCAAAGAATGAAACTGATGGTGAACTGTTACTTGTTTTGAGATAATTTTACACTTTTTATTTACCGTATTTTATGGACTATATATTGCATTTTTTGGGGAAATTTATTTTACAAAATCCAAGAACAACAACAGACATTTTATCTTTAAAGGCAAGTTATATTAATTACAATAAATTAGAGAACAACAGGCTGAATATCAGTACAGCACACTCAGGTAACACATTTATATTTATTCAGCTAAATGAAGCATAGACAACAAATTGAATACGAGTCTGGTATGTTAATGTAAGATATTAACAGTTAAACAGATAACTAAAGCATAAACAACAAGCTAACAAGTTTACTCTCAATCTTACTCCAAATCACTAAGTCCACTGAATTCTTCATCCTCGGTGTTGCTTCTGAACAACTCCGCCAACTCCAGAGGTAGATTCCACGTGGCTGTCATCAGACTCAGCAGAATACGATTTTCTTTTAAGAGGCAGGGCACGGTTGTCAGTGTGACAATAACGAAGTCAGTGTGACAATAACAAAGATATGAAATTATATATTTTAATGATTTCACATTAAGTTGCATCTGAGTATAAGTCGCACTCCGGCCAAACTATAAAAAAGTGCGATTTATAATCCAGAAAATACAGTAATTGGAGCACATGGTAGTAGAATAGTTAAAGGTCGTATATTATAGATGATTTAGGCCATGTTAGAATGCTGTTACCTCATCAAAAAGATACCTGGAGTTGTGTTTTGTTTCATTCACACATGTTTGAGTGACCCGGTAGTAAGTTATAGTAAGATGTGTGGACTTTAAAACACAGTGGAGCACTTCCTGTATTATGACAAGACATCACAAGGAGGAACAGAGTGTTTTCTGTTTGAGAGCGACTAAATATGCAGGATTTATGTGTTAAACATGTGTGAATGAAACAGAACATAGCTCCAGGTATGTTTTTGATGAGGAAACAACATGATAACACATATATAATGTTCAAAGCAAGGAGGAGTCTGCATATTTTTCCAATAATTATTTTGGGTCTCCATCTTTCTACCAGCTTCCAAAGACAATAACAGGTGTTTTATTGCAAAAAAATACATTGAAAAATACATATTCTTCTGATCTTTAACTTGGTCTTATGAAGTCACCTTCTTGTCTCCATGGAGATTTATCCATTTAATGTCAGACTGTGGAACATTTTAGGCATATCCATAGAGACAAACAGGTGGCATACTGTTACCTGAAAAGTTACATAGAGCACATTTGAACAATCTGTTGCAAAAAACACCCCCTGACCTGTCTTTAATTCATTAATAGGTTTAACTGGGTCTAAACATTGAAGAAAGAAAGTCACACAGTCATAATATTAGGATAAGTTCATTTTTGTATGTTCTTTAGAGTTGATTGTTTGGTCGTACTGTCAGTATAAACTTACACAGGTCCATCTGCCTCTTATAGACATTCAAAGCCAGTACTGGTATCGGTGCTCAATCATAGAGCAAAAGCTTATTAAGGTCAGAACATGTCATATCTGTGCTATAATAAGAACTTGCACAATTGTGTGGATATAGATGACACATTGTAAGGGTGATGGAGCCTATATAGAAAAACATGTACTTCATTCACTATATATATCTGAACTATATTTATGCAGACTTGCCTGAGCCTGAGGGGCTGAAGTTCAAGTCTGTGAGGGAGACGTCTGTGGAGGTGCAGTGGGACCCTCTCAACATCCCTTTCGACGGATGGAACCTTATCTTCAGAAATACTGTAAGTTCTGCTACTACAAAGTATGTTATAGTGAATCGTTTTAAGCAACTGGGAGACTGTGGGTTAGATTCATGGGTCTGTTATCAATACAATGCCTTATTTTTGCCTACTTCCAAGGTCCAAAGACATCCATGAGTTGGGAAAGTTGGTCATTATGAATAGAGGTGGGAGATACGATCAAAAACAGGTAGTACTGCAGTTACTATGTTAAAAAAAAAAAGCTAAATTATAATGTTGAGTATATCTCCTATAATAATAACAATACAATCCAAAAAAAGTGCAGATCAACAAAAAGAAAATACAACTTTGCGGTGTAATCTCTTGCACTTTTGTAGATAATTTTACAGACCATTCACTTTATGTGCAATATTTGAACCTCCACCAAGACAGATGGATTGGACTAGACGGATTGCCATGATGTTGTCATTGGGATAGTCAAAATGATAATTGAGAAATAAATTTTTGTCACTAACGCCCACCCTCACAATTGCACACAAACCACATCAAAGTTGGGACTAAACTATGCCAAAACCTGGATCTATTTGTGGACAAAACCAGGGCTTTAGAAGGACCAAAACATATCTACATCAAAAATAAACTGCACAAAATCACAATTCGAGTTGGTGCAATTGTCAAATCACAAAGGCAGAAAATATTTAGGTAGAAATAATAACAAAATGTCGTTATGGAGAGAAATCTTGTTGAACCGGTGGACCTCTAGAAACATTTTTTGAAAAGCATGGGATTCTTGCATTAGTTTATTCATTCATATTGGTTGGATCATTCCTATAAGTGAGACTAAGCACTTAAACTCCGCCCACAACCTGATTTTAAATAGAGCTGCTAAACCAGGCAGAACACTGGGGACTAAAGGAAAGTGTGAAGGGGGAGGAGGGGCAGGATTTGGACATATGAGGAACGGTGTGATTGGTCTAACATGTATCCACACGTAATCAGAAAAACCAGGCTCTATTCAGGGAAGTCTTCTGTGATGTCACCAACTACTTGAAATTGCAGTGGCTAGTGAAGGAAGCACACACTTTTTGACCAGAAAACTGCAAATTTACCTTTACCTACACCATATACAGTTTAGTAGCAAAAAAGTGCTCAAACGTTAATGCTCTTGAAATTATTTACAATGTGCACGGAGCGAACGCACTTGGATTTTTTTTCCAAAACCATGCAGTATTTCATTAAAAGGAGATCTCTGCTAACTACTGTAAATGAAAAGTGCCATCTAACAGACAGATTTTTAATATTCTAGCTCATATAAGAGGATGAATCTTCTTTAGACGTCCAACACCAACACAGCGATGCCAGTTGGGGTTGTAAAATCCTGCCAAAACTATATGTTGATGTATCATTGGTCCTGCTCGTAAATCCTTGGACTGATTGTTTTGCGCTGTCTGCCTCATTTAGACTGGGAACAAGCAGGCATAACCACAGACATGTACGTGATCTTTATTTGAAATTCCTTTCCCTCATCAAAACCAAACTCAATAGACAATTTCTCATTTATTTGGATATAGTGATTTCCCAATGTACCAACATGGGTTCTGGCACAGTGTCTAGTGGAAAATAGCCAATCTGAGGCAGAATTTGCAAACGCAGCAGTGAAGACGACGGTTAGCGAGTGGTGTTTTCATTTTGCTAACAGCGAGCACTTTTTTGTTTTTCTTTTAAAGTGCTTTCAGAACCATTTAAAACTGTGCTACCAAAGTTTATTCAACCTTAGTCCATTAACCCCCTATAGCTGAGTCGACATGCCATTATCATTTATTTGGTTGTTTCTTTTGCCCCTCACTCCACATGCAGCACAAGATGTGGTAAATCTACTCAGTTACATTCATTTGCGAACATGATCAAAAATAGAGTAAATCTAAAAGACATTTATTACATCTTGTTACAATACTTTTAGTTTATTAGTTTGTTATCAATGCAGTAATTGGCAAATCTACCAGTTTCATCAAATATATATCTTCATATTGATTTTAAAGGATTAATGTTTGGAGGGGAAAAAAAAAAGGTCCAGCTTTTCTTTTTTTTTTTTTTTTATGAAAAAAAGAAACAGTACAGTACTAAACATAACAGGTAGATAGAAACATGCACAGGAGACAAAGAAACATGATCCTCTTTTCCTTTCGCCCGCTTTTTTCCTCTCTTTCCTTCCCTTTCCTTCTTCTCTTCCTTCCCTTTTCTTCTTTAGCCCTTCTCTCTTTCTTTTCCCTTTTCTCTTTTCCACCCTTCCTTTTTCCTTTTTCTTTGACTGAATAATTGGATAACCTTCCCCACATCATTTGTTCAGCTTTTCTGCTCTTATTTGTACAATTTTTGCACTGACAAAAGGTGGAGGTTGACGTGAATACTAAAGCATACGTTTTTAAAATATCCAAATCCAACCTCGCCCATACGCACAAAAAACGAGTCAGCAACTCTCGTTCAAAAGACTGAAGTGAAATAATCCCTAACTAACTTATACTATTTATATCAACGGCTTTGCTTTTTCTTCATCCAGTTCATCCACCCACCTTTATCCGATGCCAGTAATAGTCTTTTGATTGGCCTTTCACTTTGCTTTGGCTATGTTTTTCCAGAAAGAGGAGGATGGAGAGATCACGAACTCTCTTGGCCGTCCGGAGACAACATTCGAACAGTCAGGCCTGGGCCCGGGACAGGAGTATGAGGTCAAGCTGGAGGTAGTGAAGAACAACAAGAGAGGACCACCCACCTCTAAGAACATCGTCACCAGTGAGTCTATGAGGCCAGAATGAGAGCTTTGGAGTAGAACTGTCAGTAATTTATCTGTCAGGTTGTGTGTATTCAAAGTAAAGACTGCAAAAAATAAAGGGTATGATGCCCATGTAGTTTGTAGTTACAGTAGAAAGTGCTTTGAATAAGGACGCATGGACAAAGGTTATGATGGAATCGTGGTGTATGCAGAAAAAACTAATGTATTTAAATAAAACTGTGACCAATTGGCATATTAGGCAGAATATAGTGACTTTTATTCCATGGTAAATCATAATAAGATGAAAATTATTCTTAATGCATTTTATTTTATGTCACACTGAATCATTTATGCACAAATCTCAAAATTGCAAAAAAAAAAAAACAAACAAACATGAAAACAAACAAAACATAAAACATCAAGGCAAGTAAATACCAAAACAATTATAAGAGAAGTTAATAATAGGAATTAATTTTAGGCTAGCTTGAATCTAAATATTTTAGGCTTTGTTTTATAGTCAGTTATACTTTTTAGCTCTCTTTCAAACTCTAAAGTAGGACATTTAAGATGGAATTGTTCTTGTCATTTGAACTCCAACCTATACGACAGTAACATGACAAATCCATTTTAAATATTTTATCTAAAACAAGGTGCCTATAATATTTTATTTTCCTACAAAACTGGTCATATTTTTCTGTTTTCTGTGCTTAGTCCAGTGAGGTTCATCTGGTCTTCTGTTAATTTATTTTTTACCTTTTTAGGGTTTTTAGGGTTTACTTTGTTTTTAAACCTGACCTTCTGAGGAAACTACCTGCTCTCTAATGGTCTTGCTCAGAATGGTCACATGATGTTGCTGTGATGTGCCCGGTCAGCTGATTTAAACAGGTTTTGGCGCTGTCTTTCTACCGGTATAGGCAGGACGACAGCGCCATCTGCGGTACGACTTCTTCAGGAGAGTATGTAGTGTGTGACAGTAAAAAGCCCCCTTCGTCCCGGTTTCAAGTCCTGCGGGCACGTTCCCGTATTTCAATTGCCCTCGTAATCCAGCGACGATGTTTATTGTCCTCTCTCCCAATGATGTTAGCTCCGTCTCAGTCCATAATGTCACTCTCTCTTTTTGGCTGTTGGATTACTTTTGTATATCTTAAAACAAAGATATATATTTTTTCAACTTTTCCCTGTCTTTGTTGCTTTTGCTTGTCATAAGAAACACAGATGTTCCGACCCCCTATGCAAAAAAGCCTCCATTACTACCACATTTACACATCTATACATTTCTCCGCCTCATAACTAGACATTAAATGGAAAATACACTGTGAGAGCCTTGTCAGACTTCATTTCTAATCCAAGTTGTCACCTTCACTGTTGTTACCGGATCATTGCTTTTCTTTTGCATCTGAGAAACCCACTGCAGACCCCTGGCCACGCGAGTATCCAGAACCCATCCCTCCACGCCACTGTTGACTGATTAGCTCATTATATTTCATTGCACTGTTGTGATTTAAAAGGCAGTAAATGCGATATGGATTCCCGGGCTTGTGCGGAGAGATGGGACCATAGTTCAACCTTCCAGCGGTGATAAAATCCAATGGTTTGTAAAACACGCAGGTGCCCTGGAAGCGAGTCAATATATACTTAGAAAATTTTCGAAGTGAGAGTTGAGCGGTGTGGCTGAAAACAAACTTCTAAATTTCCAAGTCTAGTGACCTTAGGGAATGCTCCTACTAGACCTCCCGCTGAAGTTGTTGAATGTATGTTTTAGTTAAGCGACGCAAGACTCAGAAATTGTAATTTAAATCCGGTCTCGAAGTGTGCAAGGGAACCACCTAAGGGAGAGTTTCCTTTCACCAAAGTAGGGTTAGTGTTTGTGCAGCAGCCAGCGTAATAATTGACCGGTCTATCCAGCGGTGGGTCAGATCTTAGGTGAGATTATTTATGGGCTCGAAACAGCAGGATATGGCCAGAATACACAGAGCTACGAGTGGAAATGCAATTTAAGACCAAACGGTTTCTTTTCTCTCACCTCCTCTGGCGTCTAACTCACAAACCAGATCTGCGTCAATAAAATGGGGTTGGTACAGGAGTGAAATGTCTACCATCCGCTGCAAAGATTAGCTGATAAGAACACCAGCAGTCAAAAGACATAAGAAAGACTCAAAAGATACTGAAGATAACTTTATAGAATGCACATATATTTTGGCTATTTTAGTGCAAAAGTTAATTCCTCCCCTTCCCAGTGACTCTCCCCTTTAGTCCTCTAGACCCCACCCCCCCATTCTCCCTTTTAATCCTCCAGACCCTGCCCATCTTTCCCCCTTCCTCTCGGCTTTAGTCCTCCCAATCCCGCCCATCCTCCTTCACCACATCTTTAGTCCTTCAGGAACAGCCCAGTTTTACCGACGTGACGTGTGTCGTGATGGGTTCCCTCTGGCTGCTCCAGTGCAACTTAAAAAACACGCACAATAAGATAATCCTCCAGCTTGGGACTCTTGACTCTTTCTGCAAGGACTGTCTGGAGGAAACTCACAGACAAAACTGCAGACTGGGTGTTGAACTCGTGACCTTTTGGCTACGAAGTATGAAAGCTAGCCACTCAGCCACCATGCTGTAAAATGACATTTTTTATAAATTACTTGGACCCTATGGCACTTGCCTCAGTCTCTTGTGGTGGCTCCTGTTACATTGGCTGCTGTGAATAGTACAGGATTGTATCTATGTGTATGCAGGTCTCTCGCTCTCTCTATCTATCTTTCCCTCTCTCTCTCTTACTCACCTCTCAATAAACCCCAGTGTGTAGTCCGGTCCCAGTGGAGGGGTCCAGTAACAGTCACAGGTCCACGCACACGGGGCCACTTCACACCTCTGAGCACCAGTCTATCAGCTCTTCCGCAGACTCTTTACGTTATCACGCTGCGACAGAGGCTGACACCGCTCAAGTCACTAACGTGTGACAAACCAATTTTTAGCGGTGTTAAAAGGGCGTCCTTCACGGCATGAGGAAGAGTAAATACTCAGAAAGGGCTTATGAATTTATGAGGGCTGTTGTGTACTTCAACACCTGCACATGGTAAACAAGCTCACTGAGGCAGACAGCTGTAATGATACTCTGCACTTATGGAGCAGGGCAGAGGAGGTCAGGTCTGTGGAACAAAATGTAATGTCATATCTTTAGGATCAAAGAAAAAACATGCTGAAAATGTAGGACAGAGCGATTTGGGAAAAATATCTACTTGAGATTTTTCTGCCAAGCTTGACAATTGTGGTTGGGTTTCTAATTTATGCTTTAATAATAAGATTTTGTTCAACATTCACATTATGAAGACAAAAAGACTGAATTCTGACCAAACAAATGAATACAAGAATCACATTTAAAAGCATGGTACAGGGTTAGCAGCAATTTTGATTTGTGATTTGATAATTGCATCCATGCTAATTGTAATTTAGATTCTATTTTGATTAATCTTGCATCTCTACTAAAATGTATTTGGTATTGAAAATTTATTTTTGAGTGACAGAATGATTGTTACTGCAATATTAAAATGCTAAAATATTTGTATTTGTTAAAATATAAAGTGTTGACATAATATTGTTTTTTTTTTTTTTGTTTTTTTTACACAGTTTGTAAAAAAAAAACGTTTGACTACTTTTAAAATGAAAGACGCTGTACCAGTTTTTTTGCCATCTTAAAAATATGTAAAACAAAACTAGTTCATTTTCAGTTCAAAGTTATTCCTCACTTAACATAACAAGGTAAGTTAACCATTAAGGTAACCAGAGCTGTGACAGTAAAGCTAACAATGAACAACTAACCATGCTAACATGCACTTCCTGATTATCGGACGAAAATAAAACACTTTCTAATTAGACCAAAACTGCATACAATGGACATTTTGACCTCAAAAGCTGCTTATACAATACATCTGCACTAGCTCAAAATGAAGTACAGGGCCTTTTCTCAAACTAATTGAAAATTGTAATATCATTATCAACATACTCCGTGTATATTGACATTGCTCCTCATTATTATGCCCTAATGATTACTCTTATAAAAAGTAAGTCTTCTTTGTTGAGGAAACTTTTAATGGCCTCAGTATGGGGTCAAACTGAACTATGCATTTATATAAGGGGTTCATGCTGCTTCCTTAACAACCATATACCACCTAATCAAACCATAGCTTATTATAAACTCCTGAGCCTATTATTATATACTTAATTATATAGATGTAAGGGTTATGTTAAAAGGGTTCTACCATGTTCCCTTGTTACATTGTACTTACTTCAAGAATATGATGCATTGTTTGTTGAAAATTACAATATTGTCTAAAAAAAAGAGCTTTTAAAATGATCACTTGGGTATCGAAATCAGTATTGAGTATCAAGTATTGAGTATGAAATTTTAGTATTGTGACAGCGCTACACGTTATTACAGGATGTTTTTCAAGTTGTTACACAGCATTATGATGTACTTTGTGAGGTAAGAACAGTGTATCAAGTGTACTGGAAAATGAAGTGCCAGCATGTTGCGAGATTACTCTATTCACAGTTATTGAAAATATTTCCTTTTAATACTTTTTTCCGTCAATACTAGCAGTTACAGTGTAGAGATGCATCCTATTTGGGCATGTATTTATCACAGTGTGAGGACTGAAGTCTGTACACAGATTCAATTAATGGGGATTTGGACAAAAATCAGGTCCCTGTGATATTATTTTTTTATTATTAGATTAACAACATTCAGATATGGGTTAAATTGGGTTTAGGCTGAAGTAGTAATTATGATTAATGCAAGGATCAGTATTTTCTTTTGGCTATGAATCTGATATGTATTTTTTGGAGCCAAACCGACAAACTGAAAACATCGAAAACATTGTATCAAATATTGAGATCGGCCAATACTGCTATTGAAAAAACTTACTTACCTACTTACATTATTTTACTTCACTTTGTCACTTCACCAAAACCAATCTCTCCCTTTGTCTTCCCTCAGAGATTGACGCTCCAACGCAGGTCGATGTCCGGGATGTAACCGACACCACGGCTCTGGTGACCTGGTTCCAGCCCGTGGCCTCCATAGAAGGGGTCACGATCACTTACGGGCCCAGCTCCGAGCCCTCGGACCGCAGCGTGATGGAGCTCCCCTCCACGGACACCCAGTACCACCTGGGAGGCCTGCTCCCCGACACTCACTATGAGGTGTCGCTGTTGGCCCGCAGAGGAGAGCACAGCAGCATCCCCGTCTACGAGTCCTTCCTCACAGGTAAACAATACATACGTTTTTTAAGTTTTTTTAAATGTTCCTTGGACCTTCTGCAATGGATTTTTATTCTGTACATTTCTAATTCTAGTTACTCCTAAATGTAAATAATTTTGGTGGTTTAGTTGTCTCTTATCCCACAGAGAAGCCTGGAATACTGTGACTCCCCTTATCAATCTCAAGAGCCCACCATGTTTCTCAATCATGAATAAAATATAACTAATATTGACTTTTGCTGATTTCAATCAGTAAGTTCAAACTAATTTCTAGTTAATTTGTTGTGTGTCCCTCTGGTGGCCCCACTGCAGCGCCTCAGAGGCCAGCCAGAAGGCCCCGAACTCCACTTTGACCGTTGCCATTGAGCAGACACAAATAGTGGTTAAAATCAATATTACGCATATTGCTTTACTCTCCTCTTCCAATGTGTTTCTAATAGAGACCATATATTACATAAATGCTCATGAAATGAACACGCCATATACATAAGAACTGGCTTCAACAGACATTACATATAATGGAGCCACTGGCATTAGTGCAGAGTAGAACGTGTTGAAATGGCAGGAGAGCTATTACCAACATGTGAGATAGACATATTGCAATTTCTATGTACCTGCCTAGTGTAAAGATTATGGGAGCTCCAGATACATGTTGTGTCTGGAAAGGTTGGCCTATTAGATGATATTAGTAACATTTAGCATAGCGTTAGCATAGTTAGAGGCTCTGTACTTAATTTTTACTGTCTTAAAAGCATGAAAAACAGAACTACCTTTATAAACCTTTTAACCTTTATAAACCTTAACTGTCCCACAATGGGAAAATTACTAGTTTAAATGGTTTGCAGTGATCCAAACTTATTTCTCACTTTCCTACTGCACTCCGAGCTGCCTGATTATTCACTCTGATTAGTTTATAAGTTATAAGTTTATAATTAGATGCGGATAGCACATAGAGGTCTCATTTTCACCCTAAAAGCTTCTTTTACAATATATGTGCACTGGGACAAGACAAAATCCAGTATGTCCCATTTAATAAAAGTACTTTTGTCTTTACTTTACCTATGTGGCCAATTTAAGAGGGGAAAGATGTCTTTAAAAGTCTTCGAGGAAGATCCCTTGACATTGTCTGGAAGTCGGAGGAAGTAGGATAACGTAATGATGTTTGTGTGTGTGGTGGAGAGCAGACCACACTGGCTGTTGTGAAGCACTTTTAATCAGAGCGTTTATGAGAGATGACCCCCACTGGGCACACACAAGCTTCAAAGTACAAGGTAATGGTTCAAATCCTGCTCAGCAAGGGCCCATAAGGCAGTCTAGTCTGCAGTCCACCTGGGGGGTAGTTTTATAAAGATGTTTCATTAATGGAAAAGTAATTGCTGCTTTCAACTATTTTCTGTGTATTAAACTGATGCATGTTTTCAACAGGAAGTGTGGTATTAGTTAATTTTAGCATCTTTCAAGCTTATTGTAAAGGGTGGTTAATCCAAAATGTTGATACCAATTAGTGTTGTCACAATACTAAAATTTCAAGCTCGATTTTGATACTAAGGAGTTTGACATTTTACTCGACACTCAATACAGATTCTGATACCACAATGATAATTACAAAAAAACACTTTATTCAGGCAGTAGAATGTCATTTTTGTAATTAAATACTTTCTTTTACATTCCCATGTGGCCTTATATCTGTGTAATCCCTCAGTCGTCATGGCAGGACGAGCATAGTGGTCCATGGGCGTATACTAGTCTATGTGGTCTTATACTTTTTCTTTTAATATTAATTGGTATCTGATTTTCTTTTGACAGCCTCAGTACCAATGTATGTTGGATATAGTGAAAAAGTTGAAAAGTGCTACAACATGATGCCTGGAATGTTCCACAGAATTGCATTATAGTTATCTACCTTGCACGTTATTGCTCAAAAACACCTTGAAAAACATGTATTCTTACTGTGAACAAGCTTGCATCTGCTCAGAGCTGACCTGTAACTTGGCATGGTGGTGTTACCTGCTTGTCTCCATGGAGATGAATACATTTTATTGCTTTGAAAAGTGCCACCCGTGACTCACAGCAGTAGCAGAAAAATATCTTTTCAATAAATTACTACAGTCTTCTTTCTTTCTGGTAGATTGTTCAGAATATTTTAGTTGAATTAATAGAAATATTCAGAGGTCTTTTTAACATGGTAACCAGAAAGCTAAAGTGGATAATTCTGTCTGTTTACTCAAATGTGTTCAGTATTTTTTTTTTATTATTATTATTATTTTTATGAAATTCCATTGTCCTCTTACAAATTCAAATGAAAGAAAATAACCTGATCTAATTTGTTTAAACAGGTGGTATTATGCATTATGTATTATGGAGCTTTCTACTATGTTTTAATGTTGTTCCCTCATCAAAAACATGCTTTAAGATGTTTTATATGTCATCCATGCATGTTTGAGAAATCTAGCGATCTACTGGGTGCATTGGAACCCTCCTCACAATTGGCCGTACGATTATGTCCAACGCTCCCCCATGCCCCCATAAATATACAAAAGCATGGTACAAAACAATACACTACGACTTCACAAACCTGATGCAATGTGTAGTAGTTTTATTAGCGAAATCCATGCCTATTGTGCACTCTGAAGGGGGAGTGACTTAGATCATAGAGAAAATGGACAGGAGACTCAAAAATGAAACTTATTAAACATGTCAATACGTTATTTTCAGTGAATACAGAAACTTAGGTAATGAAAAGTAACATGGTGATCTAAGTATCTAATGTGGTAGCAATCAATGCCCATAGAAGTGTAATACCCCCCCCCCTCTTTAATCTTCAGACCTGGACGCACCTAAGGAACTGCAAACGGTGGATGTGACTGACGAGAGCATCACCCTGGAGTGGAAGAACAGCCAGGCTCAGGTGGACAAATATCGCATCAAGTATGGCCCCCTGTCCGGAGGAGACCACGGGGAGCTGCTGTTCAACCCCGGGCCCAAGGACACTACACAGGCCAAGATCACCGGTAAGGACGCTTTCTCAGTCTGATAGTTACCCCTGTGGTGTCTTGGTTTTTAAACTGTGGGACATTTGAAGCTGTTGTGCTCTTTTTTTTCTCAGCCCACATTCACGAAATATCAGTTTTGTTAGGTTTGTACTAATTCATCATTCAAAATTTGGATGATACGTGTCGTCGTTGAGTTATATACGTATAATAATAGTAATAATCTTGGTCTTTATTACTGTCTGTTTCAAAATAATGTATTGAATTCACATAGCACCTTTCAAGACACCTAAAGCGTCTTACATTCTATTATTCATTCACCGATATGCGCCATCAGCCCCTCCAGCCACCACCAGTCACTCATATTCATACTGAGCAAGTTGGGTGAAGGGTGCCCCAGGACGCAACCGGAACTCAGCTGGTACAGCGTTTATCCACTGATCCGAAGATTGATGGTTCAAATCCCGCTCTTGGCAAAAACATCATCGGTTGAGCAGTCAGATCCACTCACCTTGGGCAAGACGCTTAACCCACCTTGCCCCTAGTCTCTGTGTACATCATACACTGCGACTGCGTGTATGAATGGGTGAGTGGTTCCTTGATGTAAAGCGCTTTGAGTGCCTTGAAGGTGGAAAAGCGCCATTTTCAACAGTACGCTTTAGATTAGAGCCACTGCTGCCCCCATTGTATTGGTATTCCCAACCAGAGGCCTTTTATCCAAGTACTAACTAGGCCCAATCCTACTTAGCTTCTGAGATCAGACGAGACTGGGCATTCTTAAGATGATAATGCCAGAAATGTATTAGAAATGTAGGTATGGTGCTGGTTTAATCCTGTATTCCCATTTGTAGATCAAAACTTAAGAATTTTTTACCTGGTCTATTCTGGTTTAGGTTGCACGTGCTGTGAAAAGTTTGCAAACTACCATACTATATATTACAGAATTTTCTCACCTTACCTTGAGCACTTTTTGCACTTTGCATGACTCCTCCTATAGCTGACCTACTTTCTTCCAAGACTTGTACATTTGCAGCTTTTCCACATCTTTGCCCGATCAATACTATTCAATAAGGAGCTGAGTGCTGAGGAAAATATAGAGCCCATAGCAATTTATTGAATTCTTACTCTACTTCAGTTTCAGTCCGAATGCTTGCAGGTAAAGTGGTTTATTGCTATTCAAATGGTTGTTCACAACATTTAAAAATTCACTTCATGATATCATTTTGAATTTTCCTTCAAATATCTATGTGAAAATACACCGCTCTCCAATCAAAGTCTACTACTGCAATGTACTATAACATATGATAAGAGCTGCCAAAGTCCAAACGCAAAATACATTATTATTATGACTTATTGACGTGATGCTAATGTTAAAGTCTAGCACTCTCAACACAGCAAGAAGGTTTTAAGTTCAAGTCTTGGGCCTTTCTGTGTGGAGTTTGCATGTTTCTGCTAATTGCTATGGACATTTGTCACATTTTGCCTGTAAACTTTGAGATAAACTTTGTGACGTTAAATCCCAAGCTCCATAGTATCATGTGGTCTTATGCTAGTTCTGATATCATTCTGGAGATCGTTTCAAAACAGGGAAGATCCAACTTTGTGCTATGTGTTTTGTAATATGTGTGACTTTTCCACTGTTGATACTTTCTCCAATGAGTATCTAGTTTTAATATTAATTTTAGTATTGATTTTTATGGGTATTGTTTCATTTGGCAACCCAAGTCACCTCATAAGACATCCCTCATTAAAATCTTACCTGATGAGGTTTTATATGTTTTTATGTTACACCCATGTTTGAGTAATCTTGCGATCTCTACCAGGCAGTACCCGAACCCACCTTAAAGTTACGCAGTACGAGTCTGTACAAGCTTACGTCGCCCACGCTCCCACACGTAAATATACAAAAGCATGATACAAAACTGTACACTACAACTTCACAAATCTGATGCGACGTGCAGTAGTTTCATTAGCAGATTTTACGCTGATTGTGTCGTGAAGGGGGAGCGAGGGAAGGGGAACTCAAAAACAAAACATATTAAACCATTTAATACATTGTTTGTGGCAATTATTCACATGATTTCCAGAGTTACACGGTGATCTAAATACGTTATGTGTTAGCAGTGAATACCCCACAGAAGTGTAATACCCTAGTCTTTGTCCTGCTGTGTTCATGAGTAGAGTTGATTAAGACCCACAGCCCACAGAGCATGTCGCACCAATTAGTCTCCAATCAATACTTTCTCCGGCTCTCTGTTGATCGATCGGTTAGGAAAATGTATGGCACTTTCGCAGTTAAATCATGCAGCTATCCCCCATCTAAAGCATATGGAAACCCTTTATTTCTCATTCTTTATGTCTAAGTGTTGGACCACCGTTACATAAAGATTCCTCTATCTGGAACAGGCTGTCATTGTTTGCACTTGGCACACAGCCCATTTTTAAACAATCTGCCGTACGAAGCCACACAGCAGGAGGTGGGCTATTCAAGCTTTAAATAAACGAAGGTACATGGAAATTCTGGGATGAAATTCAACTATTCTGCCAAGTAAGCAATGGTATGTTTAAACAGTCAGATGTTGGCAGTAAGATAGTAGATAAATGAGATGTGTGGGGGCGCAGATGTCAGATTAGAAGTAAGTGAGATGTTGATGGATGGGTTTGTTTGAGGACTTTGACAGGTGAGTTCTGAAATATATGTGGGTAGATTTAACCTGCTTCAGCCTGCAACTCAAAAACATATTAAAGTTTAGTTGTCCACCACATCAAAATCACCAAAATCCAGTTCAGATGCCGCAAAACTGGCCAAAGTCGTAGTTATGTAGGTGTTAATCTTCGTTGGTAGTTCAAATCCTGCTCTGATCAGTTCAAGACACTTTATCTACTGAGAGTTTGAATGTTGCATGAGAGTAAATGAATTGTGTTGGTTGGAGAGGCCAATAGCACAGATTTGCAGACTTGCTTCTTTCAGTCTACCCCAGGACAGCTATGGCTACAGACATTTACCAGTGTGGAGTGAATTAATCATAAAATGCAATGTATTTAGAGGCTTCTCAAACTTGTTAAGTGCAATAAAACTCTAAAGACTTTAACAATTTCTCTCTATAATTTATAATTGTCATATCTGCAACACAATTCCCAGGCTGACATTATCATCATAGTGGAATCAACGAAACAGTTCCCATAAATGCCCCAGCTGTTTTTTACATAGCTGATGGGTTGCAAATTACACCCCCAGTAGCACCTTAACCTGGTCTGATTGTGTGCTTTGTGGTGGGCCTGTCCTATTGAATTACAGCCATGTGTCCATTGTCTCCCCCCCCACACCTCAGTGCCTCTGTCACACTGTTATTACCCATAATCAGCTTCACGCTCGCGGTTTTATTGATAATGAGTTTCCCGCGCATTAGCCACAATTTCATGCTGTTAGCGTGTGATGACCTCCACGGGGCTGCAGAAAAACATGAGAATAGGGGGTATTTTCAGGGTCTAATTGTAAAGTCTGGATGGAGCTAAGTCACGTTTGGGCCCCATGACAAGGGCCCTTAAGAGCCATCAATGCAAATAGGACAGACATGCTTCATGGGACAACACAGCCAGGGAGTACAATAGTGGACTCTGTTAAAAATGTCATATTGGCCTCCACTGACCCACAGGTTGGCGGTGCAATTCCAGCTTCCACAGATGAATACTTTCAATATGTCCTTCGGTAAGACAAACCACCACTCCCCTAGTGTCTGTGTACGCTGGTATGTAAGTGTGTGAATGAGTGAGTGATTCCTTGATGTAAAGCGCTTTGAGTGCCAAGAAAGTGGAAGAGCGTTACAAAAAAATCTGACCATTTAACATATTGACTTATCATTCAATATATGTTAGATGGAACAATATTTTTTGGGGGTAAGTATTTATACTGGGTACTTTTCTTTGTACTAGTTGTTATTTTTATGTTTTATGATGAGATTTGAGCTGTAGAGGCTTGAAAAAACAACTTATATGACGCATCAGATACAAATGAGCTATAACAGTGTTTCATTCTGCTATTTATTTGTTGCACCTCACGGCTTTTAACAATATTGTAGATTTAGAATAGTTTTTGTGGTTTAAATCTGCTCTTGGGATATTGCATCAGTGGTATAAATTTGTTTCAGTAGTTATCGTTTATCATCTATATTTTTTTTATCAATATATCGTACTTCAAACTGTGTTATCGTGACAGGCCTGTTTTCATATTATAGTTTATCGAGTTTTATGTTATTGTTTTCAAATATCCCTCAAACATTGCCTAAGTTATTATATTATATTATGGGAAAAATACAAAGTTAAAGTTAAGGTAGACTTTATTTGTCTTCTGCTGTTGACCCATACTTAGTTTTGAACTTCAGAGTTTTACTTCCTTCATAATCGGGGATGGGTAGTACTCATCCATCCATCCATTTTCTTCCGCTTATCCGGGGCCGGGTCGCGGGGGCAGCAGTCTAAGCAGGGACTCCCAGACTTCCCTCACCCCGGACACGTCCTCCAGCTCCTCCGGTGGGACCCCAAGGCGTTCCCAGGCCAGCCGAGAGACATAGTCCCTCCAGCGTGTCCTGGGTCTTCCCCGGGGCCTCCTCCCGGTGGGACATGCCCAGAACACCTCCCTGGGGAGGCGTCCAGGAGGCATCCTGAGCAGATGCCCGAGCCACCTCAGCTGGTTCCTCTCAACGTGTAGGAGCAGCGGCTCTACTCCGAGCTCCTCCCGTGTGACCGAGCTCCTCACCCTATCCCTAAGGGTGCGCCCGGCCACTCTGCGGAGGAAGCCCATTTCAGCCGCTTGTATCCGCGATCTTGTCCTTTCGGTCATTACCCAAAGCTCATGACCATAGGTGAGGGTAGGAACGTAGATTGACCGGTAAATCGAGAGCTTCGCCTTCCGGCTCAGCTCCTTCTTTACCACAACGGACCGATACAGCGACCGCATCACTGCAGACGCTGCACCGATCCGCCTGTCAATCTCCCGCTCCATCCTTCCCTCACTCGTGAACAAGACCCCGAGATACTTGAACTCCTCCACTTGGGGCAGAGACTCACCACCCACCCGGAGAGAGCAAACCACCTTTTTCCGGTCGAGAACCATGGCCTCGGATTTGGAGGAGCTGATTCTCATCCCAGCCGCTTCACACTCGGCTGCAAACCGCCCCAGTGCCTGCTGCAGGTCCTGGCTCGAAGAAGCCATCAGGACAACATCATCTGCAAACAGCAGAGATGAAATCCTGTGGTTCCCAAACCAGGCCCCCTCCGGCCCCTGGCTGCGCCTAGAAATTCTGTCCATAAATATAATGAACAGAACCGGTGACAAAGGGCAGCCCTGGCGGAGTCCAACATGCACCGGGAACAGGTCTGACTTACTGCCAGCAATGCGAACACAGCTCCTGCTCCGGTCATACAGGGACCGGACAGCCCTTAGCAAAGAGCCCCGGACCCCATACTCCCAGAGCACCCCCCAAAGGACACCACGAGGGACACGGTCGAATGCCTTCTCCAGATCCACAAAACACATGTGGACTGGTTGGGCAAACTCCCATGAGCCCTCGAGGACCCGATGGAGAGTATAGAGCTGGTCCAGTGTTCCACGACCAGGACGAAAACCACACTGCTCCTCCTGAATCCGAGGTTCGACTATCGGTCGGATTCTCCTCTCCAGTACCCTGGAATAGACCTTACCGGGAAGGCTGAGGAGTGTGATTCCCCTGTAATTGGAACACACCCTCCGGTCCCCCTTCTTATACAGAGGGACCACCACCCCGGTCTGCCATTCCACAGGTACTGTCCCCGACCGCCACGCGATGTTGCAGAGACGTGTCAGCCAAGACAGTCCCACAACATCCAGAGACTTGAGGTACTCAGGACGGATCTCGTCCACCCCCGGAGCCTTGCCACCGAGGAGCTTGCCAACCACCTCAGTGACTTCAGCCAGGGTGATGGACGAGTCCGCCTCTGGGTCCCCAGTTTCTGCTTCCTCCTCGGGTAGTACTCAGTTACATTTAATTGAGTAACTTTTTAAGGACATTGTACTTCTCAAAATACGGTTACTCCTTACTTTTACTTGAGTAAAAGTTAGATTGAAGTTTCAGTTAAAAGATTTGAACTGTGTTTCTTGGACTGCTCCTTTCATATATAATTAAGTTGGGTTTTTTTCTCATTTTTGTTGTATATCTTTTACTTAATATTCAGATATTATACTTTGAATGTTACTCTTACAATTATTCTTACTTGAGTAATTTCTCAGATCACTAACTTTTTTGAAGTTCACCCACCTCTGTTCATAATGCATTATATATACAACGACAGCAAGCCACAGCACCATAAGAACTGCCCTCTAGAGACACTAATACAAATTCAACAGCTTTACTCACCATGAAACACATTTAGGCTGTGACCCGTGGTAGGGCATCAGAGCGTTTTTGTTAAATCAGAAACAGCTGGCGGTGGTAGTTTAGTAACACATGAATGGATTTATGTAAAACAAACATGACATTGAGTTTGATTGTTAGTCTTTTTTTTTTTTTGTGCTGTTTAGGGCTGAGGCCGGGCACAGAGTATGGGATGGGAGTGACCGCAGTGAAGGACGAACGGGAGAGTCAACCGGCAACTACCAACGCTGTCACAGGTAATGTAGTTCTACTTTTATATTGTAGTTCATAATTATATTTTATGGGAGAATATCTCTAATAAAGTGGTTTTATACCACTCTTGACAAAAGAGTCACATTGACAAAAACTAGGGCCTAGGGCAGGAAAGCTGTGCTGGATTCATGGGCTTTTAGATTTTTTTTTACAATTTAGAGCTCTTTTGATTACAAGTGATTGCATGTGAGAAATACACTGTGATTTTGTACCTTTTAAATCAGAACAAAAGCCAGTTGTGTCAAGTTGCGGTGAATAATTACATAGATAGCTTTTTTTTTTACGCTGTACGGAAATAGATTTTCGAGACACTGCAACTGAGTAGAATACAATCTTAAATTTAGAGATATACATTTGAAACTTCTGTAGTTTACTCACATATATGTAAGAAAACATTTATTGTATGTACTGTAAGTTTTGTTGTTTCTGCATGAAAGCGTGTATTAGGCATGGGACGATATTGAAATTTGGTGTCACGATGATCATGGCCAAAATAATTGCGATTAACGATTATATCACGATAATTATAGTTGCTGACAATTTTAAAATGTTCTGGATATGAATAATTACAATTTTAATATTATGACTAGGTTCCATATTTAAACAACTGTTGAAGTATTGTACTTTGTTATAAGTGAAAACACCTGTGATCTAGAGGAGATCATCAGGGGGAAGTAGTTTTTTTTCTGCACTGGTGACACAATGATGATTATCTTTGTTGGCGATAATCAGTGCCACAAACTATTATTGTCAACCCTTAAACGAGAAACGATATTATTGTTTATCATCCCATCCCTAGCGTGTATCCTAAGAAACCAAGCTGCCTGTAGATATATCTGCTCTGAATCCTGATCTTTTGTCCCTCCCCAGCCCTGGACGCCCCTAAAGACCTGGCCGTGACGGAGGTGAGCGAGACCTCGATGACTCTGCAGTGGAAGCGCCCTGTGGCCAAAGTGGACTCGTACAAACTGATGTACGTGTCTGCAGACGGACAGAAGGACGAGGCTGTGGTACTGTCTGGAATCGAGACTCACACCTTTAGGAGCCTGACCCCTGGAATGCTCTACACCATCAAGATCACCGCAGAGAGAGGGAGGAGGACCAGTGCACCTGCCACCGTCTCTGCACCCACAGGTGAGTAACAGACCATCATGGGGAGATTTGGGGAGTTGGAAATGTGATGTTTGAATGAGCGGTTGGCGATATCAGTTGTTTTGCAGAAAATATTATGGGGGCTGTACCCATTTATTTCATGTAATAAAGTTAAAATTGTCTTGTCTTATTACAGATATATTATACATGCAGTTCTTGGGTTCTGTCTGCATCCAATTAAAAAGAAAAATTATTGTTCGTAAACCAAAAAGTAAAGGTGATGCGCTATTGGCATGCTAGTTGTTGTTAGCATGAGGCCAAACTCTGCTGTAGCCTCTGAAAGTTGTCAACTGTGAAAATAACAATTAAAAAAGTTCTGTTCTCTAGGGTCAAAATGACACCAATGCGTGCTGTCTGCATTTAACTACAAAGCATGATTATCGTTCGTGCTGTTAGCATGCTAGTTGTTGTTAGCATTACCGTGACAGCAAAACTTTGCTCTGGTCTCCAAAAGTTGTGAAAAGCACTGGCTGGGGATTAATAAAGTATTTATCTATCTATCTAATTATGGGCTCGACACACGGGGAGCAACGTCGCTCGTTCTCCATTTATTTTCAATGGTACCTGTCCGACACTGCGAAAATCGCTCGTCTCTCTCACCTCCGCGACAAGCGAAAGTCGTGCACGTGAAAACCTCTCGCTCGTGCATGTCGACGTGCACACGCGGGCCTGCGACGCGACTAATGAAAGTTGAAAAATGTTCTACTTTTATCGCTGTCGCCTGCACAACAGCCAATCAGCAAGAGTTTGCGAGCCAATGCACTGTCCACTTCAGAAACATCATGGAGGAGAAAATTATACTCACGGTGTCAGATTTCCCAATTCTTTTTGACATCTCAAAGAGACGACCGAGATATATCAAAAAAAGCAGCTGACTGGGAACTCGTTGGTGCCAGGGTGAATATGAGTGGTAAGTTAACATGCGCAAATTTGTTAATTCAGATACATTTATGGAGGCTAATAACCAAATGTATTAAAGACTGATTCAACATAAAAAAATATATTTATTTAAGGTTTTTACATTAAACAGAATTAGCTGCAGAATAGGGTGGACCCAGGATCGCTTTTTTTAGTTTTGTAGAGTGCAACCAATTGTAATATTTTAGTCAAATGAAGCAAAACTTTACGAGATTTCATTTTAGCGTCTTTTTCCCATCTACCGCTATTAACCTCAAAATTCCCTCCAAATAAACAGCCAATCAGACGTGTAGGAGGCTCGTGATCTGCTCTGGAACAGAGCGCGACGTGACAAGCTGCTGCTAGTCGCTGCAGTTTGTCGCTGCCCGTGTGTTAGATTTTAAAGCCTATGCGATGAGTGTCGCTGCACGCTGTCGTTAGTCGCTCCCCGTGTGTCGAGCCCATTAGGATGCTAAGAATGTGGAAAGTGAGGAAATCTTCTTTTCTCAATGACAATATTCAAATGACAGCAAATGATTAAAAATGCAGTGTGCCTGTTATTGGCAAGGTTATTTTATGTGAAGTGAAAGACAAAAATTAAACACATAGGTAAAGAAATATCATGTTACACCCTTTGCAAGGTTATTTTGACAGTCATACAAATGTTCCAAATCAAATTCATATTTCTCCCTCCAAAAATAGTAAAGGTGCAGTATTTAACTGAAGTTGCTTTGTCTGGAATAATCCGCAGTATGGCATTAAATATATACCGGTATATTTTGTATTTGTTCAGTTACAAGTGTTTCTATTACCTCTGTCTCCATGGAGGTACATTAGTTTGCTACGAAAAGCATTAACATTTCCATGGACACAAGCAGGTCGTGAACACACAACCAGAAAAGTTGCATAATGCAGCTTTAAGTTTTGTAGATACTATAATGTTTAAAGGGTCCATATTAGGCTTTTTTCTGATCTCTGTTAGAATATTGTTTCCTCATCACAAACGTACTTGGAGTTGTGTTTTGTTCATTCACACATGTTTAAACGCTGCATATTCAAGCTGAGTTCTTCTCTCAAACAGAAAACACTCCACCTTGTTCCACTTTGTGATGTCATGTGGTAATACAGCAAGTGCTCCAGTGTGTTTTTAAACTCCATACACCTTCACTAGAATCATTTGGTGCATTGTCTTATGGAGTGGGGCTTTAGTTTGTCCAATATGATTCTCACTGCACTCTTCACTACACTGTAATTGGTGAAGACTCTAAAATTAAACACATAGGTAAAGAAATATCATGTTCTTCCTTCACTTTTCCCTCTGTGTTGGTGGGCACCACTTGAGCTCTGTGTTGTAGAGTACAGATAACTCTGAGTTTGTGCTGCAGTGGTTAGTGTGAATCACAGCAGGTATTGGTCAGTGTGTGTGGGCTTCCTGAAGACTTCTGCCTGGAAGCGCTGGTCCTCTCCCATAGTTACTGCACGATCTAAGTAGACCAAGTTGTTCTCCTTGGCCTCTCCCCGTGTGAACTTCCTGTTTTGATCCACCGCATTTATATGTGCAGTAAAGGTAAAGTTAAGGGCTCCAGATGTTGAATTTGAATTTTAGTCCAGTGGTCATCCACATATCGATACCAATGTGTGGGTGGAGTGCCTGGAAGAGAGGCCAATACATCCTGTTCAAATTATTCCATATTTATTGTAAGTTAGCCATAACAGGAGAGACCGGTGAGCCCATTGCACAGCTGTGGATTTGCCTGTAGAAATTTCCTCTGAACTGGAAATATTTGGTATTTAAACAAATTTCCAGCAGTCTGCAGATTTGGTCTGGTGACAGTTTAGTTCTCTCTTTTAGTTTAGTATCCTGCAGTAGTCTCCTCCTTGCTGCTTCCACCGCTACTAATGCGGGGATACAAATGAAAAGCGAAGTCACATCAAAGGAAATCATTGTCTCATCCAGGTCAAATTGGAAGATGCTTGACTTTGCTAACAAATTCAGCTGTATTCTCAATATAGTGCTCAGTGTTGTCAACCAGAGGAGCCGGGATGGTCTGTGGGTCTCATTTCTTCTTGTGCCCACTGGTAGGGTCTCATTTCAGGCCCTACTAGTGGGTAAAAGAAGATCATAGACTGCTTACAGTAGCTGGAGAAGGAAGAAGTCATTGATAGACAGCTGTGACTCCATTCCTTGCATTTATGGCGTCCTAAAAATCCACAAACAGGGACTAGCCCTCAGAACCACTGTATGTAGCACAGACTCCATCACGTACAATGTGGCCAAACATCTGAAGACCATTCTGGCTCCTCTGGTTGGCAAATGGAGCACCATATTAAGAACACAGCAGGGAATCTGAACCTAGAAGGAAAGGTGTAACTATTCCTTACACAGCTGGTGTGTCTGAAAAGCTTTTGTGGACATTTTCAGATGGTCTATTTCAAACCTATAAACACTTTAGGACAGAAACTGGTTCACCCAAAGGACAAAACCCCGAGCCACAATCAAAGCAATGTGGTCTACTCCATTCAGTGTCGTGAAGAGTGCAGTGAGTGTTATATTGGAGAAACTAAACATCCATTCCATAAGTGAATGTACCAGCACCGTTGCGAGAGCTCCTGGGAACCTCAGTCCGCCGCACATCACCACCTCAAAGCCACTAACCAGTCCTTTGAAGACAGTCAGGTACAGATCTTAACCAAAGAAAATAAATTGTTTGAGAGGGGAATTAAAGAAGCAATTTTTGTTAGGAAAGACAATCCTTACTTGAACAGGAACAAGGGTCTGAGACATCACCTATCTCCTATTTATAACTGTATTCTCTGATCTAAATTTAAACGAAACAATAGGGCTAGCCGGTATGCTAATAGTTGTGAGGGCACTCTGAATGATTACGACTCAGGCACAATAAACAATTAGCTTTAGTGTAGTTAGCTCCTCCCTTTAGATAGATATAAGGCAGTGTCCACCAGTAATCTGACCAGAACAGATTAGAATTTTTCCTTTCACTATGGACCTTTAAGCTAGCAATGCTATAATTCACCAATTTGTTTTATTTGGTATCATCTCTCAAAAGAAATTATCCAGCTCATCTTTGTCCAACTAAAACCGTAATGAAACACACTGGAATACCTGACTGTATTTAGTTTCATTCACTGTTAAAATCTTTCCATAAACCCCGACAGAGATGGTTTGTGCGGGACAAAGGCAGCTCTGAGCTCTGTTTCCACACACTGACTATTCACTTATTCACCACTCCAAGCCAAACCAAGCCAGATCAAGCCAATGAATTGAACCCATTGTTACTGTCTATACTTTTACTACATTTTCCACCCCAAGTCTCATTTAAAATTGTGGGGTTGTTTTTCCTATTTTTCCCATGCTATTTTTGTAAAACCTGAACAAGAAAAGACAAATGAGGCAGTTGTGGCCGGCAGGATGGCTCTGTCTAGGCCAAATAATTGTAAATCTTATAGTTATGCAATACTTTAATATACTGTAAGCTTATGGGTAGAAATCGATATGGCATTTATGCGGCTGCATTACACCACATATTGGTAAAAGAACTATTGTGCATTTTCAGTCTCCGTGGATAGAAACTGCACAGTACTGGGAAATAAAAATATTGGAGTAATATAATAATGTATTTGTCCAATAATACCACAGCTGCCCTGGGGCAAATTGATGAAATTATGGATGCCTTTCTGTGCTCTTTTGCCACAATCTCACCAACACAATCTCACTGTTAAGATGAAGAAGTGTCTTGCCTAAGGACACAATGATAGTATTAGACCCAAGAGCAATGATTGAACCCACTTTATTATTAAGCACAAATAAAAATTTAAATTCTTGACACAGTTGTGCTTTGCGTTTTATGTAAATATCCAATTCTTTTCAGTCATGATCAAATCCATCATAAAAAAATGCATTATTAATTCATTAATTATACTTAGATGTCGTATAATACTTAGACTTAGAGCAGTTTCTCCATTCAGTGTTTTCAGATGGCACAGACTAACTGTAATAGTTGTAATTAGTGTTGTTACGATACTAAAATTTCAAACTCGATACCCAGTGCCAATTCTGATACACAATTATTTAGACAATAGAATTATAGAATAGTAATTTTCAACATTAAATCATAGTACTTTCTTTTATATTTCCCTGTGGCCTTATATCTCTCCAATCTCTCAGTTGCTGTGGTCCATGTGTCTAAACTAGTCTATGTGTCTTTTACTTAATCTATATCTGATACAGCACAAGATCATTCTAAAGCTATTCAGGAAAGATGATTTTCCATACTTGTAATCATTAATACTTTAGTCCATTCTTATTGTTCAAATGGAATAGAACACAAAGCAAACATATGTACATTCTGAGGAAAATGACTAGATTACATTTTATTCACTGACTATAATCTATTTACAGTAGCCCAAAGAATCGGACATATGACACTTTATTCTATGTTCTAACATGATCTTTAGGGCTGCAAGATTAATTAAAATTTAATAGAAATTGCAATTAACAAATCACAGACTGCAAAGACAACAAATATACTGTTTTATTTAGCGTAAAAGCTGCTAACCCTGTAGTGTAAATCGGTACAAACATGTTCTGAAATACATGTGAACATTGAACATATAATTAAAACATATATCGCAAATCTAATTGTAATGCCTGTTGAAAAAAATTGCAATAAAATATTTTTCCAAAATCGTTCAGCCCTAATGGCGCTGCGCATGTGCCAATATAGATTAGATCATGTTGTAGAGTACGAGATTGGCCTGTGGGCGTGGACCTACGGACTGTTAGGCCAATCTTCATTCATGTGATAATGGTTCTGCTCCTTTGTACCATGTGACCACGATGAACCCTGGCGGCGTCCGATAAAGGTGCCACATGCTGGGAGCCTGTTCACACATTGTTCCAGGGCATAACCAGAGGGCTAATCCTGCACACGGACAATCCCAAAACGCCTTATCGTCTCCAGACACGACGGGGGGCGCAACAGTGGGCGAGCAAGAGGGGAGAGAAGCAGGGAGGAGGCGGGGAGGGTGGGGGGGTTAGATGGAGTGACCAAGCGTGGATGGATAGCGTGTAGGGAATAGTATTACGACAGTGCAGTTAGTACATTTTGAACGTTATTACAGCTTTTGTTCAAATCACCAATATAGTTATTAGTGATACTGAGGGGTTTTTCATATATTGGTATCGGTCCAGTGTAAGTTCCTGATATTAAATGCGCTGTACCTGAATTTTACTGTTTTATACGCAGATTTGGACATGACGGTAAAGCTAACAACATCTAGTTAATGTGCACTTCCTGATTATTGGACAACATAAAACTTTATCAATTAGATGCAGACACCACACATTGGACATACATTATCCAGTGGCTCCACTTTATATAGATGTTTGGCCAAATTTGTTTTGTGTCAGATGCCCTTCATGATGCAAAAAATGTTGGGATCAGAACTGACGTAGAACATAAAATATCATGTGAAAGTAGAAAGGCAGGCAGTTGCTCAGCAGGTAAAACCATTTGCCCTACTGTGAGAACGTTGACAGTTACCTTCATTTTAGGCAAGTGGTGCAATTTTGGAACTTTTTTTTTGGCCTGGCACAAACAAAATCTAATGGGATAGAGTGAAGAGAAAGTTTGAATATTTTTCAAAGGCACTGTACCTGATTTGAAAGTCATAAAAAGGTGAAAACGGAGCTAGTTTATTTTAAACGGCTTTCAGCGATTCAAAGGTACGACTTTTCCAACGTATTCCTCGCATCGTAGTTATTCACTGCGCTGAGCTTATGAGTGCTTTTCACAACTTTTCGCAGTCAAGCCAACCAACATTAGCATGCCAATAGCGCACTTCCTGATTCTCGGAGGATAAAACGTGTCTAATTTTTACCATAAGAGAAGCTTATACAATATATCTGTACAACATATCTCTACGTGGACAAAAATAAATAAATACAGCCACTACTTAAGGACAACAGATGAAAATTAGGTTCCAAGGTTAGAATTTGGTGCAAGCGTCTTTGGCCTTGGGCTTTATGTAGGCTAACTGTACATTGACCTGTTAAATAAATAATGCAATGAAATAAGATTCTACTGCAGCAGTTGAGATCACGAACTACTGGTCTAATTCTAAAAGTAGCATGCTCCCAGTATTCAGCGTGTGTATCGTTCCACACATGAAACACAATGTCACAGAATGAGGAAGAGCATTGCCCCAGAAGCCACACAAATGCACGCTTATGTAGCTCCTCGCGCAATTATGAGAGCTGCCATGACAGCCCCGCGGCAACTAATGAGATCTACTGGGATATAGGCTTCAACTATATACCCCAGTTCGATCTGGTTAGATAAGAAAAAACAGGAGTGGGGGGGGGAGCAGAGAGAGGTCATTGGCTAGCAGCATGTACAGCCAATCATCTGAACTGCGCCAAGATAAGGGATTGTGCGATGCAGAGGCAGTTTTATAGATATATGAAGTATGTGGATGTGTGAACAACAAATGGCAGATATCAGAATGGTGATATCTCGAGGGGACATTTGATACGATCGCACATTACACATTTGTCTAACTGCATGAGATTAGATTTCTATATAGGTGGATTCATTCTCATTCCCATAAGGTTAAATATAGTTGAATGTACTATTTGCAGAATCAGATTTGTCCACAACTTGAGTGACTGTCAATGGTTCAGAGTGGTATTTGGCGTAGGAATATTATAGTGGTATAATAATAAGGAACCAATATTGCTAACGTGTCAAATTTGAATATCAGTCATCAACATTAGACAAGAAAATATCAGTTGTAAGTTATTTTAAAGCAACATCTGTGAATGTTCTGTTCCATGTCACCTGCATGGTTTCATGGAAATATAAAGTAAAACCATAATAAGTCAAATAAGAGTTATACTTGTGGAGATGCAAGCTCACGCAAGTTTCTTTTTGTCTGTTTATTGACTTCAAGTTACGAGGTGCGACTTTAATTTAACCCAATTTATTTCAACAGCCCAATATGTCAAGTTGAATCACAGAGCAGCAGACAAAGCAAAATGTTCAAATTACTATGATCAAACAGTCATAAAAAGGTTCTTAATAACTAGACTAAGACCCTTTTTGCACAGTTTTAGCAGTTTTAAATGTCAAAACACACCTTGCCAAGCCACTTTACCAGACAGAAACCAGATGAGTTGTGGACAGCCCGGGCTTCTGTTCAAATGTCTATATTTAAATCTTGGGAATAAGAAATGACTGTTGGATTCATCTGTCCATGGAGTTTCCAGGGTTGTCTTTTCGGTAGCTCTTAGATCGCGTTGAAAGTGAAATTATGTAACCTTGGATCGGTTCATCTTTGGCAGCTGAAATAAAGCCAGCTGAACTCATCCAAGGATCCCATCGTTTTGTATTGATACTTTGCAGTGACATCACAAATCAGCTCACCTGTTACAGTTTCAATTAAATCAGTTCTTTGTGGTCAGATTGTGTTAAAACAAAGCTCAGATTAAGGTCTAACTTGAATAACAGAGTGTAGGACAGTGCAGAGCCATCAGTTATCATCACACCCCCAGAGAATGTTGACATCATCTGCAAAATATCAATTGTCTCCGTTCTATTCACGCACGGAGCTGTGAAGTTTACCTGCCTGTCTTTCTCTGGTTGTAATCTGTCGTGAATGCCTGCACTCACAAAGGAGTCCAATTACATTGCTGCCCGGTGGTCTCTGCACGGCTCCCCACACGTTTGAAGTGGACGGCGTACTCCTGTGCTCTGCCCAGGCTACGTCGCACCTTCTGTGTTAATGGCTCATTTGCAGCCATTAATGTGCACACGCTGCATCAGCATGTCTCACCTCTATAGGACCACTCTATACCAGCATGTCTCTGTCTCTATACCACCACTCTTATATGATAATCTGGAGCGGAGAGCGCTCATAATGAGGCTGTTTGTAGGCTCTGCCTTTGTAGTGGAAATAGCAGAATATTTCCATCCAGACAAAGTGAGGGCCTTGTGGGTTTTCCTTTGACAGGATTGAGATGATTGAACGTGGAATGAAAGAAGCTGCTCTGACCTCCTTTCAGCTGGAGGTGTCCAGGAGGACTCGTCTGTCAGTGTCCTATTTGTTTTATATTATTTGTTTTGAAGAAAAGTTTTCTTACTTGTCAAGTCAGTTGGGGATTGTCAGAAGGAACACATTTTAGTTATTTTTTTGTATAGAAGTTATTTTCAAATGGATTTGACAGGGCTTTACTGAACTAAAGCTGGTCCTGAAGTTAGCAAAAAACAAAATGGAGTTTTGTAGCTGACCTTTGAGCCATTCAACACTGGGGCTCACAGTGTAAAGCAATCTGCAATCTTCCCTGGTGCAGTGCATGATGCATTAGAAGAAGGGAGGGTGGGAGCACAGGGATATAAAAGCTAAAATGTCACAATGACACAAAACATTCTTATAGTAGATCTTTTGGTTAAGCTTTTTTGAATCCCAATGCTATGCACTGCTGCCAGAACAGTTTTCAGATGTCTGTCATACTTTATAAACTTGTGTTTGTAATGAAACTTCATCACTTGAGCACATTCCCTTCCAGGTACTTCCATGGTCCTAGCTGGATGAAGAACATGAAGATAGAATCCTGTATGGGATGTTCATAACTGCCTGTTGTGTGTGTCCAGAGGAGGAGAAGCCCGTCATTACCAACGTGACGGTTAGTGAGGTGTCCTGGGACAGCTTCGTGCTGTCGTGGTGGGCGGAGGATGGGGCGTTTGAGGGCTTCCTGGTGGAGCTGAGCGATGCGGAGGCGGGCGCTGAGTGGCAGAACCACACAGTGCCTGGAGACGCACGCAGCCTCAGCCTATCAGGACTCAGCCCCACCACCTGGTACAGGGCCACTCTGTACGGGCTCCACAAGGGGGCGCTTTTAGAGCCCGTGTTCGCAGACACCATCACAGGTATCCACGTCGCCAGCGCCTGAAGCTCTCCTCTGTCTCTGCTTCAGTAGATCCACTGCAGTAGTTGGGCTTTCTCTCACTACTTTGGGCTTTCTGTGGTTCTTCACTACATGCTTTGTCTTTGAGAATATCACAACATGTTACAAGTTTTGGGAGTTTGCAGTAGTCCTTTCTACAGCAGTCTTTTGACAAATCTTTTGTACAACGTGGATTCTTACGGTCATAAAGTAGTAGAAAATATTGTGGTATATTGCAGAATGTAACACTTTTCATTATTCATTTCCAACTTAAATGGTTAACTGATAAAGATGAAAGTCACTTTATAAGCTCGAGCTAATAGTAAATATAAAAAGCCTTTCGTGTGGCAAACAAATCTCTGCCTTTAGACACAGTTTTTGATCTAAATCCTAGAAGGACTCTGCCAGCAGCCATGCTCTCGCCTCTGTAGACTCTATCCCTGCTTTGATGGTGGGGCTGAGACGAAGGCTAACTCCAGCGCAGCACACACACACACACACACACACACTCACACACTCACGCAACATAAACCAGCTGCAGATGGAGGGCTGAAAAAGTTTGGAAAAATAACCAATTTAACTTTTTCTGACTAGTATTGGGCTAGCAGGTTCTGTAGGGGAAGCTATATCTCTTATCTCTGGTCTGGGTTTCTGATTGAAATCGTCATTTAAATCAGCTTTAAAAAAAAAAAAAATTACTGTTACAACTTTTTTTGATTAAATTCTACTTCTTCTACTTGTCACTACGAGTAAAGTGGTAGCAGCAGTAGCATCTGTTGTGCTGTGAGAAAGCCGTAAAGCTGGTTAGCATTTTGTTAAAGGGGAGAGGTACAGGTGGGCTGCTGTACATGCCCACTCGCACAATCACAGTCTTTAGCTCTGATTACAGACCAGAGGAAGGAGGGAAAGAGTGAAACCTACATCCAAACTAACCAGAACATACCTTGAACTCTCTCCATAATTCACACGGACAGATTACATGGATTTGGTTGTAGCACAGCCAATTTTGGGCACTTTAAATTTTGGATGTGTCAAAATACATTACATTTTACTGTGTACTTGAAAACCTAATAATTAGAGTCATTGCCCCACCGCATAAGTTTTTAAGCCAAAAGAATTGACTAAATGTAGAAGACATGCATGGGCTACCGGCTGTGAACGGGCATTTCCTTAGACCTGATTCTTACTTGGACTTGAGGAGGGCCTTCACATGCTTGTCTCCACGAAAATGTCCCACAGTTTTAACTTTCTATTTCTGTGGAATCATGCAGGGGACGTGCCACCTCCAAAAAGTTACTCAGTGCTGCTTTAAATAAATAACAGTTTGATGCGTCGTACCTAGTGTATGACAGTAGTATAGTTTTATCAAGCAGAATAAGCAGATTGTAAGACATCTGAATGGAATGCAAATCATATTATACCTCACATGTCTTTTATTATTATACATCTAGTTACTTGCCAACACTGATTCTTATTTTGAAAGAAAAGATATCAGTGAATCAGTTCTGCAGAGGAGAGAGTGAGAGAGAGAGCTGACACAGTGTAAACCACCCTGAGGGGCCTTTGTGGCTGGTTCGTCTGTATTCCGCCCCATGCAGTCCTCCCCAGACCAGGCTACATTCTGCTGCCCCTGCCCCTGCGCCCTGGGCTCTGGAGCTCAAGTACAGAGTGCAGGGGTGCCAGGGGCGTTTGGGGCTATGCACAATAAGGCATGCACTCAACGCACCCATTGTCGGCATGCTAATGACAACTCAAACAAGCTAGCTTTTTTTTTTTTTTTTATTATTATTATTTGAATGCATTAAGAATTCAATATGAGTCATTTGTCCTAGAGTTGTCTGCCTTATTTTATCCAGACATGGACCAGAACAAAGTTATACTACTGTTATCCTACGTTGGAGTTCATTACAATAAAATAATACCTATGCTAATTAGCTTAGCCACTGTAGCACAGAATTGCAGTTACTTCAGCCACAATCTCAATTTAAGTTATATTCATTTTCTAGGCCCATGTAAAAGAAAACATTAAATTCAATACTTTCCATTTTTAGTATCATAAGAGGTTCACTGCATAAGGGTTTTAGTGCTGCTTTCCATTGAGATTATATTGCTTTGCCTGGAATATTCCACAGTGTGGCATTAAACTTAACTATCTTGCATTAACGTAATTACAGGTATTTTTATTGCTCAAAAATAAACGCACTGTTGTTGGGAGCGGGCTTATTTCTTCCCACACGTAACATGCATTTAGCTAATTGGAACAAATTTGCCAGAACTTAAGTCAAATTGTTTTCCATGTAACTAACCATTTTGAAATAATTCAGTACTTTTTGTTTTTTGTAAATTCCCTTCAGCAGCGCATAAGGAGGTGTTGATAGCTCCTTTCCTCCCTCCAACCCCTGTGTACGAGGGCACCGCAACAGTAGCATTTCCAGTAGCCCCCCCCCGATCTCCGGTCCAGCCTGAACTGTAACAGGCTTCCTTTGTGAATGAGCCCTCAGTGCCCCCGGCTCTGTGCGGTGGGACTACAAGGGTCCAAGGAGCACAGCGGTGTTGTGTCTACCGAGGCTGCATGGGTTACAATCAGTTAGCACGTTAGCCTGCGTCCTTCCCCTCCCCTTTCTCTTCTATGGGCCGCTGCTGACCGGCTAAAGCTAAAGCGCCCGGCGGCTAATGAAGAGTGACAGCTCCCTGGGATTTGGGTGCTTTTGCGTTTCCACCACTTCTTCTCAACAACAAATACACAAAAAGGGGGGAAAAAAGCTGTCTTTGGGCGAGAGCAAGGACCCCCGAGAACCTCACTATTGATCCGGTGTTTTAATGAGACTGTTCTAGCAGTTCTCAGGCCCATTCTGGTCTGTCCTAGTTCTGAAAAAAAAAAAATATTTATAAGAATTAAAATGACTAACTGTGGGACATTAATCTCGACTGATACCCTGTACCTGATTTCTCCCATGAATTTGCGCAAAATTTGTCTTGTCCCAGTACAGATATATTATATAAGCAGCTCTTAAGGTCAAAATAAGTCTGCTGTGGGCTGTTTTCCTCTAATTAGAAAAGCATTCCAGTGGTCCACAATCAGGAAACGTGTTAACCATCACAACAAAACTCAGCAGTGGTCTTTTGAGAGTAAAATGCGCTTTTAAACTCATTGCAGTGAATAATTACGAAGTAACAGAAGAATAACTTTGGACTGCGGCAAACCATTTAAAATAAAACAGTTTTATTTTGGACGTTTTCAAGTAAAAATCAGGTACTGTGCCTTCAAACCATAATACATGTAAACAACAAGCTAACATGCTTACAAACAACATAGCTTACAAAATGGCCACTACCCAGCTAACTAACTACTAAGCTAACTTACTAGCTAACTGACTAAATAAACACAGTGTCAAAGATTTTTCAGGCTTGTAAGCTAAATTATAGACCAGTGACAGTGACCACCCACCCTTTCCATAGACTTAATGTTAAAAGTTTGAACGCTAATTCAAGGCTAGTTAGCTATGTGGGTACTAATGACCTATAATATTATTTAAAATGTATTTCCGAAACTTTATAAACCGCTAAGTTATAAAACATTTCTCAGAATCTTGCATTTTAAATGTGATTTTTGGATAACAACTGCGTTATGGACATTAGTTACCACATAGCTGGTTAGCCTCTGCCTTTGAACTCTTAACGTTTGAAGTCTGTGGGAAAAATAAATGGAACGTTTACTTCCAGAACCAGAGCAGACTCCGAAATGGGTGGAACAGTTGAGTTGTTGAGCGCACCAGACATTTTTACTTTTTGAAACTAAAACAGTTGACTTAATACATATGAATTACCTTTATTTCATTCAAAAAAAAAACTTGAAAATGCACAAATCTACGCGACTACGTTCATCCAACCACCACCAAATTGGCAGTAGTCATTTCCCCTACATTCTTTTCAGGATTTTAACACTGTGTACTCTGAAACCAAGCTCTGTTCCAAGTTTTTGTTATATTAAACTCATGTAGATAGCCCTTTTTGTAGCACGTTCAGCCTCGTGTCCATCTGTGCTGTTAGCGGAAGTTTCACTAGACCAATTAGCTCTCATCCCCAGCTGTAGCCTCCCGCTGCCTCTCAGCCCCTCTCCCACCCATCTCTGCCATTATTAGCCGCTCTTAATGACGGCTTGTAGCTAGCACCTCTTATAAGAACGCATCTGTACGACTGCGTGTGACGTGTGCACCAGACTACATGTGAGAACACTTCCGAAACAGGCAGATGGCGTGTACACAGCCTTTGAGATGAATAAGATATAGCTGGTTAAAATTGATCTTGGACACTGCTGAGGGAGATAAAAACTATAGAAAGCTTTTGACCACTGTTTTAAAAGCGCACTATGTAACCTTTCTGCAGGATGGGTTTAAATGAATACGGAGAGACGTTGGCAGCGTCACCTGGCCAAGTTATAGGTCGGATCTATGTTAAGGCGATGGCGCTTGTAGTGATAACGCGTGTTTTTTTAAGATAACCTTGAGCGTTGTTGATGCTATTTTTATGTAATGTCTGTGTAATTCCTCAGTCGTCCGGGTCTGATCCACAGCAAAAGACGAAGTTTAAATCTGTCAGCTGGACAAATCGTGGTAGGAGGGAAGACGTTTTCCTGCTCGTCCAAGTTTCTTCTTCAGTTCTGGTCAGATTGCTTGTGGACACTGCCTTATATCTATCTGAAGGAAGGGGCTAACTACACTGAAACTGTAAACATCTATTATCTACAGTTTCAGTTTCTTCCTTAAACAGGAATGGGGGCCTGAGACATAATCTGTCCCCCATCTATAACTCCATCCTCAGACCCAAAACAAAGAGAACAATAGCAGGGTCGTTAAAAGTTGAATAGGGTTGTTTCAAATGAAATTGGACACGATAGCTGTTTACAGTTTCAGTGTAGTTAGCCCCTCCCTTCAGATAGATATAAGGCAGTGTCCACCAGTAAATCTGACCAGAACTGAAGAAGCAGCGAAACATCTTCACTCCTACAACGATTTGCCCAGTTGACAGATTTAAACTTCGTCTTTTTGCCATTTTTATGTAACACTGTGGAACATTCCAGATAAATACTGACATCTTCAAGGAGACAACTGGATTCTGTGATTTTTCCATGGTTAAATTTATACTTTTTTACGGTTAGAGTGCCAGATTGATCATAATGGCTTGTTGTTCATGTTCCACTGTCGGTTGCTTGTTGTTGGGGTGCGTATATATTAATACTGACAAGATTTAAGTATCCCAGTGTCCCGATAATATTAGTTCCAAGGACTTTCCAGGAAAAAAGTTGTGAAATTGCTGAACAGTCAATTTATTAAACAGCTCCGTCTTGGAAAAAAGAAAACTCTAATTATGGAAGATATGTTGCCATGATTTTGACGAACAAACAGACAATTTCAAGCTTATGTGTTCCATTTGCACGTCTGTATGGTTTGCTTTACCAGTTCATTTCAAAATCATACGTGTTTTGCATGTGTATATGAGAATAAATGCTTCCTTGCTACTTTCCATATAGCTATAGTAAAGCTATGTCAGACTAGAATGTAACTCGATCTTTCTAATTGTAATCTCCAAATCTCCACTTCTTCTTTTCAACACTTTTCTCATGCTGGAACGTCTTCACCAAATCATGACTTCTTCTCACTTCTTCCTCAAACTCTACTACTACATTTCCTCCAAACAATTTCAACTTCTGCAAACTACAAATGAAGCACTGACTTTTTATCTCACCCAGAAACCGAACCGGAAATCCACAATCTCCAAGTATCGGACGTCACCCCTGAAAGTTTTAGGCTGTCCTGGGAGGCCGAAGACTACGCGTTTGATACTTTTGTCATTATGATAAGCCACGCAGATGGTTCCTCAGAGCCCCAAGAACTGGTCTTAAGCGGAGACGAAAGGAATGCAGAATTTAACTACTTGAACGAAGACACCAAATATAACATTGAAATCTTTGGGCTTGTTTTGCAAAAGCGTTCCAAGTCTGTGATGGGACAGGTTCGAACAGGTATATTCTAAGATGCTGGCGCTTGAATTGTCCTGTCTAGAAGATGTCTACGTTCTTTGTGGTATTGGGATCCATGGGTGTGCTAACAATTGTGGCGTAGAGGTGTTTTTTGTACTAACTGTAGTTTGAAGAACTTTATTGACAATATTCTGTTGGTCTTTTGCGTAACTTTTGTAAACATTTGTTGGCGATAGTTGGCTTCTTTGTCCTGTGTTGCTTATGTTGGGTCTATCTGTGGTGTTTTCTGAGTCAACGTACAGAAATATATGGTGTCAAATTTGTTCGTTGGTTCTCAAACTAGCCTTCACGTACCATGGTTGGGTCTTTCAAGTATACTTAGAGTATCTTGAATGAAATATTATTAAAATGCAGTAGAGAGTTACAGATAAGGTCTAGTTTAGTCGACATTTTGTTGTAATTTGACCTGATTTAGACCTAGCTTAATACTTTAAACGTTTTGGCGTTGTTAAGGCAGGGTTAATTTCTGGGAATGTCGATGTCAATTTAAATCTTGATAATGGTCTAGTCGTGATTTATGCTCATTTTAGTTACATTTACTACGCCTACGCCATATATTTGCTGAGATGGTACTTTGAATGCAAAGTTTGAGAGCCACTGCTGTTGTGTTCATGTCACTGTTGACTGAAATGACTGATGATTTGTTCCCCACTGTCACTCCTCCATTACACATAGTCACGGGCCATTGGCTTCTTTTAAGTATTTCATTATAGCTTGCACATTTCACCCATGTTTTCAAATTATATAGGGTCTAGTCTACACACAGCACGGATACGTAAAATTGTATAGGTAACTGAAGGTCGCTATGACTTGACTTGATAAAACAAAATTGGACTGCTAATAGTATTTTTCACTTTCTCATTAAGGGCCACATATAAAAACACAGACAAAGCTGAGGGCCGATTTAGGGCCATAGACTGGTCGCCAATACAGTGAATACTTCAAATCTGCGTTATTATTAAGTTAAACTGAACCACTAGACCTTTATTCAGTTTTACATCCTCAATGGGTCACATTAAATATTTGATATGGGCTTGTTAAATTAGATTTTCAGAAATGTACAATAAAAAGTAATGTTTAAAGTAATATGGGCCAATTCACCTGGAAGCTTGAGGGCCAAGAAAAATTTATATGAGGGCCGCATTTGGCTCCCGGGCCACAGTTTAGGCATGCCTGACTTAGGGAAATGAACCTACTATGGACAATTTAGTAAAACTGCTTTGGAATGTGAGAGGAAACAACGCCATTTATGTTAAAAATATATATATTTATTTATTCAATGCAAGACAAACAAGGCAGTAGGAGCGTCAAATCAAACACAGTACAAGCCAGTATATGTTTTAACTAGCTTCTAATATACCTAACAAGACATAAATAATAATAATTTAAAGTCATCAGTCAGTTCTCTCACAAAGTTTGATGTCTTTCTTGTTTTTAATCACCGTTGTCCATTACTTGTCTTGGGTCCAGTGTTACCCTTTTCTTGGTCTTCTATATGTTCTTTTATGGACCGTCATGGGAGCATATGGATTTGGTCTCCTTCTCCCTTGGGCTATAAGATGCACTTTCACTTTTGTATTTATCTAAAATGGGGGCATGTAAATTTCCTCGGGATGGTCACGCGAAGACACTATGATCCCATGTGAAGGGTCCCGTATCCTTTGTCCTCTGGTTTTGTTCTCTGTGTGTCCATGTCCTAAAAACACTGCTGCTGCTCTGTTGGTTCTGAATGGGTGCAGAATACATGTTCATATGAAAATGCTCTGTAAATGGTAGAGGAAACATGGAGTTGGTCATTTATTGATGTTCAGTGACACATATATTGGAAGATGTGGGTGGACAACTGTTTACTTTTACTCTAAAGGAATAGTAGAGCTTGCAACCTATTTGTGTAGCCATAGCTGCCGTGGGGTAGACTGATGAAACTAAGGCTGCCATTAGACCTTACAAACTTCCACCAATCACTCCCTCACAAGCAACATTCATACATTTATAACTTGGGACAAATGTTTTGCCCAAGGATATATAATTATAACCAGATCTTATATAAACTAAAAACTAGAATTTAGGACAACTAAAACTTTTGACAGTTCACATCGCTATGATTGGTTAAATCTGCCTGTCAGAGCATGATGGGGATTGACCAATAGGATGAGTGGGTGGGGAAAAGTGATTGGCGCTTACAGTAAAGAGTCAAACAAGAGTAACTGAAACCAGTGAAACCCACATCTACTACTTTTTAACTACTGGTAGAAAAGTAACAACCTTTCCTTCAAATTCCACAAGTCGTATGTTCCAATCTTTTATTCCAAAGTCCAGCCTCCTCCCCGTCCTCATAACAAAATAAAACCAAACAACGTCTAATTCCTTTTTGTCTTTTCGCCCCTCTCCTCCCTCTTATCACTCAGACCTGGGAGCTCCTAAAGGCATCCGCTTCTCTGATGTGACTGACACCTCTGCCATTGTCCACTGGGCGGTGCCGAGAGCGCGCGTGGACAGCTACAGGGTCACCTATGTACCTGTACACGGAGGTGAGTCTGGGCATGTGGAAAAACATACAGTGGTGGAAAGAGTACTGCAAATGTGTACTTATATAAAAGTACAATTACATGGTTGATGTAGGAAACTTCAGTAAACGTCTAACTGAGAAGGTGGGCTGCAATGCTAACCACTCTGCCATCCCACCTCAGGCTCATAGTCGCAGTCATCATAACAAAATAGAAATGTAGTGAAAAAATGTCTATTTGGTGAATAAAATCACTCACATTAATTTGATACTTAATGGTTCACTCTGTAACTTTCCACCTGGTTGGCTCCATGGAGATGTCATAGCATTGCCTGGAACATTCCATAAAATGGCATTAACCATATCTATCTCCATGGAGACAAGCAGGTGATGCTTGGAACAGGTCAAATTTGTGGAGAGGCGTCACAGTAAGAATGCATGTTTTCAAGGTATTTTTGGCAAATACAACTGAATACATGCAAGATAGTATCATAGTCATTCCAGTCAAACTAAAAAGCATTCTGTGGAGAAAAGCAAGTGGGAGACACTACACCAGAAAAGTTACAGCATGCACCTTTAAATAGACTATTGAAAGACTATTATTAAAAGAACGACTATGAAATATGGAATGTTTGATACATTTACAATCTGACAATCATTTGTAATTGTAACCAATTTAGTTGTATTATTATCATGTTTTACACTCAGGCCAGGGTAGTCAGCGTTTTTGCTACTGTATTGCTGTCTCACACTGCCCCCCGGTGGCAAAACAGAAATCTGTGCGCATGAATTACCTACACAGCAGCTTTAGAAAGTTGTGATAAGCCCACATACCTGCATACCTTACTTTCATTATTTCATATTACAGCCAGCTTTTGTAAGATATAAAGTTGAAAGTGCGGTTGAAAATGATAATAATCTTCACTGGCTTTGTAGTGAAATCATATGCAACTCGCACATTTGAGAATGTTTTTCACTTTATATTGCAGTGTTGTTTTTGTGAATCTCATTTGTATCCATGTTAATTTCAGGTGCAAGTGCAAAGATCCTGAGCGTGGATGGGTTTGACTCCCACTCGGGGCTGCCCAACCTGACTCCAGGGGTCACGTATGAGGTCACTGTGGTGGCCATCAAAGGAGAAAGAGAGAGTGAGCCGGGGGCTGGCAGTGTGACTACAGGCAAGTACTGCTACTATTATTACTGCTACAACTACCAATGCTACTTCTACTACTGGTACTACTGACCAGCCTGTCCAAGTTTACTACTGCTACTGGTGCTACTACCACTACGATTATCAATGTTATACTAATTATTGTCTCTAAGTACAAGTATTAGAGCACCCACCTTTTACCTTTAAGTGTAAAAAGTAAAAGTATTTCATGCAGATTTTAAGGTCTTATAAGTTTTCAAATGCAGTGATTTTGATGAAGATTTGTGCTGAATTTTGTTCAACAGAAACAATTATATCAATTGCTTTTTCTGGCTGTTTTTATGTGTATGTCTTTTTTGCCCAAATTATGAACTGGTAAAAAGTAAACCCCTCACCCTTTCCAGCAGGTTTCAAATACTTTTACTTTTCAGTCCAGTTAAAAAAAAATCTTGTGAAGTAGAAAGCACAGATAACTGCTCTCAAATGTAGTAAAGTAAAATGTCCTCAAGGTTAAGCAAAGTACAGATACCTAAAATTTGTACTTAAGAACAGCATTTTACTTCTTCTGCTTTGTTACATTCCACCACTGCTAATGCTGCTACTGCTACTAATACAGGTGAATGTAGAAGATTATTATATAGACTAATACATGTATGGTGTGTTTTCAGCCCTGGACAAGCCTAGTGGTTTGAATGCAGTGAACATCACAGATACAGAGGCTCTGCTGCTATGGCAACCGGCCATCGCCACTGTGGATGGTTACGTCATCACCTACAGTGCGGACTCAGGTACTATAGCACAGAGACATATATGGTACAACGGTATTTCACAAACCGTGGTACGAGTCCCACCGGTGCTATGGTGCTGGTGCTATAAAGAGTTTGCAGTTGTACAATTTGTTTTATTTAGAGATAATTCAATTTATATAGCACATTCAAAAAATAAATACAGCGGACCAAAATACTTCAAATAAAAAGTTAACAAAAAACAAATATACAGATACATAGGAAAATAACAATGAAACACCAAGATATCCTGTCTAGCTACTGTTAAATGCCAGGGAGAAGAGGTGGGTTTTCAGTCTAAACTGTGTTAAAGACTGAGCAGATCTGACAGACAGAGGGCGCTGTTCCATAGTCTGGGCACTGCCATAGAAACGGCTCGGTCAACTCTGGCCTTGAGCCTGGCTTTGGGCACAGCCAGCAGGAGCTGGTCAGCTGACCTCAGGGCTCTGGGTGGAGTGTAGGGCTGGAGTAACTGCCTCAAATAAAGAGGATCCATAGAGTGCTCACATTTAAACATAATCAAGAACATTTTGAATTAAACCCAATAGTTCTGTTAATGCTTTATATGCTCCTTTGGGTTAGTCATTATAGCACTACTATGTCCATGGTTTAATCTCAATTTAGATCTGATTTGGTCTCGATGTATAAATGGTTTAGCCCTATCTTAGACCTGAAAAAGTCCAGGTTTAGATCTGATGGCCAGCTATCTTGGCCACTTTCATCTTTTTTGTTGAACAGTTTGAAAAATGCAAGTAAGAGATGAACCAAAACAGTGAGAGAGTATGTGGTTGTCCAAAATGTAAGGTACTGATACTATACAGTGAATATTGTATAAAATAAATACTATGTGGAGATGACAAATTAGACACAAGTTGTTGTCAGTATCAAACCCAGTTTGAAATTTTAGCGTTGTAAGAAAAGTATTGTAACTCAATTTTTTTTCATTTCTAGATCCCACACTTTCAGAAACTAATCAACAATCAAGTTACAAAACATATTAACCAAATAAACTGTCTTACATCTTACATTTATGCTGTGTGTGCCCCCTAGTGGCGCCTGTGATGGAGCGCGTCTCCGGTAATGTGGTGGAGTTTGAGATGTCGTCGCTGACCCCGGCCACTCACTACACAGTGAAAGTGTACGCAGTGAGGGACACAGCCAAGAGTGCAGCCACCACCACCGAGTTCACTACAGGTCTGAGCCGTAATAATATAAGCTGCCACTCAATGAGCCATTTACAATTTAATCTCATAATAGTAAATCCTCAATTGGTAAATCCTCTTTATAAACTTCTATGTTTATTTATGTGTTGTGCAGTGTGTGTATTGTCATTTTTATAAAATTTATGTTTTTGTAATTGAATAATGCAATCACATTTTGAAGCTGTGGTGGAAAAAAATAGCTCACAGTAGTGAAATTATACAGAGTTATTACACATAAACCAGGTAAAAATAGTTAATTTGGCATAAACTTCAAACTCATCATAGGCAGTTGCTTCCATCTATTTAGACAAATCACATAAATAAAGGTCATCTGGCCAATGTGATTATGTAAATTATATTTCTAGAAAACAAAAACAAAAGAAATTCAGTTATAAAATAAGACTGTGAAATTAGCATAAGAAATCAAGATGATGAATAAAATGAGCCTAAATGTATGTGCAGATGTGGATGCCCCTCATGACCTGTTGGCCAGCAACATCCAAACTGAGACAGCCCTGTTGACATGGAAACCACCTCGCGCTGACATCACCGGCTACATCCTGACCTTTTTGTCCGAGGCAGATGGCTCCATACGCGTCAGTCATTCTACTCATATAACCTGCCTTACCCGTATAACTACATAACGTAAATAAACTTTATGTGTCTGCATTTCAGGAGGTGGTGCTGAGTCCCACTGCGGTCTCTTATAACATGGCCCAGTTGAGCGCCTCTACTGTTTACACGGTGAAACTGCAGGCTATTGCTGGACCCAAGAGGAGCAAAGTCATCACAACAGGCTTCACCACCAGTAAGTTATTAAAAGAATTGTAATCTTCACTACATACTACAGTCACAACTGAACCTGGGCTGCCATTGCCTAAACCTACAAATAGAGAAGACATACAGGCTTTTTTCTCTTTTTTTTTTCTCTAAACACTAAATCAACTAGTTGCTACTAAACTGTGTATATGATGTTTGAATAGCATTGTTTACTGCTCTGAGTACTTTTTTGGTAATTTCAGTGCAAGCTAGATATATTTACAGCATTATAGTCAGAAATGTATAAAAATGGGTGTGCCCTGGTGCTAATGGCAATTTCAGCTACTTGGTGACTACTCTGTTTCTGGTTACAAACACCTGGCTAGAGTTTGAAGTTTAGATAATGCGTTAGACCAATCACACTGCTCTTCGTATGTTCAGATCCCGCCCCTTCTCCCCTCTCACTCTTTTATTTAGTCCTCTAGGCACTGTCCACTTTACAAGCTCTATTTTAAATGTGGCCTTGGGTGTTTAGTCCCTTTTTAAATGAAACTGGCAAACCAAATGAGCATTGCAACTGTTAACAATAAAATCTATTTGATTTCTTGTATCTGGGGACACAAATCGGTCATGTTTGTCATGTTTACATACTGTGTCTTGGTACAGTTTTCTTGAAGCTCCTCTGGCTGAGTCTCATGTATGTTGTGTGCTTGTAGCTGGTGTGCTGTACAGACATCCTAAAGACTGCTCTCAGGCTCTGCTGAACGGAGACACGTCCTCAGGCCTGTACACTGTGTATGTGGGAGGAGACGAGAGCCAGCCCCTTCAGGTGTACTGCGACATGACCACAGACGGAGGCGGATGGATTGTGAGTACAAGTACAATAAACTAATATATAACAACACTATTCATGTTTTTAAATAAACCTCTGCATCATGTTTGTTTTGTAGGTTTTCCTGAGAAGGCAGAGCGGCAAAATGGAGTTTTTCCGTAACTGGAAGAATTACACCGCTGGATTTGGAGACATGAACGATGAATTCTGGCTGGGTATGTCATATAAGATACAGACTTTGGTGGACATGTACATAAATATAATCATGTTGAGATGAGAATTACTTAAGGCTATGTTAGAGTTAAAGTTTGCCACCAGTATTTCATATTGTTGTGTCTTTGAGCAAGGCATTTCTTTCACCTTGCCTTAAGTCGTTATTATGACAGAGCCCAAATGCTTTAAGAAGCTAACTTTATAACTTTCTCACTGTATAAACCATTATTACATTACCATTGTTTTCACTAATATGGCATAACTATTTTTACAATGTACTATACAATGTACTACTTACTGTCTATTATCTGTTAAATTGTATGTAGGATTCATAGTATAAAACGACACTGAAGTCTCAAAGTTCACCAAAGTTTACAAGTTCTTCTTTGGACTTTTCCTGTTAATGCTCAGAGCTGACTGTATATATTTTTAACTCATGTACCTTTTGTCTCCCCCAGGCTTGTCTAATCTCCACAAGATCACAGCGGGTGGACAGTACGAGCTCCGAGTGGACCTCCAAGACAAAGGAGAGACAGCCTACGCTCAGTACGACAAGTTCTCTGTGTCCGAGCCCCGAACCCGCTACAAGGTTCACGTGGGCGGGTACAGCGGTACAGCAGGTAGGCACCACACGAGCCTCCAGACACTACCGCACTCTATATCAAGCCAAAACTAATATGTGTGTATCTGTGACTATAACTTTTTTTGTTTAGTAGTGTCAGAGAAATAAATATTCAAAACTGCCAGAGGCTGGTTTTTAAGTTTTACTCAAGCATAGTGTATTTGAAAATATTAAAAGTAGAAGTAAAATGTTTTTGAGGAATATACTACTATGCAACTAGTACTATTTTTTTTAATGATTCATATTATAATTTTTTTTTTTTTTTTTTGATGATTCAATACAATCTTTATTACAAACACAGAATATCTGATTCATAGTGAATAGTAAAAAAAAGAAAATAAAATACACTGCTCATTATAATGTATACAGACACAAATGCCAATATTTTGTTGTTGTCATTTATGTAAATACAGTACTATGTAAATACAGTACTATAACTATACTATAATTATGTAAATACAGTACTATAACACTTTAATTGAACCTATTCATAATGTTAAAATTATCAGCATTATCAGCATTTTAAATAAATGAATGAATGAAAACATCACGCTATTTATTCATTTATTTCAAACTGATTAATTAACGCATGTATCCAGTAAACTTAATGCACATTTCACATATTTTTTTCTTATTTAAGCTTGAAAAGGAGTGGGATGAAAAAATGTCAAATATAGACAATTTAAAATGATTTATGCATATGTGAAAATAGCTATGTATAATGTACTGCAGCTAAAAAGTTGCATTCACATTATATAATTCAATGATGTCATTATTTGAGATGGAGGGCAGAGGCCTATATAACTCTACAGGAGATTCACTGTTTTTAAGAAATATCCAAAGTTATGATCGTGAAATGCTGAACCTTATTATTCGTTTGAGATTGGCTCCACAAAATTCTCATAAATATTGTAGCGTCTCACAACAATGAAAGTTGGGGGTTGAATAATGGCACCACTTTAAGATATTGTGAGGGGGGATTTTTGTCCTGACAGAGAAGACATGGATGTATTTTCGTTTGTTTCGTGTGTATAGGTCTAGTAATTACAGAGATTTTAACCATAAACCAGGTCAACAAATCTGCAGTTCTGACAGTTAAAACACCAAATTCTACCACAAAATTCTGACCTGTCTTTTTCAAACTTTCTACTTGTGTCCAGGTGACTCTATGACGTACCATCATGGCCGCCCATTCTCCACATATGACCATGACAATGACATCGCTGTAACCAACTGTGCCCTGTCCTACAAGGGAGCCTTCTGGTACAAGAACTGTCACCGTGTCAACCTCATGGGTCGCTATGGAGACAACAGCCACAGCAAGGTACACTTTTTAATAACATGACAGTGACAAAACAATACCTTTCTTTTATTTTAGGATGAAATCGAAAGGTGAACTAAGTAACTTTTCCAGTGAGGGGTCTATAGCCATGTGATGCAAATTGTTTTTCCTGGAATGTTCCTCAATATGGCATTAAAAATATTGAAGATGTTTAATGTCTAGGGAAAGTAACAACATCTCAATTGAGACAATCCTCCACTAGAAAACATACACAGTGCACCTTTTAAATGCTATATTATATCATTTAGTGTCACATCAAATCACTTCTTTATAAACATGATGAACAAAGCACAACGCAAAGTTTATTTTTTATCTTGATAGAATTTTAAGAGTTTAAGATTATAACAAGGTAAAAGCGAAAGTCGTCATAAATTAAATTCCCTTGAGTACAGCACGTTGCTTCTTCTGTATTGAGGCTAATGCTGCAGACTTTCAAAATAAAACTAAATCTTCCAATTGCCCGATGTTCTAGGTCAAGGGTGTCCAAACTTTTTTTCACCGAGGGCCCGCGTGCTAAAACATATTTGAGGCGGAGGGCCAGAGACAAGTGTTGATACAGGGATTTAAATGGTGGTTAACAGGTTTGACAGAGACATTGTACCTTTAATAAGACTTGTAAGTTTATTTTTAGGTTTGTGTCACAATGCAATGTGATGTTATTCAGGTTATAGAGGTAGAATCTCTTCAGTTTGTGATAAAAAAAAAATCTCCTGATCCATTGGGCTAGTTTAGGAGGAGGCATGAGGGCCAACAAAAATTGGTCTGAGGGCTGCATTTGGCCCCGGGGCCGTAGTTTGGACAGCCCTGTTCTAGGTCAAAAAATGAAATATATATTAGCTCACCTCACTCGCCACTCAAAAGTCTGCAATCGTCTCACATTTGGGGTTTTTTCAGGGCGTGAACTGGTTCCACTGGAAGGGCCACGAGCACTCCATCGAATTCGCCGAGATGAAAATCCGACCGTCCAACTTCAGAAACCTGGAGGGCAGGAGAAAACGATCATAAAGCACCCGTCTCATCCGCAGATATCAACCACCACAAATGAACAACAAATCTGTCTTTACAACTATACCCCAAAATAAAAAATAAAAAAAGAACTCACTCAAAACTCAACCAAAGTCACTGCCAAGAGCCCCGGCTGCCTCCATTTGAAACAACTGGATCTCCTCACACTGCCCTCGTGCTGTTTAGCAAGACATTCCTCATCCAGTGATCTACTATAGTACACGTCGTGGGAAAGCTGCCAGTGCGGACATGCATGCTACAAACTGGACTATCTCGCGCCAAAGAGACACAACCCTGGCTTCTACCATGTGTTTTGAACTGCAGCGTCAATGGTGGAGCCCTATGCAGTTCGGGCATTATGCTAACAACATATAGGCTGCAAGTTTGATTTTAAGTGGAGGTTTACAGGCAAAAAGCACATGTTTCTAATACAATATAAAGGACTTGTCTAGGCAGAATACAGAAAAATATAGACAGGTTAATAATACTTGTACAGATTTAGAGATATTGGTCAGATGGCACACGGACATTGAATCATAAGAAATGCCATTTGTCTGTTGTGACATGTTATATTCTCCCATTGTCCCCATGTTTACCAAGCAGGGCCAGTTTCACAAAGGGTAGTAGAAATAGTGAAATGTAGCTTTTGTACTTAAGTTGCAATCAATCAATATCTATATCAGTAGGTAGAGTTTGTTTTTTTGAATTCAGTTGTGCAAAGTTGCAGTCTTGTGGAACACTTTTTTCTATCAAATCAAAGTCTTGGCTTATTAAGTTAGCGAGACACTGCATTTTTTTATTTTTTTAAATCAATCTTTGAGCGATAGTACATTTTTCGGAGATTAAAAGTGACATAAAGGCAACCAAAATATATATTTAAAGTTACAATGTAGCGATTAGGATAGAAAATTACTATTAATTTATTGTTAATCTGTGCTCATGATAAAAGTGGGACGCTTTAGATTAGCTGCTCTAAACAATGCATGTATTTAAAATGTTATCTTATTTATTTCTTAACTTTTTCATAGGCCAATATATATAATAGGTAACAATATTATGTTTTATTAGTTTATACAGAAGCCCAATCAACTGCGTGGCTTTTATTTTACTGTTTTTATTTTTTCAAAACTCATTCACCATAAAACACACAACTACACTTTTTGAAATTTTTATATTAAATTATTGTTTTTTTGGTTCTTAAAATCCTTTGTGAAACTGGTCCTTGAAGCGATGGAAAAGTTGGAGAAGAAATTGATTATATAAATAGTATTTTACCCTCCACATCCCGTGTCCTCGTGGATGCCGATGTTTCCATCCATAACATGAGCACCTGAAGGCATCACACTTGCAGTATTGTGTTTAAAAAAAAATGCTTAAGATAACATGAAAAAGATGCATTTGTATTGTTTGAGCTATGACTCCGAGGCAGGACCTGTTTTATTCAGTATATAATGATAATGATGATGAAAGGCAGTGGTGACTTTTATTTCTTATGCAAAATGTGAATCCATTTTAATATATGTGGAAAAGCGAATGTTACGTTACTATGTGGTATTATCAGCACAAAAAAGCCATTTTGGATTGACATGAGTGAGGTAATTATAATGCTGGGCGAAAATTAATGAGCGGTGGTTCTCAAAAATCCAATACATTTTAATTCCCAAGATCTATAATAGGCCTAAATCAGAAGTAAGAAAATCACAAATTGGAACAAAAGCCAAGACAAATCAACAATTTAAACCAAGGACTCAACCCGAGCTAAACCATGTCTGAAAAACAAATAAAAAGAAGAATAAACAAATACATTCTGAGATCCACTGCTTCAAAGAACTCCTCCAGGCCCGTCCTGTACCCTGCCCTACCCCACTCCTCCTGCTTTAAGAAGGCAGGACTGAACCACTGACCGGCAAACGGATGCCTGTGTAAATTAAGTCTGTTTTTATTGTTTTGTTTGTTTATAACTGGGTGAAAAAACAGGTGTTTCTCTGTAAACTGTATTACAATAAAACGTTTGTTTAAAAGTAACATGGATGTGCAAAATGCGTTATTGCTGAATGGTGTATCAAAAGCTGTTGTTAAAACATTCTGAATTCAAGAGGAATGGAAAAGTAAAACACAAAGGGGATGTAATATTAGTGTTTGGGGAATTATAGACACTCCCAGATGGAGATGGACATTTCTGTGAGGAGTTTGCGTGTTTCTCTGTGTCTGGGTGGGTTTCATCTGCGAATTTTAGAGATTTCCGTTAACCCAAAACATGCATGATCGGCCAACTCCTCTGGGTGAATGGAGATGGAGACCAAACCTAGCTCTAGATCTGGAGATGGGTCCCCAGTGGACACTTTGACAGTGTTCTAGAGGCCATGTGTAGAACATGGGTTGCTCCAGGAGTGGATACTTTGACAGTATTCTTTCTGGCGTTATCTGAAGTCAGTTCCAAACGAGCTGAAATACAAGATAAAGTTGAAAAAGAATCTAAAAATTATGGAGATATCATCCAAATTAACTTTATTGACAGCTACCAAAACATGACCATGTCTCAGCGGCGTGATGTGTCAAATTCAGAGGAAAAAATGTTCTTACGGGGACAACCTTGACCATCACGACAACAGTTATGGACTCATGGAAATATCCGGGTTCTGATTGTTTGGTGAATACATAACATTTAACAACACCATTAGAGTATTATGGTATTTCATTTCAAAAAAGGTGCATCACATTTACAGGAAATGGAGTATATAGTTTTCAAAATAAGATATACTTCGGGCAAACGCATAAATATATCCATCCAATATCCATTCGGTACTCTGTGAACCAAAATTGCATAGTTCCAAAAAGATCCTCAGCCTTTTCATGTCAAACCATCAGACAGTGTAATCTTCTTCCAGAGAGTCTGAAATTGTCTGTAGATACGAATAATTTGACTAGAAAAGTGTATATTAGATAATCAAATGTGTCATCATCAGTCTAGTTCATTTGTAGTGTTCTGTGTCGCTGTAAAAACCTGCACATAATGATTTTTATATTGGTATGGACTGTAGGAAACATACTGTATGGGACAAGGGGACATTTATTGTATTTTACTGCTAATGTTAATGATGAACTGTTTGTCTTATAATGTAATTGTAATGAAATGTGTGTTTTTAATGTGTGTTCACGTAGCAGTAGCTAAATCTGGTACAAATCATGTTTTCTTTTGTAAGATTCATGAATTTGTACATGGTTCCTGACAAAGAAAGAAAGAAAGAAAGAAAGAAAGAAAGAACATAGTGAACAATAAGTAAATGATTCATACATTATTTATTTTTTTAACTAAGATGAACCATGAAGAACCAACCAGCATTCCCCAACCTATCCAAACGATGGCAGTGTTTCACCACGTACCTGCTCTTTCGCTTTCTCAAGCTCCAGTGAACTCCCCTTGAGGAGCACTGTCCCGGGCCGAGCGGTGTGCCATCGGGGCCCGTCAGTCACTGCTGTGGGGCGTGGCGTGTGCTTCCGTATGCTTACTCAACCGGAAATTACAGCAGTCAAACCAGTATTACCATTTATTTGTCTGGTCCAAAACGGGACAAACTATGCCGTCTGGACACTTCCTGCAATGAAGAGAGGTTTTCCATGGAGATTGTTCAGAATAATCGCCGTGTTTGCCGTGTTGATTTGGTCTTTTTACGCTTTTAGAGGAAGTAAACAATCTCTAACGCGACCCGCCTTGCTGTCAGATAAGGACTATCAACTCATATCGCCTCAAACGTACACATACATCCACAATCAGCCTCAATTGTGCTCTAACCGAACTGAGATTTTCGTTGTTTTCCTCGTTCCGGTTGCGCCTCACAATTACGCAGCGCGAGAGGCCGTGCGTAAAACATGGGGTGCTCCAGGAGTGGACACTTTGACACTGTTCTTTCTGGGGTTACCTGAGGACAGTTCCAAACGAGCTGAAATACAAGATAAAGTTGAAGAAGAATCAAAAAATTATGGAGATATCATCCAAATTAACTTTATTGACAGCTACCAAAACCTGACAATCAAAACGCTGATGATGATGCGCTGGCTCGACGTGCACTGCCCACAGACGCGCTACGGCATGAAAGTGGATGCTGATATTTTTGTGAACGTTTTCTATCTCAAAGACTACCTCAAGTTCTGCCCAAGAAGGAGTTTTATCACTGGATCGGTTATCAACGATGGCGCGCCGAGACGCAACAGCGAGAGCAAATGGCATCTATCTGAGCAAGAGTACCCCGAGGACACGTTCCCCCCGTACGTGTCCGGAGCCGGGTACGTCTTCTCGTGGGACCTCGCGGGACGAATAAGTTTGGCGTCCCGGTTCTTTCGCGTGATCCCGCTGGAGGACGTGTACGTGGGGTTGTGCCTGCGTCTGCTGGAGGTGCGGCCGGAGTACGCGTACAGCCTGGTGCCTTTGGTAACGAGTCTTTTTGAAGTGAGGAATCTGGAGTATGATCGGTGTAGGTTTGCTAAATTGATTATAGTAAATGGGTTTAGTCCGTCAAAGCTGATAGAAGCGTGGAGGGATTTTACGCACGGAAATGCAAACTGCTAGGACCAAAAATACGAAATAATATGTTAAAAAAAAGGTGCACTATGTAACTTTTCTAATGGATGATCCGGGACCTGCTCGTCTCCATGGAGATCGTATTGCTTTGGCTGGAATGCTGTAAACTTTTCTATCTTGCATTACTCAATTACGGGTGTTTTTATTGCCTTGGAAAAACATACATTCTTACCATAAGCAGAGACGCCTCACTCCACACATTTGACCTGCCATTTGTCCTGGTGGTGTTACCTGCTTGTCTCCATGGAGATTGATATTTTCCATGCCCTGCTGTGAACATTTGGCAAAGCTATTACTTCTCCATCGCCAGAAAAGCCACATAATGCACCTTGATTGTGTTCCTGTTAGCATCAGAGTAATTTCTAAACCAAACTGTGTATTAATCTCTTTTACACTAGACCTCTTCATTAACTAGATTTAATTCCATCCATTTTCTTTCGCTTATCCGGGGCCGGGTTGTGGGGGCAGCAGTCTAAGCAGGGACTCCCAGACACGTCCTCCAGCTCCTCTGGTGGGACTCCAAGGCGTTCCCAGGCCAGCCAAGAGACATAGTCCCTCCAGCGTGTCCTCACCCTATTTCTAAGGGAGCGCCCAGCCAAAGGAAACCCATTTCTCCCGGTTGTATCTGCAATCTTGTCATTTTGGTCATTACGAGATTTAATTCCTTGTCTCTTATATGTGACACTTTTGTACTTTTATACACTGTGCTTTTTAGTGGGATGCAAATCAAAGCGCTTATAGAAAACCTATACAAACATGTAGAAAATGCAAACGCTCTGACCTTCGTGCTGTGAGGTGACAGTGCTAACCATAGTGCACCTTTGTTCAACTTATGCATTCACAAATCTTCTCTGTGCCTGATTATGTTTATATCAACACCTCCAAACTTCTAATACCAATTTGAGTGTGTTACATGTAACTTTTTTGAACTTTTGAACACTATCAGGGACTTTCCAATGATCAGTATGCTAGTTGCACTATTCGAAAATGAATTATGTTTTGTAGCTAAAACGTGGAAGGTTCATTAATTACTGTTGCATTGATGTATAAGATGAATAGGAAGTTAACTGTGTTTCTTTACTTTGTGCAGACAGGGTAGGCTAAGGTTTTACAGGCCCATCTCTGGACCTGTAATCACATATAGTTTAGCCTAGTAATTTAAATTCTAGCTGAACAATAATACTACAATGTGCCTAAAAAACTTTATTTGAGGTCAGATTTATTTTATTAATTAGTTGTAGCTTTAACCCAATGTGCCCAATTTTACCAAAGTTTCAATAGTTTGTGTTGTTTTCTTTTTATTAGCCAATTCTTGCCTACAGCCTTAACCTCCACCTCTGCATCCTCTCCTCTCTCACACACTAACTTGATCTCCTCTTTCACCGCATCCTTAAGTCTCCTCTTTGATCTTCCTCTGAGCCTCCTGTTTAAGCGATCATCTACTCATATATTCACTAAACCTTCTATATGCCTTATATTCACTTGTTTGTATCACATTCCCTGTCCCTCCTCTGTACCATATATTCACGAGCCAACCCCTGTACCGTATATTCACTAAACGTATAATAATGAACAATAGCATTTGTGTTCTTCCTCCTGTCTACGCATTTGACAGTATTCTATAGAGTCATGTACCTTCTTAAAGGAACAGTATGTAACTTTCTGGAGGTGGCACGTCACCTACATGATTCCCTGGAAATAGAAAGTTAAAATCATGCTCTAAAAACATTAGACACATTTTATTACTGTAGCTATAGCTAAAAGAACAACATTTTCCCTCCTCCTGCCCAGATAAGAATCAGGTTTGTGGGGATGCACTAAGGATGCATGTTTTTCAGTGCAATAAACAACCAAAATGCTTTTAGTTTAGCTTATTTTTTTTTTAGCTAAAAAGTTACATACCACGCCAAATTGATTGTTATTTTGATAGTTTATTTTGTTTAAATCTTTCATGCAACATGCCTAAACAATGCCTAAATGCTCACTTGAAACCAAACTAAAACTTGTTCAAATTGTCTTCTATGTTGAATGTACAAACTATAACGTAGGAAAAAGCCATAGGTGTCTAACTTGCTGATTTAAGTAGTAATGGGTAACACTAAATGCTGTAAACCAAAGCTGTTGTACCTTTTAAATGTATGCTGATTGTATTATGCCTTTTTGAACACAGACTAACTGCACTGCTGTAAGCAAAGCCATTTGTCTTTTTATTGTAATGCTTGGTTGTATCCAGCAGGTGGTAGGATTTGCAAACCTCAAAGTATAACGCTGTACGTGCCACTATATCAAATGCTGTGCTAGGCTCAAAGTATAAGCTAAAGCCTGCTTAAAATACAATCATGTAGCATGTGCATTCATTATTATTGTACCAATTATTTTTACATGTGCATGTGATTATTTTGTGCCTTAATTACTTTATGCTGGATTGTCTCCAAGCTATTATGTGATTTGAACACATTAAATGTACTAACCAAATGTTGTTTCTTTTTATTTCTTATCTTTCTTTTTTTACCACTCGTGATGAGGCTGTGAGGATGCATGGGTCAGAATCCTCAGTAGACTATTGTAATGCAAATCTACAACTGGAGAAAATTGCCTTTATATATTTTTTACAAATTTAACTGAAACTAACTGGACTTTGGAAATGATCTCTTCACTGGTTCAATCAATAATATATTTTTTAAGAATGTCAAAGTGATGAATGGTGATTTAAATCCCAATTGCTGGGTTTCCTTTGACATCACAACTTTCTATGGGCCAGTGCTGTCTAATACAGATGGGGGCAGCTGAAATGAATACTGTTAAAATATAGATGTTTGTTGCAATACAGTCAGTTCATGGTTCCAGGCTCTAACTGAAATGGTCAGGTTAAATATTTTGTGCATTTACCTTATTTCATGACAAATCAATAATGAGAAGGAAACATAACCACATTCTAAAATCTGAAATTTGATTGGATGGTTAATATGTTTTTTCTTTTTATTATTATTATTATTATTATTATTATTATTATTATTATTATTATTATTATTATTATTATTATTATTATTATTATTATTATTATTGCTTTGTTTTGTTTTTTAGTTTTAGTTGGGGTTTTTTTTGTTTTAGTTTTTTTTTTTTTTTTTGCAACCTTACTCCAACTTCATCTGACATAACTGATCTGCTGAAAACGTGTAGAAAAAAGAAACAAAGGACTTCTAAACAAATTATGGACCATGGAAATCCTTACCAAGGTGCAAACATTAGCTATATTAAAATAAATAAAGCTATATTATTACTACATAAATTTTTTTTTTCTCACTGCTTTAAATAATTTGTTGTTATTATTATTTTTTTATTATTTTTTTTAATTATTATGATTATGTTTATTATTATGTTTATTATTATGATTATGATTATTATTATGATTATTATTATGATGATGATGATGATTATTATTATTATTATTATTATTATTATTATTATTAATTATAGAAATATTGTCAGTACGTCCTGTAAATTCCTTGAGTATTACTACATGACCCTGCACCTCTGCTTGGGAAACCCTGGACTCTTTACGCACAGCGCTTGACTGTCCTCGTGGGCGGAGTCACGTGGGCGGAGTCACGCGCTGCGCCGCTGTCCCCAAGACAACGCGACGTACGCTAGTTTTGCACGAGCTTCAGTCGCGTTACACCGAGACGAGAAGCATCCTCCTCCTCCTCTGTATGAAGCTACTAGACACGTTCTTACGCTGCCAGAGGAAACAAATCCAAGTACTTTTTTTTACCCACGGGATATAAAACGTGAAGGCGACATGGCGCTTTTTTCTGCACGGGGAATTTAAACGTGGAACTGTTTCTTTTACGCACGACGCAGGAGTCTACGTAAGTAGTTTGAAACATGATTTATTATGTTCATTAGAGCTGCACGAGTTTGGAAAGAACATTTAATTGCAATTGCGATTAGAGCTGCGAAAAAGGATAAAAAAAAATAGGATTCTGTTTAGAGTTGTAAACAATTCAGGGAGCAATATCTTTTGAGAGAATACTGACATGAAATGAGAAACTAATTCCAAGAATCCCATGCATTTCTGTGCGTACTGTTAGAGGTCTGAACTACAGGTACAACAAGATTTATTCTATTAAAGAAGATAGGATATTTTTGTTCTTTGAGGCGACATTCTATCATCTAAATAATTGCAGCCTTTGCGACTTGATCATTTTGCCAACTCATGTTTTAAAATGTATTTATTTGGAGGATAAGCCCCTTGAGATGATTTGATTGCAGTGTATTGTGCTGCTTCAATGCTCATTATCATCCACTGCCCTTTTGCATTGTCTTAAATTCTCAGCAAATTCATTGTAGTTTATGGCATAGTTTGTAGACAACTGCATATTAATTTGGCAAGGCAAGTTTATTTGTATAGCACAATCCGTACACAAGGTAATTCAAAGTGCTTTAGAGAGTAAGAAAGACATTAAAATCACAATACAACAAATCAAACCATGGATAATCACAAATAATCATCATAAAATTAATATTAAAGGAGAAAAGTGCAGAATGAAACCTTTCAGTCGTATGCACAGCTAAGCAGAACTGTTTTGAGCCTGGATTTAAACATTGTCCAAGTAGAGGCCTGTCTCACATCTTCAGGAAGATTTTTCCAGGTTTTAGCTGCATAAAACTGAAACGCTGATTCCCCGTGTTTAGTCCTGGCTCTGGGCACCAGCAGAGCGTGCGATGGTTCATATGGCACTAACATTTTGGATTTGAAGTTCTACACATAAAACATTAGACACACTGGTCAGAAAATACAACCTTTTTTTTTGTCTTCAGTACAGACTGAAGTTATATGTGAGTTTTTAAGTTGAATTGTCCACTCGTTGCTGTACAGTATTGCATATTTACATGTTGAAAGTGTAATATATATCCTAACTTTTGTTAGAGATTATGTACAACTAGGGTGAGCAGATTTTTTAAATCCAAATCTGGGACACCCCTAGGTGGGTGTTATGAAAATAGTGCATCATTAAGAATATCATTATGCACTCGGCCCATTCATGACTTATTCACATATCTTGTGAGTCAGTATAATCGGAGAGACTTTAGTCACAACTGAGTGCATTTTTTTCTGTTCTGGTCACTTTCAAGCATATGTTTTCTGTATTTTATCTAACCCAAAGACAATATTACCCTCTTTACAATTGGCGGGTATCAAATTGATCATAAATAGGGATACATGGGACATTTCTTGAATAAAACTGTGACAAATCAATGTTCTTGGATAAATCTGCTGGGACAAGGGACACAGGGCTCAAAACTGTGACTGTCCCGGGTAAATAGGGACGTCTGCTCACCTTATGTTAAATACCCATAAAACCGAGGTGCTTTAAACGCTGACCTTAAATGTAGATAAATCTAACCTTAAATGTAAAAGTTAGCTGTACTGTTTAACATGAGTCAAAGGTGATCATGTGCATTATGGGGGAGAAGCAGGATTGTATCATGAGGTGATTCCTGTGATTCCCAGCACTAGCACTTTATGCTAGCAGTATAGATGCATTTTGATATTATCTAGAATAGACATGAATAATGTAATTGTCTGTCACACTGTCAGTCATATTGTTGCGTACCCGTCGTCAGCTTCATGTGGGAGTGTTTTGTTTTGTTTGGTGCTTTGCTCATGTTTTGTCCTGTGTGTTTGTCCTTCATTCCCAGTGTCCATAGAGTCGTCCAGTCCTGTCCATTGTCCACCACAGTCCTCAAGATGCACATGAATAGCTTAGTAAACCAATGGAGTAAGTACCAGCTATCTTGACTATACATAAAAGGCTGTACTGCAAATTCATGTAATTCTTTCACTATAACCTAAATAACCAAGTCTTATTAAAGCTTTGGAGAGGCTGTCCAAACTGTTAAATGTCTCCATCTGAATGACACAGTATTGACCACTGCTCTATCGCCTGTTGGTTTAAATTAGTTTCAATATAGCTTGAAAACTCATGAAAAGTTAGCACACCCTTGCTTCAACCAGAATTTGGGATCCTCCTCAAAACCTCAAAAGTGCATTTTTATCTGCTCGTAGAATTACTTTTGTTTGCCAGCTGATACAGGCCGAGAGTCATGATTAATGATTAACTAATTCCATTAAGTGGTGAACAATATGAGCTTGCGAACTATATTATTATTATTTTTTGCCAGTTTTATTATTATTTTTAGCCATATATTAACTTTTTTAGCTTGTAAATTGCATTGTGAAACATATAATTGTATTTGTTGTACAGTAGAAAGGGTCAGTGGCTATGTTTACATGCACAGCCAAAATCTGATTTGATTATTGGTACGTCCTACAAAAAGTTACATCTGAGTTAGTCATCAGATTTTTTTCTGATTGTTCACACCGGTGCAGTTTTTGACAGTGAAAATTATGCAAAAAAGGCTTAGGTCAAATAAGGTTAAGGTTTTTATTGGCTATATAAATGTACCAACTGTTCAAATTCTTATAGAGCCACTACATTAATCACTTGCCAAAAGACTTACCACAAGATTTACCCAAATATGTTAAGCCAGCTCCACCGCAGTATGGAGTGTGGACAAACATGGAATAAATAAATACACTTTCCCCGGTATAGATATATTGTATAAGCAACTTTTGAGGTCAAAACAAGCCCGCTGTGTTCTGTTTGCATCTAATTTTAAGTGTTTTATCGTCCAATAAGCAGAAAGTGCAGGGGCAGCATGCTAGTTGTTGTTAGCTTTACTGTCATGGCAAAACTCCACTCTGACTTTTGAAAGTTGTGAAAAGCGCTTATAGACTCGTCATGGTGAATAATTATGACGCTTAGAATGCATAAGATAAGTGAGCTAGTTCTGTATTTCACATCTTTAAGACAGTAAAAAAGAGGTAGAGCGCCTTTAATCCCAACTGCAGCCCCAGTACAGGCCGTAGTCCTTGTGCTGTCTAAATAAGATGTATGAGTGTTTGACAGTAGGAGTAGACAGGAAATATGTGACACCAGAGTAGCAAACAGCGCAGCAGCGTCAGAGCCTCATCCTCTCTATGCAGCACCTGTGTGTCTGTTTGACTATGCACTAAAAGGGGAAGCCCAGTCAATGACTACCTGATATGTGCTAGAACAAGAGCTTGTGCCGCAAAATTTCACAAGATAAAACTGCCAAAAGATTGTTACCACACACAAAAATGTGAGCTGAGCTGCACATTTTCTTTATTATATTTTTTGTAAAAATCTGATCTTGTCTTATTGTTTTTTTATTAGCTTTTACACATGAAACGTTCCCTCATCGCTGGTGTTATGATTCACTCAATAATGATGCTATTTAATTCAAAATCTTTACATCTTCAACCAATTAGCTAAATTTTAGTAAACGTTCCCTTCACTGTTTAGCCTTAGTGAAAGCTTCACTCCAGAGAATGCAGAGATATAGAGATAGTGACAGATATATTGTAGCACAACACCAGATATTTTCTAGAGATTGGCCGATATATCGGTTGGCCGATATTTAGACTTTTTAGCGTATCGGCTATCGGCTTTAATATTTTTTATATTTTGTTTTGGGTGATTTGTAGCCTAGACCTTACACCCAAAGCTTTATATTAACACTTTAATACGAAGAGATAGCTGCACAAAACATGACTACACAGCTCTCTTATAGGTTTGTGGTAAAAAGGGCTGTGGATCAGTTTGTAGTCAATTTAAATTGCATAATTGAACAAAAATAATCAAAATCGACCTTATATGTTGTATCGAGATCAGCCATTGGTTGCTCTGTATTCTAAACAAATCGTATCACATCAACCATGAAAAAAACACAAATAGTTCGATCTCTAATATTTTCCTTACTATATTTTGTACTACACAGCGTAGACCTATAGGCCTAACAGCAGAAATGTATAGTGTGTGTTAGAAGATGATATGGGAGTTAATGTATGTTTTTACATATAAATACACCATTTCCAAGTACATTTTTGAATAAATAGTTGTTTTTGCAGACTACACCTGCAGGAGAGAGAGCCATTTGCCACGCCTCCTTTTTAACCAACTAAACAGTCAACAAGGCATCTCGAACAAGTCGATTTTCTTTAATCACTATAGCCCTAGTAGAGCCATGAATTATGTAGAATAGACAATACAAGAGTTTAGAGTAATAATAATAATAATCAAAATTGGCTGCGTGTATCGATCCAGTATTGGATTAAAGACACTACACAGGTGTCAAACTCAAATGCACAGTGGGCCAAAATTAAATACTGAAACAAATTCACGGGCTAAACTTGATATTTATTGAAAAATTGATACCAGCGGCCAGCTCTAATGCACATTTGATACGATCTCACGGGCCAGATATAATTAAACCGTGGGGCAGTTTTGGCCCCTGGGCCTGACTTTGACTTACGTGCTTATAGCATATTTAAACAGCAATCTTTGTTTTTCACTTTATCTGGTTGTCCTAAGGTGCTATTCTGAGCTATGGATATTAAAAAAGAATCTCTCATAACTGACTGATTAATATTACACAATTACCTATTACCAAGACGTTTATGACACATTCCCAACGTCCTTCATGCCGAATTGTTTGATTAACTTTGCCTCAGCCCTTGTGCCGACAATGGAAAATCTGTACTGTTTGTCTAACTGCGAGATCAGTCCTATCTGATAGCATTACACGTGTGACGCTATACTGTTAGCACACCAAACATCACAAGTGAGCCTGCCCCTGAAGCCAAATACATTAAAGTGGCGATGACGACATGGTAACGTTAGAAAGTTACACAATGCTGCTTTAAAGTTAAGATTGGGAAACATTAGGAGATGGGTAATAAGACCTTGGATGCGCCGAGGGCATTGAAGTGTAAGGAGCTGAGTAAATACTTTCTATTTCCAAACAATGCCAAGCTGTGCAAAAAGCGACTTCACCTATTTAAAAGTAGAGCTCTGGTTTCGTTCATGGGTCTCGGAGATGTGCTGTATTGTTGATGTCGTGTACCTTATAGAGGACAATATATGTTTTAAGTGAAAAGTAGGTTGTGGGTTATATTCCCAAAGCCGGTTAACATGTTTTGGCTTTTTTACAACAATTGGATATTTTTGCAATCGGAAATGACTTAAAAGCACTGTACCTGATTTTTTTTATTTTTTTTATGTATTTGAGCAAAATTTGTGTTGCCCCAGTACAGATATGTTGTAGAAGCAGCTCAATGTAACGCCGCTGTGTAGTCTAATTCTAAAGCGTTTTATTGTCTGATAATCAGGAAGTGCACGTTAGCATGCTAGTTGTTGTTAGCTTTACCGTGACTGCAAAACTCCACCCTGATCTTTTAAAAGTTGTGAAAGGCGGTTTTAATACAGTAAAAATCAGGTACAGCGTCTTTGAAGGTAGGAGACGTTGACAAAAACTAACACATTGATATTTTGGTATTTTCAACGATCAGATTATATTTTTGCAATCAGAAATTCAGTTGTGAATCAGTTTGTATTGCTCAAATATGTATGGACTGTACAATTAAACTCAAAAGTGCACTGATGACTTTCCAAGTTTCTTTTAGTTTCGTTTTTATCAGATATTCTGGAGAGTTTTCATTTTTAGTTTTCATACTTTTGGTTTTATTATTTTTCATACTTTTGGTTTTATTATTTTTCATTCTTTTGGTTTTATTATTCCTCACAATAGCCGACAATATAATGATACTTTAATTTTGTATTACCTCATTGATGAACTTCCTAAAGTTTGTAACTATCTGGCTAATCGGTCAAATTTCAAAGGTACAAAACCAACGTGATTTTTGACTGACTCTTTTAAGCAAGTCGCTGGAGTTACCACTGATGAGTCATGAAGACGTCTGTTAGCTTGTTGACCAAAATGCTGCTCAGTATTTGTTTCAGAAAGGTAGAAAAGTGAGCTAAAAATGCTTGTAATGTATTTGCTCCATCTGAGGGCATTTTCGTGCAATTTGTTATAGTCTTAGTCCAATTTGAAATCCATAAATCCCTTATCCATTGTCCCAAGTCTTTAGGCACTCCACTCTTTTCAAAGTACAGCTATAAGAAAAGTACTGAAAATGCTGTCGCCTTAAACCTGTTGCGCACTATTATAATCTATGTCCTTGTGTTCTTGTTTTCGGAAAGCCAGGCCCTTCTTATCTGCCCTGTGAAGGTCATCATTGCTCCCTCTTGTATTTACTCTGAGTGTGGTAAATGCCTGAAATGCTAGTGGGCTACTTGGCAACAGTGTACAGTTTAAGAGGGCACTAAATCAATGTAATATAATACAGCTCATTTGAGACAAGTCCCAGGTTACGTTGTCCTGAAAAATGGGCTCTAAACTTAACAAAATCTGGTCCGGACCCGATACACACCCGCTGCATGTAACCGCGCAGTTCAATTTCCATTAGGCGAAGACTAGGAGAGGCATTCAACTGCATAGGGTAAGAAACAGCAAGGAAAATAATAGATATGAAGCGATGATAAACTACGGCCTAGTCACCAAGCACACGTTGAATGTTTTGGTTAAATTTAAGATTAAACTTCAGAGCTTTGGTGTAGCCTATAGAGCAGGGTTGTCCAAAGTTTTTGCACAGAAGGCCAGATTTTGTGAGGTGAAAAGCTGCGGGGGCCGAACATTCACCATGATCTGTCTTTGAACCATTAATATTAAATGCACATGAACTGTTTAATTATTTTTTACCTTTTATTGCAAATGGCTTTCACCTTTCAAAAACAAAATTAATTATACACAGATTATAAATATGAAAAACTGAACATTTAATTTGTGGCAGACTGGGAAAGGAGTGGTCTGACAGGTTTTGGTGCAAACACAATTTGTATTTGGCTGTTTAGCACACTGAGATTTCTCTGTGCAAATGTAGTGATTGCTTAGCCTCATTTCCACTGGCACAATACACTTTAGTCTGTCTTTGTAAACCAATAGGCGCTATCAGTCTGTCTTTGATTTTAAATCCCATAATTATGACCTAACTGTGTCACCAGATATGACGTAAACGTGTTCAAATCAGTTATAGCTTTAACATTACCATGCTTCTTGATTGCATAAGTTGTTTATGTTTTAATGTGGTGTTTTGGTTTTCAAGACAATCATCCAATCAGAATGGACAGAATGGAAAATCCAGATGGTTTAAAACTAAAAGGATTCTTTCTCATCAGAATTCTCACAACCATTTGCAAGTGTGATTCCTTTTTTAAGACCGTTACTACACAGGCTATACAGATCCTTTTAAAGAGGGTGTACTTTACTTCTACAGGGGATTAACTTTTAACACATAACATATTTAGATCACCATGTTAACTTTTATTGTTTTTAAAAGTCATTCCCCCTTCAGAGCACTATCACAACACAACTAACGTGCAGCCCACTAATGAAACTACTGCACATCACATCAGGTTTGTCAAGTTGCTTTGTACAGTTTCGTATCATTCTTTTGTATATTTGTGGAGAACTGTCGTGTGGGAGCATGGGTGATTTAGGCTTGTGGGCTGAGCATTGGACAGAATCTTACAACAAACCGTAAGAAGGATTTGAATAGGGCCTGGGAGAGATCACTAAATTTCTGAAACATCAGGCATGTTTTTTAATGAGGGAACAACATTATAACGTGGTAGAACTCTCCCAAAAGTCGATTTTTGCATAATACCCCATGTTTAACTTTTCTCACTGCTTAAGGATTGTGTGCCCTGTAGTTTAGCTTGAGGTTTAGGTTTACCTCTGTCAGTAGACTTCAGCTCACAGCTCATCCAGTCTAACAGCAGAGCAAATACATGAGGCTTATAACGGCCTCAGGGAGCTGAAACCAGGGCACTCAACTTCCTGGAAACATTTCTCACCACAAAATGCAAGTTATGCCCAGGGCTATACAGATCATTTTTAAACTACTGAGGTCCAAATTAATTTCATTATAAAAGCCCATTTAAATAATTAGAACAATATTGCCATAACTTAAAATAAAGATTTTTTTTAATTGGATAGAATTATTCGGCCATTATTGGAGAGACTCCCTGAATATTATGTTGAATAGTGAATATGTGTCTTGACTTGTAGCAGGTAGGTCTAGTCTTGAAAGAAGGGGGGATGTTTGAAAGAAAATGATGTAATTTCATGTAATCTGACGGTATTTTAGATGATAAATTATGTATTTTTCACAAGCTCTTACAGTACTAATAAATATAAGGAAGACATTATCAATTCCACATCTTTTATTATCAATTACAATTCTTTCCAAATTGTATAATAAGCCATTGTACACCTACATTGTTGGACTTAATAACTTGTTTCTGTCATGCTTCTGATCAAATCTTAATGGAGCCTGAGCCCTCTGCTGGACAGTGACGCTCAGACAGCACTAGAGCCTGAAACGTTTGCAAAGACACGTGTTTTCTTGCATGTTTTATATTCATTTTATAAGACAGAAATGTTGAGAAAATGCATTGCGCTTTGCTACGGAAACTCAGCCCGTTGAATAGGTCGTAAGCTCATACGTCTGTGAGGCAGAAGTGACTAAAAGCTTGTTGGGTGTAGTACATCTTTATGGGTACTTGACTGTCCCTAGACTCTTTCATTTCTCAGTATATGCTGTTAATGAAAGGCCAGTCTTTAACACCCTGTCCTCTCCACTGATGTGCAGGGCGCCCTCCTGTCTCCACACAGACACACACAGACACACACAGACACACTTCTACCTGCACAGATGCAGCTCGTGGGCATATAAAAATAATCTATTTGCACAAACGAATATAGTAGTTAATTGCTGGGCTGCTTATTAGTAGAAGTTGGTCTAGGAAAAATTACTGCGGTCTAGACATCATGGACCTCAGTGGTGCATACGGCCGTGGTTATGCCCAATCAAAACCAGGCACATGAGAAGGTCAGCTAAAACTGTAGATTTGCTCTTCATTCTAAGTCATCTTCTCTGAGCACAGGTAAAAATCCAAACTCCTGTGCTATTTTTAAGCCCAAAAACCATCACCGGATTCATTCTATAGTAATTCACAACAAATGCATTGCTCTATTACCATAGCATTTGTTAAAGTTGTTTTCCCATTGTTCATTCCTGTTGCTGACAGCAGAGGGAGCGGAGATGTAGTTTATAAAGTATATTTCAAAATGTAGACATTATTATATATTTCAAAATGTAGACATTATTTAAGTTGGATAATGTGAAATTCTGATTCGAAGCATGTTCTTTATGGGCCCTTGTCTTGATGATCAGGAGTACCTAGGTGGAGGATTAGCCAGTATGTTGTGTGCAGGTTTTAGGTTGAGTGAATGGAATCCAGAACCTTCTTGCTAAAATGCCACCATGCTATAAATTTAATGTATTATTTTATTCATTCCGTCTAGTTTTATACCTTAGTCCTTTTGGTTGATCTAAGTTTATGGCAAAAAAAAAAATAACTGCAATTTATGTTTTAATAATGGGATCCTGTTCAAAGTTCACCTTTTAAATGCCTCCAGGAGAATTTACAAAATATGAAATATGAACAGGTAAACTAATAAGAATCCCATTTTAGAACATGTTTGTACAAATCTAAACTACAGGGTTTGTAATGCAGAGTAAGACAGGATATTTTGTTGATTGTGGAGGAAATTAAGGAACTTTAACAATTGCAGCTTTTGCGATTTGCTAGGCCTATTTTGATTTAATTTCACAACACCCAATTTTGAAACCAGGCTTATTTCTTGTAAACAGCTCGCCCCTCCAGTGCTCAGGCTGTTGTTGTGTCTGCAGGCGCTGAGTCATGTGACCTTTCAGTGCCCTCTCACCCACTCTCCTCTCCTCTGCAGCAGTACCAGGGCCAGGCTGTTTACGGTTAGCCTTTTGAGTATCTTACAGCTACGGGCATTTCTGTCCCTGCTTCAGCTCTACAGAAAAGAAGTTTGGCCAAATGCCCTTATGAACAGGTTCAAAATCGTTTAAAATATGTTCAACTATAATGTAATCAATCTGAAATTTGAGGTAGACATTCACAAAAACAAATATTTGGATTAAAAAAAAAAAAAAGGTCTCCATAATAATAATCATGTGATATTTTATGATCCACCCGAAATGTCCTAAAACGTGTGGAGTGTGACGTCACCCATCGTGTTTGGCTCCAGTCAAATGAAGCTCATTGAGGCTAACCGTTATAGGGGCGAATCCCATATTTGGAATTCTGATTGCGAGTATCATAACAACCAAAGAGCCAATCCAGAGGGAGGCTGTTGAAGGTAGTAGTAGCAGAAAGCGGGCACTTAGCAGCCCTATCAATCAAACCTGTTGCAAATGGGAACGACCTCAGGGCCCAAGCTGTATGAAAGAATGGGTCAAATTTAGAGGACAAATGAGTAGGTTATGCACCCCCACGTCTGTGTAAAGGGACAGGATTGCAAATGGCTGCTGTAATCAGTCCACTTGTTTACAACTTTCATGGCTTGCTAACTTCTCCCTCCAGCTCTGTAAAGGAAGAGACCGTGGATACAGTTACATTCTTCTAACAGCAACAGGCTTTTAATTATTCACTGTGTTTTTAATGGCAGAGTGTAAAACTGTCAGGGCAGAGCAGAGGCCGTGTTCAAGTTAGTGGAGACATGTATGGTATTGATAACGCTAGACTAAATGCTTGATGACTTGCTCAAGTGACAGCCCTCAGTGATTATTTTATGTAACTTTGAAAGGTGGTTGCATGCTCGGTTAGCTTTTAGTGGTAAATAGACTCATGTTTCCAAATCAGGGGTTCAGGAGCCGCTAGTTGTACTCAAGCATTAGTACAGCGCTGCACAATTTGAGAAAAATATCGAATTGTGATTTTTCAGCGAATCATTGTGATTGCAATTACATTTGAAATTTATGTTATAATAATAGAATTCTGTTCAAAGTTCACAACATGTTGAATTGAAGAATCGACAGAAAGACTGAAATATGAATGGACAAACTAGTACAAGAATAACATTTCAACTAGAGTTTTAGCATAAGGTGACCAAATTTTCGAAATTAAACACAGTGACACACCCAGGTTGGGATGTTTGAGCGAAAAAATGCATAATAATGAAGAAAAAAACATAAATAAGTTGCACTGGACTATAAATCACATTTTTTGGGGAAATTTATTTTACAAAATCCAAGACCAAGAACAGACATTTTATCTTTAAAGGCAAGTTATAATAATAACAATAAAGTAGAGAACAACAGGCTGAATAGCCGTACACCACACCAACGTAACACATTTACATTTATACAGCTACATGAAGCATAGATAACGAATAAATAACTGTCCGGCTTGTCCACAAACACGAGAGATACAAGAGTTCTTTATCACTGATGTTTACTGTGGTCTTACTTCTTCATCACAGTTCACACTGTAGAATTAGCAAACACATAAAATATAACATAAGCTCTGACTCATATTACATACACACACAAAACTGCACACTGAACGCATGGGAAATATACACATCAATAAATATATGACTAAAGTAGGAGTAAAAGTATACTGCTAGAAAAGTACTCTGAAAAGTACAATTTCTTTAAAAACCTACTCAAGTAAATGTAACTGAATACTACCCACCTCTGAAAACAAATACTAATGTTTGTGGATGTTGCACATCTCTTGCATGCTGCTTCATCATTATTTTTGTGAACTAAGCTAATTTCATTTTTATTTTGAACACAAAATAAACATTAAGATGACCATGTCTTATGCAATATCTTCATAGCTTCCAGACCAAGATGACGTTTTTCCTCTTCTTTAATGTGCTGTTATAATAAACCACATTTCCACATTTTGGTCTGGCTTTGGTTCAACCACTGGGTGCAGCACTTAAGTCTGACTGACACTGTCTGCTATTTAAATATACAGAGAAGCTATTGTTTATTATTGATGCTGAAATGTGTCATATAAATGTACTGCTGTACTGTTTTAAGTGTAGCACTGGGAATCACAGGGTCCCTCATGATACATGTGATAACTCATATGTGGAACATGATTTTCTGTGATATGTCACAAACCAAATACATTTTAACAACAGTATTTCTTTGTTAAACCACGACCTGTACAAAACTGAAAGGACCTGTACCCGATTGTGTTCCATGTATTTGAGTAAAATTTGTATGTTGTTTGCTCCATCAATCCATCCATTTTCTTCTGGGCCAGATCGCGGAGGCACCAGTCGAAATGGCGTTTTATAGTCCAATGCCAAATCAACATAGATGTCCCGCAAAGCTCCCCAACAAACTTGACAGCCAATCAGTGAGCTTGTGGTGCTTGCTGTGCGGTGTACGTGCCATTGGACATGCTCCTCGCCCAAAAGGTTGAATTTCCCCTTAAAAAGTAAGATTGATTGAACCACAAAGCTCATGACCATAGGTGAGAGTAGGAACATAGATTGATGCTGCATCATTCACCCTCCCTCACTTTCGAAGAAGACCCTCAAGATGAATGAACTCCTCCTCCACTTGGGCGGTCACCCACTACCGCAGTCAGGGGCTGGAGGGGGTCTGATGAGGGGGTCCGATTTGGGTGCCACAAGATCTCTGGACCATGGAGCGAACATGCATTGGGGCGGTTTGTGAGTGTGAATCAGCTGGGATGAAAATCAGCTCCTCCAAATTTGAAAAATCGAAAAAAGGCGGCTTGTATTTGGCTTGCATTTGTACAGATTTATTGTATATAAGCAGCTCTTGAATTCAAAATGATTATAAAGCATTAGCACATTAGCATGCTAGTTGTTATTAGCTTTACAGTGACAGCAATACTTCACTCTGGTTACGCTGTGAAAGTTGGGAAACTACTTTTAAACTCATAGTGATAAATAATTAGGATGCTCGGCTTGCATAAGGTGACAGATAACTTTGGACCACTGAAAACCATTTTACATGAACCAAATTTGTCATTTATTATTGTTTTTAAGTCAGAAAAATCAGGTGCAGTGCCTTTTAAACAAAACACTCATTTTTATAATCAATCAATGTCAAATGTATTGCATAAGCAAGTTTGTTTTCGCCAAACAAGCAACAAAATTGTGGTACAGTCACAAAATAATTTAGTTAAAGACACCAAAAATATTCGATACATTGATACACTCATAATATCGACACTGTTTGATCAAATTAAGTATCACAATATTTTGATATTGAGTCACTGAAAACACCAAACAAAATATTGTGCAACATGAGTTGATTGGACATGCTACTGAGGCTACTGAAGCGGAGGACACATACATAATGAACCTTGTCTTCTCTGTTTACAGCAGTTACCTCCTAGACCGGGGTCAGGGGCTTGGGGTCGTTTTCACACTGCCACTAGTTTGGTCGACATAAAAGAGCATTTGCTCAGAAAGATGTGCTCGGGCTGGTGTGAATCCAACAGTCGCATTCTGGACCGCAGTAAAAGCCAGTAAAAGCACTTAAAACTGGAGGTCTCGGAGTGGCTCCACTTGCACTCCAGAGCGGGGCAAGTGCGGTGTGAACGCAGCCGACCTCGGGCCGACCTACAGTGACAGTGACAGTAAAACGCTCAGATCACGTATATTTGTATGAGTGGGGGCTGCAGAGCTGCTGTTTGACACATTCGTCTGTAGAGGGAATTTGGATCAATTTAATATCAGCCTCCTCTTGCCTTTGTCTGCGCAGGTGAGCCTGGGTCTGTTTGTGTGACATTCCAAAAGCTTTTACTCCTTTGCCCTCCAGTGCGTAGTGTGCATTTAGCCACAGGTGAAAGAAAAGACCACCGCGTATAGGTGAAGTGAGTGTGTGTTTATACACAGGATGGGTCTGTTTGAAGCATGTTGTCGTTGAAATAAGTTCTTTGATCAGCTCATGGACTCTCACGTTGCTCATGGTGTTTGGGGTGAATGATGTGCAATGTATATGAACAAGAACAACCCAAAAGAAAAGTAAACAGAACTGAATCTGGTGCTCACTGGGGCCGCTCCACAAAGCCACTAATGTGTTAAAACCATCTGAGACTGGGCTAAATGTGCACTGCAACATTTTTTTTTCAGTAGACTGCAGTGGTCCAGGAAATGAGCAATGCTGAACCAGGTGAAGACAGGTGATGCAAGTAGCAAATATGGGTCGAGAATGGTGCTTGTAGTCCCATTCAACAAATAAGTACAAAAAAAGCTAAGATACAGGAGATAAGAAATTGTAAATTTGTGGTTTGTTTTACCTGGAGTTGTCCACCTCAGATTGAATCAAACAGGGATATCAGAATCAAGGCACAAGGAGGTTGTCGTTTTACTGGTGATGATAAATGAAACAAATTTGCACAAACTCTGTGTTTGTGTCCTCTGGTACCGTCACCAAGCAACGGATGCCTGGTGCAATCTGGCTCTTCTGATTGGCCAGACTGTGTATTCCCTCATTCCTCCAGGAGTGGTCCAACGTAGAGGTTCGGAGGTGGTCATCTGGACACTGTTTTAGTCAAATGCAGTGGGGTCAATGTTCCAAATTGAAAATGGGTTCTGATCATCTGACATCTTGATTGCTAAAACAGTGTCCAGATGACCACCTCTGAAAGTCTTTTCTACATTATGATTCAGGCTGTTGGAATCTTATTACTTTTGTTTAATATCAATTTTACAACATTCTGGAACCTTCTGATTTGAGGTTTTGGAGCTGTGGACTTGACAAATGTGTGCTAACAGAATCACACTGACCCTACAGACGTGAGCAGTACCACCACAAATAATCATTTACGAGCAGTGCTTCTTGGGCCGCACCTCCCCGGACTCATGGAAAGGCAATTTAAGCATAAAATCAGGCTAAATATAGTGTGCACCGTGCACCCGTGTAGGGACGCATTCACACACATAAAAACTGTTGCTAAAGCCAGACCTAAACAAGGACTAAACCAAGTCTGCTGCATCAGGACAAAGCTGGGCTCAACCAAATCAGACAAATGCACACTTTAAACATTTGGGCGGCTGCTTCTTCTGTCTGTGATTATTGTAGATTTGTTTCATTGTTAGTGCTTTTCTACGGGGCCCGATCTAGGTCGGTCTGTCAGTAACCCATTTCCCATGCGAGCTTGTTTTGGCCTGGCAGGTGCAGTAACAGGAGCTGAAAGAGGACACCTGACCTCACACTGCGCCTCCGTCTGGGGGAGCACTGATTTCAGTACTGCTGCAGGGGACAGGGACTTGGCTCTGTCACCAGTGGATGTAATGGGCAGTAATAGGACATTCAGATTACAGTCTAGAGCCACAGATTCTGTAAACAGACCATTATGTCACAGCAATGACATGACATCTTGGAATTTTCCTCAAAATGTAGGCTGATTTGCTTTTTTTTTTTTTTTTTTTTCCTAAAGATCAAACAAAATTATAAAGACGAGGTCACATTTAGAACTCGTCTACTCCATTAAGGCACTGAATGCACTTAAAGAAACTGGACTGTTTTTGACCAGAAAGGTGCAAATCTACCTGGTTTGTGCTAAAATTGTCAAAAAAAACAAAACAAAACACTAGGAACAGTAACTGATGCTATTAAAACATCATGTATACAGTTAAGTTAAAAAAAGAAAGCTGATTTTGTACTTACTTACACTTTAAAGTACATTTTAACCATTCTTTTCATTTTGCAGAAAGGACACAGTAGCATCCTGCGCACCTCCCTCTGCGGTGCCAGTGTGGTCAGCCTGTTTTAATGCATGTTAAAGTGACTGACCCACTGCTCGGGGCTACACCACACAACCAGACTTTTCTATTTTAAAGCGGACATGCAGATTACAACTATTGGGTCATGCTTTAGTGAGCTGCACTGGTCAGCTATAATGTCACCAAATTATACTTAGCTGAGCAAGGAAAGGGTAACTTCTAATTTGACATTCAGGAATTTAAATCTGTGCAGCACTAATGTGTGTTTTTAAACATGTCTTCTTTTTGAGCACAACCTTTTTGATCGAAAATATCATGTAAATATGTAGTGTTTCTAGCAAATCTAACGTTGAAAGTAGAATACAGTTTTAGACTTCCTTTGTAAATACTCTTATATTTTCGGTGTTTCCAGTGACATTGCAACATCTTATTTCAATCAAAAACTACAATACGAACTAGCTAAATACAGATTAATAGCGTGATTTTTACAGTAATAAAGGGATAATTAAAGCAGCGCCCTGTAACTTTCTGGACGTGGTATGTCACCTGCATGATTCCATGGAAACAGAAAGTGTATTATAGATATATTATGGACTTTTGCGCAGTGGGGCTTTAGAACAAGTTAGCAAGCTTTGTTGTAACTAAAAATGTTTATGTCTGGACTTTTAGATGTTCATTATCACAGTCCCATACAGTGATACAGGAACAGAGAAGGACCTCATCATACTGGAGAATCTGTACAGCCAGTAAAGTAAAGTATTGAATTATTTTCTACCATTTTCTACCAGCGAATAACCACAGCTATGCATGACCTAACATTCTGCCCTTTACTACTGTGGTGTGGTCCCACTGAACAAACTGCAGCGTCACGTCACTTTGGAAAATCCATAGATCATTACCAACTCCTGTGGCTTCCCGGTTCAAATGCCTGGGTTTTAGTACATTTACAGTGTGGCCTATACGAGTACTGACCGTACATTGGGACTACATAATTTACAACTGAAGTCACAGAACCATGACTGTAGTCACCATGTCATCTTTCACCACAGTGCACGTCACCAGATTTATGGATTAAGATGAGTTTAAAAGTAAGTAATGTTGACTTAAACATGTTAAAATGCTGTTTCCCTGTCAGAATAAATAAATAAATTTAAAAAAAATCCCACACTATGTAATCTAAAATAAAAGCGTTTTCATTTTGTTTATGTATATCGCACAGGAAAACATGCAAGTGAGCTTGCATCTTATGTGGCCCGGAGGAGGACCCACTCCTGCTTGTTTCCATGGAAATGTTGCTCCTTTGGCTATAATCTTCAACAGTTTGCCATAAAACATATCTATCTCCATGGAGAATGTTCTGAAGTATGTTTACTTTCTATTTCCATGGAATCATGTGGGCGACTTGGCACCTCCAGGAAGTTACGTACTGTCCCTTTTAAGTCTATTCACCAATTTCTTGAATTAGTTTAAATGCATTTCAATACAAAACCCATTGCTATCCTTATCAGATTGCTATGTCAACTGATACTTGCCATAGTATTACTTGATATTGGAATCAGAGCTTTTTTCTTCAGGTTGATCACCCTCGATTTTCAATGACATTTTTTTTTTTCTTTTTCAAAAAACTAAATAAAACTGGCTTTAACTATTGATTTTGTGGACATAAATAATAATAATATTAATATTCAACATAATAATATTCAATTTTACATTGATTTATTTATTTGGAATGTCTTGCCTGAAAACCTCAGTTTCTCTTCCCAGCTGCATTCACCAGACTGGGGGTAATCCTGACCCACTTCCACTGCTCTGTTGTCTTTTTTTCTTTTTTTTTTTTTTATTGGCACAGCGTCACATTGACGGCAGTGGGAAGCACGCGCTGACACTCCATCAAACATCAGCCTATTCTCAACACTATTGTTCTCTCAACAGCTGACAATCACATTTCTTTATCGAACCAAAATAGCACAAAAGCAAAACTCACTCCCTCTCACCTGTTTATATTTTACTATTAGGCAACGTTTTAAATGTACCAAAGAGAAAGGGGGAGAGAGAGCGCACAATAGAGAGAGAGAAAAAGAGGAGTGAAAGTGAGATGCAATTTGAAATGATTGCTTAAGTGCTGACCCAGAATAGCCGTTGCCATTTTAGCCATTTTCACAAACGCCTAAATTACATATGTGGTGTAAGTGCCTTGTTGATTAAACAAAATGTGTTTTGGAAATGAACCAGGCAGCATTATATCACCAGAGTTCACAGCAGAATTATTAAAGCTGCAATTGTAAGTATAGTCGTAATCCAAAGATCTGAAGTAGTTTTTTGAGGTGTTAAAATGATGTCATATGGGTCAACTCTTTCTCTGGGATCCAGAATACACACTTCAAATCAGATGGACGTGATTGACAGGTGGATTAGTCAATCAGGGACATGCATGGTCTGTCTGTATCAAAACCAATATGGCTGCTTACGAGGAAGAAAGAAAAGATTAAAATAAATTACAGAGGACTGAAAAACATTAAGAATTTCTGCAGAATCACTGATTGAAGCACTGAACTGTTAGTCTGTTAATCTACTTGAGATGTTACTGCTTTGCTTGGAATGTTCCACAGTGTGACATTAAACTGATCTATTTCACATGTGTTCAATTACAGATGTTTTTATTACTGAAGAGAAAACCTGGCAAAACATGCATTCTTTTGTGCATGTAAACACACCAAAAACAATCTAATCTAAATGGGTTATTTTAGTGTTCTTCTATTCTATTTAGTATTATGGTTGGTTATCTGGATTTTTAACTGAGAATGTACCAGATGTAAGCACAAACATCAGTGTGGCATGATCATCGCTCACCAGAATGTGCTGAGGGCTGTGCAGAGGTAACAGTGAGTGAGTCAGACTTAGCCAAGCACACTTAGCGCTTTGGCTGTTCTGCTGCTGTACGGAGAGGTGTGAGTGAACTTGCTGATGTGGAAACTTAGCTGTAGCCGTGCCCGCAGACTGAAGCCATGCCCAGAATCTGAACAATAGTGATGGAGAGGATGGCAAAAGAGTTTTAATTCAAAGTGGCTACATTGCATGGCCAAAAAAATAATAATCCTAAACACTAAATCAACTTTTTTTCTGTACTGTATCTATATATATATATATATATATATATTGTTAGAATAGCATTGTCTACTGTTCCTAGTCCTTTTTTTGACAATTTTAGTCCAAACTAGGTACATTTATGGTAAAAATTTGGCATGTGCTGCCTCCAGTGGTCGCTACAATTTCAAATACTATGTGACATCACACATGACTGCTCTGATTAAAGCCAGATGTTTCTGATTACAAACACTAGGCTGCAAGGGCGGAGTTTATGCGATACCTGTTAGACCAATCACACAGTTCTTTATACATCCCGAGACTCCACCCCTCTCCCCTCCTCGCCCCTCAATCTTTTCGTTTGTTTTCATAATTGAGAATAAATCCGCATTAATTGTTATCAGTAAAAGCTATAGTTGATTTGAACATGTTTAGCTTGAATCTGGGCACAACTACTTCAGGTTTATGAAATTATAAATCAAAATTGTACTTGCTGTTCGTTTGCAATTGTCACGTATAGAGTTGTGCAGATAATTTAAATTAATTTAAATTGAATTACATATGTGCACGATTATTTTTAGGTCTCATACAGTCATAAACAATAGGCTTGCTGCATGCTGGCTCTTCAAACACCATATTTCCCTGTGAGCCTTTTATTTAAAGGCCACATTATACACGCCTTTGTCTGTCATGGAGCTCGAATCAGTTGAAGAGTGGACGTGTAATGAGACCTTTTGTCCCCTGCTCTTTTATTGGACGAGGCTTTAATGTTGTTCCATTCATAAAGTGTTCTTCTGTTTGCCAAGGTGCCTTTGTGTGTTTGTGAAGGGTAGTACTGGATACATGTTATACTTTGTTTAGTTGATACGTGGTAGACGAGTGAAGTGTACGTTTGTGGTTGAATATTACAGATTTTGTTTAAAAAGTTAACGATTTATGATAACAAAATGTAACTCTTCTATGAAACTGTTGTGCAGAAGAAGTACCAAGTAAAAAAAAAACTGAAAAATGTATATACAAACTTGATATCATTTAACTGAATTGTTGGTAAGAAGGAAAAAAAGGAGGAAAAATAAAACAATTGTAAATAAGAGGACAGAATGAAGTGTGAGATGGGTCATATGGCACTAAAATGTCTAAGATGTTTTTGTGTTTTTTTTATTTTATTTTCAAGACAACACACATTTATAAAAATCCACACGTTGCCATTTAGTTAGTTTAATAATTGTATAAAGCTAACTTAGTATTTATGCTATAACCTGGCACCAGACATCTTTCCTGTTTTTAAGGTCAATGTAATGTCGTGCACTGTCCCTGTTTCAAATAAAAGCATACCATACCATACCATACCATACTTGAACATATATAATAATTTGCATTTCCTGAATGAGCTGAATGCATTGAAACAACACATTCTAACATGCATGTCTTCTTGTCTGTCCCCTGCAGCAGACATCTCCAGGATGTGTGAGGTGGACGTTTCCCCTGAACCCTCCAGTCCCACTCTGTATGGGGAGTCCTCAGACCAGTACTACAGCGTGGATCGCTGGCAGAAGCTCCGCACCGCTGTACGCAAACTCGAATTCTGGGAGAACTTCTCTGCAGAGCTCATCGGCACTGGCTTCTTCTCCAAAGTCTATAAGGCAAGTATTCATCGGCTGAATAAAGGTTAAAAGTCCGCTTCCCTTTGCTGGTGCTCACTTTCCCTGATTTGGGTCTATATAGCTGTGAATGTCATTTATACTGTATGTCAAAATCCAAATATTCCTGCTGTCTTGCTGTTGGGTTTACTTAATTCATTTTACATATTTTTAAAAACTTTTTTTTTTAACTTCAAAGTGGAAGTCTTTGCCTAGAAATCCATACACTTTCATTAGTATTTTGATATATTTCAGCACTCAAATTACTTGTATTGTAAAGCAGCTTTTTTGTTTTTTTAACAGCCATAGGTTGAATTATTACATATGTACATGTTTCCATATGTTTATTTATAACATAAAATTCAAAGCTCAGATGTCCAAAAGCAATGATTTTTCTGATATTAAGTTTTTAGGTACACACATTGTCATTTTACACTTTGTATTGATCTAAAAAGACATATGTTAAAAAAAAAAAAAAATGCCAACCAACATTTAAAAAAAATCTTACTGTCCAGATTGAATGAATGCAAGACAAGTTCATTCGTACACAAAGTAATTCAAAGTGTTTTACAGAATAAGAAAGACAGTAAAAGTGCAGAATAAAAACCTTTCAGTCATAAGCACAGCTAAACCGAACCAGGGCCTGGATTTAAACATTGTCAAAGTAGAGGCCTGTCTCACATCTTCAGAAAGACTACTCCAGGTTTTTGCTGCATCAAACTGAAATGCTGATCCGCCATGTCCTGGTTTAGTCCTGACTCTGGGCACCAGCAGGAGGCCGGTCCCTGAAGTCCTCAGAGTGTGAGATGGTTCATATGGCACTAACATGTGGGAGATGTACTTTGGTGCCACACATGGCCCTTTGGGCTTATTAATCCGGCCCGCTGAACGTGACCAAATTATATTAAAATAGGTAAGGGTAAACCTTGTTCAGTTTACCTTTTCAACACGTTGTTGATATTTTAGCACTTGATAAAATTGAATGTGAGTTTCTGCTGTGTTTATTTAACTGAAATTTAATAAATTAATTATTAATTGAATTAATGTATTTGGAAAACAATTTATACAATGAGCCTTGCATAATCATGCTTTTCTACATGTTACAGGCCAAATCTCTAATGTAATATATACATATATATATATCCTGTCCCCTCAATTTTAGAATCCATTGTGGCCCGTGTGTCAAAAGGTTTGCCCATGGGGTAGGCCATGGAGAGACTTGTTCACAAGCAGAGCTGCTTTAAAATCTATTCTCTGAGCCACAGGAGCCAGTGCTGAGACTTCAGGACTTATGTGCTCATACTTTGTAATTCTAGTCAGGACCCGACCAGCAGTGTTCTGGATGTACTGCAGCTGTGTTAATGTTTGTTTGATGTGGCTGTTAAACGTCAAGTCTGAGTCCATTATTAGCCCTAGATTTCTAGCCTGAGTTGAAGGTTTTGAGAGAGAGAGACTGGAGGTGGCTGCTGACACTTTCTCTATGTTTCTGTGGACCAAAGACTATGACTTCAGTCTTGTCTGAGTTTAGCTAGAGAAAGTTGTTTTGCATTCACACACTATTCTAGTCAATAAAGGAGAACTATTACAACATGATTTAAAAGCTGTTATCGAGTTATGAAGTTCAAACTTCATAAACGGTTGAGATGTTTACTAACTTGGGTACAAATATGTTCATAAAAGTCCATAAATAGAATAGCACTGTAGATAAACGGAATGATGAAATATATGAGCTGGTTATTCCCGGGCGGCCCCCTCCCACTGCTCTGTCCCTCTGTTGTCTCCCTCCCACATATTCTCTGTATAAAGACCGCTCTTGTTCGGGACACTAATTGGGACATTCTTGCCGTGCCGTGATTGGCCCACCAGCTTTGGTGATCTTTGACCTCTGCAGCTGAAAAAATTGCATAACCAAATTGGGGGGAGCAAAGATAAAAGATGTGCAAGGAACCGTCTTTGATGGGAGGAGGGTAGAAACGGCTGGTTGTTTATAGTTAAATATTGGGAGATAATGGGTTTAATTGGGCCATAGTGCCGGCTGTCATAATATTAATTCATGTAATGGCTCGTTGTTTGTATGTTCCAAGAGGTCATTGTTGCTTTCTCTTGCCATTATAATATCTGACTCTTATCAGACAGAGGGTCTTAACTTTGGAACAAGCCAATGAACCAAATTTTTGTTGTGATCCAGAACAATTTTATTTGATTTATCGCTGTAATATCTTTTGGAAAGTATTCAAAATGAGGTACTCGTTTTGGAAAAAAATAGCATCATTAGTATTTTTGCTGGGATGTAGTAGAGGCACAATGTTGCCCTGTGTTTGGTTGGGACCTGGGCCGGATGGATCCTTGTGAATTTGTGAGCTAATATCATGAGAATTCATCTTAGTGGTAAGATTACACAGACTATAAGAGTTACAGATTAGATTTGTGGAGAAGTGAGACCACCCACAGTAAGCATGCATATTTTTTTAAATATATTTTTATATTTCAGGTAAAATAAAATCATGGACACAAGTGGGTGGCCTGACCCTCTAGCAGAAAAGTTAGTGCTAATACCAGTATTAAAATTATGCTACTTACTAATGCAGCAATGAACAACTATTATCATTTTAAAGAAGTACCATGGTTGTGTCTGTCTCTTGCTCTTTGTTCCAGGTGATACAAAGCACCAATTGTAAAGTGTTGTACCTTATTCTTGATTTCTCTTGCTGCTTGTTCCAGGTGATACACAGCACCAGTTGTAAAGTGATGGTGGTGAAGATCTATAAGAACGATGTGGACCAGGACAGCATCGTACGGGAGATCAGCCTCCTGCAGAAACTCTCCCACCCAAACATCGTCAGGTAACCCACAAAATGCAGATTAGTCAAGATAAATGTTTGTAGAGAATTTAAAATTATATTATTATGCTAATTAAACTTGGAAGAAATGTAGCTCAATAGTATTTGCCCTGAAATTCCACCTCAGATATTTTCAGAAACATTTAAATTTAATGAAGAAGTTCAAATGCAGGGCAGAGGTTAAACAGCTATTAACTCGGGGCTAAATTTCCTAGAAGCTATTGGTGGTGATAGAATTTTTCGAAATACCATAACTTTCCAATAGAATGCACAATCATCATAAGTCACACCTGCTGAACCAACACCACCAAAAACGCCAACGCCCTAGACTGTCCCAAAGTGGTACCACTGTGTCCAGCCCCTCTCCTCAGTCACCACAAGCGATAGAGATAAGTTTGACCTGGAGGTCTTTCATGAAGAGCTGTGAGGAGCTGGATGTCCCTCAGGCTGGTCCACCTCAGCCCCACAGTCACAGCTCCTCCACTTGTCACAAAACTCCAGACCCCAATGTGACACTTCTGTACTGTGACATGGGACAGAACTGTTTCAGACATATCCACTCAAATAAAAGAACTAATTCCTAGAACAGCCTGTAACTAAACCTAAGAACAGCTTGTAACATGAACACTGATGGTTTTGGGAATACATAATTTTTTTGAGTTGATGTAAAATGAGTGAAGTTTCAATTTTGTAATCATCAATTTTTGTGATATATTTTGGTACTATAAAAGAAAATGGTTATTATACACTGTTTTAAACCATTTTAAAGTTTATGACCACTACTTGCTAGATTATAGTATGTAAAATTTAATGAATATGTGACATTATTGGACAGTTATTAATACAAGCCAAACATAGAGTCCTGCTATGTATAGAGTTTAAATAGTAGGCAGGTTTACGTCACTTTTTTTCCTGATCCTGATATGAATTTACATAATAAGCACTGTATTAACTATTGACCATGATATGATTTTATTTAGAGACAACAAAAACATGAACATTTAGCAAATTGTATTTATATTTTGTTGTTTTAAAATATTTATTACAGAAATTGGCCTGATTAGAATGGAAATGTTATGTTTAATATCCAAAACTTCCATTAATTAGTTTCATTAATGCATTTATCGTGTTGTTGTTTTAAAATATGTATTATAGAAATTGGTTTGGTCATGTTATTTTTATGACCTACTGAAATGAAAACTTAACTAATGAAACTAATTAATGGAACTTTTCTATTAATTAGTTTCATTAATGCAGCAACAATGGCTGTTTACATGCACACTGAAAATCTCATCATTACCTCATTTGTGGAGTTATCAGATTATTGGAAAGTCATGTGAACACTTACCTCTGATTCTTTCTCATTGTTCTTTTTCAGATTAATTAATTGTTGGGTTATCAGATTTTTACTTACAGCATAACTGCATTTACGGGATTTAAAAAGTGTTGAAATATCAGCCGTATTGAATACCATTGAGTCATCGCTGTCACTGGACCAAGTACTTTTTAATAAGAGTGAATTTAAGCAGACACAGTGTTTGTCTAAGCACTCTGCATCAGCCATTTAACAAGGTCAGAGCAGAGAGGAGCAGGAGCAGAGGGTAGGCGGCTCTGCTGAGGTGGAGTGTTAGAAGCCGTGAAAAGCAACTAGCTCTTAATGCAGCACAATGTTACCAAGGCAGTGGGCAATTGCCTGCTTAGAAAATATAGGATATAATATGCAGCCAATTTTCTTCTATGGAGTGAAACAGCCCTGCACACTTTGAAGCTAGATCATAATTTTTTTCCCCATATACTGTAAAAAAAAAAACAAAAAAAGAGTTTAAAGGCACGGTGGAAACTAGTCTATGGGGAAAATGAATGAGAAATGTACTTCCAGAATCTTATGGTAGGTGGACATAAATTGGGCTATAACTAAAAGTAATTTGCATTTTGTCTACTTCTCGTTTCTGCAGGTATCTGGGCATCTGCGTCAAAGAGGACAAGCTGTATCCAATCCTTGAGGTGATTTTCACACTATTGCATGTTCACGGTCCACATACCACATGGTAAGGTGGTTCATTACTTGACTATACACTGTGAAATTCAACTTAGCCACCAGTAACATAAAGTGCGGAATTGGTTTTCTCTGCATTTTTACATAACCAAATATAACAGGAAAATTAGTTCTGGGTTTGATCCTGGACCTTTGAAATTACCATGGTCATCTTGTTGTTGTGTTTACTCTATTCCTGTTTTCCATATCATCCAAATTTCTGCAAACACATACCATTTAAAGGTGCACTAATCTCTTAATTTCTCTTACATCTGTGGAGAGTAGGCGTATTTCGTAAGGTATTATTTATATTTATATTTATATATATATATATAAAGCTAGATATATGTATATAAGTTTAAAAGTACAGTTCTTTTATACTTACTTTTAAACTTATATACATATTTCCATTGAGATGTAATTTGCTGCTCAAAACCTTAAAAAATGCATTTTCAGCAACATAAAAAAGAAACAACTGTTCACATAAATGTGGGAAAGTAATGACAATAAAATAAAAAAAAAGACTCATAAATTAATTTCATTTTCAGCTAAAGCTATAATTCAAATTTATACGATTGCTGTATTTTGCTGTGTTCCAGTATGTGAACGGGGGCTGCCTGGAGGAGCTGCTGGCCCGTAAGGACGTGCCTCTGTGCTGGAGGGAGAAGGTGGACCTGGCCTGTGACATAAGCAGAGGAATGATCTACCTCCACTACAAGAACATCTACCACCGAGACCTCAACTCCAAGGTACATACTTCATACTGTTACACACGCTGCTCCAAAACAGGACAAGAAAATATTATACTTAAGTGAGGATTATGCAAGTAGAAGTAGGGCTGCATGGGAGTTATTGATATTTTTCAGGGACATCATGGTGACACAATGGGTATAGGGCGGGTCTGGTTCTGACTGGCATCGGCTTTGCCAGGGGACCCATGGGTCAGTCAGCGGAACACAGTTATTGATTATTTATTGTTCTATGGACAAATGTATGTATGTATGATATATTATTTAGTTTGTGTGTGTGTGTGTATTTTATAGTTTTGTTGTTGTTGTTTTTTTTTCTTCCATTGCCATTATGACATTTACAGTTGCATCTCCCTCTTTTCCTATTACCTAACTACAAGCCTCTACCTTGGATCCCATATTTCCTTTACTTTATCCATTTAATGTTCCTTTCTCTCTTGTAAATAGACTCTCCGTGTTCTAAATATTGATGTTTGCAAAAAAGAGAAAAATAATAATTTAAACAAGAAATTGTCAGCCTGTAAAAAATGCCAGCATCTACGGTCCTGTTGGGTGAATTTTCAAGTAAAAAGATGATTGCAAATAACTGAAAAAAACTGTTAGTTAATGCTAGCTCGTCACATTAAAGGAACTGTATGTAACCTGTGCTCTAACAGTTAAAAAAGGCATTACAATCACAACTGGACCTGGATTGCCATTGCCTAAACCTGCATATAGAGAACACATGCTAGTTTTTCTCATTCTTAGTATGTGGACAAGCCATGACTCATGTGAAAGCTCAGAACCTCCAGAATCCCAGAGGCTGCACTAGCACTGATTCATGATTAGCTGCAGGTGTTGGGGGTTAGGTAATAAGGATTCAGATCTGAGAGAGGCCTTTTAGGTTTCAACCAACTGGACATAGTTGTAGGAAGTTGCAATCCAAATATGAGTCTACGGTTGCATTCACACTGCAGGCCAAATCCGATTTTACGCATATGTGACCTGTATCTGATTTTTTTCATGTCAGTGTGAACAGCTCAATTTCAGTTGTTTTTTTTTTTTCAAATCAACCCTGGCCTCATTCGTATGTGTCATAAATCCCATATGTATCTGATATGACTGTAGTCTGAACACTCATGTTGGAGTCACGTCATTGATCGATGTTTTGGCGTAAGAGTTGGGGAAAGGCTAACATGTATGTAAGCAAATATTCTCCTGCTCATCTCAAAGTTATTAAAAAGTCTGTGTTAGTGAGGTGGCTTACGTCAGTGTCCAATGGCTCCAACTGCTCCCCTACACGCTCCTCCAAATGGAACTGACAGAGAGAGCCCTACAGACTGACCAAAATCTCAATCTCTCTTGATATGCATCGCAAAATCACTCGGTTTAAGTAAATGTTGGCTCCGGTTGCTCAAATAACTTGAAATAGCCACAAATGCACCAGGACTGAGGCTAATCGGGGCCATTTTTACTTTCACAAACACAATGCACTGTGTGACGTTGTGTGACGTTGTGTGACATTGTGTGACGTTGTGTGACGTTGTGTGACGTTGTGTGACGTTGTGTGACGTTGTGTGACGTTGTGTGACGTTGAGTGAAGTTGTGCACCTGCGGGTAACTTCATGGTCTCATGCCATTCACATTATGGTTAGATAGCAGTCGCATTTTTGTTGTAACGTGAACGACTACATAAAAAAATCTGATACAAACAAATAATCCAAATTGTGCCACACACCGTGCAGTGTGAACGCAGCCTAATTCTGCTTTCTGACTGGGTAATTGTCTTGAGAACCAAAATACTAAATTATAACATAAACAACTTGGCATCATGTCAAATGCGTTTTTGTTTTTACATACAGTTTCTTTAATGTTATTTGAGATGTGACTTGTTTGTTTGTTAAGAGGGACTTGTTTAACAGCTCTCTCTCGTCAGTTGTTGCTGCTCAGATTGAGAGAAAAAAATGCTCAAAATCTAACCTGAGTAACTGTAACAGCGCTTCATACAACGCAGCACTTCCAGTTAGCTTTACCTGGCGTCATCAAATTTATTTTCAAATATATAAAATAGAAAACATTGGCATAAGGCACAAAAACAGACACAAGGCACAAAAACACACAAATGAGAGAACTGGCTGTACTGAATCATTTCATAAATTAGCATAGGTCCCATTGGGTGACGTCTGTTACCCATTAACATGAAATGCCACCAACACTCTCTATTCTCTCTGCTCTGAGACCTGTGCATGACAAAAGAGCAGTCACTGTGCACACTACGCCTCTGCATTACTGCCCTCTGCCTTTGGGGAACCCGGCAACCACCAAATACTCAAACCCAAAATACTCACTACAGTACAGCAAAAGGTAAAGGCTCCAAGTACTACCTCGGATAAAGTTTAGTTTTCAAAGGGCTAGAGCAAACTTCACTTTAATAAGATACGTACATGTTGCAAAACCTGGTTATGGCCAGAAATACAGTCAACCAGTAAACAAGATTACACTGTGAGAAAAGAAATGCATGACTAAACAAGGGTTAAACCAGGACCAAACCTCGACGAAACCAAGACTAAACTGATGCTGTATAAATACCAAACCAGAACGAGCCTGGTTCCTCTTGTTGCTTTTAATTATACAGTATTTTTGTGGCCATAGCACGACATGCAGATTGAGCCCGGGGATAGTCACAATTAGCCTTTTCACAATATCAAAATTGTGTACTTGATTTTGATATTAAATAATAAAGATGTAGTACTTGTGTTCGATTTCAATATGACAATGACAACAAAAACACTTTTTACATAATATCATCTAATATCATTCAAAATAATAGTAGTTTCTTTAGAATTACCATTATGCTAGTTCTGATAAAGATCATTCCAAAAACTACTAAAGCAGAACTTTTCTACAAAATCAACTTTTTTGAACTTTTAACCATGTTGTAGTCGTTTCCCCTTCTCATTTACCCTCTCAAAGTTGTTTTTGGAGTGATTCATACATGTTTAAATAATCTTTAATCACTTATTTTCAAGACACCATATTGCTGATCAATCCTCGTTTTCACCACCACCAGCATACTGTGTACTATACTATATTATTATGTGATTTTGTTTTTTATTTGATACTTGTTCAAATGAGTATTTGGTTTTGATACTAGTTTAGTGTTAGTGTCCTATCTAGGTGTTGATTTTTATAACACTGACTGGGACTAAACCAGGACTAGTACTTACTGTCTCAACACCTCAACTAAACACCCACTGAGTAAAATGGCTATTGGAGTCTATGGAGTATTAATTAACACAGAACATATTTAGATCATCACGTTACCTTTTATTGTTTTAAAAATGTTATATTCGCCTGTCGACTGTTCCCTTCCTAAGTCACTCCCCCTTCAGAGCGCTATCACAGCACAATCAGCGTGCGTTCTGCCAATTAAATTACTGCACATCTCGTCAGGTTTGTGAAGTTGTAGAGTATTGCTTTGTATCCTGCATTTGTATGTTCATGGAAACGGTGTGGGAGTCTTGGCGACATAGGCTTGTGGATTGAGTGTGCTGTCTGCATCTAATTATAAAGCTGCTTTAAATCAGGAAGCGCACACTATTAGCATGGTAGTTGTTGTTAGCTTTACCATGAATAATTAGGATGTTTGGAATGCATAAGGTAGGTGAGGAATCACTTTGGAACCCTGCAAAGCATTTAAAAGGCTCTGTGCTGTTTGTTTTTTTTGTATTTGATCAAAATGAGTCTTGCCCCAGTGCAGATACATTGTATTAGTAGCTCTTGAGGTCAAAATATGCTTTCTGTGTACTGTCTTCATCGAATTATTTACCCTTTAATTCTCCTATAATCATGAAGCGTGTGTTATCATGCTAGTTGTTGCTAGCTTTACCGGACACTCATCACGGTGAATAATAAGTATGCTCTGAATGCATAAGGTAAGTGAGGGATAAGTTTGGACCACTGCAAAGATGAACTAGTTATTTTTTCACATTTGTAAGACAGTGTAAATCAGGTACAGCACATTTAATGAATAGCTTTAGTATTGCATAACAAAGTCACAAAATCTTTTAATTAATGTTTACATGGCACTGTATACTACTTCATTTAACTTCCTGTTCAGACTTTGGCTTGCCTCCACCTGGCCCCTGCATACAGAAATACAATGACAACGTGCAGCTATACACTAACAGTTCCCATGATGCAGCAGTGCAAGATATGATTGTTGTCCGTTGAAAAGATTTAAAAGCACAGATTTAATAAGGTATGTTTGTGGAGCCAATCCCTTACAAATAAGTCTGTTTCTTGTAACTATAATCAATTTAACTCACATTTAGCACTATGAATACTCTATTGACAAACGGCACCAACAGAAGTAAGCAATAGGCTTTGTGCACAGCTGCATGTATGCTAGCTCATTGTGTCTCAAAGCTAACAATCACTTTTATTAAAATCAGAAAACATAAAATAAACAACCTCTTAAATTCAAATAAATTTAAATTCTATGTATGTTTTATATGTAGAATACTTCAGTTTGTGGCACTGTTTTAATATTTATTATGCCACAAAATTAGCAATAGCAGAAGCATTGAGACAGACATCTCTTTCTAAAGTAAAAGCCAAAGTTAAATCTGTCAACTGGACAAAAAATTGTAGGAGTGAAGACGTTTCACTGCTCATCCAAGCCGCTTCTTCAGTTCTGGTCAGATTACTGGTGGACCCTGCCTTATATCTATCTGAGGGGAGGAGCTAACTACACTGAAACTGTGAACAACTATTGTTTATAGTTTCACCCTTAATGGCCTACATTCAACCTTTAATGACCCTACTGGCTCACTCTATTGTTCTGTTGTTGTTGTTTTTTTCCTTTGCTTTGGGCCTGAGGATGGAATGATAGATGGGAGACAGATCACGTCTCAGGCCCCCAGTCCCGTTCAAGGAAGGATTGTCTTTCGTAACAAAAATAGCTTCTTGAACCCCCCTCTCAAACCATCTCTTTTCTCTGGTTAAGATCTGTACCTCACTACCTTCAAAGGAGTGGTTAGTCCTGCAACTTTTTGTTCAGTTGACAGATTTAACGTCGACTTTTACTATGGATCAGACCTGGACGACTTGAGGGAGTACACAAACATAGACATCTCTTTCTAAACACAGAAGTGACTAACCCTAACCCACCTGTAGCTCCTTGTCCACTGCCTGATCTTTAAATATTGAGTCATTTTAGCATGACTCTACAAAAACCTCATGGAGAGAAAATTGGACAGGAAGTAGTGACACCAACAGTGAGGTTGCCGGGCACTGCTGGGCACAGAGCCAAGTGTAGTATAATGTTTTGAACCAGTCCTGGCATACTCCGAGCTTTTACAGTGTTCCTAGCCCCAATAGAACAAATATTCTGATCCAGATTACATTTATTACATTATGGGTATTTTTATTGATAAAAAAATACCTTGAAAAACACGCTTTCTTACTGCGTGTGTGGCCGCCTCTCCAACAATCTTATTGGTAACTTGCATGTCAACAGCATCCTTCATGATTCTTGGATAATAAATACTTTATAATTAGACACAGACAGCACACAGCAGTACTTTGACCTCAAGAGCTACAATACAATATATCCATGCTGAGGTAAGACAAATTTTGCTGGAAAAAATCAGCTACTTTAATGAACAAAATGGAAAATACAGCCTACTTTCTAATGCTATAGTTCACCATTATGCCATACCGATTGCAAAAACTAAGTATGGCATTTTAATCCTAATTCTCACACAATAAGCAGCTATTGTTTGGGAGTGAGTGGTTTGTATGGGGACTTAAGCTGTTGGGAAAAAAATAAGGCCCATTTAATTAAAGTGTGTAGATTTTCCCTGGAGATTCCCTAATGACAGGCCACAGTGGAAAAGGCTACTGCTTCTACTGCAATATGATCCAGATGAAAGAATGTCACTAAACCACTGCAAAAGAACTCTAAATAAAGCAACATGCAAACAACAACAGTAAGAAAGGATCTAGAGCTAACTTTTTGTATCGATACAAAAACACTAGCTTGAACTTAGCTCGTGCTACCTACTTTTACAAAGAGGTTGTGATAATATTTTGAGAGAAATAATAAATGTGATTATTTTTAGTTATGGAATTAGGTTCACAAACTTGCTGTGTTACTTTTGTTTTTTATCAATGGAGTGGACTTAAAACCACAAGTCTATTTAACTCCATCACCATCAATAATACCATCACCACTTTAAACAGTGAAAAGGATTAGATAAAAGTTAGTTTGTGCTGACAGAAAAGATTTATGCATTTTTTTAAGTTCTGATAATAATTTTAACCTGGAGAGATTGACCCGAATGAACTTTATACCTGTAAGCCATCTAAATTAAAGGAACGTTATCGATTGTTAAAGGTCCTTTATTACACAAAATTGACTCTTGTTGACTCCATATTATAATGCTGTTACCTCCTCATACCTGGAGTTATGTTTTGTTTCATTCACACATACTGTATTTGAATCTGTCTACATCTCCAAAGCTTAAAATCCTCTGTTCCACCTTATGATGTCATGAAGCGGTAGTTTTCAAGTTAGCAGCTAAATTTTACCTTTTGTTCACACAGTGGAGCACTTTCTGCATTACCACATGACATCACAAGGTGAAACAGTGCAAGTGTTTTCAGTTTGAGAGAAGAACTCAGCCTAAATGTGCAGAGTTTGTGTTTTGAACATTTGTGAATGGAAAACATAACTCCAGCTATGTTTTTGATGAGGAAACAAATTAATAACATGAATCAGAAAATAGTGCAATATAGGCCATTTAAGATGTTCACATAGACACATATGAGGCCAATGGTGTGTGTTCAATAAGTTGCTTTAACCTTGACATGGTTTGTTGAGCGTCTGTCACCTTTTCTTTAGAAGAGGACACACAAAATGATCAAAAAAGAAGACTTAATGAATTTCATGAAGTGACATATGAAGTTAATGTAATGCTGGAGAACATGATATATTGCAAAAAAAAAAAAGTCAGGCCATTATTCTTGGATTCCACATGTGTTTTAATACAGGAAGCACTCCACTGTGTTTTTAAACTCCATACACCTTCACTAGAATCATTTGGAGAAATTCAATCCTGTAAATGCCAGTCTCTACTGAACTAACGGTAAAAGGTAGATCTTAACTTGAAAACTACCACTTTATGCCATGACAAGGTGGAACAGAGCATTTTGAGCTTTGAAGATGTAGACAGGCTAATAATGTGTGAATAAAACGACACAACTTCAGGTATATTTTTGAGGAGGTAACAACATTATAACATGACTAACAGCTCACAAGAGTCAATTTCAGGACCTTTAAATTTTTATCACAATTCACCGACATCTAACTTTTTATTACTTTCATGGGGTGATTAAAAACTACTATTTCCTCTTCTCAGTAATTGGTTAAATCACTCAGGACAGAGCGTGACAAAGGCTGACCAATGCGCCGGTTCATTTAAACATAAATGAACAAGCCAACTATACAAATTGGCAGATACTCCTGCTCCAGTCAAGTCTGTTGCTGTTGTCTGGAGGAAAGTTGTGTCTTTATTAGGCTGTATTCACTTCTACACGTACCTTGTAAAATTGGGACCTGACCTGGACCAGGCCAGAACAAGAACAGGGCTCTAACCAGTATGAACATAGTCAATAAAACACTCTGTCAATAAAAAAACACATATCTTAGGCGTTATATTCATACTGTGGAATATTCCCGTACAATTGCATAAAAGATTGCTAGCTTTGAAATTAGTTTAATTAAATAGATTCCGTGTGGTTTAGCCTTGTCACTGGAGCGGCCACCCACTGGTGTTACACAACTGCTGTAGACTCATCACTCCTCCAGCTCTGTGCCCGTGGTCTGTCTGTCAACTCGGTTCCATTTGCCTAGACTATTTCTACGATAATTGGATCTACATTTTACAGTATTTCTCAAAATGGCAGCTTACATATAGGTTCCAATGAAAGGACATGGATGCATATACAGTGCGGCATAAAAGTATTTAGTTACCCACTAATTGTGCAAGTTCTCCCACTTAAAAAGTTAAGAGTCCTGTAATTTTCATCATACATCGTACACTTCAACTATGAGAGAGAAAATGAGAAAAAAATAATAATAATCAAGAAAATCACATTGTCTGATTTTTTAAAAAATTATCTGCAAATTATGGTGGATAATAAGTATTTGGTCAATAACAAACCTTCATCTCAATACTTTGTTATATACCCTTTGTTGGCAATGACAGAGGTCAAATGTTTTCTGTGTCTCCACAAAGTTTTCACACACTGTTGCTGGTAGTTTGACCCATTCCCTCATGCAGATCTCCTCTAGAGCAGTGATGTTTCGGAGCTGTCACTGAGCAACACAGACTTTCAACTACGTCCAAAAATGTTCTATGAGGTTGAGATCTGGAGACTGGCTAGGCCACTCCAGGGCCTTGAAATGCCACTCCTTCGTTGCCCGGGCGGTGTGTTTGGATCATTGTTCTGCTGAAAGACCCAGCCACGTTTCATCTTCAATGCCCTTGCTGACGGAATGAGGTTTTCACTCAAAATCTCACCATGCATGGCCCCATTCATTCTTTCCTTTATTCGGATCAGTCGTCCTGGTCCCATGTGCAGAAAAACAGCTCCAAAGCATGATGTTTCCACCCCCATGCTTCACAGTACGTATGGTGTTCTGTGGATACAACTCAGCATTCTTTCTCCTCCAAACACAAGTTGACTTTTGCCAAAAAGTTATATTTTGGTTTCATCTGACCATATGACATTCTTCCAATCCTCTTCTGGAACATCCAAAAGCTCAAACTTCAGACGGGCCTGGACATGTACTGGCTTAACAGGGAGACAGGTCTGCCACTGCAGGATATGAGTTCCTGGTGGTGTAGTGTGTTACTGATGGTAGCTCTTGTTCCTTTGGTCCCAGCTCTCTGCAGGTCATTCACTAGGTCCCCCCGTGTGCTTCTGGGATTTTTGCTCACCGTTCTTTTGATCATTTTGACCCCATGGGGTGAGATCTTGCGTGGAGCCTCAGATCGAGGGAGATGATCAGTGGTCTTGTATGTCTTTCATTTTCTAATAATTGCTCCCACAGTTGATTTCTTCACACCAAGCTGCTTATATGCTTATAGCTATTTTTGACACTCCAAGTCTCCCCTCCCTTTGCTCACCATACTAAATCACTTCCCATTCAGAGCGCTATCACAGCACAATCAGCGTGCTATCCGCTAATGAAACTACTGCACATCACATCAGGTTTGTCAAGTTGCTGTGTACAGTTTTGTGCCGTGTTTTTGTATATTTATGGAGAATTGTAATGGAAACTGCATGGATGACAAGTAAAACCTCTTCAGGCATGTTTTTGATGAAGAAACAACATTATCACATGATAGAAAGATAAAAAAAAAAACTACTTTGCATAATAATCTCTCTTTAAACACTTCTCTTAAATTATTTATCAAACTGTATTGCTGCCATTGGTGTAAATACAAAATTGTCAGTATCACATTTTAACTGTTCAAGCTTCCACAGATGAATGCTGCAGTTGTGTCCTTGGGCAAGATGCCTAACCCATCTCGCCCACAGTGTCTGTGTGCACTGGTGTGTGTTTGTGTGTGTATGTGTGTGAATGGGTCAGTGGTTCCTAAAAAATTCTTCCCTCATTATTCTGGCATTTAGCAAATAGAAATAATTTTGTTAATCCTAATTGACCTAAAACAGGAAAAGTTTAGACTGATTTCATGTCATATAGTGAGAAAATAAAGTGTGTCTTTTTATGTAGTGTATGTAAACTTCTGGTTTCAACTGTATGTGATACTATCAAGAAAAAACATGATAATTTGTGCATAATGCTGTAACATGGAAACTATTATGCTATTATGGAATTGATTTAGGTTTTTTTTTCTGGAATGAGTGCTTAGCAACGCTGTCAAACAAGCCTGTCAGTAATGCTAGCAGGAGTGACCTCAGGGAAAGAAACCACCTCACTGGTCTGTTATTAATATTCATATCTTGATTTATGGACAAAATATCCAAATAAAACCATCAGGATAATGTAGCACAGATTAAAACAAACATTTTAAGACCAAAATGACTGTTAAGGAGTGAGGGGTCACAATTTTTCAATAGAAAGTGAATTGGACTCAGATTTGATGGACCGGAAGTGTGCCTACACTCACTTCCTATTTAGAACACGGTGGCTAGCAGGTTAGCTATGTCCAATCATATATGCAGTCTATGGTTAAAACGCTATCCTGCTAATTTATTTTCTTTTTTTTTTCTTTATTTGTACTCATGTGGCCACTCTAGGTTCTCAGAATTATTACCATTACTGCATTTTTATACTGAATTACTCACATAAACTTGGTGAATTCTATAATCTAACATTGAATAATTTTATAGCACTTGAAAAATGTGCAACAGCTACGCAAAAGTTAATGCCTACACAAGCATCATTTCTGGTTCCAAGTTTAAGAAAATTAATGGTTTGACTACTAAAATATATATATTTAGAGTGGCTAGGTTAAGAAGTACGCTATTTAAATTATTTCCTGACTGACAATAACAACAAATATGAAACCTCTAAGCTCATTTATATTTATTGACCTGAAGCTGTAAGAGTTGGCGTAGATATAATGCAATTTGGCCTATACAAAGGATGAAGGAATAGACCTACCCTGCCCTCTAGTGTCCACACCTGCCTCTGCAGCCTGTATTGACACTGTTGATGTTACTGTGTCTTTACAGAATTGCCTGATCCGGGTGACGTCCCGCGGTCGTGAGGCTTTGGTCACAGACTTTGGCCTGGCTCGGGAGGTGGTGGAGCTGCCAGTGAAGGACCCCGGGAGGAAGCTCTCTCTGGTGGGCTCGGCTTTCTGGATGGCCCCTGAGATGCTCCGGGGAGAACCGTATGACAGAAAGGTACTGTTTACATTCAAAGAGATGGTTGGATTGAATTGGAGTTAGTGTTGCCACAATACTGAAATTTCAAACTCTGTTTCAGTTCAATTCAAATACATTTTTTAGACTAGAGACAAAAATCAAAAATATTTTCAATAGTTCTTTGTTTATGTTACCATGTGGTCTTATTATAGTTTTGATAGATTAACCCAAAACTGTTCTGAAAAGTTTAGACAGTTGTTCAAGAGAGTATCTAGTTTTAATACTTTTTGTATCAATTAGCATCTGATTTTACATTCTTTTGACAACCCTAATTGTACTAATGAGTACATTTTGACTGTTAATTTGGCCAATAGAAAATTCTGAGCACATTACATACATTGTTTATTGGTACTGATTACTGTATAGTTATCTGCTTGAATCATAACTCACTACTCAATTAATGAATTTCTCATATTAATAGTGGTTTGGGCTTGAAGACGTTTCATATACTTTCTTTCATACATTCTTCTGTTTTCATGTTTGTCTCAGGTGGACGTGTTCTCTTTTGGGATTGTTCTGTGTGAAATCCTGGCCCGGATCCCTGCAGACCCGGAGATCCTACCCCGCACACAGGTATAATAAACATGTCACACTGCTTGCCTGGCCCATGAAAACTATAAATCGCTTTACTAAGAAGACATGATGAATATTCGAATATTCTTAATCTGTTATGATAATAGGTTATGTCAGGCTGTAGTCTGTCTGTATTTTATCTGTGAGAATGTTCGACTTGCTGCGACACTGCTCTAAATGCCTTATATATTGTATAAGTGCAATTAAAAGGTTAAAACATGCACATGATTATTTCATGATATTAAAATTTGAATATAAAACATTAGAATGAAAAATGAATTAGAAGCCAACCTGAAGATATTTTTAGTGGTGAAAAAAACACAGCAGCTGGGTAATGTTTCCACTCAGGTCTTTCAGGCTGAATTTACGCTAGCTTCATTTCACTAGACACTAGACACTAGATTTCACTAACTGCACTTCCACCTACCTCACTGCTTCTCCCAAGTTTACCTCATCCTCAGACTTCTTCACTTCACTCCCATTACTCCTCCGCGTTGTTCACTGCACCTCCTCTTCGTCCAATCAGCGCCCAGTCTGCCCTATTTAAACCCCCATTGCAGATGCATGGCCCTCAGCCTCATCTCTACCACCTCCAGGGTCCAGGCTCAAGGAAAAGACCTCTCCTAAATGTCATCTAACTGACCACACCTTTCTTTGCAATGTCTTCTACCGGAGTCAGAGCGCCAAAGAGAACTCATTTAATATTCTACTAATCTACTAATACTTTTCTCTTTGTGTCTCTCCAGCTTGAAATTATTATCAGAATCAAAATCTGTTTTATTGCCATTGTCAGGGAACAAAATTCCCAAACTAGGAACTTGCTTTGGCGAGATGGTGCAGCATTAAACGAAGAATAATAATATAAACCATGATGAAAAATAAGGGCACATAAGGGCATGTATTAAAATAGGTCCCTGGAGAAACCATGGGGTCAAATTTGGCCACAGTTAATTGCTGCTGCCCAAAATGAACAAACAAAAAAAAAAAGTCAAATTTAACTTGAAAAGCCCAGAGTGCCACTTCTGGCCCCTGCATAGAGACACATAGTGGATGAATATGGAGCTAAAATGAGCTAGAGAGGTAGTGACAAGATGGCTGACCACATGCTGTTTTGAGCTGGAAAACTTCTCAAACAAAATCACCTTCTCAGCAAACCAGTGGTTGGTTAAATTGTGTTGTTTTGTTAATCTTTTTAGTAATAGCTTGCAGAATGTCTAGAAGTATGTTTTATATTCTTTTTGGATAAATTATATTCTTTAAGGGCTGACCCTAAATTAGGGAATAAAGGGTTAAAATTGAAAAGTGGATATTTCAGTGTTCAGTGAACCTATAGCACTAATTTAATGCATTGTTCATAATTTTCCAAAGAAGAAAAGGGTTCTTGAGTTCTCCAGGGTTAAATTATACACTTCAAGACCTAAAAAAAACCAAAACATGAATCTGAAGAAATGGCTCAGACTCCTGATATGATGAGCATTTGACTCCTTAAATAGAAACATGTTTTTTGTGTGTTCGCTTCAGGACTATGGCCTGGATGTGAGTGCCTTCAAGGACCTGGTGAGCGGCTGTCCACAGAAAGTCCTCGACCTCGCCAGTAGATGCTGCCTGGTAAGACTGCGTCACTTTACTTTAAATTGTAGTCATTACTCATTCACTCTCACAATCATAGGTGGGTAAAGTGTCTTGCCCAAGGTTTCAACAACAGAATGCAGTGTTCACAATGGAGACGTAATGCTCGTGCACTGTTAGAATGCTAGTTGTTGTTAGCTTTACCACCACGGCCAAACTCCACTCCACTAAAATGAACTATTTGAGCAAAATTTGCCACAGTACAGATATATTGCAATTGAGGTAAAAATAAATGTGCTGAGTGCCGTCTCCATTCAGTCTGCTGTGAAACGCACTTATAATGGTATGATATGCTTTTATTTGAACAGGGACAGTGCACAACATTACATTGACCTTAGAAAACGGGAAAGATGTTTGGTGCCAGGTTATAGCAAAAATACTAATTTCCACCTGTAGTCCCTGGACAGACTGAACATCCTAAAGATTCACAGCTATGAGTTTATTAAACATCAGATTGCATACATAAGTGAGGAATAACTTTGGACCACTGCAAACAGTTTAAAATGAACTAGTTCTGTTTTTCATGTTTTTAAAATCAGAACGTTTTGATGGTAAATTGAAATAAGAATTTTTGTATGTGTTTCTTTCCTCGTTCTTCAGCTGGAGTCCTTCAAAAGACCGTCCTTCACAGAACTTCTGGACGAGCTGGGGGAGGTTGCCGAGAGCCTGGAGATGCATGAGAAGTCCGACCTCAACAGCAGCTGAGATCTTTGTCCTAACCCAGACTAAACCGGAGTGTCTTAAAGTAACAGGCCAAAAGTCTTAAATATGGTGGCTGGTCTGTCTCTCCTCCTCAGCACAGTGCACTCAAGTGAATGGACAGAATGGTGTGCTCTACGTGCTGTGGACATCTCAAATTTCTTATGTCTATGTATATGTGTGTGTGTATATATATGTGTGTGTGTGTGTGTGTGTGTGTGTGTGTGTGTGTGTGTGTGTGTGTGTATATATATATATATATATATATATATATATATATATATATATATATATATATATATATATATATAATGAGAGAGAGATAGATAGATTAGAAAATTTGAAATAGATTTTTTAGGTTTCTGAGTATTTTTTCAAGTTGTAGTACTCAAGCCTAGTCTTATTTGATTTATTTGATATTTTTTGTGACAGCCATCCTAATATTTTTTCTATGTAAATCTTTGTACATGTTGTGTATTGTTAAAGGCCCTGTACCCGATTTTGTACTTAACAGGTATAATGTATAAGCAGCTTTTGAAGTTGAGGTTGGCATGATAGTTGTTTCATGACAGCAAAACTCTGCTTTGGTCTCTGAAAGTTGTGAAAGCTCTCATCACAGTGAATGAGTAGCCTGCTTGAAATGCATAAGGTAAGTGAGGAATAACTTTGGACCACTGCAAACTCTTTAAAATGAACTATTTCTGTTTTTCTTATTTTTAAGATGGTAAAAATTGGGTACAATGTCTTTAACTATAGGAACATTTGAAAACCTAGGATCAAATGGAGTAAACTACCTCTAAATGATAAACTTAACAACCAATCAGAAATGAGGAGTGGGACCAATAGTGAGATTAGTAAGTTTAGTTTTGTTTTTGTTTTTTAATATAGTTTGATTTTAATGGGGAAGCAGTTTAAATGAGGTTAAAAACAATAGCTGCTAGCTTCAAAGTTGAACTGCTCCTATTGAATGCAATTATGTGAGTTCAAGCAGTGGTCACTCCAAAGGTACTGCAGCTCACTGGAGCTCCGGCCCAAAACCAATCCTACCATAGAACGTAGAGAACGATACACTGTTCCACAGTATAGCATTAAACTTCTCTATGGAGACCAGCAGGTGGTGAACTTAGGCCAAGTTACAGGTCATATCTGTGGAGAGGTGACACTACTCACAGTATGAGAATGCATGTTTTTCCAGTTATTTTTGAGCAACAGAAACACTGAAATAAATTAATAAATGCTACGTAGATATGTTTAATGCCTTACTATGGAATATTCCATGCAAAATGATAACTATCTCCATTAAAGCAAGTGTGTTCTTTACTCTTCATCAGAAAAGTAATGCAGTGCACTTTTAAGACATGGCAAAATTACCAAAAACATAAGTTTTGATACAAAACTTATTTTTTGAAACCAACTACATGTATTTTTTGCTTTATTGCAACGACGCAGATCTTTAAATCTGTGGAGATTTTGTCCTTCTTTGGACTTGGAATTTATGAGCTAGGGTTGTGAAAAGTAACTAAAATCAGATACTAATAATACTAAAACAAAAATGTCAGCAATGTTATAAATCCTATTTTTGATGTAAATGTATTTTGTTTATGGACATTTGAGATTTTTTGTAAATAGAATGTTTGTTTGCATTTATTTTATTGTTACCTGTTTGGGAATCTGGGATTTATGTCTTATCTGATTTATGACAGTTCAGGCAGCTACAATATACACTTGGCATCAGCTTTCTCCAGTTTCCATTTTATTTGATTTGAACAACAAGCTATTCATCTCAATGGCATTTTCTATTTGCAGTGTGAAGCAAGTGAGAACAAAAAGTTGACTTGACACAATGGGAATTATGTGTGGGGATCGTAATAGTCAAAGGGAGCTATGTAAAATAATACAATACTATGTTCACGTGTTAGGGTCAGGGTCAACTTTTGTTATTCCATATTTTTGTCTTTGTAAATATGTGATACAATAAAGATTTCTTTTACAAAAAGTGGCCTTATGTATTCATTTTTTATGTATTTAACTATATTAGTAGTTGACAACTAAACAAATTGACAAAACCACAGCAATTGCAAAAGTTGAAAGAAAATAAATAAATTATTGTAAGACATGAGTAATGATATTAATATTACTTATTACTTAAAAATTAACTTGGCAGATCCAGAATTATCTTTTTTTTTTTATATACAGAGTGATATCAGTCTGGTCACCACTCCCTCCAGAGCACCTTGATCTAAGTCCAGACATGGCCGTCCAATCAGATGAGTTTAATTCAGGCACTAGTATGCGTGCAATGGCTTAGTCCAACTGAATCCCATTTTTCAAGGTAAAAATCCATAAACTACGATTGAGGTGTCCTGAATTGACTCTTGAAAAGTCCCAATAACACATTTGGAGGAGTCAATACATACTCGAGATACATGCTGCATGCTACATTGGGCCCAGACTAGGAGAGGCATTCAACTGCACAGGTAAAAAACAGAATAGTGGACATGTGTTTGGATGCATATTTGCTCATTTTAGATCACCAGCGACAATAAACTACAACCTCTCCACCAAGGGCATGTTGCTTTGTTTTGGTCCACTTTGCTACTTTAAAGTGAAAATTAAACTTATAGGAGCTCCAGTCTATTTTTGTGCTGCCGAGTAAATAACTTACAAGGCTCATTGTAAATGAGATGTCGTTTATCTTATTAGTGTGCATCCCAGGCAATTATCATGCATGTGTCTGACCACTCATGAAGGAATGAAGGTGGAAAGACTGAAGGAAGCTGGCAAAATTAACTAAAGTTGCACTATGTTACATTTTCAGCAGGGGGCAGATGCCTCTACCAAACATTGGACAGTGTCCCTTTATGAAGTGCAGCAATATACAGTTGAAACCAGAAGTTTATATACACTATATAAAAAGAAGACACATATACTTTTTTTTCCTCACTGACATGAAATCGGACTAAACTTTTCCTGTTTTAGGTCAATTAGGTTTACCAAAATTATTTCTATTTGCTAAATGCCAGAAGATAGAAAGATTTTTTAAGACAATTTTTCATTAATTTCTATAAAGTCAAAATTTACATACAGTAAGAGTACTATGCATTTAAACTATTTGGGAAAACCCAGATGATGATGTCATGTCTTTGGAAGCTTCTAGGTTTACTGATAACATCTGAGTCAATCAGAGACACACGTGGATGTATTTGAAGCACACCTGAAACACACTGCTTCTTTGTCAAAAGAAATCAGCCAAGATATCAGGAAGAGAATTGTGGACTTGTGCAAGTCCGGTTCATACTTGGCTGCAATTTCCAGATTCCTGAAAGTGCAACATTCATCTGTTTATACACAAATATAAACAGCATGGAAATGTCCATCCATCACACCGCTCAGGAAAGAGACAGGTTCAGTGTCCCAGAGATGATCGTGCTTTGGTGAGTGTGTCATTATCCACACTGAAACGAGGACTGTACCAACACGGGCTGAAAGGCCATTCTGCAGTGGTCTTAAAAAGCCAGATTACACATAGACAAAGACTTGAATTTTTGGGGACATGTCTGACAAAAAAAAAATTGCTGTTTGGCCATAATGAGCATTGTTACGTTTGGAAGAAAAAGGGGGAAGCTTGTACGCCTGACAACAGTATCCCAAGTGTGAGAGCATCATGTTTCAGGGTTGGTTGTTGTTTTACTGCAGGAGGGACCGTTGCACTTTATAGAATAGATGACATCTTGAGGAAAGAACATTATGTGGAAATACTGAAGCAACATCTCAAGACATCAGCCAGGAAGTTAAAGCTTTGGTGCAACTGGGTCTTCCAAATGGACAATGACCCGAACCATACTGTCAAAGTGGTTACAAAGTGGCTTAAGGATAACCAAGTCAATGTTTTGGAGTGACCTGATCTCAGTCCTATTGAAAATGTATGGGCAGATTTGAAAAGGCATGTATGAGCAAGGTGGCCTACAAAATTGGTTCTGTCAGGAGGAATGGGCCAAAATTCCAGCTAACTATTGTGAAAACCTTGCAAAAGGATATCCCAAGTCATACAGTTTAAAGGCAATGGTACCAAATACTAATGACTTTGAAGAAAATAATGAAAAAATCCTTCTCTCATTATTCTGGCATTTAGCAAATAGAAATAATTTTGCTCATCCTAATTGACATAAAACAGGAAAAGTTTAGTCTGATTTCATGTCAGACAGTGAGGGAAAAAACATGTCTTTTTATGTAGCATATGTAAACATCTGGTTTCAACTGTAAATGGTCACATTTTTATCTATCGCTTTTCCAACTCATCCCTTCACACACATTCATACACTAGTGTAAGCAGACACTGGGGGTGAGGTGGGTTAAGCGTCTTGTCCAAGGACACAACGACAGCATTCATCTGTGGAAGCTGGAATAACACCGTCAACCTGTGGGTCAGTGAGCTGCTCTACTAATAATGTTTATGCCGAGAGCGAGATACAATCCACCGACCTTCAGATCAAGTGCTCTACCAACTGAGCCACCGTTGCCCTCGTTTCTTAATAACTTATTGCAAGAAAAACATCAAAATATATAATAAAAATCAACCCAGAACATGACTTCATTCAAACATAATTGAAGCATCATTTGACCCATCTCTTTGATACAGTCATGATACAATCTAGTCCCTGTGCTTTGAGGTTTTAAAATTCACAATTTTATCACAAATACATCAAAAAGACCATCAAAAAAACTGACCACTCCTGCCCTCTCCTCCACCTCTCCTCCACCTCTTCACCTCATCTGCATAGAAATAATAGGCCTGATTATAATGGATTTATTCATACACTAGTACAGAATGAGGTGGACATCAAGCACCATCCCGTTTCTATTCAGATTAAAGACCTTACAATGAGTGACGCATTGAGGTAAGTTGCATAATAAGGTTAGTTCATGCACATTGACAATTACCATGAATGGGGCATAATGATGGAAGAAATACTGTTGTTTATAAGTATTGTAAAAATCAGTATTAGAACAGTAATGGTTTACACTCATTGGCAATCTGAGCAGAATTTAAAATGTTTTTCTGTTCAAAACTGTAGAAATGATAGGCGCAAGATCATTTTGCATGTTTTTAATGTTGAAAAACTGATTGACAATATATTTAATTCAAAGTCTGAACTGAATTTAAGTAAGTACAGAGCAGTGTGCAGTGTGAGTAGGTGAAAACAGACATATTGCAGGATTACTCAAACATAAATCAATAAAAAAAATACACCTTTGAGTAAACTAACATGGTTAAAAGATATACAACACATTTTTTGCATAGCATGTCCTCTTTAATAACTTTGCTAACTTTCAAAAACATGGTATATGGAAAAGCAGAACTATAATCCTATCCTGGTGCAGTACTCTTATTGTCCACCAGGAGGAAGTGTTGCCTGAGAGCACCCTTTACTGCAGTGCTTAAGCTCTGCAGAGGTCCAGAGGCACAGTCTGTACATAAACAAAACAAAACAAGTGCTTTTATTTCCACTATATTTTGGTTATAGTGAAAACTGCAAACTTCCAGACAAATACTGCAATTACTACTACAGCAACATTTAGCTACAACAGTATTTGCTGCTCTTTTACTCCAATCACTATAAAAATTAAAACTGCAAGCAGTGATAAAGGCCCTCGCCACCCCTTGCGACCGCGGGGTACACACCACCGTGAAGCTCCTGCGTTTCGTTCCCGCTTACACCTCCCCCCCAAAATCAGCGTCTCAGTAATACTACTCCATTCATTCCAATGAGACCATTTATGACATTGTCACGCCTGAACGGTTGGAAATAGAGATATGTCTTCATTGGCTTTTTTGTTCAGTATGATGAGAGGAATATGTGTACCAAATTTCAATGGTCTATGACAAAGTAATTATTTTTCATCCCAGTTAACCAAAACCCATGTATTTCAATGAGAAATGTCAGATGTTGCCATGGCAACACCTTTGAAAATAGAGGTATGTTCTATTTGGCTTTTTTGTTCAGTATGGCAATAGGGATGTCCATGCCAAATTTGAAATGCTTGTGACAAAGTAATTTTTTTGAGTACAATTCAAAAGTTCAAGGGGGCGCTGTTGAGCAATGTAATATTTGACATGTGTAAATTGCATATCTATGCACTCAGATCAAGATTTTGAACTAAATATATATTAATGACGGAAAATAGGACACTGCATGTTTGAGGTACTGGCCATTTAAAACTTCAAAAAACGTCTTTTTTCTTTGAAGGATGGCCACACCCACATTTTATGAGTTAAAAAAATTTAGCCTATAATCCCACATGGATCTAGTTCATTTTGACCAATTTGCAAGTTTCTTGAATGAAAATCCGAGGCACAAAAAATTCAAATGTGAGAGGTAACATTTTTTTAAAATGGGGTTCTGCCCACAATGGCCGACTTCCTGTAGGGTTTAGGGTGGGATCATAATATAATTTTTTACTTGTCTTGACATGTTCTATGTTTGTACCAAATTTCATTTGTCTACGATAAAAAAGGTCTCTCATTGCCGTAATGTATTTAGATTTTTGAGGTGGCGCTATATCAAAATACAACATTTTTTGCCAATCTTGAATTTTAGGCCATAGTTTGATGAGTGTAGAGCATCTATTTAGTCTACAACAAAGTGCAGTACTCTGAACCCCATTCATTTCAATGACCACATTTATTATGTTGCCACGGTAACATGGTTGCAAATAGAGGTATGTTCTCATTGGCTTTTTTGATCAGCATGTGAAGAAGGATATATGTGCCAAATTTCAATTGTCTAAGAGAAACTTTGTACAAAAAAATGAATTGGGGTTGTTAGGGGGCGCTACCGAGTCATTTTTCAATATTTTTCAGTAGGAATTTCAAAAAACAAAATTTTTCACCCATCTTGAATTTTGGGTCCAATAAAACTGACTTTTCGTTAACGTTCAGGGGGTCAAAAATGGCTTCAAAATAATAATAATAATAGAAACGCATTTTCCACCCATTATTTTTCTCCTAAACCATAACAGCTACAGTCATGTGACTTTCTCACATTGTGCCCCTTCACAAATAAGGCCCCTGTGAATTTTTTCACACGTCCATGACAAATCGATTGTCTTCTATGAATTTTTGAAAATGAAATTGAAGAGGGCGCTAGAGAGTCATTTTGTGAGAGAGTGCCTTGATTTGCATATCATTGCGTTCAGCTCATAAATGTGCATAAACGCTGTATTAGTGTTTTCCCAACAAAAAATGTGTGAAAGAGAAATTTTTTTTTGAAATATTCCAAAATTTGCAATTTTGTTGAAAATTCACCCTGATTCACCCTTCACCCAAAGTCATAATCAAAATGTAATTGATAATCTTTAATCACACATGTGTTTAGAGGGATTTGGCCAAATTTGAAGTGTTTGTGATGAAAACTGGGCGAGAAAATGTCCTGAATGTGAGGGTGTGCACTTTTGTCGTTCTCGGGTTTGATCCAATATGGCCGACGTCCTGTACATTTTAGGGCGGGGCCATAATATAATTTTTGTCATGTCCCGACACGTACTATTTTTTTATGTGAGTTCCAGATTTTTATGTTGACTTTTTTCCGAGTCGGGCTCCCATTGGCCCCATGAAAATGAAAGTTTCAGGTGGCGCTACCGAGTCGGCTCTCGATATTTTTTCTCGGGGTCTTTTGTGACAATTAGAGCTCGGCGAGTTTTAATTTTTGACACCACTCACTGCCATGTCGGGGCGTGTTTACTACTTGATTTTTGCCATTTTCCATGCTCCGGACGCGGTTTTAATGAGTCCCTCGCCGGGACGTAGTCCCAGGCTCGGGCCTAATAATTAATGCAGATCTTGCTTAAACGTGCACCGTGTACTTGTCTCCATAGAGATCGCTTTGCTGAGAATGTTCCACAGCATGGTATTAGGCTTATAAACTGGTTATCTCCGTGAAGACGACCAGGTGACACTATCCGACCGAGTTACAGGTCAGATCTGCAGAGAGACGACCCCGCTCAGTAACGATAACTGTTTTTTCAATGTATTTATCAGCATTACCATTAAACCTGTAAATAAATTCAAGATAAATGTAATGCCATACTGCGGAACAGTCCTGTCAAAGCAGTTAGATTCAATTGTCCTTAATTTAAGTGCTCAATTATCCAGTAACGTGTGATTATTAAAGTGGAACTAAAGTAAATTCACTTTGTATTCACAATTAAACTGTGTATATGGTGTTTTAATTGTATTGTCTACTGTTTCTTGTCATTTTTGGGGAAATTTAGAGCAAACTAGTCACATTTCTGGTAAAAAAAAAAAAAAAAGCCTTAATCTAAATTCATGCTGCCTTCAGTGGACATGACAATTTTGAGTAGCTGGTGACATTACAAAAGACTGCCCTGCCTTATTGATCCACTGGACCATCCTATTATCACCAGATAGGTATAAATTAACATCAAGGAAAAAAAAGTAAGAGAAAGAAAGAAAAAAAGAAAGAAGAAAAAGTCTGTGTTTACTTGATTGTCCACAGCCCCAGTCCTCAGTTATCACCGGGCTCGTAAAAGTAGTCCTTCTGTCTGCATCCTCCCGTCTCCTCTCAGCACATCTGCATAAATACAAACTTATGGAGATGACAATTCACAGCTGTCTGATTGTGCGGTTGGTATTATAGCGGCTTCCTTCTCACCGGCAATTTGACAGAGGCAGCTGCTTCATAAATATGTCTCTTAGAATAAAGTCGTCTGGAGAAAATACATGGGGAGATGAAATGGCTAAAGCAATCAGTCTTTTTAACATACAGTGTTACTGCACATAGTACTCCACGTGCAGACTGTTACACAAAGCACTGTTTTAAAATGATCACAGTTTGTAGAGCAGAACCAGCTCTCAAAGTTTAACATAGTGTCAACTCTTTAAAGCCACAGTATGTAACCTTTTAGCAAATAAAATAAATGCATTTTTTTTTTTTTGGCTTTTGGCTTTTGGTTGTTTGTTGAACTGAAAAACATGTGTCCTTACTGTGAGCGGGCTTGCGACGTATTAACATGTCTCCTTTCCCTTTGCTCTCTGCGCTGTGTCGCTCCCCCTTCAGAGCACTATCATAAGGCAGTCAACTAATGAAACTACTGCACATCGCATCACGTTTGTGAAGTTGTGGTGTAGTTTTGTATCCTGTTTTTGTGAAATTTACAGAGAATTGTCGTGAGGGAGCAAGTGTGACGTAGGTTTGTGGGCGGAGCTTTGGATAGAATTTTACAGCTGACCAGCAGGACTCTTCGATTAGAGCCCGGGAGAGATTGCCAACTTAATAAAACTTGCATGGATGACTTCTCAAACCTCTTCAGGCATGTTTTTTTTAAATGAGGGAATCTTATAACATGTTAAAAACCTCCGAAAAGTCGATTTTGCATAACACTCCCCTAAATATTTTCTGTCAGTGGTGTCTGAGTTGGATCCCTGTGTTCCTTGGCGCCTGCTGCTCCTCAGTGTAATTATACCAGAGCCTGATTAGACAAATGAGCCTCTCCATCAGGCCTGAGCACGGCACACTGGACCCAGCTGGAAAGGCACCAATTACAGCCCCAGCTACACCTTTTACATAACCCACACCTCCAGAGACCAAGCATCAGGCTGTACAGAGAGAAAAGATTATAACAAGTCCAAGATCAGTCTGGAAGAGGAGATAACACAGGTTTTCATGTTTTTTCAAATTATTACTTAGTTTGGTGGGATAGTATCTGTTGTGAAGTACAAAAATACAGGAAATGGAGTTGAGTTCTGAAACAGAATATCTCTACCAATGTCATCAACACCGAAAAGTCTGTCCAAAATACAGAGACAAATAACAAATAACATGGATCTGCTTCAGTGGGGGTTGATACAACTGCATTTTCCTCTCTCTTTCTCTCTCCTCTCCCTCTTCCCCTCTTGTCCACCCTCTACTTTCCCTTTCTCCCCCTCCTCTATTCTCTCTATTCTCTCTCTTCTCTCTCCCTGTCCTCTCCCTCCTCCCCCTATCTCTCCTCTCCCCCCCCTCTCTCCTTTCCCTCTCTCCCCCTCCTCTCTCTTCTCTCTCCCTGACCTCTCTCTGCTCCCCCTCTATTCTCTCTCTTCCCTCTATCTCTCCTCTCCCTCTCTCCCCATCCTCTCTCCCCTCCTCTCTCATTGCCTCCCTCTTCCCTCTCTCTCCATTCCCTCTCTCCCCCTCCTCTCTTCTCTCTCCCCGTCCTCTCTCTCCTCCCCCTATCTCTCCCCATCCTCTCTCTCCCCCTCCTCTCTCATTCTCTCCCTCTCCCCCTCTCTCTCCTCCCCCCTCTCTCCTTTCCCTATGTCCCCCTCCTCTCTTGTCTCTCCGTCCTCTCTCCTCCCCCCTCTATTCTCTCTCTTCACCCTATCTCTCCTCTCCCTCTGTATCCATCCTCTCTCATTCCCCCCTCTCCCCATCCTCCCCCCCTCCTCTCTAATTCCCTCCCTCTCCCCCCCTCTCTCCTTTTCCTCTCTTTGCTCCCCCTCTCTCTCCTCTCCCTCCATCCTTTCTCTCCCCCTCCTCTCTCCCCTCCCTCTCTTTGTCACTCTCCTCCTCCTCTCCCTTCTCCCTTCTCCTCACCCCCCTCTACTCTCCTCTATCTCTCTCTCCTCCCCCTCTCCTCTCTTCAGGCATTTTAAGGCAGACACTTTAAACCTTTTTTTTTTTTTTTAGTTTTATTAGTCTAATCTTAACTATTGTGTAATTCAAACAAGTTTTGGCCATTGTTAACAATATGGTTGCTAGGTAAGAGTTGTGTATGTAATATCTTTTACATTACGGAACAAATGAAGATTCTTTGGGTTGTCCAGTAACTACTGCACCTTCATATACTTCAGATGGCTGGTTTTGGATGTTTTGGATGGATGAGAAAAAGAAAAATATCAAGCACTCACTTAGTCAGAACATATTTTAAAAGGCTTTAGTTTAAGTGGGTGGAACACATTTGATGTAGAACATTCAAAGGCAGCCATTTTGTTTTAGCGGGGATCATTTTTCTCTGATTATTGTTTCATAATGTCACCCACGTTTTAACTGAAGAAGAGGTGGCACCAATTACAGCCCCATGCAACACATTTTATATAACCCAGACCTCCAGACACAGACGGGCACAGAACATCAGGCGGATTTAACCATCAAGTGCAGGGCCTGTCTGGCAGAAGAGATAAAGGAAGTAAAAGTGACATTATGAAGACTATATTTCTGAGTGATTATGAGCACTTGACATTTGCCACTAAACATTGAATTATGGACCAAATCAAAATATGTTTAGTTATAAAAATGTGAGTAACCCTGTGGTCAAAACTGCCCCATAAAGATTTAGCTGACAGCCATAACCAATGTGTGTCTTGCTTGTTGTGGCTGATAAATATTTGGCAATATAATACAAACAAAATGAACTTAGGTATAATAATGTACTGATTATTGTTTTATAACATAAGTCACCCATGCATTTACTATAAGGCAGACATGCCCAAACTGTGGCCCGGGGGCAAAATGCAGCCCTCAGACCAATTTTTCTTTGCCCTCAAGCTTCCAGGTGAAATGGCCCATATTATTTGAAACAGTACTTTTTACTGTATATTTCTGAAAATCTACTTTAACAAGCCCATAGCAGATATTTAATGTGACCCATTAAGGATGTAAGACTGAATAAAGGTCTTGTGGTTCAGTCTAACTTGTTATAATAACGCAGATTTGAAGTACTCACTGTATTGGCGATCAGTGTATGGCCCTCAGCTTTGTCTGTGTTTTTACATGTGGCCCATAATGAGAAATGTTTGGACACCCCTGCTATAAGGGAACTAGTATCATCCTGTGTATCTTGGACATCATAAGCACCCACATGTAGACTTATAATTTAGGTTGAAAAATCATTTACAACAGCAATTCACATACACAATTGTACAGTCTTACTTCTCTGTTTAAAGGAAGGAATTGTATGGAGCCTGCGCTCTCACAGTCTTAGAAAATTACTAAGGTCAACTCAACCTGGGTTGCCTTAACCTGCAGAAAGAGGACACATACAAGTTTTTCTCATTCTCAGTACATGGACAGGCCTCATCTTAAAGATCAGAACCTCCAGAATTCACTCCCTGAGCTGCAGAGGCTGCACTAGCACTGATTCATGACTGGCTGCAGGTGCTGGGGTTTAAGTAATGAGGATTCACATCAGAGAGAGTCCTTTTAGTATTAAACCAAAGTGGATTACAGCATTGAAACTGGCAACCCAAATGAGAGATGCATTTAAGGCTCGGTCTGCTTTCTGATTGGGTAATAGTTTTGAGAAATAAAACACCAAATGAACATAACAGCTTGTCCATCATGCCCATTGTTTTGTAATCAAGCATACGTAAATCAGCATTTCAGTTGTTATGTGTAAGAGCTATATTTGATTTAAACATCTTTCGTATCTCTTACCTGGGGACACAGACGGGTCATGTTCTTGAAATTTACATAACTGTTCCTTTAAAACCATGTGGTGATAACCCAGAGCGCAATAACAATCATCTTTATGTCGATGTTCTTACGGTCCGGGCGGGCGCGTTCCCTAAACTCTGAACTGGAGCAGTATTTCAGACCACCATCTGTCGCTGAGCTCCACAGTTTCATTCACAGCTCCATAAAACCAGGCTATTGTTCAGAAGTACAGAGCTTATCCCGCTACCAGCCAAACTCCTAACCTGTGCTCAGCTTGTGTGGTGCCCAGGTACCCAGCCCTCTGCCAGCACTGCAGTCAAAAAGGAATTAAAAAAAATGAATTTAAAAACATGATATAGAAGAAAAGAGATGTGTTTGGGTCAGCTGTGGGTTCCGAGTGTTACTTAAAGGTCCTATACTACACAAAACTGACTCCTGTGAGCTTTAAGCCATGTTATAATCTTGTTACCTCCTCCAAAACATACCTGCAGTTGTGTTTTTGTTTCATTCATAAATGTTTGCGTAACCCTTTATTATTAGTCTGTCTATGTCTCCACCTTGTGATGTCATAAAGTGGTAGTTTTCAAGTTAACAGTTATATTTTACCTTGATAATTGACAATTCCAAGGCTGAGATTATCCAAATGATTCTAATGACGGTGTCTAGAGTTTAAAAACACAGTGGAGCACTTCCTGTATTGTCATGACATCACAAGGTGGAACAGAGTGTTTTCTGTTTTAGAGAAAAGCTCGTCCTAAATATGCAGGGTTTGCGAGAATGAAGCAAAACACAACTCCAGGTATGTTTTTAATGAGGAAACAAAATTATAACATAGATCAGAAAAATGTTAGCTAGCACACCTGCGGGTCCTTTTGTATTTTTCCCTGGATAAAATTTCAGTGGTGTTGTTGCTTCAGGTTTACTTTTAAATTAGTTCACTTTTTATATTAACTGCGTCATCAGCCACCCTCAGTTACACTACTATCACTACTACTGTTTCTACTATTACCAATACTACTACTACTACTACTATCCCTGAGAGAATGTCCCACGTACAGCTCAAATGAAAAACCAAACCAAACATGCATCATCTGTAGTGACATTGTAATTTTAATGCTACTGTAGATGAGAACATGTTGGGCTGTGAAAATTTAAGTATATTCATGTTGTGTAGAAAATATTCTTATCATACGTATGTCTTTGTGTAAATGCAGAGACCCAGAACAGACATTAAAATGCGTGAAGGCTCTGTCCCATCCTCCAGGAAAACCCTTATTGTCTTACCGTATCTGTCCTCAGGTGTAAAAGTTAATTTACTTTGAAATGCATGTAGCTTTGTCATTCTGGTATAAATACTCAGAGCTCAGATACTCAGGGGAGACGAAGGACCAGGGGGAGAGATTTTTTGGTATTTCAAAACTCACCGGGCTTCACAAATTGATTACTTTTCATCTAGAATTGTAATTTTTCATCTAGAATTGTATTTTTTTTTTTTCATCTAGAATTGTAACTTTTCATCTTTCATCTAGAATTGTAATTTTTCCACAACATAGACAAATATAAGCCGGAAGTGCGCCCATGCTCACTTTATATTTGGAATACTATGGCTAGCAGGTTAGCTTTTCCATTTATATATACAGTCTATGGTAAGAATGCATGTTTTTCTGTCTATTTTGGGCAATAAAAACAAGATGGATAATAGTATTAAACATTCCAGACCAGACAATCTCCACAAGGTATGAGAGCGCACCCCGACACCTGAAACATTAGAGGACATTTACATCAATAAATAAATAAACAATAATTTGAATTGTCTATATTCAGCTTTGAACTACCAGGTTACCAAAACGCTCAGGTATAGTGGTCCCTGTAATTTTAATCTGATTTCTTCCACAGCCTCAAACTGAAATAGTCAAAGCCCCATTTCTCATAAAATAAGATTTAATGAAAAAAGTTCCCAGAAATTGTGCAATATTCTTTCCCGGTAATCAGCATTCAGAGTTGTCCTGGTCCAGACTGGAGCTGCTGTTTGAGTGACATCCGCATTTAAGAACTCATCCCTCGGGCCTTACTGTAACTCGGTGTTCTCTGAAATGTGTCAGAGACTATACGGGAATACGTGATGACATCCAACTAGAGTGATGTTAGAAAATAAATATATTAATGTGTTTTCATTATGACTGAGATGATGAGAACCAAGACACTTTTCCCAATCCATCAACATGTTCAGGCAAATATCGAGATAAGTACACAGCTCATTGATCTCTCTCTCTTTTTTTTTTTTTGGCTGACACAGGTGTTGAATGGAGGGGTTCTGCGGCTCAGGACTCCTGCTTAATTTATTTTCACATTTATTCATTTATACTACGCATTTGAAGCTAAAGGCAAAAATATTAGTCACCTATAATCATGAGCTAAAAGCAATCCAGTAATGAATGTAGTAGCATTATTCAGCATTATTATTTTTACTACTGTTTTACTATAATTATCATTGTTATATTTGAGCTTAATTTTACTTTAACTTTTACATTGTTACATCATTATTGTCGTGTTTAAAAGGATGTTTCTGCTTGACTCTGGTAAGGCGCTCAGTGTCAGCTGCACTTCGCCTACGGACATCCTTGAAGACTATACACCTCGGTGCACAGCCACAGCTCGGGGCTTATCTCTCGACGTTGCTCATTTGAGTCTGGCCGCTGGGTGATTGCCTTACGGTCGCACATTGCTATATTGTGTACATAGTAAAAGCCATGTTAAATCTGTCAACTGGACAAATATTTGTAGGAGTGAAGACATTTAGCTGCTCAACCAAGCCGCTTCTTCAGTTCTACTCAGACAGCTGGTGGACACTGCCTTATATCTATCTGAAGGGAGGGGCTAACTGCACGGAAACTGTAAACAGCAATTGTCTACAGTTTCTGTATGTTGGTTAGGTCCAGTGTGCTACACTAAATGTGAACTGACCTACTTAGCATAATCATTCAGCCTAAAAGAGCTTACTGGCTAGCACTTTTGTTTTCTTTGGGTCTCAGGATGCAGTTATAAATCTGAGATAAATTATGTCTCATGCCTCCATTCCTGTTCAAGGAAGGATTGTCTTTCCTAACAAAAATTGCTTCCTTAACTCCCCTCTCAAACCATTTCTTTTCTCTGACTAATACCTTAGACAGAGATAAGGTAAGATAAGGTGATAAGGTGGTTAGCATATTGTGGAGATGTACGGTGGACTGGGGTTCAGAGGAGCTCTTGCCACAGTGTTGGTCCATTCTCTTATGGAGTGGCTGTTTAGTTTCTCCAGTGTAACGCTCACTGCACTCACTGCACTGAATGGAGTAAACCACATTACTTTGTTTATGGCTCAGGATTTTGTCCTTTGGGTAAATCAGTTTCTGTCTTTAAGTGTTTGTAGGTTTGAAATAGACCAGAATTTCAAACTGTCTGAAAATTCTCTGAAGATTTTCAGACACACCCGCTGTGTAAGGGATAGTTACACCTTTCCTTCTAGGTTCAGATTCCCTGTTGTCCTGTTTTTTCATTCTTTCTATTGAAGGTCCATTTTGTGCATTATGTGTACACCAGTTTAATAAAATCCATTAAACAGAGGTCTCCTTACTTAGTTCAAAAGTAACCGACTAATAACTTTCTCTTCCCACTAATAAATATAGCTCCTTACCACCTTTCAGATTTAATTAAATGTCTCAGTTTAAAATTATACACATACTTGTATGCAATGTTCCCTCTAATTTTTCACGAGTCTGAGGAAACACACAAACTCCCTGAGCGTCCCATGAACCAGTGTGAGCGACATCAGACGTGTGCACTGTGGTCATCAGACGTGTGCACTGTGGTCATGCTGCATCACATCCATCCAAGTTAAATGGTTTATTAAAAGAATCAAATTACCACATTTACATTTCTGTTATAAGACTTTTAATTAAGTGCTTTAGTCACTTATACAATGAAAATGACAAAAATCTTGCTCATGACCTGTGTAGTATGTTAATGCTATTGGAAGTATAAATATTTCATTTTAACTATGGCAAAACATGAGCTTCAACCAAACCAAGACAACTGTAAACTCCAATGTTGAAAACACACTTAACATTTTTATTATAAAGCTCTGACTTGTATTATGAGTATAAGCCATTGTGTGAAACTTTTGCTGTGACTGAGTGAGATTGTCCTACTGTGTCTGGGAGACAGTCCGTTAACTCTTTTTCAGTAAATGACACGATCATTTGATTTTTACAACTCATAAACTAGTGAGTCAATGACCAACACACACTGAGAGGAATCTGTATCTGCACAGCTGCTCTATTACTGTACATTTATATATAACAAAACACAATATATAATGTGTATTTGTATATAGAATATATTCAAATCAAGTTGTATGGGTCAAAATAAATATATATTTACAAACCACACACTACAAAATGTAAACAAACACACACTGGAAACTAAGAACACACTGTACATGATTGTACAGTGAGACAGTCTGTGACAGTGGCTCAGTGGTTAGAGGAGGATCGAGTCCCGCTCGGACCAACTTCCGTCATTGTGTCTTTAGGCAAGACACTTTGGCATTAGCTAACGCTAATGATTACGCATGTTATATTTGACCCACAATTAAGTCAATAGCAGAATAAACCACACTTACCGATCAGGAACAGCATCCAGTCCATCAGCACATCAGGTCCTCTGCTCTTGAGTCCATCATGATCTTCACTCGGTTCCACGAACCGCTCCGGGTCCGAGATGTCTCTAGTTTAACTTGTACAAACATCCACAGTGTCCTCGGTCGTGTACTTCCTTTGTTTTGTCCGTTTCGTCATGTTTAAAACGCAAAACTGCTACAAAACAGTGCGGCAGAGCGCGGGCCGTCGGAACGTTAAGGGGATAAACAGCACTTAGCATCATTAGCATCATTAGCATCATTAGCATCATTAGCATCATTAGCATCATTAGCGAGTCTTCACTCCACATCGGCTAAAACTCTGATAGCGGCGCATGAGGAGCCTGTCAATGACGTTAATAAACTGCGCAGATGCGTACGTGAATCACATAATTGTCTGGAGCAGCTCGTCCTCGGTCACACTCAGTGACTGACGTTGAAAAATAGCGCAGAAGGAATTGTTCTGTGTTTATTTTATTTTCAATTCCGGTTCGATTTCCTGTGCGCGGAGACTGTGTCAGCAGTGCGCAACTGCGCACGCGCGCAGCTTAGAGGGAACAGTGCTTGTATGTGTATGTCCCATGTGTCCTTCCCTCCGCAATCACAGGTTAAATTAGTGCGCAAGATCAATCACAGACATTGAACGGTCCTGGTGTGTTCATGCAGTATTGTGCGAGGTACGACACAACTACTAAGACTCTTCTTGCACTGCATTAAAATGATCAATCTCCAAGAAGAAAAGGAGCCGTGTGCTGCATGCCCAAAACTAATACTGTAACTAGATTAGATAAAAAAGTTTAATGCCATACTCTGGAATATTATTTCTGGACTTCAATCTGGACTGCAATCATCAGCATGGAGACAGGCAGGTGGCACGCCTCATATACAAAGTCTTTAGATCAAGATTCCTCAAAATTGGGAATTGTACCTGCGTCCTTTTTTGCTGTGAGGCAGAAATGCTAACTATTCAACCACCTCCCACTCCTATGAGACTGCTTGAAAGAGGTATAACTCATTTAGTAGTGTAAAGATAAAGGTGTACTATGTAACTTTTATAGTCTGCCGCCTGCTTATTTTTGCTTACCAGGTCAGATCTGTGGCAAATCACTCATAGTAAGAATGAATGTAAGAATGAATTTATTTTTGAGCTATAAAAACACTTGTAATGAAAGGAATTAGATATGTGTAATGTCATACTGAGGAGAAAACATTACATATTGGCAAGGCAAGTTTATTTTTATAGCACAATTCATACACAAGGTAATTCAAAGTGCTTTACAGAATAAGAAAGACATTAAAATCACACAAATCAAAACATAAATAATCACAAATAATCATCATAAAATTACCATTAAAAGAGAAGAGTGCAGAATAAAAACCTTTCAGTCGTATGCACAGCTGAACAGAACCGTTTTGAGCCTGGATTTAAAACATTGTCAAAGTAGAGGCCTGTCTCACATCTTCAGGAAGACAACTGAAAACTGAAACGCTGATTCTCCATGTTTAGTCCTGACTCTGGGCACCAGCAGGAGGCCGGTCCCTGAAGTCCTCAGAGTATGAGATGGTTCATATGGAACTAACATGTCGGAGATGTACTTTGGACCTAGGCCATGGAGAGACTTGTTCACAAGCAGAGCTGCTTTAAAGTCTATTCTTTGAGCTACAGGAGCCAGTGCAGAGACCTGAGCACAGGACTTATGTGCTCATACTTCCTGGTTCTAGTCAGGACCTGAGCAGCAGTCTTCTGGATGTACTGCAGCTGTGTTAAGGCTCATTTGGAGAGGCCAGTGAGCAGGACGTTACAGTCGTCTAACCTACTGGAGACAAATGCATGGATAAGTCTCTCCAAGTCTGGCATTTTACCTTTGATTTTTGCAATGTTCTTTAGGTGGTAAAAAGCTGCAGATGTTATTGATTTGATGTGGCTGTTAAAGTTCAAGTCTGAGTCCATTATTAGCCCTAGTTTTCTAGCCTGAGTTGAAGATTTTAGAGAGAGACTGGAGGTGACTGCTGACACTTTCTCTATGTTTCTGTGGGCCAAAGATGATGACTTCAGTCTTGTCTGAGTTTAGCAGAAGAAAGTTGTTTTGCATCCACACACTGATCTGTTGGATGCAGTGGCAGAGTGAATCCACTGGTCCATATTCACCTGTAGTGAGACATAGATCTGAGTGTCATCTGCAGAGTTGTGGTAGGACACATTATTGCTGCGTATTAACTGGCCTAACGGCAGCATGTAGAGATTGAACAGCAGGGGTCCCAGGTTTGAACCCTGGGGCACCCCACAGGTCAGGGACATTTTATCTGATATATATTTTCCAATTTTAACAAAGTACTTCATTTTCTAAATAGGACTTGAACCAGTTTAGTGCCATACCACAGATGCCCTCCCAGTCCTCTAGTCTCTGTAAGAGGATCCCATGATCCACAGTGTCAAAGGAATCACTCAGATCTAACAGGATCAAGACTGAGACTTTCCCTGCATCAGTGTTCAGGCGGATGTCATTTGTCACCTTGATAAGAGCAGACTCAGTGCTGTGGTGGAGTCTAAAACCTGATTGGAAAACATCAAAGGAGTTGTTAATTTCAAGGAAGTTAATAAGTTATCGGTAAACAACTTTTTCGAGGACTTTGCCTAAAAACAGTAGATTTGAGGTTGGTCGATAATTGTTCAATATTGTGGCATCAAGACTGCTCTTCTTTAGGAGAGGCTTGATAACCGCAGTTTTCAAAGCGCTTGGGAATGTTCCAGATTGAAGTGACATATTAACTATGTGAGTGAGTGGTGACAGCAAACTGTTGAGCACAGACTTTAGAGATTTAGTGGGTAACACATCGAGGCAGCATGTAGATGAACTCAGACTGGTGACAATCTCTATTGCACCTTTATCTATTGTGTTAAAAAAAAGACACCACACATATCGAGATTGTAATGGCTATTATTTATTCAACATTGATTCAACATGACATGAGGATCATTGTCTAACACTCTGTCAATCTACGGAAGTTCATCCCAATTGTAACAGGTAGATAAAACAAAACATCATACCCCCAAATTTCAATCAGGACGCAACTGTCAGGCCAATTAAAGCATCAACTCCCTCATCAAATCCAGCTCGACTCCCCGCAGGGCCATGGCAAACTGCACGGAAACTGATCAGGATATTAATGTAACAACCGCTGTTAAAATGGGTTGCACTGTGGGAGGTTGTCATGTTGTGTAATCATGTTTTTCGGACTGAAATAGTGTGTTATTTAGGTTGTCAAAGGTTGTTTAGCTAACTCCTAGGTACAAGTGCAGAGCTAAGTACTTTTGCTTGATAAATTTTTTTTAATTTAAATTGTTATAAGTTGAAATTTTAACATGGGGACTAGATTATAAGTAAATTAAATGATGAGTTGTGTTAAGAAGTAGAGCAACTTAAACTACTATTACCATTAAACAGATTGAAAAGATAATAATAAAATAGAAAAGAATAAAAAAAATAATAATAAATTGATGGTGAATTATTTTGAATTAAGAATACTTTTACATAATTCCCAAATAAATAACAATCTTTATGCGAATATATGAGAAAGCGAATGTATAAATATTTAAATACATCTAAGTAAATATAACCTTTTCCCTAATTTCATGGTCAACTCTTAGATTTAGTAATTATAACAATATTTTATATCTTCAAGGTACTTTCACCAATGACCTCTTTTTAAGCAATTTCATATTTTTACTGCTTCATGGCGTCTGCCCAAGTACCACGAGGTTAGCATTTTGATATGTCTAGATGGTCTATGTAACTCGCCAAGGTTGTCCACACACCCCCATTTTATTCAGTCCTTGGGTCCCTTAGCTGAATTTTATTACAAGGACTCCTGCCTCCTCCAGTGCTAAAACGAACAGGCTTAATAATGTTTGACCTTAAAGCAGCTGTAATCAATGAGAATCACGCTGCAAGCACTTTGGATGTGGGCTGCAATAAAAAAAAAAAAATCAGTAGTGGAGGTTTATAACAGCTCAATGCTAAATAAATAATTCATTGCATCATATAGTAGATATTTACATTTGAAAATCCTCGTGTTAGTTCAAATAATTTTGTAAATGTTTTTGTTTAATTCTACTTGTATTATTTTAATAATAATTTTGCTCTTTGTTAGTTTTTAAAGTCTAAAATGAGCAAAAATGACAGCACTTAGTCACAATTATAGGTATTAACTCCACAAGCATAACATAATATTAATTATTTCACAGGTTTCAAAATTTTACATATGGTCTTAGAGGTGTTATTGAAAGTTGAAATGAAAAAAATAGAGTTTTAAATTTCAACAGATTATTATTATTTTATTTTTTATTTTTTTGCTGTTGCCTTAGCCCAATATTGCTCAAAGTTTTCACATCAAAACCCATCTCCGACTAAGATAGCGATAGAGTGTTGCATTACTACTACTACTCAGTGTAAGTAAAAGTGGTGAAATCAATAACTAGAGCTTGGAATGTAAACATCCCATCCAATAAAAGACAGAATATACCAATAGACCTCCCTGTTTGGTTCGAAACAACTTTCACCTAGATTGTGTTCATTTATTGCCTCTCATGTTCTATCCTTGTATTAGAAATGTCTACTCTGATCACCTGGACCCCAGCGTTGATAAACCACTAGCCGGTATCGAGAGGGCACCCTTTGTTGGCTTTGTAATCCGAAAAGCCATTACCAACCCATCAGCCTGAAGTCCATTCTTGTTGTAACCTTAGGTCCAATAGAAGCTAGTTTTAATCATGGGGATTAGGTCGAACTTGAGCTGGGGTCTGGACAAGTGAATAGGGATGTAATTAGAGGGAAGTGGCAGGTGAAGCAGGAAGGATTGGGCAGGCTAAAACACGGTTGGTTGCCATGGATTATATTATAGTTTTGGATAGTTTTGGACCTAGAGAAACATATCTGCAGTTGTCCATCTCCCTGACAGTGCACTGGGGCGAGATTGACAAATTCAACAATAGAAATGAATAAGTTTTGCTACAGAAGGTAAAGTCTTCACAGCAATAGTAAATGAGGTTAGGGTATGCTATACACAACACACAGTACATGAAATATGCAGTAATATAACAGAATATTCTATGGACGAAATACATTGGATAATACATTCACTCAAAGCTCGTGTAAAGACTGTAAGCAGAGACTCCATTGGGCATAATAATGGGACGGGCCAATAAACAAGGCCAGTAAAAGCAAAAGTAAATTTATTTCCAAATTCCCAAATTTTGCATGCTTCTATTTGATTGTGTAACCTCCCTCTAAAGTTTTTTTTTTGAATGCTTTTAAGAAACATTGGGTACTAGGACAAAATATCCAGGCACTTGAAAAATAAAACAATTAGGGTTGTCAAAAGTATCGAAATCAGATACTAATGGACACTACAACTAGTATTGGAACTATATTTGAGCAGGTATCGAGTCACCTTCATAAGACAGAAATGAACCTTAGCTATAGAATGATCTTAAGCTGTATCAGAACAAGTATAAGACCACATGGACCACTATGGAACCTACTGAGATGACTGAGGGATCACACAGATATAAGACCGCATGGTAATATAAAAGAAAGTACTACAATTTAATGTCAAAAATTACATTATACTGTTTAAATAAAGACTTCATTTTCCATTATGGTATCAGAATAGGTGCTTAGTGTCGAGTCTGTCCCTTAGTATTGAAAACGAGTTTGAAATTTTACTATCATAACAGTATAAACAATTTAGTTTTCTCATTACTTTTGAAGATTGCCAGTAAAGCTCTACATTATCAACATTATCACTAGCCATCATGTTTAGCCTATAGATATGCCAATGAGTTGCTTACAGCCATTATACTAAACTTATTGAACAGTTAAATTGACAGGATACCTAAGGCCTATACCAACTACGCACATACACAAATAAATAATCACAAATAATGAATGTGGTGGTATGAGACATTTGATCAATAGCCCAAAGTTAAAACTATGACCTTTAAAAATATAAAGGGTTTCCTTCATATCACCACAACTATTAACAATTATTGCCTTTCTGTCAAATTAATTAAACTACATGAACATTTGTCACATTACAGCCTCATGTGACTTCAAAAAACAAATCCACAAGATTCCTTCAACGTTCACAGACATTTGATGTCCGAGTCTTTCTGACAGTTCTTTCTGCCAGGTCAGTGAATGCATCACGGGAGCACATTAAACACTGAGGTACACAAGATGGGCTCAGTCCACTGTGACCAAAAACGTGAGGAGGAACAAATACCGGCACAAGGCTATATAAATCTACTCTATTTGCCACTAGAGTATTCAGAAGCTACAACCAGGCTATCAGCTAGCACTGGTGCTCAATGATAAAATATATCTAATAATGAATGACATCTTAATATTTAAAATGTAACCCTTTTTCCACTGCACTGAATACAACGCTACAGTTATTCAAGTGTGCTAGCATAATTGCTGCACGAAATGGCTTTACATATGAAAAAACAACTCTAGTAGTGTTATTCGTTAGTGTTAGTATGATTATGCAAAAAACATTTTAAAAAGGCTCAAATTAATTTAGACAATAACATCACTTGACAGTTTTATAGTGTTAATGTACATGTACATCTATTGTGCAAGGTATTGCAAAGAGGCTAAAGAATAGCCAGTTAGCTCATGTTATACCACCAGCTCTAACTAAGCTTTAAAATTTGTGGCATATTGTTGTTTCCTAAATTCACAAAGCATCATCAAAATTCACAACAATGTACACAAGTAGGTCATTTTCCCTTTCCAAATGATATAATAAATATATTTACCAAACATTAGGCTACTTAACAGTGTTATGACTAAAGTTAATGATGTGTAGAAAACATTAATATTTAGCCTACAGTAATAACAGCACATCTTCATCAACAGGCTAATTAATATCAGTTATCTCCCCGAACACAGTACTTACTACTAAATTATGACAAGCAAGATATCCATTTATGTCACAAATGGTGACCTTTATTTATCTATTATTGAATGATTATTAACCATTATTAATAATGGAAATACTGAGCTTTGTAGAAGGCTCTGTATGGCTGTCAGAATATTGTTAAACTTTAGGCTATAACTTGTATGATTCTTGAAGATATAGATTCATAAAGTGATTAAGCCATTTGGATAGTTTCTAGTACCTCAAGGCCTTGGTTGGCGTAAAAATATATATTTTTATATTTTTTGGCTGTGTAAGTTGGATTTGATAATTGAAAGATCCCTGAATACCTTTTGGCTCTTTTCACAAATTATCATAATGCTGTTGACTGATATGGAAGCATTGATGATCTTTTAAATAACATACATCTTCTTTTCATACACATTTATGCCCATTTAGGCCCTATCCTATGTTTGAATTGTAATTTGATATATGCAGAATTAAGTGTATTAACACAAAAAACAAATTCTACGTGAAAACAAATAAAAATAAAAAATGTAATTAAATGATTTGCTAATTTAAAACAATATATTTCCACCAATAGAATTGTTCAAATAAATCTAGCATTGAATATTGAGTAACACCAATTATTTTGTTTTCTTCCGAGAGGAAAAATCAACTAGCCTACATGCAACACACAGGTATTAAAGATATGAGCTCCTGTTCGCCAACACTTCAAGAAAAAAAAAAAGCTAGCATTGCGGCATGTTAGCGGCCAGGACTGGAGCTAATGCTATGCTAATGCTAACGTCATGATATACATGCACGAGTTTGTCAGAAAGGCTACAGCTTAGTAAAAGGCTATAGGAGATAAACACCATCCCTGACCATAAATATCGTTGAAGGCCTTGGAGTGGTATCTACAGTATATCGCCTTACAAACCGTGAGTATAATTTCTTATCAAACTAAAGATTTTCACCTGAGTTATAACAACAAGTCTGTACAAAATACCATTACACCCATTTGAATGTTTATAAAAGCTGTAATCAATACAGCGTCACATCAAGGTTAGATTTCACACATAAAATATGGAAAGAGATGCTGGATTCATCATTGCTAATGCTGTAGAAAGCACTTGTTTATATACATAGAAGCACTAATCTTCTCGGCTCAAAATTCCTTCAGAAATGTAGAAGGACCATCAACTCTTCTGTCATGGTTAAACTTCTACTCTAAAACTCAGTAGACAGTACTAGCTAACACCGCCGCTAACCCTTTCCGCCATCTTGGAAAGGTAATGGAGACTAACCACACACTAGTCCCATATGAACCTCATGGCTTTGTGGCTCAAAGCCAGCCAATGTGTGACGTCCGACACTAGGGGGCACTCCAAAAGCCCGACTGTCTGTCAGAGCAGGGCAATGGGATCACTCTCGAGGAAACCATGTAGCATCAAGCCTCATCACAGTTGACTTCAGCGGGGTCACAACAGGTCATCGTAGTCCAGGAGTTTGGAGTGTTGACGGCTCTTCCACAGGCGGAACAGACGGAAGTCAAAGTAGGTCTCAATCATTTCTTTACCTGAAAAGAAAAAAGAAGGAAAGGAATAGGTTAACCTATGGCCACAGTTAGTATTTTAAATATACCTCTCAGAGAAGATACGTCTGGATAAATCCTTTAATTTAGTGTTGTGTGTGGTTATATTATTTGTCATTATACATCCAAGTACAACAACATTTTCTACATCAGATGGGGGGTTAGTCCTGTGCATGCCTTCACTGGTCCAACAGACAAAATAAAACTCACAAATACACAAGACTGTGGATTTTTGGCATTTTAATTCAGAGTGAACTCATAATGAACTCATAGTGAACTCCATATTTGTGTGTGCGGGAAAACACACTAAATGTTTTTTTTTTTTTGCCTTAAACTGAAACTGGAGAAAGAAATATTATGAACACAAATAATGAGCACAATATTATGAGCACAAATAATGTAGCAACTGATTGATTTATTAAATTTTTTTCTTGCTTGTCTCTCAGGTCTTCCATATATTCTTACCACCAAGATAAAACTTTTATCAATCTCTTTAAATAAATTTAAAACCTTATACTAAATTTATAAGCAATTTTTCCGTCTTTTATGTTGGGAATGATCTCTTTACATTCATTCAAATTCAACAATACATAGCTTCCTTTTCTAACCCTTTTTCAGACAAGTGAAACACAAATGTTGTCCTGGCTGTATCTTCAATTACTTCAACAAACCGTGGCCATTTGAACAGAACAAATGCCTGGTTTCCCAGTCCACGCCTCGTCTCCTCTGCTGATGGCGCGTTGCTCTCTTGCTTGGGTCTGACTATATTGACGGCGGGTATTGACTTCAGTGTATTTGCTGAGCGTACACAATGAGGGTGAGAAGGACGGTTTGTGACACTTTGTAGTGTTCAATGTCTATAGCAGGCTGAGTCATCACTCACTGTGTCACTGCTGCCCATAAGAAGAATGAGCCCTCACTGATCTCTGCTTTGACCTCATTTAAATACTTTCAATATGAGCTGCACTGTGGTGTTTGCAAACATGTGAGCAGTGAGGTGTGACAGGCCATGTTCACATATTGAACAGGGGTATTATGCAAAATCGACTTTTTGCAGCTATCTACCAAGTTATAACGTCAATCTGTCATCAAAAACATGCCTGAAGAGATTTTAGATGTCATCCATGCATGTTTCAGTAGTTCCGTTATTTCTCTTGAGCCCTATTCGAACCCTCATTAACTTCCTGATGGCAATTTTCCATAAATATATACAAAAGTGTATAATATACACTACAACTTCACAAGCTTAATGCAGTATGCACTGATTGTAATACTCTGAAGGGGAAGGGGTTAGCACATAGAGCAAAGGGAGGAGTTAGAACGCCAAATTTCAAAAGAATAACAGTTAACATGGTGATCTAAATATATTTTGTGTTACAGTTAATACCCCATAGAAGTAAAATACCCGCTCTTTAATCAATGGCTACAGTAACATGTGTACTCTAGAACTGGTTATTTCTTTAAAATGTCACATAAACAGCAAAATCATGTAATTTCTTTCTGACAATGACCCCTCTGATTAGTCACATCAGAGTTTGAGGTTTACAATACTCTTAAATGTCCAGAAATCAGATAATAATCAGATTTTGGTGTACATGTGAATTAGACTCAACTAAGAAATAGACTTGACACTCAATATTGACTCTGAGACCACAGAGATATAAAAGACAATTGAATATTTTTTCAACATTTTTTCAACATTTTAAATCATAGTACTTTCTTATATTTACCGTGTGGTATGTATCAGTGTAATGCCTCAGTCGTTCAGGTAGGTTGGTCAAGAGAACAAGAGAGTCCGAAATCAGATATAAGTACAAAAATACACAAAAGATACATGTTGTGTTATTAACTTCTTGAAAATGACAAAGTAAATTCTAAAACTCCATGCTATTTTACTAGTAAAACAAAAATGTAAAAATCTATCAACTGGACAAAAAGTTGTAGAAGTGAAGACGTAATCTGTTCTTGAGCTGATAAAAGTCAGAATAGTCTTTTCTAGGTACTTGCAAAACAAACTTTACTTTCGATAAAAGATGTAATTGATAAAAGCTTAATCTCACCACACTGTCAAACTGTCAAATTTAAAATTGCTGTCAAAAATGATCCCGTTTCTTACTGTCGATTTTAACTTGGATGATCATTTTGAGCACAGAGGACTAGAGTATGTGCCGTGAGTGGGCGTTAAGAGAGTCACCTTTTTCACTATGCTCCAGTTTGCAGCCCTGGATATTTGTGGTCTGCTTCTGAATAAAAGCTGTAGTAGCAAAAATCAGCACAACTGTCATAGAAACAAACCTCATGTGTCATCCTCTCACATGCACAGTGCACACTAATTTATCTGTCAAACAAATGATGCAGACAGACTTATTTAAACCAGTAGATATGCCTGGTATTTTGTTTACTAACAAAGTGCCACTAAGCATTAATTTGGATTTTATTATCAAACTCTAGTATAACTTAGTCTTGAGCTGCCTCTGTGGAGTTTACAGTGCAGAAGTGGCACTAACACCATGATCTGTGACCATGGATCTACTGTCTGACCAGAGAGGAGCCGACTGTAGCATAGCGCAAAGCCCGGACTAGACCACTTTGTAGAAGAGATTGGATTAGACAAGGAAACTATGAGAGAAAACACTGACTGGATTTATATTAATACAGTAGTTTATTATGGAGTAGCAGAACGGATTTGGTTAAGTAGCGCCGCATAATTTGATTGACAGGGCTGGGAGTGCTGTTGGCGGGCGCCCTGCCAATATAATGGTAGGGGAAACACTGTTATTTCTTTAGGGTAAATGTGCTACCATTAAAAAGTGTTTTGGAGCTACTCAATTAGCTGCATTGTTAGCATCTAAGATGTTAAGTGTCGCTGTTAGCTACAGCCTATTCAATGAAAAAACAACCCCCTTGATATTTGTGCACAGTGAAGCCATCATCACTAATTGGAGAGCTTGCTGACAATTCATCTGTGCCTGGTAAATTTAACAGGTTGTAATAAAAACAAGGGCGTAGGATGCAAATGAGCTAGTAACAATGCACTACTCTGTCACGAATCCAGGACAAAACACATTGATAATGGTTCTGCTGAGCTCCTCTTGTGAAACCTGTGGGATGTTTTACTATTAGCCTAGCTACAATGATAATTTCACTACAGGGATCAACTTTGAGTGGAAAATGTAGTTCACCTAGTTCATAAACAAACATGTGACATTGCAGCTGTTTGTACGGCTTTATAGTAACAACACCAGAGGTGTCCAAACATTTTTCCTGAATGGCCACATACTAAAACATATTTGTAGTGGAGGACCACAGAAATATGGTCAATACATTGATTCATTCTGATGCTTTTAACACAGCTTTGACAGATCCACTTTACCTTTTATAAGGCTGAGAATGTTGTTGAATTTTTCATCTGAATCACAATGTAAAGTTACTGAGGTTACAGTAGGATTATTTGCATTTTCAATAAAAAGTACTACCTTTGATCGTTTATGCAGTTCAGGGGTATCTAAACTATGCCCAAAGAAAGACTGAATTCATAATGAACAAATAGTTTATTAAGAATAATTCAGGGTTAGTACCTACTCGATAAGTATCTTAAGCTCAACTCCTAATATAAAGTAGCAATAAGCCTTCATCAGCCTTAAAGATACACTATGTAACTTTTCCTGAGAAGGGCTGGCTATCTGCTTGTCACCGTGGAGATGTTCCATAGTATGTCTATCTCCACGGAGACAAGATGAAATCATCAGGCCAAGTCACAGATCAGATCTGTGGAGAGGCGACAAGTTGGAAACTCTACCAGAAAGGTTAGATCTCTTCTTTAAGGTGTTTTTTGCATAATGGATTTTGACTTGGGTGACTGAAGAGCCCTTTCTGAAGTGGACTTCTCCTTATGCAAAATAAAGTATCTTCTGAAGTGGACGACCTTGTGAAATCCACTTGAAATAGTTTGGAGCAGAGAGGACCAAAGCATAAAGTTTAAGATGCGTTTAAGAGAGTTCATTCATTATTCAACCCTGACAGCCATGCCAGGATTAATAGTTCTCAGCCCTCTTGTATCTCAAAATGTGTCATATTCAATTTGGCACAGAAGGGTTCAATTAAAGTTTTAAGTAGACTGTGCTAAAAAAAATGAAAAAGCTATGGAACATCTTGTCAAAGTGTGGTCTTTGCATAAGTGCAGTAGTTCACAGTGTATTTATTTATTAGGGGAAGTGTCATTTTTCTGGTGGCTGGTTGGCCACCTGCTTGTCTCTACGTTGAAGTTATAGCTTTACCTGGAATGTTTCACATTATGGCATTAAACTCTCTAAATCTCAATGGAAACAAGCAATTAACACCACCATGCCAAGTTCTAAGTCAGATACATGTGGAGATGTGACCCTGCTCACAAGGTATTTTTGAAACAATAAAAATCTGTAATTTATGATTGATAAATTAAATATATACAAGTTTAATGCTATATGCTGGGACATTCCAGGCAAATCAGTAACATCTCCATGGAGACAAGTAGGTGGGGGACCTTCTCTCTAAAACCTTCAACTCAGGCTAGAAATCTAGGGCTAATAATGGACTCAGACTTGAACTTTAACAGCCACATCAAATCAATAACATCTGCAGCTTTTTAACATCTAAAAAAATTGCAAAAATTAATGGCATCAACACCAGACTTGGGGAGCCTTATCCATGCATTTGTCTCCAGTAAGTTAGACTACTGTAACGTCCTGCTCACTGGCCTCTCCAAATGAGCCTTAACACAGCTGCAGTACATCCAGAACACTGCTGCTCGGGTCCTGACTAGAACCAGGAAGTACAAGCACATAAGTCCTGTGCTCAGGTCTCTGCACTGGCTCCTGTGGCTCAGAGAATAGACTTTAAAGCAGCTCTGCTTGTGAACAAGTTTCTCCATGGCTTAGCACCAAAGTACATTCCAATGTGTTAGTTCCATATGAACCATGTCACACTCTGAGGACTTCAGGGACCGGCCTCCTGCTGCTGCCCAGAGTCAGGACTAAACATGGAGAATTCATTTTTATGCAGCTATAACCTGGAACAGTCTTCCTAAAGATGTGAGACAGGCCTCTACTTTGACAATGTTTAAATCCAGGCTCAAAACAGTTCTGTTTAGCTGTGCATATGACTGAAAGGTTTTTATCCTGCACTCTTCTCATTCTATTCATTTTATTATTGATTATTTGTGATTTTTTATTTTTTGATTTGTTGTATTGTGACTTTCTTATTCTGTAAAGTACTTAGAATTACTTTGTGTACAAATTATGCTATACAAATAAACTTGCATTGCCTCCACCAGAAAAGTGACTACAATGTAGAATTTATTATTATTTTTAATTTAATCCTATATTAGGACACCTTTTTTATTTTCCCTTGTATAACTGTGGGTTAGCTGTGTGGCAAAGGCAAGCAGTAATAATCCGTTTGGTGAAGTTTAGGTGAAGGTGTATGGACATTTCTGAAAATATTTTTAATAATAGATACATTTACATTTTCTCAAGTTTATAATAGGTAGGTGCTCACTCTTTAGTCGTGATAACTATTTGTGTTAACATTTTTCTATTGTCTCTATTTTGTAACAATGACAAATAACAGACTTCAACCTAAATCGTGTCATCATTTGCACTGTTGAAATCTGCTAGTGTTTTTTGGGTCAGGGCTGGTAAACTGCAAGACACCATGATGATATTTCAATAGGAGGGCAATTAGCTTAGCATGGACGTGGTTTGGAGAGATGAGTGATGGCACCGCACCTGTATACTTCCTTAGCGTCTGTAATAGACTTCTACATTGCAGCACGGATCTGGCAGTGACTAATGTTAGCTATTACAATTCAGAATGCATTCATCCCATGTGGAGCAGATAGGGAAATCAATGTGAGAATGTACTCAACGTTTACACAGAATATGGGCAGTATACTTCTGAAGTGCAGTTATAGGTGACTTTGATAAATGAAAATAGGAAGAGATATAGGAATGCTTAAGTATACATTAGTACCACAAAGCAATATCGTCCTCGCCAATAGTACGTCCTGACAAAAACGTACGCGTAGTCAAACCAAATTTGCTAACCAGCTGCATCATGGCAGTGGGAACAAAAAAATATACTGTGACCACGCCCCCTTACAGACCAGAAGTCCAGTAGTGATAAAAAAATGTGAGAAAACTGGCCAGGTTAGGGGTTAGTGAATATGTGTGATTGACAAGTGTATTAGCCAATCAGGGACATACATGCTCCGTCGTAAACAAATATGGCTGCTTACGAGGGAAAAAAGGAAAAAGGAAAAAACATCGCAAGAAACAAAAATACAAAACAAAAAAGCTATTTTATCTTGTGAGATCTGCTGGTGAAACCCTCATCCACACCTTCATTTCATCCAGACTCAGCTACTGCAATAGCCTCCTTGACTGACTCCTATCCACTACTCTCCAAAAACTAACACTCACACCCTGACCAGAGACCACATTACCCCTGTTCTACAACAACAACTCCCCATCCCACAGTGCATCAACTTCAAAATCCTCCTGACACCTCCAAAGCCCTCCGTAACCATACCTCACTGACATGTTCCAGCCCCACTGCCCCTCCTATCGCCTCCGATCAGCCGACAAACCTCTTCAGTCCCACAGTCAAATCAAATCCCAGGGTTACCCCAAATTAAAACTCACAAAAAATCTGATTGGATAGTGTACTTTGCTATATTATCTTTTTTTCTTGTAAAGGTTCTTTGAGTTTCTTTTGAAAAATGGTATATAAAACTATTATTATGATGATTATTATTATTATATTTTATTATTATTATTATTATTATTAGTAGTAGTAGTAGTAGTAGTAGTAGTAGTATTATTAGTAGTATTATTATATTTTAGATTATTATTATTATTATTATTATTATTATTATTATTATTATTATTATATTTTAGATTATTATTATTATATTTTAGATTATTATTATTATTATTATTATATTTTAGATTATTATTATTATTATTATTATTATTATTATTATTATTATTATTATTATCTTAATAAGCACAAAAGCTTGTCCCATCCCTACAATATGACTGGTACTCATTGGCTGATTTTGTGATTTAGTTTGACAAATATCTTGCGTGAATCCACTTTTATCACTATTAAGCCTATTTGACTTTTTTGTTCTCCGAAAATTTCATCTCCATGTTATTTTCCTTCTGACACAGCTGTTTATATATGGAGCAGTGATGAAAACGCTGGTACTGCAGTGTTTTGTTCACTCACCCTGCGCAGACAGCTCCAGTGGAGACTTGAATTCCACTGCGGAGGGTCTCATCAGTCTCTTCAGTGTCTGGATTAGCTGCAGGACACAAACACACACACACATACACAAAAACCATTAGTGATAGTCATGTTTACAATACGTTCAAAGCGCTACCTGGATGTAGAGTCGAAGTAAACAAAGCAAGGTGAAGACAGGAGCAGTGTGAAAAAAGATAAAGTGGATTTTTGAGTGCATCTGGAGGACTCAGCGAAAAGCAACGCTACAGCGGCGAAAGGTCAGGGTGTGTCAGAGGAGAGGCAGTATGCTAATGATTCTGCTAGTAGTAGACAGAGAAAGAAATACAAGGAAAATGTAGAAGATAAGGTAGTCATTTATGTGCTATGATGATTGCAAAGGGGACATATTACGCAAAATTAAAGCCTCATAACAGTGTTTCCTCACCATTAGCTTACTCAAAATTGTATTTCAACGATTCAGGCATGCTTCAGTAATCATGTATTGTCCTGCATTTGAGGTTTGAGTGCTCAGATGATTGCTTTTTTTCTGTTTTCACGTACCCTCTATCTCCACCCAATGCTCTGTACAAGCAATTATTCAAAAGACATGTAAACGGAAAAAAAAAAAAAAAAAAAAAGTTGCTATGGTGAAATGCCACTATGGTGTCTATCACTTCTGCAGTTGTGAACATAAAGTCAATTTTCCCATGTATTTGAGCAAACTTTTCCTTGCCCCAGTACAGATATATCGTATAAGCAGCTCTTGAGGTCAAAATATCTCAGCTGAAGTGTCCAATAAAGAGGTGCACAGTTAGCATGCCGGTTGTTGTTAGCATTACACCAAAACACCACTCTACTAGTTCTGTTTTTCCACGTTCTTATTAGTTGGCTAACACAAAATAGATATAATTGCTAACATCCCATATACTTTAACAATGCACTGCCCCCACTCAACCAATATAGGCTATTTTATGTATCATTTTCATTTTTACCACCACCATTATGCCATCAGCCAGGCCTCGCTTCTCAAATTGCAAGCAATCCAATGGACATTTTCCTTCACTCCAACAAAAATTCAAAAAATATAATAGTTTCCCCCCGACCACCATAATATCCACTGTAATGTAGTTTATATCCAAACCAGCAGGGTGCCAGTAGAAGTCATGCGCTACTCTGTTTGATACCATAGCTCCATATGCTCCTATGTTGACATATGGCGGGGGCTAATTGCGTGAACAGTACATGTTGGTCTATAAACAGGATAACTTCAGACAGTGTAGATGGAGGAGGAAACGAACTGGGGAGAGTACGTAATTATATAGATGGGACTGAATCGCCTTGAGTTAACAGCTCAGAAAGCAGGAAATGGGGTGTGTTCAGTGTTATCAGTAATGCATTGTTTTGGTAAGGACAGGGTCTGGGTAATGTTAAAAGTTACCAACAGAGTACAGAAAAAAGTGAAAGGGTACAATATTTTGCAACATTGACTTTTTGAGTTTTTAGCCATGCTATGACGTTGTTTCCTGATCAGAAACATACCTGGTTCTTTAACCCTTTAAGGACCGAGCACACCATAGACCAGTATTCCTCGCCTAGACTTTTAATCTTTTTTTAGCCATAAAAATCATGTTAAAGGAAGTATCAGAATGTACTGCATTTTTTCACACAACTACCTCTATTTTACATATCCATCTTTATACTTTCTTTGACGCATTAAATAACTGACAGGGAAAATCCCTGCGACACCTGCGCTTTCATTCATCATCTTCGAGGGACAACAGAGGCAGATTACCGTAATGAGAGTAAAATATTTAAAGAGCCCCATGCCTCTGCTTTGAGATGCCGTTTGAATTTACATGAGAGCGCAATTGGTTGTGGAGTTACAGTAATGGAAAGTCCGCAACCACGTTCTATCAGGGTCGATAATATCCTCCTCTATAGGGTTAAAGTTGTAAAACATGAAATGCCAAAGCAAATGCACTTAAAAGCAAGTTTAAAGACCAATAACAATACAATGGTCCTGGAAGAACAATACAGAAAATTATAAGACTGTCATCACAATTCTTTATGAACAATTTAGTTTCATTGAATTGAAAACACTGAAAGAAAGTACTGAAAGCAACTGAAAGAAATCCTAGTAAGGATTTCAACAATATGTCTGTCTTTGCAATATGATGTAATATATTTGGGAAGCCACAACATATTAGCGATTAGCAGAAGACAACATGTTTGGCAATTAGCTACAGTGGACTAAATTAGCATAAAAGGGCTTTTTAGCAAGATTAGCAATATTTTACCTTTTTCAATGCCGCAATTAGCAGTAGACAAGCTAACCTACAAGCTCATCAATATTTGTGTTGATAAACTAGGACAAATAGTGACAATATGGTGAAGGAGTAGCCATCTTGTGTGGTAGTAATCAATGTTTTTAATCTTTAATGCTTTCACATCTATTGCTTCTGGATGGGGCATGGATTAAATGTCTTGTGTGCTGATTTAACAGTATTGTAGAAGGTGAGGTTTGCTGACCTTCTGGTTGTTGGGCATATGCTTAACCTGCTGTGCCACTGTTATCCCAAGCACAGGAGTCAATGTATGCTATTTTACAGTAAGCAATTCTCACTAAGCACGTCCTACAATTCATACACTGATATTCACAATTAGTTTAATCGACAAAATATTAAGTAATTTTGACTTCCGAATATACATTGACTTATACATTAAAAAACTCAATTTAAATTAGCTTAACTTGTTTTGATTAAATTCTCAGCGCATGGATCTATTAAGAATATAAATGACTTCCCCGCATCTGGCTTTATCCTTTGCTGTCTTAATTGTCTTTCCAAACTAATCGCTCAGTCCGTGTTTTGTGTCTAGTGACAATAAGTGAAATTAAAAGGTTAGAGTCGTTAATCAATATGGGAGCCAATCAGAGACGAACAATTCCAGACTTGACAATACAGAACAAGAATAGTTCCACAGAGAGATTGGTGACATTTAAAAAGGAGGTGATTCATAATACAGTTCACAGTTGCTGTTGTTCACCTGCAGAGGTCTAGAAAAACATGGGTTATTTGTGGAGTTAGGAAATAAATAGACGTCTTTAATGCTACAGAGGTCGGGATTGTGTGAATTCTAAGTTAGACTAATGTAAAACCGATATAGTTTTAAGGTGAAACTAACTCTAACTTGTGTTTTGTTTCATATTTAACACAAATCCTGCATATTTAGGCGGTGTTCTTCTCTCAAACTGAAAACACATCAACTTGTGGTGTCATGTGGTAATACAAGAAGTGCTCCACTGTGTTTTTAAACTCCATACATCTTCACTAGAATCATTTGGATACTTTCATACGTGGAATTGCCGATCTCTAGTCAAGGTAGATGTTAACTTAAAAACTACTGCATCACATCGCAAAGTGGAACAGAGCATTTTGAGTTTTGGAGATGCAGACAGACCAATAATAAAGGATTACTCAAAACACAACTCCAAGTATGTTTTTGAGGAGGTAAGAACGTTCTAACATGGTTTAAAACGTCAATTTTGCATAATTTAAACTAACGGCACTGTATAAGAGCTCTGATGTTGGGCACACCACAAGTATTGCTTCTATCAAGTCATAATGTTAAACTCAAACATAAAAAAAAATAAAAAACATTGGGATAACCATTCAGGCCATTCTGTGTAACATTGCAGACAAAAAAATAAGATCTCCATGAAGACAAGTACTTTGTTGTTGTTTTGTTTTTGTTTTTTTTAGGGCAATACAAAAGATCTATAATGAAATAAATGCTTTTCTTTAGTTAATTGTTGAAGATGTTTGAAATGCTATATAGTGGGTGTGACACTGTAATCGTGTGGTTGTTGGTGGTTGATGTGATGGATGTGATGCCTCGTGGCTACTTTCCCAACTAAAGTGTGTGGCTGAGAATTAAATGCATAGAGTAAATCCTTTGAGAAACGTTGTGTCAATAAATACTTGCATCGATGCTCGGGGATAAAGCACTGGCGACGTGTAGGATAATTAGCACTTGCATTGGCGGAGTGAGGCATAACCCAGTGGACACTCGGCATCTCCAGGTGTTAGACAATCTGTAACTTGTAATGAGCACATCACAGAGTGCAAATAGGCCCGGGAGCTCCACGTGAGTCAGCACATGAGGTATTGTATAAGCGCCGGTCTGAGTCATGTCTTATCAAACTTTCTTGGTTCACTTTTCCAAGTCCAGTGTGAAGCATCCAGTGTGACGAGATTGCTTCCTATAATTTGCTCAATTGTACCTGAATGTACCCCAATCTGCAAATCTGTCACTGTCCCAACTAACATAAATATCCTATAGGGTGGGTTTACATAACATCCCATAACAATTTAAAACTCGGCTGAAGGACAGGTCAGAATTCAATGGTAAAATTTGCTATTTATCTGTCAGATTGCAAATGTTTCTTCTCGTTTATGATTAATATATCTGTAATTACTGGCCCTTGGAAACAAAAACTAGCATCAAGTTTGTTCAATGTCAAAACAAGCCTCAGAAACTGGTCCCATTAAACAACCCCAAAGACATGATAGTTGTCAGTGGAAAGGGCAGGCCATGAGATTAATATGACACATTTATGGAGCCAGTCCCAAACAAATAATAAGGTTCAACATTTGTGGATCGTAATTCTGGATATTTCTTCCAACAACAGTGAAGTTATATAGGCCCCGACCCTACATCTGAAGTTATGATATCATTAAATTCTAGAGCCGTATGTAATGGATTTTGTGACTACGGCAAAACTCTATTCATAAGTGTTTTTTTCTAAATAAATAAATAAACATTATGAAACTTTATTTAGGAATTCAATTTAACTCAAATGAATGAAGAACAAAGGTTTAAACAGATAGCATTATAACTGTTTTTGGCTAGTAAAATAACGACAATAATGACGATCGTGGTTGACGTAGATTTGGCAAATAGAATAGAATAGAATAGAATGCATTTATTGTCACTATACACATGTACAACACCATACACATGCACAGCGAGATTAAAAACAACTCACCCTCCAATACAGACAGACATGGGACACTACAACACAATATAACTAAGATAGCTAGTGCCAGACATTAAGATATTTAAAACATTTAAAACACCCCAGACTACAACTCTCAACAAAATTACAAGTAAATACTGCACAGTCACATACTGCACTGAACAAATATTGCACTATATTAGCTGTTGCACTGATAAATATTGCACTGTATTAAATATTGCACTCAATCAAACTTATTGCACTCAATAAAAATATTGCACTATATGGCAAATGACTCAAATTGGGGAGTGACACACCCACTACCCTCTCTTTCCGTCTCTCACACCTGACATCTGTGCATCTGGAGTCCGTCCCTGATGCCCACACGCCTATGCGCCTCTGCCTCTCAGGCGTGTTCAGTCTGCCTCCTGCCTCAGCGCTGCCCCCTGGGGTCTGGTGGGGGGCCAGCTGGTGTGCCATCACACAGATCAACACTGGCTCATGGCATTTGCAGCTTGCTAGAAATAACTTGAAAATGACATGGATGTTTTTGAGCACACAAACCCAGTTTTAATCTGGTTATCATTTCTTTGCCAGTTTAACAAAAACATTTTTGTTTGTGTTTCTCCAAAGTTCACAACTCGTCTCTAAACTGTGCTGTACCTGTTGATTAAAGATACAATATATTCTCTTAATGCATTGTGTTTTATATTGACCAGTATAATGACTGCACTCTATTTCGACCCTATGTCGACCCATGATTTATCTGGACACAACAACACACTAACAACCACTGCAAATTAATTAACACAGAAAGCAGAAGCATTGACATTGCTGAAGTAATACCCCATGAAGGTCAAGAAGGCATATTACGGTACTTAACCCGAACATTACCCATGGGACCAACACACAGAGCTGAGTGAGGTTACAAAATACAAGATGGATTTAAGGACACTAAATCTGACCCAATTAGCACTTGTGGTGGGGTTGGAAATGCTAGTGAGTTTGTTAGCACCGTAAGGCTAGATTTAAGACCTCCAAGTGCAGCTGGCATAGGATGGTAACTAGAAATAGCATGGGGCAATTATTCTGGGGTTTAGGTCACACTCCCAACTCACAAATGGATTGCGATAGAATGAATGCAGTTTAAATGATCACAATTAAACAAAGCATCCTATTATTTATGAAATGCGTGGTTGATTTGTATTTCTTGCATTCAGACATCCTGATAGATGTTTGTGAATCCTTATTGAATAAACTAGATACCATCAAAATTAAATTATTTCAAGCTTCAGAGTTAGAATTACATATAAACAAATTCTTCTTTACAAACAACCAAAATCGTGTTAAACAGAAGAATGGACAGTTTTGCCTGTAGTGTTTTGCTTTAAATTAACTTTTATAAACCAGGTGTTGTCCAGACAGTTCTTACTTGAGTAGTAAATTCCCAGTCTATTTATTCTGACTACAGTGGACCATTACTTTGTTCTTCTACCTTAAGCAATATTATTTTGAAGTAAGGATACTCTTACTTGAGTACTGTACTTGGCTGTTTACTCTAACCCAATACTCTACTTTATCACTGAACGTTTGTTACACTCGATTTGTACTGTTCTCTGGTTAAGCCTAGACTCTAACCCCAGATGACAGTTTTGCTGGTAGATACTGACTCCAGGTGAAGTATAGGTCTAATAATAACCTCTTTCCCGCTGACTTTGCAGGAGGGGGTCAGGTAACAGCGGGGTGAGAGGGCTAAATGCACTTTACTATACTCCCTCCTATAGTATGGATGTACCAGAGAAGCAATTAAGGCTTTATTTTATATTTTTACACAGAACTTGACTTAATCTTTATTGATCCACAAGCGTCCACAATTACTTGGAAACAGTAGCTCACGCATACAATTTAATAACAAAGAGCAAAAATAAAAATAAATGGTAATTTAAAATGATTGAAGTTGCAAAAATAGCAATAGACTAAACTATAAAATAAGCTGCAAAGCTCCAATGTTGTTTCTCTGAGCACTCAAAAATGCTCAGTTTGAATTTGCTTAAATTGTTGCGTCACAGGTAAAACAGGGTCTTAAACTGGGACCAAACAATTAATACATTAAACGGCAGAACTAGCCCATATTTCGTCATGGACTAAACAAGCACAGAACTAGGTCCAACCAGGACTAAAAATGTATTAAATAAGAATTAGACCAGGTCTAAACCTGTACCGAATTAGAAAAATAAACAAGGGCTAAACTGGAACACAGGGTCTAAACCAGGACTTATATAAGGACTGCATTAGAACTACATAGAGCTGGGGAAAAACAATTCAAACAATTAACAATTAAAGACTTAAACAGTGTAATTTAAACCACCAACCATTGTTATTGTGAGTTTTCAAACACGCAATAATCCAGCATATTCAGCTAAGACACAAATTTTAGGAGGGAGAGAGATTAGCATTTTAAAAGTTTGTACCATTCCTCCAGATTGTTCATTACTTTGTGTGGATGTTTACAATTGATTTAAAGTTTGTTCCATTCTTCAACAATTCAATAAATAATTACACTGCAATAACAAACCACACCAAAAATGTAAAAGTTACCTTTTTTTTTTTTTTTGGTAACCAGGACATGACAAAGTTCAGTATAGAATAAAGTGTCTGAATCAGAACTAAAGTAGGACCAAGGGTAAAGCAAGGTTACTGGAAATCAAAACTACATTTTAAACAGATTTTCAATCAGGTTGATGATGCTAATATTTTCAATGGTTTCAAGTCATCTCAACTTCATCTGGAAGTCATTCTCAATTCTTGAGTTTGTTGCTACACTTGACTACAGCAGGCTCCCGTCCAAGCACTAACCAGGTCCAGCCTTGCTTAAATTCTGAGATCTGACGAGTTGAGACTTTGACAAGGAGGTTTTTTTTTGTGTTAATAATGACATGTCTAGCATTTTGGATTATTATTGTGGAATTTTTGCAAAATTTTACTATAGTAATAGCACCACTAATACAGCTACAGTGCAGTATTGTTTTCTTTCTAATAATTTCACTTCACACCATTTTCACTACACATCTATATCTCAACTACAGCACCCCGCTCCTTCGGTCTTAGTCCTTACATATCCCTGTATTAAAGTGATTTTTCTGCTTGCTGCTGTGCACTGTGGATGTGTCGGCGTAACCAAGCGTGAGTGCTGAGGTCGAGTGCCGCGTGATACGATGAATATTTCAGTGAGTGGGCATATGTGTGTGTGTACACACAACTACAGTACTGTGGAGGAGGGTGGGTTAAGATACTGCAAAAGGAGGAGTATATAGTAGTACAAGAGTGACTTGAGTTCCATCGTTTAAATGTATTTACTTAGTAGTGGCCGACTATACATGTTATATATATTTTAAATGAAAGAATCAAATATCTAATACAACAATTTAAAGTTAGCTGAGTAGTAGAAAAAAAAAATATATATATATATACATACATACTTTGGAACATTCCCCATGGAGATAGTTTCATACCCTTCTGTAGAATGTTATAGCCAAATGAAGAACATTTCCATGGAAACAAGCAGGAAGGGACCCTACTCTAGGCCACATAATAGTCAGGTTTGTGGAGATGCAAGCCTGCTCAGGGTTAGGACCATAAACTGTATAAAGAAGTGGACTAAGCCAAATGAAGCTCAATGATGTTAGCAGTTCAAGGGGCCAATTTGGAGCCGAGTTCTGACCACGAGTATCATAGCAACCAAAGACCCAATCTGAAGCAAGGCTGTTCAAGGTAACGCCCCTTCCCACCTGCACCAGTTTAGACATTGGAGCCAGAGTCATGGGAACCGGAAGCGCACCCATGCTCACTTCCTACTTGGAATGCGGTGGCTAGTAGGATAAATATGTCCATTTAAATATACTATGGTCTAGTACAGGGGTCGGCAACCCCTGGCTCCGGAGCCGCATGCGGCTCTTTTATCCTTATACTGCGGCTCTGCATGGCTTGGGAAAATACATTTTAAGTATTTAATTGAAGTGTATTTTATTTTTGTTAGTTCTTTTTTATTGTAGTTTCAATTGGAAGATTATTGTGATCTTGAAATATTAAAATAAAACTATATTTTCTTATTTTTCATTGCTCAAAATAAGCGTCACTCACGGAACAATGTTAAAAACAACACTGCTCACGCCTCACAGACACAGACACAGACACAGCTTACAGTCCTGCGTAAAGACACAGCCCTGATTACCAGACGCTGTGCGCATAGGGGTCAGGAGCAGGAGGATCTTCTCCGACGTAACTTTTGCCCGTCCCTCATGATGCACTAATAAGCTCGTCCGTAGATATATCATGAAAATCCTGAGAGGAAATCACCACAGAGTCCTACTTAAATATGGGTTTGTCGCTACAGGTGACTCTCACGCGCAGAGTCCGCTCTGCGTAATATACGGGAAAAGCAAATGAGGCAATGAAACCTTCAAATCTACGTTGGCAAATGGAGACTAAGCACTCCGTGAAAATAAAACCTATATTATTCCGTTACATTATTATTATAATTATATACTATGTTATCTTCATTTTAGATGTCAAAAAGTATTTGCGGCTCCCAGTGTTTTATTTTCCGTGGAAACTGGGTCCAAATGGCTCTTTGCGTGTTAAAGGTTGCCGACCCCGGTCTACTATATACTATGGTCTATGGTAAAGACGCATGTTTTTCCATGCTTTTCAATTAAATAAATATAAATACATTTAATTTTAGTATATTCTAGGCTACAAAATTACTTAATGTGTCTTCATTATATTGAAAAACTTTAATGAAACCAAACTCCCAAATCTTATGGGGTTTTTTTAATATTTAAAATGTCTTTCTTTTTTGCATTGTCTACATAATAGTGTCGTTTTCAGATGCCTTGTATTGCACAGTTAGAATTCATGTTTAATTCTATAAACAGCATGCTTGGTTAACTCCCTTATTTTGAGTGGTTAGATGTAGTTCAAGTACTTGGGGAAAAGTGCTGTGTATTGGCTCTTCTCCACTGGTGCCTTTTGTTGTGTCTAAGTCAGCAGCTGGTGTATCAATATTTCATCTGTCGTCTGTATAACTCTCCTAGATTTTTTATTTTTTTTTACTCACTTCACACCAGCCTAGTTTGGAGAAACATTTGAATTTTTTGTTTCATTCCTTGCATTTAATAGTGATCTAGGGCCTCATTTATAATTCCTCCCTGCGCATAAAACGAGGTCAGAAATTAGAGTATGCAGCTCGTCATGTCAAAGTTGGTATTTATAAAAAAACAACATGAACGTGAACTGTGCGCATTTAGTCACGAGCATGTGAAAAACATACACAATTTGAGTATTGTAATTTTACAAAATGTAGCAATTGCACAGGCTGATGCTAGATGATCCCCGCAGCATCACTGTGTCCTTTTATGAAATTATCGCTGGACACACATCTGACCCTCTCCTACAGCTGATCCACGGAGGAAGCTCTCTCAAACTCGTGGACCTTTGTGTGCATGTGGCTACAGTGTGGCCGAAACTAAACACATCCACGTTTTCCTCTTGCCCCCTCCACATACGCATTCACTCAAGGACATGTCCTTCAGAGGAATTAAAAATTGAACATCAGCCGTTTCAATAAAGCATTTATTTCTAAACGGACAGGATAAGTCAGTGTGTTAAAAAATTGAGTTCACTTTTTCTCTAAAGATCCATGCGCCTGTGTCCACTGCTGCAGCATTTCCCTCTGAACCCCTCCCTCTTTGCCCCGTTTGTCAATCAAACCTGCTCATTATCAGCTCATGTTTAGGCAAATTTCATTCAGAACTCACTCACCTAATTATTCACCATGATAAGCCCTTTTCACAACTTTCAGTGAACAGAGCAGAGTTTGCCATCACAGTAATACTAACAGCAACTAACATACTAACAGTGCACTTCCTGATTATCAGACAATAAAACACTTTAGAATGAGATGCAGACAGTACACACCTGACTTATACGTTATACAATATGTCTGTATTGAGGCAAAACTCATTTTGCTCAAATACAAGGGAATCGTCAAATATAGGTTATTGGCCACATCAACAAGACAATTATCTGCAAAAACAAAATATCCACATAGCATGATTCCTAGTATAGAACTGAATTAGGGTCCTCTTCTACTCTTTGTTTAGTCATGGTTTTGTCCAGATTCAGTTCTGAGCACTCCCAACTCTAATATTGTGACAACAATAGTGTGACAACACAAAACACTATTCCAGGTACGTCAATAAGGCTACACTGTACCGTGTTTAAAATCTATAAAGGTCAGTTTTGCATACTGTAGTACCTATAATACATTCTTTAGCACTGACAGTTGCCAAATTTGCATAAAAATTATGTAAAAAGCATAATATGTAACACAGCTACGGTGCTAGGAGGTCACTGGATGAGGACACAGCACAAATGCAGCACACTGCTCTTTCCGTCTCTATTCATGTCTCTATTTTGTCAAGTGTGAGCGATGTCCTCCTTGGCCCCTCCCCATTCCCGCCCCCCAGCTCCTGTTTGGTTATGGATGGCTTTAAGGAGCGGATGGGGTCAGATGCAAATAAAGACACACATTTGAATTAGAGAGGGAGCGAGCGCAATGTCAAGACTGCAATAATTTATGGAGTGATTAAAATATTGTTAAAGAATGACAGGTTTTTATAATTATGACTTTATTTGTGTGGTAAAAAAATCTTAGCGGTTTTTCAGCTGTCAAGTGGCACTTTGTGAAGATTTTGTTGAATAAAATAGTAACGGTAATAGAAAATTACAGGAAGTAGTAATGGATTCTAAAACGTAATCCCTCGACCTACGTGCAAAGAACACATATTTCTGACCATTTAAACATTAATTTATCCACATAAAGTCGTCATTTAGTCGTCAAATCATAACTATTGTGTAAATTAGATTAGTTTTAGCCCATGTGTACAGTATGGTTGCAGTATGGTAACAGTTATAGGATTATATCTCCTGCCCATGTCCAACCAAGAAGTAAAATGAAACAGCTTTTATATTATTGTTATTATTATGTTTTAATGAAATTTGTGGTCTAGCCTGTCATATGCACGTTAACCTCAATGTTTTCTTATGTACTTGAATTTCAAACTTCCATTAATATACCCACAACAGCTCTCACAATCGCTTTGGCACATTGCTAGTGTTCACATGCGTATCCTCGTAGCACAGTACACCAGCTCTCCAAACAAAACATATCAAACTCTTCATTCAGGATTCACAATTGACAAAATAGTTTCAATTGTTTAGCTGTTAAGTTCCAATGTCAGCAAAAATTTTTACATTACATATTAAATATTCAATGCAGAATTGCCTGTAGCAGCAGTTTGCTATTCATTGTGGGTAAAGTGTTTTGCCCAAAGATAGAAGAAGAAACACAGAAAAAAAAGAAAAAAAATGACTACAAAGCATCTTTCACATCAATAACATCAAAATCAAATTATGCAAAGTCAAACTATGCACATTCATACCTTTTCTCCATTGGCACTGCCCAGCACGTAACATCCCATAATATGTATGAGGTTTGGTTCTGGGTTGAGTTTGCTCATCAGTCTGCTCAGCCTCCGCCAAAACCTGTCACACAAAAAAGTTTAATAATAATAAGAATAATGCTGCTTGGGATAAATACATGTCCCCATTATGCTCCAAAACATGCCACAGGGAACTCAACTTGAGAAGATTAGGCTCCAGTTGCTAATAATCACATTTTATATGAAATAATTTGCATTGTCTTACTGGATCATATCTTCCTCCTTCTCCACTTTAGCAAATGTGGCCACTTTATTCTTCAACAGGTAGAGGTGTCCTGGTCCCCCCTGGAGTCCAACAATAAAATATAAATATCAATTCTCATGTCAACTGTTTAAAACATTAACAAACAAATTAACACATTTTGAAAAACAAAAATTTGGGTGGCAACAATACTGTAAATTATTGATCATCCAATATGATACCAATGTCCAATGTCTGTTGTGGAATAACCAATATTTGCAATATTTCCATATTAAAATATATGGCAAGACCTGATATCATAAAGGCTTTCTTTTCCAATACTAAGTAAATCCCCCTTAAACCACCCGCCAACATATTGACCACTGATAAATGCAATATTAAAAATGGGGAAAACATTTTACAGAGGTCCAAAGTTATTCCTCACTTACCTTATGCATTCCAAGCATCCTAATTATCCACTGCAATTACTTTACAAGCAACTTTCAGAGACCAATCATGCTATGCTAACAACAACTTGCATGTTAATCCGCGCTTCCTGATTCCCGTGCAATAAAATGCTTTATAATTAGATGCGGACAGCACACAGCAGTCTCATATCTACCTCAAGAGCTGTTTATACAATATATCTGTATTGGGGCAACAAATATTGCTCAACTATACAGAAAACAATGTGTACAGCCACTTACTATTTACTTACATACTACATCTAAGTATAAATGTAATAGCAGGAGGGCTAATAAAAGAGAGGCAGTACTGTAGCTCACTTCTAGACTTTGCTTTTTGGATGGCTCCCACTTGGCAGTTCCACACCTACTCTATTCAGCGAGCCCTTCTAATACCCCCACATTATAAGATTAATATGTGTTTTTGCAGCTTTAGGGCCATCTGCTCCTTAATTTACTGCAACGGTTGGTTACTGCTCTTTTCCATTCAGAGCATTGAAAAGTTCAGATTGTTTTTTCATTATTTTGGATTGAGGCGAGCTCAGTGCAGGTGGGCAGGTGTAGTGCGGAGGTTTGACATTTTAGAGATAATGAGGATTCTGAGTGAAAATCTACAACTGCTCTTAAACTGTGTATCTTCGGTTAATCAAAAGTGTATTTAAAACCCACATCTGACTGCTATAAAAGTTATGACTACAAATAAATGAGCTACTAAAGCCTTCTCAAACCATTCATAGTTGTATTAGAAGTAACTGAATTTTATGTAGACCCTAAAACCCACCTGTCGCACAAGCCCAACTCTTGCATCCTTTATGTTCTGTCTTGCTTCCTCTGTACACTGATCTGTTAAACCACACGCTCACACTAGACAGAAGTAAGGCCTTTCCTGGTAGATAAAAAGCTTCTGTTCCATCACCCATAATAACACTGTATTAGTCTTATATAGCACTTTTCGAGGCATCCAAAGCACTTTATAATGTTGGACATAATTCATCCACTCGCCCCGCATAGCTGTGCCAATGCTGGTGCAGGTTAAAGTATAAGATGCTCTGCTGCTCAACTAACTGAGCCACTATTGCCACAACCTAATTTCAATATGTCGTGCTCTGGTTTGACTTTTAACTCCCAGATGTATCAGATTGTGTTGATTTGTTGGATAGTACAATATTATCCAATCCCCCTGCAGTGCGCCGTACAGCTGACCTGATACTGTCTTCAGTGAGCTTCATTGGCGTCACTCACCTGGCAGAAAATGAGCATATTCCAGATGCGGCAGCCCTTCCTGTAGGCTGTGAGCTTCTTCTCTATCTCCTCTGCAAAAACACATCCAAATGTCACTTTAGCCACATTAGCCACTACCACAACGTACCACCACACACTTTTACAAGATCTCCACGGTCTCCATGAACTTAATGTCATACTGTGGATTGTGGTATTGTATCAGAAAAGTTTCATAGGATTTCAGTATTGAACTATTTATTTTACATTTTGTTCACTTTAAATTGCAATATTAAGCATCCTGTTCAAAATTGCAAAACTTAAAAGTCCATGTAATTTTTGAATTGTAAAAGTATGACCTGTAGTTTAGTTATTAATTTTTGAATAATTAAAAGTATTTACAGAGAAGCGGGCAAACATTGAGAGCGGGTGAAAACAGAACTCGGCTTGGCTTTGATTTCAGAACAATATTAATCAAATCGTGATCAAAACACAACTCTGAGTAAGCTAATGGTGAGGTAACACTGTTAGCTCAACAAAGTCAGTTTAACATAGTATATCCCCTTTAAAAATACATGAAGGAAAAAAAAGTTACTATTAGAATGAGTCATTTTCACACTAGAACGAGCTGTAACATTGCAATTTACCACTGTAAATTCGTGTCACACTCACCAAGGATGTCGTCAAAGGTGGCGTGTTCATGGTCCTAAAAATAGAGCATTTAAACAGTTATTCCCTCATTAGGACAATGTCAGTGGATTTAAAGGGGAAGCCTGCGGGTTTGACACACATCTTAGTTCATTTAAAGTCATCATTAGGCTCATGCGGCAGTGAAGAATAGACTTTACATGGTAAATAATCATTTCTGATAAAAGAAAACCCAACATACTTAATATAGGACAATGATAATAATAGTATATAATATCAGTACACTTAGGTCATACTTTGTTTCATTCGTGTATTTATTTTAAAGCCAAGAGTTTTATGGGGGAATTTTATACTATGTAGTGTAGTCAGCTAATTTAGACACACACAACTTCTTGGGTATTTGGTATGTAGTAGCCGTAGTAAGTAGCAGTAGTTGATATGTAGAATTTAAGCAACTGTCATTAATAAAAATACCGTAGCTTTAGTAGTAGCAGTAGATCTAGTAGTAGTAGTAGTGTTTAAAATCTATCTACACTCAATGCCTTGTAACTATCATATATTTAGGTCTGGGTTATGGCTAATATAGGTACCGTAAATTTCGGATTATAAGCCGCTACTTTTTTTCCACGCTTTGAACCCTGCGGCTTTTACAGCAGTGCGGCTTATATATGGAATTTTACTGGATAACGGACCCTGGGGGGCGCTCTCTAGCTGTAAACGTAAAAGTGAGACAGACGTGGGGAAAGATTCTGCTCTGAAGAATTCACTAGTTTTGATTTTGAACGATCATTTTGCGCATCATGAAATGGATATGATGCAGTTTTTAAGATAAAGAAACAGAAAGGAAACAGAGCAGGGGTCGGCCTTTAACACGCAAAGAGCCATTTGGACCCACTTTCCACATAAAATAAAACACTGGGAGCCGCAAATACTTTTTGACATCTAAAATGAAGATAACACTGTATAATAACAATAATGTAACGGAATAATGTAGGTTTTACTTTCACGGACAAGCCTTCTACACGTGGCAGATAAATATGGCAAAAACAACTTAAGTGCATTAAAAAAATACAACTCACCAAACCGCTGCATCATGCATCGCGCTGATTATGTGATTATGTCTACTCTACTCCGCAGTTTCTTTAAGAAAACAACAACAAAAAAACTCGTAGCGTATCGTTTAATCCCAGGTGCTTATTCTCTATGTGCCAAAGCAGTTTTGAAGGTTTCATTGCCTTATTTGCTTTTCCCGTATGTTACGCAGAGCGGACTCTGTGCGTGAGTCACCTGTAGCGACAAACCCAGATTTTAAGTAGGCATTGTCTGTTAAATTTATCTTTCTTTTTCTTGGAGGTCGTAGTCTCTTCTTCTGGCTCCTCAGTTGTCCTTTTCCCCTTTGTTAAAAAGATCTCCAAAGACTTTTGTTTTGGCTCATTTTCACTCGCTTGTGGCTCTACTTTTGTGCGTCGTGTCTGATGTGTTATACGTGATACGTCACCGCGGAGACAAGAGCAGATAATATACTTGCTACTACATCAAATAGATTTCTGTGGCGATTTCCAGCAGGATTTTCATGATACATCTACGGACGAGCTTATTAGTGTGTCATTAGGGACGGGCCAAAGTTGCTCCTGACCCCTGTGCGCACAACGTCTGAAAATCAGGGCTCTTTACGCAGAACTGTGAGCTGTGTCTGTGTCAGTTCCCAAGCCACGCAGAGCCGCAGTATAAGGCTGAAAGAGGCACATACGGCTCCGGAGCCGCGAGTTGCCGACCCCTGAAATAGAGCCACTGCACGTAAGCTCGACATCAATGAATCCAACTTGGTCAATGTAAAAAGACGACAAAAGTTTTCAGAGGAAATAAAAGCAGATTTTCCGTGTTGGTGCAGCTTTATTTTCTAAACCTGCAGATGTGTTCATCCCGTGTTGTTGTCGTGTTGGTGCCAATTTTCAGGCACAGTTTAAAAAAAAGCGTGTCGGTGCACCGTCTTTCTGTGTAAATGTCTCATGTTACAATATGAAAACCTGCGGCTTTTATTCAGGTGCGGCTTATATATGTACAAAATTGATTTTCTCTTCAAATTTAGCTGGTGCGGCTTATATCAAGGTGCGCTCTGTAGTCCGAAATTTACGGTAATTAGTGGACCAATCCACATAAAGAACAATCCTTAACTGATAATGAAAACAGCTTTTTACACAATAACAATGACATTAGCTAGTACACAAGGATAGGGCAGTTTCACTCTAAAACCCGTCCCTTAGAGGGCAAACTCTAAGTAGTATAAATCCTAGTGCCTCAAGCCAGTACCATCAAATAAAAAATGGCTTCTGGATGGGAGCCGAAACATCTTGATGCCAAAAACAGAGTCCAGCCTAAAAGTAATAGTGGCCCTCTGTCTGAAATCTCTATCAAATCACAACCTGTACACAGTGATGGGAAGAACACTTTGAAATCCAGTCTGTCTTCTCTACTATATCCTGAATACTTTGAATACTTTTACACAAAGCTGCATTTAAAATATAATTATAAAACACAGCGTAGGATTCAAAACCGCCTTACGTTTGTTTCACTGTTTATATTGCATTTCCTGTCACTAAGTAGACCAGGAAAAATCACACATGCTTCACTACAAGAGCAATGTTTTCAGTTTTTCTCACTAATTATGTGCAGTTTGAAGCCTAAATTGTGTGATCAAATACCACAATGTATTCCTCTATTTTTTGGATAGCAACTGTGTTCTGAATACCACCAAATGAAAACGCAACTATACCAGAAAAAAGTTACACTATCTATACAATACAAATAGCCAGTCTCCTAGTCTTCCTGTTAGTTAGCGTTTACCCAGTAGAGGAAATGCATGCTGCTCCAGTGTTATTGCAGACACTTACATAGAGGATGGGGATGATGGAGGGGTCGTTGCGGCGGATGATGTTGGGGACATATTCGGCCTTTGGGACTTTGGAGGAAATAAGCTGTCAGCAGAGAAAACACACAGGAACATGAGTCATATACAGAACCAGGCACATTCTCACCCTCAGCGCGTTGCTACAATAACTGCAGGCTTAAACAAGACGTATTGTGCTTCTGTATTATGTATAGTGATAATTTATGACACCTGTGGGTCATTTGGACATTTTCTAAAACGACCTAATAAAAGAAACAAGTCTGATTGAGTCCACTGAGTGATTAGGAGCTGATTCCAGTCTATTTTTTGTTCATTTGTGGTAAAAAGGCTACGCAGTGCTGCCGCATCCTACGTGTATCACCGTTTAAATAAAATTGGAGAACAAAGTAAATACAGAACAGTGGGGCTTGTAAACGGGGCTGAAAAGACCAATGACACCTTGAATATAGGAGAATAAACATGTCTCCAAAATGCACAAATCACTCCAAATATATAATGTCACCTTTAAGAAAACAGTGCCATTTTATTAACTTTTGTCTAGAACTGAATGGGCAAATAAGTAAATAAGTTTAACAAGCACAGGGGTTTACAGGGAGCAGAATGGCACCAAAAAATAAATTTATTGTCAAATTTGTACTGGAAAAAATGTGTAACTACAAGTGTACTACTATTGTCATTAGTATTATAACTAAAAAGTAAAAGTTGAAGAGTTTTTCACTTTTTTTTTTTTTTACAAAATTGTGAAGTAAACAAAAAAGACAAACGAAGAAAACATGAAAAAGTAAAGAAAAGCTGGTATCGTTCGTGGTATAGTTCTCAAATCAAAATCCTTTCTTGTCATAATTGTTGTATTTTTCTTTTCTAATCATATCTGAAAGAGTCAAGAGGCTTTTCATTATAAACCCCAGGGCAGAGCGGTGAAGTCCTCCTCGAGCTGCTCATTAAGCGCATCGACTCTCACCATGATTTTAGGAGGTATGAAGTCCTCTCCATCACAGGCGGCCCTCTCCTGCGCCCTCTCCTCCTCCCAGTCTGGATCCTCCCCCAGCCCATCGTCCAGAGTCCCTGTCGAGGTCTGCAAGTCCCCACCTGGTTTTAATAAGAAAGAAAGGGACAAGAGGGAGTAGAGGGTGGAGAGAGAGGGAGAACAGGGTGGGAGGAGAGGGAGGTGGACAAGAGAGAGAGAGAGCGAGGGAGAAGAGGGAGAGAGAGCAAAGGTTGAGAAGATGGAGATAGTGAAAACAGGGAAAAGAGAGGTTGTTAGAGTTAAGGGTACGCCTTATAGAAAGACGAGCTGCACCTCCTTGGGCAGAGGTTCTCCAACAGGTAACATAAATAATACATGGCCCTCACAGTTCCTTTTGTTTAAAGGCGCACTATGTGACATCTCTGGTGGCAGTGTCACCATGGAGATGTTATTGCTTTGCCTGAATTGTTGCACAGTATGACATCCATCAATAAATTATTCCATTGTGGGTGTTTTTATTGCTCAAAAACACATTGAAAAAACATGCATTATTTCTTGAAGCCATCTTGCCTCTTCGCTGATCTGACCTGTAGCTTGGATACAAACAGGTAACAGACTCCACCAGATAGGTTACACTGAGCACATTTGATTTATTTGGTCATTTTTTTGTTTAATCCTTATTCAGACCTGGTTATGTCATGGTATAGATATATGGTTTAGTCTTGGTTTAGTCCAATTTGATGTACAGTGCTGTGAAAAAGTAATTTCCCCCTTTTTTCTTACTTTTTCAGCACTTTTGTCACTCTTGGCCATTTCAGATCAAGCACACTTAAATATTAGACAAAGACTCACAACTCACAAGTGAACACAAAATGCAGTTTTAAGTGCTGATTTTATTCATTAAGGGGAAAAAAAGCCACGTGAAAAAGTAATTGCCCCCTAAACCTAATAACTGGTAGAATCACCTTTAGCAGCAACAACTGCAGTCAAGCGTTTGTTTTAACTGGTAATGAGTCTTTCCCATCGCTGTGGAGGAATTTTGGCCCACTCTTCTTTGCAGAATTGTTTTAAATCAGCCACATTGGAAGGTTTCTAAGCATGAACCTTCTTTTTAAGGTTATGCCACAGCATCTCTATTGGGTTCAGGTCTGGACTTTGACTAGGCCACTCCAAAACCCTCATTGTTGTTTTTTTTTTAAAGCCATTCAGACATGGACTTGCTGGTGTGCTGTGGATCAGCTTCAGCTTAAGGTCACAAACTGATGGCCAGACATTCCCCTTCAGGATTTGGTGGTAGAGAGCAGAGTTCATGGTTCCTTCAATCACAGCAAGCTGTCCAGGTCCTGAAGCAGCAAAGCAGCTCCAAACCATGACACCACCACCATGTTTCACAGTTGGCATGATGTTCTTTTTTTTTTTTTTTCTGTGTTCACTTTAAGCCAGATGTAAATAGATGCAATCTTTCCAAAAAGTTCAATGTTTGTTTCATCAGTCCACAGAATATTTTCAGAAATGCTTTGGGGATCATCAAGATGTTTTTTTTTAACAAAAGTGAGACAAGCCTTTATGTTATTTTTTGTCAGCAGTGTCTTTTGCCTTGGAACTCTGCCACGACTGCCTAGTTTCTTTCTTATGGTTGAGTCATGAACACTGACCTTTAGTGAGGCCAGCAGTTGTTTAGATGTTGTTCTGGGTTCCTTTGTGACCTCTTGGATTAGTCGTCGCTGTGCTCTTGGGGTTATTTTTGTAGGGCGGCCACTTCTGGTTCACCACCACTGTACCATTCTTTCTCCATTTGTGGATAATGGCTTTCATCGTGGTTTGCTGGAGTCTCAAAAATTTAGAAATGGCTTTGTAACCTTTTCCAGACTGAGACATGTCAGTTACTTTTCTTCTTATCTGCTCCTGAATTTCTTTGAATCTCGTCATGATGTCTTGGGTTCAATATGGCCTACTTCACCTTGTCAGACAGGATCAATTTAAGTGATTTCTTGATTTGAAAGGTCTGGCAGCAATCAGGCCTGGGTGTGATTATGAAATTGAACTCAGCTTTCCACAAAAATTTGATTAATCACTGTTACCTCATCATTTAACAAAGGGGGGGAGTTATTTTTCACACAGGATCATGTAGGTTTGGATAGTATTTTTCTCTTAACAAATAAAATCATCACAGAAAAGTGGCATTTTATGTTTACTTGGATTATCAAAAAGCAAAAAGTAAGTAATAAGGAGGGGTGCAAATACTTTTTCACAGCACTTTATATGGCTTTGTTCTGATTTAGTTCTGTTTTTTAGTCTTAAGTGGTTTAGGCCTGGTTTAGACCTGGTTTAGTCTCAAATCAGATCTATTTGACTTTAGCTAGCTAGGTAACTGTCTCTTGTTTGATACGGAACAAAAACAAAGACAGAAATCAGCTGTGAAGTTTCTGGTTGGATCCAAAAGTGACCTCATCACTTAACGACACTTTGGTTCAGAAAAGTTTGAGAATCACTGCAAAGATAATTTCAGTTTTCAAACACAGACCAAAGAATAAGATGGCGATGAGACAGGCAGACAGGCAGATGGACAAGACACACAAATGAGTTTATAGTGGAGACGTGGACAGACTTGGACAAACAGGCAGTTATCCAAAATGGCCACCAAAAAATTTTACTTCACACAGAAAAGCATATTCTTGAGAGCTATTGAGTTGTGTTGTTAATAAACCTTAGGGTACACGAAACATCATAGCAAATATTAATATTAAATTTTATTTTTTACACACACACACACACACACATCCCTACACACACCCACACATAAGTATTATATTCTAAGTAACTAAGTGCAATTAATTTTAGCCTATACAAACAAACACTATTTTTTATGGATGATACATACCTGCTTGTTTCCAAAGAGGTGTTGCTTTGCTTGTTACGTTCCACGATATGGCGTCAAACTTATCTATCAAGCATTTATCTAATTATGGATGCATCAGAGCTTGAAAAACATGTATTGTACATGTGGGATCACCTCTTCACAGATCTGACCTGTAACTTGGCCTGGTGGCATCATCTGTTTGTTTACATAGAAATATATAAGTGTAATGCAATGCTGTGGAATATTCCAGGGAAAACAGTAACATTGCCATGGAAACAAACAGGTGTTGTCACAAATAAAGAAACAAAACGTCAGTGATTTAATGCAATATAGATTCATGTAAGTTTAATGCCATAGTGTGGAATATTCAAGGGAAAAATATCTTCAGTATCTCCGTGGAAACACGCAGGTGTCACCACCAAGCCAAGTTACAGCTCAGATCTGTGGAGAGGCTACTCCACTCACTGTAAGAATGCATGTTAAATGCATGTTAAACACTATAACTGATTTGATACAATATAGATAACGCCATACTGTGGAACATTCCAGGCACAGCAATAACAAATTACTTAGTGCACATATAAGCCAAGTGTGTCCCATATGTCCTGTGTGTGTGCATGTATGCATGTACTGTGCACTCACAGTCTCTGGAGTCATGCAGAGACTCGGGCTTGACGGGGGTGGGGTCACTCCATGAGCGGCTGAAACTCTTGGCCCGGCGGTCCACGAAGGCTGACGGACAGGCGGATACAATGTTATGAGAATGCAGCAGTGCCATGGGACAAGCAACCAGGCAATAAGCACGGAAAACATGACACTATAAAAGGAAACGGCATGACAAATGCTAATGAGCTCTATGCCTCTAAAGAAAAAAGAAAAAAATACTGAAAAATATACGTTTCAATATTTTTCCCATGTTGTAGTTTAGAAATTAAGAACTATGATGGTTTTGTTGTTTTTGTTTAAATATTGCAACAGATTTGTGAAGTTGTAGTGTACTGTTTGTATCATGCTTTTGTACATTTATGGAAAATGTCCATTGCTATCCATATGGAGGATTCTAATGGTGCCTGGGAGAGATTGCTGGATTACTCAAACATGGATGGATGACATATAAAACCACTTCAGGTATGTTTTGGATAAGGGAACAGTTATAACATGGTAGAAACCTCAAAAGTCATTTGTGCATAATGCCCCCTCTTTAAAATGAAATTCCCAGAACCTGAAGTGCCTGTGATTGTTGTTACAGCACACCTGTTCTGCAAAATTGACTTTTCAGAGTCTTTAACCATGTTATAGTAGTTTCTTCTCACCAGTTACTCACCCGAAGTTGTATTTGGAGTGATTCGTGTGCATTTGAGCAATCTTTAATCATTTATTCATATAAGACACTATTTTGCCAATCCATCTGCGTTTTTGCTGCCACCTGCATACACCCACTCCTGTGTACTTACTTCCTTCTCCAATTTTATTATCTTAACCTGTGATTCATGGAGAATTCGGCAACGTCATGTACTCATTTTGGTATAAATTTAAAAAGTCCACCGCTTGCTTACGTGATGTGCAGCTATTCAATGGAGGTGCCGACAATAGCTCCTACTCGGCCACTGCAGTTTTCTAACGTGGAAGCCAGCAGACGTGTTTCTTTTACTGAGTCGTTTTTTTATGAATATTACAATTTACAATGTCCAAAATATAACATAATGATCCGGGGGTGTCAGAGATTATAACTATATATCAAATACAAGCAGGTCTTCTTTAAGTTTGATCTGATTTCTAAATGGACGGTGGTGATTTGCCTCGCCCAAGAACAAAACAATCGATTAAGTGGGTTGCACCGGGAAATTATTGGCCATTTCTAGAAACTGAGTCACCTTTTTTAAGCTTTAATACACACTGATTTAATTTTCAACTGAAGCTATAATCTGCATATATTCATATCTTAATTACACTTGCCAGATTCAACATAGCAAATAGACTAAGAATAGTGATAGCTTTGTGGCCACCTGCGCTTCTGTAGATTTCTCCATTGTCATTTATTTTCTCATTTATTTATTGCGCGGTATAACGCACGCTGTGATCTTGACAGTATCTTAAAGTGTGGGCAACATAAGTTAATTTTACACTATAACATTAAAACATGCACAAAATCCTGGCTAAATATGTGTAAACGGGAAGCAGTATTCTGTTTTAGAACTCACTGCTGCTTCCTGTATTTATCTACTTTTCTTTCCAACTTTTTTCCAGCTTTTTAACTGATGTATAACGATGATAAATATTTACCATAGATACTACTCCACCAAATCAAGTAATAATTAGGAAAACATGAAAACCTTCCATATGCACTTTAGTCTAATTGATAATTATGACAAAAAACAAATATCTACCACACTTTTTTTTTTACAATAATAATAACTTTGCCCAACATAGACCTTTTGCAAATAAATATTGGACTGCATGAGGGGCGGCGTCAGACATTTTTGGTTGGAGGAGCTAAGGGGGTGTTAAGGTTTTAATAGGTGTACTCAAATAGTGTGAATTTGAAGCATACGCCCATTTACTCAAGTGTAGTTTAAATGTAGTCAGCACCCTGCAGTTATTTATAAATCTAACATTTTTTCTTTATTTTTCATGTTTTTTTAAATTGTAGTCTTATTTTGAACACTCTTTGGTTGCCGTTTGAATAATTCTAGTCAAGATTTACTACGAAAATGGGGCATGAATCTTTGGGGTAGCTATGGGGGAGCGGCTAATGCTAAACACTACCGTTAATATGAATGTTTGAATGCAAAACCAATTGATGCATTTTCCTATTAGCCTGATGAGAGCACTTTCATAAGTCAGGGCCATCAAAGTTTGTAGGGGGTCAATTCCTAGAAGTGGCCATTAAATAGGAATATTACTCACCATTATTGACAGGTAAATGAGCAAGTGTAAATGAGACAGTAAACAGGTCAATATTATATAGAGGGAGAGGCTTGGGGGTAGGGTTTCATAAATCAATGTAGTAAGTATTTTCAGATATTAAAGTGCATGTGATGGTTAGGTTACTCATTTCACTAAAACATAAACATAAACAACATTATATTTAATATTTTATGTTTTAAGTTTTTCATTTTACTTCCTGGTTGGACACAGATACTTGATAAGACATATTAAGAGGTCAAATTAAGGGCCAAAGCTCACTGCTATTTCCTGTATTTTTGTACTTTTTTTCCCCACAAACTGTAACTGTAGAACTATGACAAATATTTTAACCATGAGTACTATCCCACCAAGCCAAGCATTTGCATAAACTAGATTCAATATTTGGATAGCTGCTATTTATAATAACCACAAAACCACCATGAATGAAAGATCTCATAAATAATTCTATAGAGTTTTGATAAAATTTAAGCGCAGAATTCATTCAAATTCAAACCAGAGTAATGGAGGCTTATTGAAATGCCATGATGGTCACAAAAGAACAAAAGCATGCATATAAAATCAATGAGCACTCACAATGCACGCATATATTAGAGCGGGAGACTTACTCTGGACTTTGACTCTACGGCTGCCCACCATTCGCAAGTGTTTTCGGAAATTCCTAGAGAGAAAACAAATAAAAAAGTTAGGAATAAATAAACGATGCAGAAAAATGTTACTGTTTCCAATTAAATGGCCTGTACCGGATTTTGCATCATATATTTGACAATCGAACTTTGTCCTGCCCCAGTACAGATACACTGTATAAGCTCCTCTTGATGTGTAAATAAAACCGTTCTGTGTTTGCTACAACTAATTATAAGTGTGCACCATTAGCATGCTACTTGTTGGCTTTACCGTGACAACAAAACTTCGCTCTCGCCTTTGAAAGTTGTAAAAAGCGCTTATAAACTCCTCCGAGTGAATATTTAGGAAGCTTGGAATGGATACGGTACACAAGGAGTAACTTGAAAAAAAAATATTAGCCACAGTTGCCCTGGGGCAGAATGGACAAGACACGAGGCCCCACCTAAACCTTACTAAATTTCAGAATTATTACATCACATTTCACTGTAGTGGTATATTTATGTCGCTAGTAAAAAAGCTGGTAAAAGACAATAATTCAATCATATTTTTGGTGTGTTTACATGCACAAAATAAATCTGATAATCACAAACAGCTCGACAGCTAATTAAAAAAAAACTGCTTTCAACTGTTAACATTTTCTCTTGAATTTTTGCCACATAAGTTTGTCCTTTTTTGCATAATCTTCCTAGTCATAACCTGTGAACAATCAGAAAGAAATCAGATTACTCACATCAAATGCAACTGTTTACATGACATCTCCAGAAATCAATAGGGATTTCTCCATTAATATATTTTTTATAGTTCACTCACTTCCACTTCAGTCCTTGTTATCTTAGCCTGCGTCAGAGGTATAATACTCCCTACAATGGAAGCAATGGCAGACTGGACTGGACAACACTATAATAATGTCTTGAGGGTTCATGTCTGGAGTGCTGGGTCCTGTACTGATGGTAAATAAACTTCTCCTGTGTTACATCTCCAGCCTCATATCTCTTCTCTTCAGCTCTCAGGCTATTACAATTTATTCTACAACACACACGTATAGGCCAAGAGAAATTTACCATAATTCCACAATCCTCCCAGTTATTGACAGACAAAATTACCGACAGCAACATAAAGCAAAGAAATGAACATATTGGAGCTGGTGATATTGAATGGACTTAAGAAACACAGAGAAGAAACGTTTTGATTTTCTTAGCTGGTACATTTACACGCAGAGCACTACAACTCAACGAGTACTTGTCATGTTGCCATTCGAATCTCCCAGATTACATAAACACATCTGTAGTACTTCAATTATACTCCAATTATGCTAGGAGTCATTCAACTGCACAGGGAAATCAGGAAAATACACAAAATCTGTATCCTACTCCACGGACTGGCTTGTGTTTGATTGTTTTGGTCCACCGTGTTAAAATAAAATGTAAAAACTACTAGAGGTTGTTTATTTCCTGTATGACCCCGTGGAGAGCAAATAACTCATGACCAACACATTTTCCAACTTGTCTAAATATTAATTGCAGACAGCTTAGTGTTTATTTACATGTACATTTATTAAAGTGTGATTTCAATGTTAGCTGAATTTATTAGCAATATAGCAGCAAAGTTTTAACACTGATGCTAAATTAGATGGTCCTGAATTTCTCTTAGCCCCATGTTGACGCCTATTCACAGAAGACGAAAACTGGATCAAAAACATAGTCGGAGTTACCCGAGCATGTAAACTGTGACTTAATGAAATGAAGAATTACTAAGTATGCTACTATGGTGCAGACAATTTTGTCATTGTACCATACACAAGGTGTTGTGTAGGTATCGAACTTTTTGTAGTTAGTTTCTGCCCCTGTCTATAGGTTCAGACATGTCAGACAGGGCCAATCAGTGACAGCCTTAAAATAGAGTATGACTCAGACTGAGAGGCACGGATCTGACTGACAGGAGCTTTTAAAACCACTACCACGCGCCGACTCACACATCACATCGTGTCGTGTCCCTGTGCAGCAAAATATAGCCTCATTTAGTCTGGACATTGGGCGGGTGATTGACAGGTGCAGTAGTGAGAGACTCCATCATTTGCATAGAGATTCCTTCGCACATGCTCAGTAGGGTTTATGTTTGTGTCAATCATGCTAGTAGTGGAAAGGTGCATACAAATTGACTACACTTATCTTTTTTTTGTTTGTTTCCATGAAAAATTGCAAAAGAACTCATTGTTACTTAAGTATTTATCTTAAAGCCTCACACTGTAATTTTTCCACTGGAGATTGTTGTTGCTTTGCCTAAACCACCATTGGAAAATATGTATTATTACAGTAAGCAGTGTCACCTTTCGACAGATTAAATCTCACTTGTCTCCATGGAGATAGATAGGTTTAATGCAATACAGTGGAACATCCAAGGCTGAGCAGGTGGTGGACTCTCCACTGGAAAAGTTACAAAGACCAACTTTTAACAGCAACATATAGGGTTGATTATTTGTGTTTTTATTTATCTCCTTTATTTCAGATTTGTCAGCTGGGCACGTTTTTGTATTTTTTTGTATTTTTTTATTAATATATGTATTAATATACTGGGGTTACTATGGTACTTTATCATTACACCACTGAGATTTCCCTAATCTGGGACAAATAACAGTTCTTTATTCTTATCTTATTTTAAATGCCATAAAATTACACTATTATATATAGAAAAAAACAAAACAATATGTGCAATACATTGTAGTCATGCTACTGTGGCGTATAATTAATGCTCTAAGCTAAATATAAACTTTTGCCTGGAGTTGACCCATAAGGCTATACGTTTTCTGGTTCTGGTATGAGAATCTTAATTTTTCCCACACTGCGGCATTTTCAGTGTTGCCACGTCAAAGTGCAAGAACACCAGTAGAACAAAAAGTATCAAAAATATTCCAAATAAATACAGAAAGTACATCTCTTAAATATGAAAATATGCATTAAATGATTACATCTGGTGTTTGTTTAATTGCCCTCTCCATGGTGTCTTCTTGCCATTTCCACCTTTTCAATATATTTTTTCATACAGACAGCACATTGAAAGTCTTCTGCTTTCTAAGACTGAATCCATTAGCTGCATTTAAACCCACTGCGTGCACACAAACACACACACACATGCACACTTGTAGATAAATGGCATGTTTGGGCCTTGGTGGAAGCACTCGCTGTATAAAAAACATTGATCTGATCCTTGGCTGGTGAAGTATTGATAAAGGCATTCCACACTCCAGGCGTTCGTGATGAACACTGATTAAAAGTGTCAGTGCTCCCCTGAGGATCCACCGAGGGGCGCTGGAGCGAGGACGGCCCAAGAACAATTCATGTCACGGGTAAGAAAATGTTTGGGTTGGGTGGTATGACATTTTACTTATAACAATTGTAAAGCTGATTATTTTTTTATTACAAAAAAAAACATTGGACATGATGATGAAGTTGTTTATAAAGATAGAAAAATGTTATAATATGGTGTAAACTGTAAAAGCAAAAGCTACATACAGTTCCTTTAAATATGTTGACATTGCATTAAAGTCTTGATGTTCTCCTGTAAATGTTTAAATAATACAATAGCTTAAATGTGCTGTATTTGTTGTGTTAATAGAAAACAGGCCAAAAGGCAATTTGCCATTATCCATTTGGAATTAGCCATTTAGCATTTGCATCTAGGGGCTGTTTAAGCTACATGAATGTCCATTTTCATTGTTAGATTTTTTAGGGGGAAAAAAAAACAGATACAGTTTAGTCGTATTTACGGTGAACACGGAGCACACAAGACGCACAGGACTGTCACATGTGGTACCTCTCCATCGCAGTAGCCGCCTCCTGCTCTCTTTTCCTCCTCTTTCTCTCAGCAATGCCCCGGAAAGCCCTGCCAGGACGTCACACCGGTTATCATGGGTTTTACAGAAGATTAGGATGCAAAAATAAATGTGGTTAATGTGGGATTTGGCCTAGAGTTACAGTGTATGAACTCAAAAATGACCAGGAGAATTAAATCTGGTTTATCAATTTCAGTCACATGTCCATCATGGTGAACGCATACATCTGACATGGTTGTCTTCAAAATATATAGGGAAATATAGATTACAAAACAGCAATAAGACACTACACAGAAAAAAACTTAGAGCTTAAATAAAGTGAAACTGAATCAAGAATTTATAAACTTGATTGAAAATTTGATTCTAAACGTGCAATGTGTAACTTTTCTGGTGGAGGGTCATGCCTGTCTCCATGGGAATGTTATTTCTTTGCCTGTAATGTTGCACAGTATGGTATTAAACCTATCCATCAACAAGAGAGCCAAGTTACTGGTTAGATCTGTGGAGAGACAAGCCCATTCACAGTAAAAATGCATGTTTAACAACACTTTAATTAAATGTTAGGTAGAAAAGGTTTAATACTATACTGCAGAACAGGCAAAATAATAACTTGGACTTCATGGAGACAGATCTTTTTAGGTGGAATATGATAGTCCATTGTGTTTACATGTATACAGTGTTACATTTTTTCTTCAAAATGTATTCAAATCGAGACAGGCCTACTTAATTTAACACATTTTAACAGAACAGACATTCAGATTTACTTCCCATTGATTCAACTGAGTTCATACACATTGTTTTGGTAGTAGTTCAGGTTAGTATTGAAGTATAGGGTTAGTAGTAGTTAGTTTAATAAACCGGAGTTAGGAGCGAGACAGGGTTAATCCACCAAGGCAGAAACATGAGGATAACTATGGCAACCACATACACTGTACACTATCCACACACACATACACACGAGGGTAGACTATCAATTCAATAGAGAAACATTGAACAACGCTTTTAACATTGCCACAAGTTAAAATACATAAACACCTTGTAACACCTCGTAAGCAGGTGACATTTACTAACTTACTCACGTACATGTCGGATGTTTTAGAGACTGTAAAGTGAAGGCCGTGAAGTTAAGATTTGAACTAACTACATTCAGGTTAGTGGGAAAATGCTCATCCTATTGCACCATTGCTGCACCGACGGTTTTACCATTTCCACTACAACTTGGTAACAAATTCTTCCAACATGGATCATATTTTTGGGCATGAAATAAAACCTTGAAAAGCCACATATACATGACACTGCCCTCATGTAGATTTTTTTTCTAAGAACGCCCTATTGTACTGTCATTGCTGGTGATGAAGCGTTTTGAGGCCATTGTGAAAAAAAGCAATTATAGCTCAAACTCAACACCTTCTCGAGGAGCTGAAGATACCATCCATACACTGTTGTACCTTCTTCACAAGCATCTGGAAAAGCCCAAAGTCCTCACACAAAGATTTTAGTGTAGATTTATGAATGGCTGATTATCTCATTCAGCAGGTCAGAAGGGACTCATTTCTATCCGACAAAGCAACAACTAATTCCAGCTGTCCCCAAGGGTGTGTCCTGTCTTCAGTTGTATTTATTCTGTACATAAACTCATGCGCAAGCACTTTTCCAAATCTGCACCTCATTAAATATGCTGCGATCTGGTGCATCTAGGGATATACTAATGATGAAAATCGGAGAAAATTGCATGGTGATTAAAATCGAGATGGCATTTTTGCAACTTAACAGAAATGTATTGCTCATTAGGACTGTAGTTGACTAAAGACATTTTTTGTCAACTAAAATTATGGGGAGTGTGGCAAAAACTCTCAAAAATATTAAATATGTCTAGAATCTGACCATGTATCTGAGCAAAACTGCACTCACAAGTTCATGCAAAAGTCAACTATTTATGCAAAACGGTAGGAAACAGTTTTTATATGAAATTGCAGATTAAACTCATAATTCACTTCCAAATCTTCACCTAACTCACTAACCTGGATGTTGCTGCATAAATCCTGTATAACGTATAAATAGGTTTGCTCTTATAGTTTCATGTGAATATGCAGCACGGAGGCTGCTTTGGACCACGATTACACAGAGCAGATGAAACGTTTAAAGGACATGAACATCAGGTAGAAGCCGTTGTTTATTAATTTACAACAATTTATTAATTTAATTTTGCATAAGCTATATATACATTTTATTACCACCCAAAAATTTTATTATAGGCCAAAATGAACAAAGTTTTCTTTCGTGCCCGTATTTCTCTTGTGTCTATGTGGAGCAGAGTGGCTGTTTAGAGCAAAACTCTGGTGTACATTTAGTCTGTTATGAGAAAAAGACCTGCTCTATTTAACTGCTGGTAGCATTGTCTTGTCTTGCTCCCCACTGGACAGGATAGGGGACTGTGTTTCCAGATCAGCTGTCCACTGGCCCTGACAGTGATGGGTTAAAAGGACACACGCATTTTCATTGGGGACATCAGGCTGTCTCTACATGTGTGGACAGAGTGGACATGCCCTGAGGGGACAGTAATGGCTCTGACACATGTCCCAAACAATGAACCTCTCGATAGGCCATGGTCACCAATGTGCGCCTGTCCAGTGGTCAGATATGGGTTGACGGACAAAGAGCTAATTTTACAGGCAGAAAGTGTCATAATAGTGACAAACATGTGTTTCATCAACATTACGTCATTTATAGGGTAAAGAGTCTGAAATAAGTGGCGTTGTGGTTACGTGTGGGTAAGTTAGTTAAATTATTTCTAAAATAAAAATGAAAAACATCAAAGAGCATTCTTCTATTTATGGGTGTCAAGAGATGAAAAAAAAAAATTCCGATAACATTAACTATTCAGATCATCACTGTTCTTTCTTTTGAATGGTGAAAAGTCCTCAAAATAGTGCCAATAACAGGAAATCATGTGATACACCTGAAACACACAAATATTTGAAACACTAATATTCTACATCATCTGCATCATCTACATCATCAAAACATTCAGAAGGCTGGCAGTTAGCATTTAGCATGTACAAATCTGAAAATAATTCTTGCATATATATATATATATATATATATATAGAATGGCGCATATCCTGCACACATCAAAACCGCTTGCAGTTACTTTCCTGCATTTGAAAATTTCTAGCATTATATAATTCCCTATTTCAAATAAACGCATAGCACTTACAGCTGTCTTTGTATTGGCATGTCCATATGTCCCAGGCCTCTCTTCGGGATAAACAAGAAGAATGGCCTCATATACTAAGTGCTGTGCCTGCGGCTGGTCCTTGGTTTACCTCATTGTTCTTCATTACGCTTCATTATACACCAAGAGCTGCTGGAGGACTTTACATGTGTAGCCTGGTCTCTTTGTATATAGTGCATACAGAGTAGACAATTAAGTTGGTACATCCAGCTTCACTATAATCCTACCTACTTATAAACAGAACACTTTAGTCCAAACAGCAAGAGAGGGAAGAGGTTGAATTTAAAAGAATATCTGCACATCAGTTATTTGGATTTTTCAATAACACAACAGCATTCACACTATCTTCTGTCTGAGAGGAGCTCTGACCTGAAACGTCACATGTGATGTTGTCAAAAATAACATTGAGGAGCTCCAAAGATCTACTTTCGTTCTCTCCAATTTGACAATGTGGACCTGGCACACATGCTCAACAGTCTTAGATAAGTGTGTCTCTGTGCACATACGGGTGGTTGACTTCTACCAGTTTGACAAGGTTCACATAAAAAAAAGGTGGGCTGTTGTCAGGGCAACAGCCACAAATCCTGATGTTGCGTTGACACAAATAGCATCTGAGGGAAAGCCCACAAAGGGAACATTAAAACACCTATGTGTGATAAAAGAATCAACAACAACAATGTTTAAAGGAGTAAGGTTGCTCTAAAGCACCTAAAGCAACTAATGTTCAACGACTACCAGAGCAAACACAGGCTTAGTAATAATATATATGCACATTTTATAAATATAAATAATGTGGACTAAAACCAGAATTTGTATCTGCAATCCAGCTGCTGTACATGGAATAAATGGACTAAAATGTACCTTGAAAGAATTTTTTTTTTTTTTTTTTTTTAAGACGATAGTACTGTCCAAATAAGTCATTTTAACTACTATGTATTGTATAGTTGTTTGCTGTGTATATTCCTTGCACTAAAGCTGATGAGTAGGAGTTCACATATTGGTAGACTGACAGACAAGATTCAAGGTGAAGGACACAGGTTGACTAAAGCACAAACGCTACACAGAGGCTGGCACCAGGGTTCACGAGCTACTGACCCAACACAAGCAAAGAGGAACGACCAGAAGTGATGGAAGGCGAGAGAGGAAGAGGAAAGGAAGAGAAAGTTACTCACGATATTCTGTAGTCAGCATTTGGAAAGCAGACATGTGGAAAAACAGAGAGAAAGAGCCAAGAGTTAGGACCAGGAGTCATAGGGCATGCAGAGAGTCAAGAACAGAATACAAGCAGTTCTGTCAGTCTAGTCCAGTGTTTGTCAACCTTTTTTGGTTCAAATCATCATCACCTTTTAGAAAAAAACATGGTACAATGTGGCAAATATATCCATGCTAATGCCACGATGTAATTTAATGTTCTGTGATTTGGTGTTATTTAAATTTGGCAGTGTTTTGCTTTATTTTGGCCGGGGACAAAAAATGGCAAAATATCTCATTTAATTTGGCATTTTGTTCTGGTGTTCTGGTTTGTGCTAAGGCAGCCTGGTTAAAAATTAAGGGTCTAGCAACTTCTTGCATTGTATATTAGATTGACTTACAGTATATCTGACTTGTATATTAGGAGTGCAACAAAAATACTTGGAAAACTTGGAATTAAACTTAGAAAATAGACTAAAAGAAAAGCATGGTTTTTTTTTCGATTTTTATGTTTTCCTTACACTAAAAACAAACATTTCCTCTAGACTCCCCAGACTCTATAATTACTAGTCACTTACCAAAGAAAATTATGACTTTTTTACATTTTACTTTAAAAAACATACACTTTCTGTGGGTTATTAATTGACATGCTACCTTTTATTGTTTTGAAAATACCATATTCACCACAACACAATCAGTGTGCATCCCGCTAATCAAACTACTGCACGGTGGATCAGGTTTGTGAAGTTGTAGTGTATTGTTTTGTATCACACTTTTCTAAATTTACAAAAAAAATGGCAAGACACTTCACCCATCTTGTCTTTACAAAGCAAGGTGAGTGAAATGTCTTGCACAAGGACATTTTCATGGTTTAAGCCAGGAACAAACCTTCCACTTATCACTATCGCCACTATCATCCTGCAATCGCCATCTAAAGAATTCATCTTTGTAAAAGGTAGATTAGTAAAAATAAAGTAAATTAGCTTGTATCAAATGCTAATACACAATCAATACTGTAATGCCCTAGTTACACTTGGAGTCTACTTTATAATTTTGACCTCAATACGGTATAATTAGGTCAATTATTGTTCAATACATGACAGATGAAACAATCATTTTTGGGGCTCAATATTTATTGTGGTACTTTTTCCCTGCACTAGTGGGAAAATCTTAGTTATTTTTTGTACTATGAGGAGATTTGAGATGTAGAGTTTTAAATTATGAACTTTTATGACTCTTTATTGATACAAACTAACTACTTAAGTGTTGCATTATGTTATTTATTTATTGCAGTTCATGTTTTTTTTTATCAACATTGTACATTTAGAATACATTTTATGAATAATTTTGCTTTATAGTTTGGCTTCAATATTATCGTTTATCATCTACATTTACTTCGGGAATATATTGCACTTCAAAATGTCTTCATCATGACAGCTCTAGGTACAATGAAATCAGATTACCACCAGGCTTGTAGATTTTGACCTATGCGCGGAGAAGACGACATGGTGTGGGACTGAAGAGAGAAAGGAAGACGCTCTTTGTCTGTGGGAAAGTGGTAATTATAAGATCTGGTGGATAAGTACTAATTATCCAGTCACTGAGAGCTACAGGGGGGTTTGGGGGCAGCAGAACTCTGTCAGATGTCCTCTAAAATGACTTGTGTTTTGCTTGTGATCGGACGCTGAGGAAAAGAAATCACTTTATGTAGGTGAGAGATATAAAAAGAAGCAGATTGGCAGTTTTATTAAGGCCTTGTCATTATGGAGCTTACTTAGGGTAAACACTTCTATGGGATACTGCTAACACATGACATATTTAGATTTACCTTTTATTATTTTAAAAATGCTATACTGGCCAAAAACAGCATATTAAAACGTTTAATTAGTTTCAGTTTCATTTTTGACATTCCCCATTCAGAGTGCTATCACTACACAACCAGTGCGCATTCGCTAATGAAACTACTGCACATTGCATCAGGTTTGTGAAGTTGTAGTGTATTGTTTTGTATCCCACTTTTGTATGTTTATGGAAAATTGCTGAACAGTAAACCGGGTAACATGGGCTTGTGAGCTGACAGAATTGTACTGCTAACCATAAGGAGGGCTTGAATCGCCAGAGAGATCCCTAGATTACTCATATATGCATGGATGATACATAAAATCACTTTGGGCATATTTTTAATGAACAATATTATGACATTATATTTATGGACAGAATTTCTAGGCGCAGCCAGGGGCCAGAGGGGGCCTGGTTTGGGAACCACAGGATTTCATCTCTGCTGTTTGCGGATGATGTTGTCCTGATGGCTTCTTCGAGCCAGGACCTGCAGCACTGGGGCGGTTTGCAGCCGAGTGTGAAGCGGCTGGGATGAGAATCAGCTCCTCCAAATCCGAGGCCATGGTTCTCGACCGGAAAAAGGTGGTTTGCCCTCTCCGGGTGGGTGGTGAGTCTCTGCCCCAAGTGGAGGAGTTCAAGTATCTCGGGGTCTTGTTCACGAGTGAGGGAAGGATGGAGCGGGAGATTGACAGGCGGATCGGTGCAGCGTCTGCAGTGATGCGGTCGCTGTATCGGTCCGTTGTGGTAAAGAAGGAGCTGAGCCGGAAGGCGAAGCTCTCGATTTACCGGTCAATCTACGTTCCTACCCTCACCTATGGTCATGAGCTCTGGGTAATGACCGAAAGGACAAGATCGCAGATACAAGCGGCTGAAATGGGCTTCCTCCGCAGAGTGGCCGGGCGCACCCTTAGGGATAGGGTGAGGAGCTCGGTCACACGGGAGGAGCTCGGAGTAGAGCCGCTGCTCCTACACGTTGAGAGGAACCAGTTGAGGTGGCTCGGGCATCTGCTCAGGATGCCTCCTGGATGCCTCCCTAGGGAGGTGTTCTGGGCATGTCCCACCGGGAGGAGGCCCCGGGGAAGACCCAGGACACGCTGGAGGGACTATGTCTCTCGGCTGGCCTGGGAACGCCTTGGGGTCCCACCGGAGGAGCTGGAGGACGTGTCCGGGGTGAGGGAAGTCTGGGAGTCCCTGCTTAGACTGCTGCCCCCGCGACCCGGCCCCGGATAAGCGGAAGAAAATGGATGGATGGATGGATGGAATATTATGACATTATAACATAGTAGAAAGTACATTCCAACATAAATTTCTATAGAACTTTAGAAGATAATTTAAGGTTGACTCCTTTCAAATTGACTACTATTTATAGAAAGTGCCAACTTTGCTAAAACTCCGGCACTGCAGGAGATTTTAGCATTTTGGGAGAGGATTTAACTTCTTTAGTGCAAGAAGGTGCCTTTCTGCAACAATCCATCCTGTCAGGCTCCTATTCATCTTGAATCCTCTGGTGGATCGGACCAACTACAGAGAAGCATTATGACTTGGGGCGGTCTGTTTAGGTTTGAAAGCACCAAAACAAAACCAATAATTTTTTTAGCATTTTGAGGGGAAAAAAATGCAGAATGAAATAAATGTGGCAAATATGTCTTTCTTAAGAGTGCATTCACACTCTCACTACATCAAACTAAACTAGCTCTGGACTAGACCAAGACTAAACCAGGACTAGAACAGGACCAAAAAAAATGTTTATATAAAGACTCAAATTGGGACCAAACTAGGACCAAAGACAAATGTGAACGTACCTTTATAACCAGTCACACTTCACCCAGTCAGGTTTAAGTATTCATCTGAACGTTCCACCCATCCCAGTTTGATAATATAAATCAGATAATATTAATCAAATGCTTGGACTTTAATTAAAAGTCAATAACTTGCCTTGAGAAATATATCCATCATAAGCTTGTTTTAATCAACAATATGCTAGATCTTTTGTGCTGGGGCAAATTTAAGTTACCAAATTTAGATATTTTAAATACCTTTGATTAACAATATAATGGTCATGGTTAACTACAACTCGCACATATTATTTGTAGCAGAGTAACAGACGATGAGAACTGGCAGTTTCTTTTTCCTGCTCTTCCTTCTGGCAAACCTAACAAATGTGAAACGTGTGAGATAGTTGTAAGATTTTGCTCCTGGTCTGTGGGAATGCTGTTGCCAGTAAGAGGCTGTGTATCTCTGTGCCAGTGGAGTGCGGGGGAGGGAGGGGGAGGGAGGGGGAGGGAGGGGGGGAGGGGCATACTCACGCTTGCATGGTGGTAGTGGCAGTCTGGAAACTGAACATGTTCTCTTTGGGAAACCAGCTATTGGGACCATCCTCTGAAAAGACGATAATTAACAGTGGTCAGTCAGGGAAAGATTACAACAGAGACAAATTAAACAAGGGTTTTTTTTTTTTGTTTTTTTTTTTTTTTAGAAGACTTAATAATGTGTTTAAATGAAGATAATGAGATGTTTTCTTTATCTCCGCCGTTCTTTTTATTTAATTAAAGAGATTACATTTGACTTTTTCTAACCTCTGCATTCCGGTAAAAATCAAAAACATTTCACCAAGACAAGTGAGGCCCTGCTCCAGGCCATATAAGAGTCAGTTGTTTTTTTCTAGTCTACTTTCTGGCTAAAATGTTATATACTGTGTGACTAGCTAGAAAATATAATTTCTCTAATTCCTTTAAGCATGTACAGCCAGTATGATTTATAGCACATAGGCAAAACATAAAGGCCAATTTAGGCTTTCAAATTTGGTGAACTACATCTCCTTACCCCTATCTTCTGACAATGCTCTGTCTTCACTGTACATTCTCTCCAGCTTCTTGCGCGGCTTCCCTCCGTCCCGCGGCGGGATGTCCAGATCCAGGGACCTCTGGCTCTGACACGGTGCTCGGATACAGGCCACGCAGTCAGGGGTGTACTCCTCTCTCGAGTTCCCCCTGCGGAGCCCCCAGTCCCGGATGTTACTAGCGCTGCCCGAACTCTTCAGAGGCTGGGAGGAAGAGGGGCCGCTGCCGCCACTTTGATGCTGGTTACCGTGGTGATGGTTGCTCCGGTGATGACTGCTCCTGTGATGGGTGCTGGTGCTGCGGGAAGGCTGGCTGGTGCAGGACGGGTTTGGGGCGGCAGGAGCCTGGGACTGGGGAAAGCATAAATGTTCTGTTTGTGAATTATCTAAAGGCTGTACCTGACTTTTACCGTCTAAAAAACGTGAAAACTTGAATGAATTTATTTAGCAGTGGTTCAAAGTGGACAATAAAAGGCTTTATAATTAGATACAAACAGCACACAGAGATTTTGACCTCATGAGCTGCTTATACTCCTTATAGTGAAAGAAAAATTGAATTCTGTCAACTGGACAAAAAGTTTTTGAGTTCAGTTTTGGTCAGATTACTGGTGGACACTGCCTTATATCTGTTTGAAGGGGGGAGCTAACTACACTGAAACTAACACACCTATTATTGTTTACAGTTTCTGTTTGTAGGCAACGTCTAATGAGCTATCTTAAGTGTGTCATATTTTGCATAATCACTTAGGCACCTAATGGGTGCTCTCCATGGATCTATTAAAATAACTGGACAGGGTATTGTTAGCTTAGCGCTGTCTCGAGTTGAATTAGTGGCCTCATTGATACTACAATGAAAAAATCCCTCCTGCCAGAAAGGATTTTTCTCATAGAAGGCAATATAATCACAAACTGCTCATGTTCGGCTGATAGGGACGAACAGGGCACCTACATCTTTCACAAAGGTCGATTTTGTGGTGATTTTGACCTATTTTAAGAACATAGATTTTTTCTCAGCTCAATATTTGTCTGATTGGTTCCAGCAGTCACGTGGTACAACATGAACACGCATGTGGGCGATGCTAACGTGCCCAACCGTCATGAATGAATAATTTGTAATTGGCCCTCGCCACTCACAAAGTGATGGCGAGGGGCATTGTTCTTGCTGGGTTTCTTTTTATTATTATTTTTCCGCCAAAACAATCACAGTTTTCACCCCTTGAACGTAAACGAAAAGTCCCACATATAGGTATAGGATCGACCGGCTCGGCGGAAAATTTCATAAAATGTGCATCGCAACTATGTCCGAAGCACACCGGCTCAACAGCGCCACCTAGAAATTTTGAGATTTTCAATTTAATAGGAAGGCCCAACTCAGATTTTGACAAAATTCGCACCAGTGACAGAGCTCATTGTAAGAAGCCAAAAACATACCTATAGCGCTGCCCTATGACGGACAGGAAGTCCGCCATATTGGATCAAATATTCGCCACTTCATACGCAGCGTGTTTTCAAAACGCTTCTAGTCCCAGGTTTTTGGTCCAAATGAGCTCAGGTTTCACATGCCACATCCAGACACATGGGTTTTCATAAAACTTCCACGTTTTCTCCGAATTCCACACGGTTCGCCCGTACGCCGCTGCCGAAAAACGCCACCTTCGTTTCCTGTTTTTTCGATGTCCTCTCACGACCACAGGCATTACCCTACAGAGCTCACATTCACATCACATATGCGAGATTGGGGCATGAATGGAATGCAATATTAATTTTAATCAAAATGAACACTATAGCGCCCCCTACCATAGGGGTGAAATGCCAACGTTATCGGATTCGAAAAGACGAAATTCGGGGAATAAATTGGGGGCATGATGTGAACCAAAAAATAATATTACGGGCATAGGTCATTTTTCACACTCAGCTCATCTGCGGATGGTCCTTGGGCAGGACCGGATGTACCTAGCCGCTAAAGGCTAAACTTGCAACATGCACCATCAAGCACGGCCCATTGGCTTCAATGGCCATGTTTAGACCCCGGGGCTGGGTGCTCTCACACCTATTAGCATACTAGCCAGTATGCCAATAGGTGTGAGAGAAATCTGACCAGAACTGAAGAAGTGGCTTGGATGAGCATAAAATATCTTCACTCAAAAAAAAAAAAAAAAAAAATTTCTTTTACCAAGGATCATACCTGGATGACTGTACTGAAATGAAAAAAGCTTTAAAAAAAAACATTTTAAAGCTTGATAACTCAAGCTCATTGTATTCTGCGTGCTTTTTAGCTACAACTGATTGCATGGCCAAAACATGAATTTGGAGTAAAATTACATATAGTTCAGAAAACATCATAAGTGGAAAATAAAATACTTATTAGATACTAATACTAATTAGATGCAGAAAGCTCACAGTGGACTTATTTTGACCCCAGGAGCCTACTATATATATATATATATATATATATATATATATATATATATATATATATATATATATATATATATATATATATATATATATATATATATATATATATATATATATATATATATATATATATATATATATATATATATATATATATATATATATATATATACACACATATACTGGGGAAAGATAAATTTTGCTCAAATACATGAGAAAAATCAGATACAGGACCTTTAATTCATGATTAATTAAAACAGAATCCAAATTGCAATATGAATGGACTCAAATTGGTGGCAAATTGTAGAGGCTGCTATAATTCACGCACTCTCATTTTTTTCTCCTCAGAACACAATATATGGGATATTGTGATCCAAGTGCTCTGATTATGTTGAACATTTACAGTGTAGCTAAGACCTAGTAAAATGTGAAATTATTATTTTTTCTTTCTTTTCATATGAGGAGATGACTTGAGTGTTTATGGCCTTTTTGTTTAACTAACTAATATGGCAAATATAAAAACCATAGGCCATATAAAATACAATGCCTCTAGACTTTCTTCCAAATCATTCACCAAACCATAATTAATGAATTGATTCAGTTTGATCGAGTCCCATAGCCTTCTGTGTAGCTCACTTTTTAATTACGATCAATTACATGGCCAACGTATGACTTTAAAGTAATCAGAAATGTGGACTCTACTATGCGTCCACTCCTCTTCATCATCTTTGTTCTTCACTTTGGTCATAAATTCCGTAAATTTCAAATCATTATTGAAATGACACTACTTTGACATTCTGATATGACTATGTAAAATTCCTACCTGGGCCGAAGACTGTTCCCTTGACGTCTTCAGCACCTCCAGCTCCAGGCTCTCCTCACTGTCTCGTATTCCCAGAGTCATGCTGCCTTCTCGGGTGATGGTGTACACTCGAGATGGCTTCTCTCTGGAGGTAGGCGCTACTGTCTGATCCTCTGATGAAATGCTGTGCTCGGTGGAGAGTCGGCGTTTGGAGGGTCCCACAGGTGCCTGGTTCTGTAGGGTGCTGATTTGGGTGCTCCGCTGGGACTGGGTATTGTGGTTAGGTTTGGGTAGACAGTGGCTCCGAGGAGGCAGATTGTTGTTATGCAAGTGGCTGATAACTGGAGACTCGCAATCCGGGACGGCAAAGGTGTCAGACAGGAGGTGATCTGCATAAACAGAGCAAAGCAAATTAATACGATGAAAAATTATGTAGGCCAATGACTATGTTTATGTTTTACAATATCTACATCAGTCAGAATATTAATCTACATTTGAGCAACGTAAACAACTTTAAACTGAGGTAGTAGGTCTGGATTTTTGACTATTTCTGGCTGAAAAAAATATGTTTTATCTAAATTATTTGTTCACAGAGAAAGATTTTTGGAGATATTTTGTTGAGATTTTAAAATAGTGAAAGAAGTAAGTGAGTATTATTAGTGTTATTAGTGTTATTAGTCTTCACAAGGGCATCAGTAGTATTCATGAACATCAGTTTTTTTCAGCACATGCACAGCTTTGGAATAGCTTTTCTAAAACAAGGACAGCAGGATTTGAAGTCAAAATGGGGCAGTTATGTGCTGTCTGCATCTAGCTTTTTTTTTTGTCCGTGATCCAAGAAGAAATGCTGGTGCGCTTTCTAGTTGTTAGTATTAACGTGAGGGCAAAACTCTGCTCTAAAAACTCTCAAAATTGTGAAAACGGATTATAAATTAATTGTGGTGAATAATTAGGGAGCTAGGAATGCATTAGGAAATTGAGGAGGAACTTTGCAAACCTCTTCAAATGGTTTAGTTCTGTTTTTCAAGTTTTTAAAGACAGTGAAAATCAGAAACAGTGCCATTAAAATCAGGAAACATAAAACATACTAAGCTAGGAAGAGTTGGACTTGCTTTAGCACATTTAGCACTAGTAGTTTACATGCTAGCAGAGTTGTAGTGACAGAGGAAAAGATAGAAAGTTTAGGAGCGAGGGATGAGAGAGCTGATGAAAACAAATGAGCTGGGACAGAAACGGAGCTGCAGAGTGGAGCTGAGGGTAAAAATGATAGCGGATGGTATTCATTCTGACCTGAGATTAGGTTTCTAGTTCTGAGTTGGCCCCAAGCAACAACTAAATTATTTGGAATTTTGCTGGAAATACAGCCTAGTGTCCAATTGTAAAGCGGTAAAATCAAGATTTAAATGAGCTCTTTGCTTTACTAACTACTCTGATATTGTCAAAAGGTAGGACTGAGCAATATGGCAAAAAATGTATAGTATATTTTGCATAGTGAGAAAATAACATAATAATTAAATGTATGAACATGTATACTGTAAGCAATGACAATATTAATGGCCTATATTAATTTAAGTGAAGAGGTTGTGACTGTCATTCTGTGCAAACATAACACACCCAAACACACACAGTTAAAACAGGTGTCTTGCCCAAAGACACAATGTTGTGTCCTTGAATGAAATAAGAGTGTGATTTTAACCCCTAACCCCCAAAGTAAAGTAAAGTTTCTTACGTGCTCCGTTGTGGTTCTCAGGGCCGGTGGTGGACAGGTACTCGCTGAAGGCTCTGGCTGCTCTGTGGAGACAAAACACAAAACAAAAAGTTGAAGTCAAACAAGTGGATCTACGGAACGGTTCTCTGGCATTTCTTTTCTTTCTATTAGATTTTTTTTAAATATTACACTATACATAAGAAGAAGCAGATTGGTAAAACATTTGTCACGGACTTATTAGACTGGTGCATTACATAACTTGGTGGAAGGTCACTGTACCTTTAATATAATTATCTTATTGTTTTGCCAATAAGGTTCCACAGTTTAGCTGTCTTCCTGTTACACTACACTAAGACCATTTTAAGTTTTGACTTGTTTTTTAAGTAACAAACAGTTAGGTTTGGTAGTTTTTTGTACTGAATGTCTGTATTGTATTACATAAGCACAGTATGAAGGGGCTAATCACACAAATATGATTTTGTGTCTGAAAGCCTGGGGACTGAAGAAAAGTTATGGATGTGCGGAAAAATCTAAGCTCAAGATGCAGAATTGATTTTAAAATAAATTCAATGATCTCCAAAACACATTTCAGGGACTCTTTGGGGCTTTTTGAGCAAGGAGAAAAATTTTCAGTCTCGTAACTCATCATTTAATACACACCTGGCACTATATAAAGAATAATATCAGTCATTGTTTAGTCTTGATTTAGATCCAGATGTGGGTAGAGTTGCCAAAAAAATTACTCAAGTATAATGTTACTTCAACATATTATTAATCAACTAGAAGTGTAAAGTAGCAGTACAAGAAATTACTCAAGAAAGAGTCATTTGAAGGACAAAACATTTCCAAAAATGAGAAAACTAAATCATATCTGACGGAGCAAAATGTACAAATCATTTCATAAGTTTTTTTCACTTGTAGACAAAAGTGAAGAAGTGCAACCAAAACTCAAGTAAGTAACAGTACTATTATTTCAATAAAAATATTACCATTCAAATCGCAATTTTGATTTGATTGCGATTAATCTGCAATTAATCCTACTATAGCTACAGTTAAACCAGAAGTTTACAGATTACAGTTTGCAAATGCACACGGCGACAAAGACCTTAATTTTTGGAAACAGGTCCTGTGGTCTGATCAAACAAAAATTTAACTGTTTGGCCATAATGAGCATCGCTACATTTGGAGGAAAAAGGGAGAAGCTTGCAAGCCTGAGAACACCACCCCAACTGTGAAATACAGGAGTGGCAGCATCATGTTGTGGGGTTGTTTTGTTGCGTGAGGAGTTGGTGCAGTTCACAAAATAGATGGCATCATGAAGATGGGGGGGTGATGTGGTGTTAAGATGGGGTTCTGGTGATGATGTGGGCTGCGGAGTTTTGGAGAAGCTGCAGTTTCTGGAGGGATTTGTTGGGGAGGCCATAGAGGAGGGAGTTACAGTAGTCAATCCGGGAGGTGACAAGACTGTGAACAAGTATGGCAGAGGTGTGAGGAGTGAGAGAGGGACGGAGGCGAGAGATATTGCGGAGGTGAAAGTTGTCTTCACCTCAAAGTCTTGTCAGGAGGAATGGGCCAAAACTCCTGTAAACTATTGTGAGAAGCTTGAGGAAGGATATCTAAAATATTTGACCAAAGTCATACAGTTTAATGGGAATGGCACCAAATACTAATGTAATATATGTAAACGTCTGACTTTGAAGACAGTTGACCTAATTGACTTAAGACACATACGCTTTTTTCTCACCGTTTAACATGAAATCAGACTAAATTTGTCCTGTTTTTTTATATAGTGTATGTACCGGTTTCAACTGTATGTACATGTGTGTTTAGAATGGCAACAATAATATCATAGTACATTATTGTGTACTAATCCTGTGGTTATTTGCTGTTGGAAATCTAGTTTTATAGTCAGCCTGAGTTAACCTGCTGACACTCCTACGCACTCATATATATTCTATAGAAAGAACAAGGGACACTATAGATGAGGCACGCACGTTCTTTTTCTACCTCTCCTTCTCCTCTTCCTCTCTTTTCCATTTTTTTTTTCTTTTCTAGCTCCTTCTCTTCTCTCCTGTCTATTTTTCTCTCCTTGTTTCTATCATTTTCTTTTTTTCTCTACCTTTAACCTTTTCTCCCTCCCCTCTCTCTTCCTGTCTGTCTCCATCCATGTCTTTCTTTTCTCTTTCTCCCCCTTTTTTGCCTCTCTTCCCTCTTCTCTTTCTTTCTCTTCTCCATTTTCTCTCCCATTTTCTTTCCCCCCCTTCCCTTCTATTTATTCTGATGTCTCCCTTACCTCTCTCTTCCCACCCTCACTAGTTTCTCTCTCCCCCTTTCACCCCTCTTTTGCCTTTTTCTGTTCTCTTCTCCCTCTCCTCCTCTCTTTTATCCTCTTATCATCTCTTCTTCTGTCCCCCTTTCTCTTTCCCCTTCTCCTTAATTAAGTTCTCTCTCTTTCGCTCTCTCTTTACGTTCTCTCCCTCTCCTTATCCCTCCCCCACCTCCTTTTTCTCGCTCCCCCTCTCTCACCCCCTCTATTTCACCGTCTCTCTTCCTTTTCCCTTTTCCCTTTTCTCCTCCTCTCTCTCTTTCACTTCCTCAAGGGGACTGCGGAGAAATGTAATTGCTCTGTTCTTGCTTTAGCCTACATCTGCCTCCTTTCCTCCTCCTCCTCTGCTCCCTCTCTCCTCTCTCTCTCTCTCCTCCTCTCATCTCGTATACGCCATAACACTCAGAGTAATTAAATATGAGTCGGCACGTGCAGCTCGCCCCGTGAACCCAAACCATCAACCCTCCCCCCACCCACTATAGCCTCTATACGTGAGCGGGTGAACGAGAGAGGCGGAGAGGGAGGAAGAGAGGAAGAGAGGAGGAAAACATCTCACTCTACTTGATCTGCACAGAGAGGGGGAGATGAGATTAGATATAGGACAATGTAGCTGCGATATAAGGCAGGGTAATAATAACTGCTGGTGCTGAGACAGTCGAGTGATCTGGAGGAGATGGAAGACACAAAACAAAATACAATGCCAAATACGTATAATATTCCATTTGGTAATTTGGTAACTAATGGATCTAATACGACTACTACTTTTTTGACACAACCTGCCTCAAGTTGTAAAAACGTGGCTTGTACAAGTGGTATAAATTTCTGTTTATATTAAGTTTTGCTTTTTTCAACAAGTTTCATGCAGCTCCGGCTTGAACCAACCATAGACTGTACAGTATATATATAAATGGACAAAGCTAACCTGCTAGCCGACGCGTTAAAAATAGGAAGAGAGCATGGGTGCACTTCCGGCTCCATTGACTCTCCAATTCACTTTACACTGGAAAACTGCTGCCCCTCTCTCCATAACTGCTTCTGTCAGACATGTTCACATTGGCCCATTATACATGATTCTGGTATTTTGCGGGCGAGAATTTGCGTTACCTTCAACAGGTTCACTCTGGATTGGCTCTTTGGTTGCTATGATCCTTGCGGTCAAAATTCCAAACATGGAACTCAGCTCCAAATTAGCCCCTATGACCGCTAGCCTCAACAAGCTTCATCTGACTGGAGCCAAACACTATGGGTGATGTCCACTTATTTATATAGTCAATGGAAGCAACCCAGTGTTAAATGAATGCTCCAAAATGATTCACAGGAATTTAATTAAAATGAATAAATTAAAAACTAAATTTGTGGAATGACTTCACCATGTTGTTTGTACTGATGTCTAATTGGGAGTGTCACAAATATGAAACATGTTTGTAAAGATCTAAACTATAGGGTTAGCAGTTTTTTAAAGCAGAATAAGACCAAATATTTTGTTGTTTGAGGAAGAAATTATGGTACTAAAAAAACTGCAGCCTTTGCGATTTCCTCATTGCAGCTGTTCAAATGCAATTTCAGTTCAATTGCAATGAAGACTGCAGCCCTATAACTGACTCTCCAGAGCAGCCACACCACCCTGCTCCCACTACTGTTTGGGAGATTTGAGTAGATTAAATATAGATCTGAGATCATGTGATGCCACTAGCTACACTTTACGCTTTGGGAATTTTTTTTTTTTTTTTTTTTTTTTTTTTTCCGCATGGATTGCATGTTTTCTGGCATGTGACACAAGTGTAGGGGGAGGAAGAGGAGAGGGAGGCACTGACAGGAGATGTGTTTATAAGACCGAAATAGATGAAGGGAGGCAGGGAGGAGAGCAAAAAGAAAAAAGTATGATAATAAGCTAAAGAGGAGGGGAAATGGAGGACTGAGGAGTATATTGGCAACTATGATGGAAGCCAGGACTGTGTATCTGTGTATCACTTCCAACCATCCTACAGTTTTACAGTGGTCCCTCACTATATCGCGGTTCACCTTTTGCGGTCTCACTGTTTCGCAGATATTTTTTTGTGCAAATTTGCATGCTTTTCAGAGTATTGTGTTCTGCGTCCTGATCGACTAAGGGACATGCCGTGTCTCCTGTACAGTACAGAATGTGTTCAGCCAAATTTACATAAATGTTCAATGCTAGCAGTGAACGTTTATGTAAATAGGTGCTGTATGATTGCAAGTGTTCTCAAGGAGGAAGATGAGAAAGATAGATTTTTAAAGTTCTTTTACTGTTTTTTAAATGTCTTAATGATCTTGGGCCATGTTATCTTTCAGAACGACTTTTAGCCTACAAACCGTTGCAGACCCCTGCTCTAGTCATTCCCAAAAATTTTGATTCATATGAGTTTCATGTGGAGTTATTTAACAATTTTACAGAATTCAAAATGTGTTTTAAATTGTTGTTTAAAGATTAAGAGTAATCCTGTTTTTTAATTGTTTTGTTGTGTTTACATGGCCTACAAACACTAAACTTTCCAAACTGGTACTTAATAAGATTTTGACAACAAGAAGGACTTTTTGATATCCAATTCCAAGTCTGATTGATTAAAGTTTTAGTTCCAAATAATGAGCCAAAATTTTAATATTTAGGTAGACATCCAAAATCCCCTCTGTATATTTTTAGTATCAAATATGACAACAAAATGAAGCAAGAAGTTTAAATCTGCCTCCATGTTTCTGTTTTAAATGTCTGCCATTTTTACACATAAAATTGTTTATTTTTATGTGAAAAGATAACCTGATGAAAAACTTGTAATACATTCTTTTCTTACATTTATGTGAGCAAAATACAGAAATATTAATACAGAATTTATTAAACATAAATCTCAAATCTAATTGCCATGTTTAAAATGTAAGTCATGTATCTCTAGTCAACATTATTGCTTGTATGTTTTTTGCATTTTTTGTGTTGCATTTGAACAGACTGTGCCTCTGAAGTGAGTACAGGACACTCTCTGGTCTGGTGCCATGTGTTTGCTGGTGCTTACAGAGTGGGTTGTTTTCAGTGTTTCTGTGTATTCCTATAGGAGCTATGTGAGCACCATTCTGCCCCAGGACACATCACTCTAACAGGATCAGCTGCAAAGGACTGGTGCCCTTTCTAGGACCAGCAACAGTTCATTATAGTTCACTCTGAACTCACCCCTGCCTCTGGTGTAAGCATTAGCAGGGCGTGTCTTCATATAGGGGTGTAAAAGTGATGCTGTTTTGACCTGCTGTTCTGAGTAAACACAGTCCCTCAATGTGCAATTTCACAGAAATGTTTAAAGACACATATTATGCAAATTTGACTTTTTTTAAGCTTGGTGTCTTCTCATAAAGCACGTATCTGTTGTGTCCTTGTTTCATTCACGCTTGTTTTATTAATCCGGACTTCTCCTGCACAGTTTTTAAGTCCATAAACTATCACCAGAGTCCAGAAGCCATCAGCGAGATCTATGGGTCAAATTGGGTTCACAACCAATGCATGAATCTATTAGCATAGCATTCACAGGACGTAAGATCTTCTTTTGTTTATTTTAACATTGTTCCAACTCCTAAACGCCTAAATGCCCCTTTGGAAATAGTAGTGTTCCCACGGTGACTAAAATAGAAAAATATGTAAAGTTGGCCAAGCCTGCATGCTGCCACTGCCAGTCAGCACCCATCATTATAGATCAGTGGTTCTTAACCTTGTTGGAGGTACTGAACCCCACCGGTGTCATATGCACATTCACCGAACCCTTTTTTATTGAACTTTGTTTTGTTTTTTTAAATTGAAGACATATGGATGTTTTACTGGTGCACAAAATGAATCGTGCATTAACATCACTGTGTTCAAAGAATAAAACCAATAAAATGCATGAACTCACAACAAATTACATATATACCTTTTTACAAAGACTTGACCTTTTTTAATTCTACCACACTGAAATTATTTAAATTTTTAACCTTATGTATTTCAATAATGAACTTATTGTATTTATGCTATTTATTATTTTTAACATTTTAACACACACCCATCACCTAATTTCCATCACACTACAGGGTCGGCCTTTAACACGCAAAGAGCCATTTGGACCCAGTTTTCACAGAAAATAAAACACTGGGAGCCGCAAATACTTTTTGACATCTAAAATGAAGATAACATAGTATATAATTATAATAATAATGCAACGGAATAATGTAGGTTTTATTTTCATGGATGAGCCTTCGACACGTGGCAGAAAAATATGCCAAAAATAAGTTAAGTGCATAAAAAATACAACTCACCAAACCGCTGCATCAGAGGGAGCCCTGCACTTGTGTCTTTGGGATGAGGTGGACCCATCGAGGAGATGAGAGACAATGACACCCGCAGTGTGACTATGTCTAGTCTGCTCCACAGTTTCTTTCAAAAAACTCTAAAGGCTTATCTTTTAATCCAAGGTACTTATTCTCCATGTGCCAAAGCAGTTTTGAAGGTTTCATTGCTTTATTTGTTTTTTCCGCATGTTACGCAGAGCGGACTCTGCACGTGAGAATCACCTGTAGCGACAAACCCAGATTTAAGTAGGACTCCTGGTATTGTCTCTTAAATTTAACTTCCTTTTTCTTGGAGGTAGTAGTCTCCTCTTCTGGCTCCTCAGTTGGCCTTTTCCCCTTTGTTAAAAAGCTCTCCACAGACTTTTGTTTTGGCTCATTTTCACTCGCTTGTGGCTCTACTTTTGGGCGACGTGTCTGATGTGTTATACGTGATACGTCATTGCGGAGACAAGAGCAGATCTATCACAGATATAATAAACTTGTTACTACATCAAATAGATTTCTGTGGCGATTTCCTCTCAGGATTTTCATTATACATCTACAGACAAGCTTTTTAGAGGGTCAGGAGGGACGGGCGAAAGTTACATCCTCCTGATCCTCCTGTTCCTGCTCACAGCGTCTGAAAATCAGGGCTGTGTCTTTACGCAGGACCCCTAGGGTTCGATCGAACCCAGGTTAAGAACCACTGTTATAGATACAAAAGTTGTATTGCCCAAGGACAAAATGTGAGCACATATCAATTACCCTCTACTTTTACCCTCTTCACAACCACAATGTGAGACATTCCCAGCTAACCTTAAAGTTGGTAGTTCAATTCTCGCTATAGCATGCACTGAGATGGCTAGAACTCTCGCTTTTGGAGACGTTTCCCTGAGCGCTCTGTTCCGATGGCATTAAAGGATCGGTCAAATGCAGGGGCCACATTTCCTTATGGGGATACTGTCTTTGTGCCAATGAGCAAGACACCCATTTGCCTGTATAACATATTATTTCACTATTAAATGTAAATTATATATGATTATTGAAACCCCGTTATATAACACCTATCCAGTATCTGTAGTCTTTAAGTCATTATCCGTCTTATCTGCCCCCACTGCCATAGTGTGGCGGTCGGAACAACCGGTGACTTCATTAAGAGACACGCTACACTCCGCTGACAACACAGGGGCAGTGAGGAGACCAATTACCCATAATCCCACGGGGGGGCTCAGTTCATCTGTGGGTTTAACTGGAAAAGTGCGTCACAGATGACTCAGGTTCAGGCGAGGTGAGGAGAGGCGGGGCGGTCTGGGAGATATTGAGTTGATATGATTTTATAAGAGACGCATCTGGACGGACGTTATTGGAATTTAGCGATAATGAATGGGCGTCTCTAGAGGCAACACTAGGCTTTGCTCAGTCGAGAAAGTTAAAAATAGAGTGAAAATGGATACAATAAGATGATTTGAAGATGTGATGTCAAAGTGGTGTGGTTACAGTGTCAAAAATTTCAAACTTAATTTCGATATAAAGGAATAGACTAGATCCTGAACACGAATTCTAACACCACAATAATTTAAAAAAAAAAGCTCTTTATTTAGACAATAGAATGTGATTGTCAACATAAATCATATTACTTTCTTTTATATTACCATGCAGTCTTATGTCTGTGTAATCTGTCTAATAATAGAGACATTATTTTCAGCTGGGGTTAAATGTGCAAAATGTACTTTTCCAAGAGAACCTGTTACCTGTCTGCTTCCATGGAGATAATATTTGGAATGTTACAGTTTACAGTATTAACTTATATCTTGCATTTATTCAATTACAGGTGGTTTTATTGCTCAAAAATACCTTGAAACACATGCATTCTTAAAGTGGGCTTGCCTCTCCACAGACCGGACCTGTGACTCAGCCTGGTGGTGTCATGCGCTTGTAGATACTTTTTTTTTTATGCAGAGCACTAACAAGGAGATAAGCAAGTGATGGACCAGATGCACCAGATGTTACACAGTTCAAATAATATTATAGTTTTGTGATTTTGTTAAATTGTTTAATTGTTGTTGTTTTTTTTTACATTTCTTCATTATAAATTGCAATACTGTCTACTGACTTCTCACTCAAAACTGCCTGACCTTTTCTGGTAAAACTATGGATAGCTTTAGTTCAGGGTAGCGCGCAGCTTTTTTTCCATTTGTGCCAATATGAATTTTATGCAAGGCTGAAGAAAGAAAAAAACAACAACCTGAGAACGAAGTAATTACAGAGCGATTGGTGACTGTATATCATTTTCTGACCAAAGGCGCCTCAAATGCAGGAGAATAAAGATTACTTGAACAGGCATGGATCATTCTGAATATAACTTCGAGAGGGTAAATGATGAGGGGAAGCCACTACAACATGCTTAAAAGCTCTTACAGTTCAGTTTAAGTTTCCTTTAAAGAAAAACATATCTTGCCAATGATTTTGTATGCACAGCTTTAAGTCACTAGAGTGTACAATTATCACTAGGAATCAACTAGGAATCAACTAATCACTACACAAGGGCGGCTGGTATCCTGTCTGCACTCTACTGGGAAATATATAAACAAATGACATTTTCTCTGATGTGGAAAACACCAGAGCTCCAGAGTGCAGTGCCAGCTGGTCCCTCAGAGGTGGCTTTATGTGGCTGAAATATTAAAGGTGACACCGGAGTAGAGGGAGGAATGGAAACTGTGTGTAGTTGCTGGACAAAGCAGGGGCAGGTTTGGGGTCAGGTTTTCACACAAAAAGTTAGGGTTGGGAAATGAGTCTTTACTGAAAGCAAAACAAAGGAAGAAGGTCCAGGAAAAGCATGTGGTTTGGAGCAGAGTTCAGACTTGGGAGGAAGAACTTTGATGTAATCTGATGTATTAAATGTTAGTGATTAAAAGCCTGTATTGTTTATGTTCAGGAAGCTAAGCGTGAAAAACCTTTTGATTCACTTTTAGTAAGACAAAATAAATTTGAATAGACATTTTTTTCAATTTTCTAGGTTGTGTGTAGAGGTCTTAACTCCAGGTGAAACAAATTTTGGATTTAATGTTTCTTACAAATGTTCAATACAACTATAATCATATTGTTCACTTAGCATTTAAAGTCACCATAAAACCCCCAAAATTCATATTTCAGTGTAACCTGTGTTCGATTTACCATTTTTAATCTGTTTTAGACCAGATTTAGTCTTGATTTTAAAGAGCTCTGTTCTGAGCCGAGTTTCAATTGGTTTCAGTTTTACCTTGGCTTAGTCCTGGTTTAGTTGACCTTATATATCAACTTATCTATGCCACCAACACAAGATATAGATTAGATTATTATTATCTATTTATTTAAAAAGGGACTATATACAATTAGAAGACAAATGTTGCCATTTGATGCATTGTACCAGTTAGCTTTGGGCTCATTTACATTTGCAGTCCCCCCTGGAAAAGAACAGCCCACAAACATTTGAATAAAAAACACAAACAAGTGACAGCAGGTCGAAACACAAAATATACAAGTATACAAGCATTAAAAACGCCCAAACCTCTGCACACAGAGGCAAACAATTACACATACAGAACCAGAACCGATGGAACATTGGTAGAAGATGAGTGCTTACAGTTTTGGGTGCTATTTAAGTTCTTTTTGAGTTCAATCTTAAAACCTTTGATCGTGACACATGGCTTTATGGAGTTCGGCAGTAAGTTTCTACTGTGTTTACTGAAAAAGTCCATTGTCCAAAGGTGGAGTGACAGAAAGGTATTATACAGTCATGCAGAGATGCTATAGCTCACAAAGTCCTTCAAGCTGTCAGGAGCCAAGCCATTTAGAATCTTGAAACCCAGATATAGATTGGAAACGAAAAAGTGTAATTTTCAAGACTCAAAAGATTATATTTCTGTGAAGAGGTGACTCCACTCACAGTAAGAATCCATGCTTTTAAAGACAAGCAATTAAAACACCTGTAACTGGATAAAAACAAGCAACACAAGTTTAATGTCATGGAGACTAGCAGGAGTCAGTTCTACAGTGCACCTCTGAAGTGCTTGTCAAACAGAAAACCCATACGAGGCTGTCCCAGTTCTGGCCGCTGTCCATGGTGCTGTCTACGGCTCAAGAAGTGATTTATGGAGGGAGAAGTGTGAAAGTGCTCCCTGAAAAAACATGGTGGATAAATTATAACTACAGCGTGTTCACCCTCAGCAAAAGTACATGCATTTTCAAGAAAACTCTCAACAGCTTAAAGGTGCTGACGAAACACATAATTTTCCTTAAAAACATGATGGCGCAGATGTGACCTGTAACTTGTCTTGGTAGTGTTACTTGTTTTTGTGGAGAAACATGTTTAATGTCAAACTGTGGCTCTTTTATTATGCCTGAAAATAGTGCTATTGTCTTTAAAGTTGCACTATGTAACTTTTTTGCCATCCTGTCTCATGTTGTCTCCATGGATAAGTAACTGCTCTGTCTGTAATGTTCCACAGTATTAACGGCATGGCATTAAACTATTTGTATTTACTCGATTACAGGTGCTTTTACTGTTAAAAAAACAAAACAAAAAAAACAAAAAAAAACCAAACATGTATTCTTATTGTGAGCTGACTCGCCTCTACATAGATTTTACCTGTAACCTGGCCTGTTGGTGTCATCTTTAACCTTTGTAAGCAATAAAAATAACCGATTAAGATATATTGACCAATAAGATGGACCCTACATAACTGTGTGTGCTGATCTTATCTCTGAGGTCACTGTGTGGGCGAGCTCCCAGACATTACTCAACCTAAAGCCCAGAGTCTGTGAATGCACCGTGACATGAGACCTTCAGGGACTAACGCATGTGTGGGAAATGTCAGCGCTCGCCATTCCACAGAGGTAGGAGCACAAAATCACACCAAATCATGTGAATAGCTTATTCATTCATATAACACAAGGAAATGATTTGGTCCTGGTCATTTTACGTTTGCTTTGGTGAGTTAAAGAAGGGATTGTAACATAAACCTCTTTACTTGTGACCATGGGGAACAGGGTTTTCAGCCGCTCTGCCCCCCAGCTCTGGAACTCTCTCCCTCCTGATCTCCGCACCTTAGACTCTCTTCCACTCTTCAAATCCAGACTCAAAACTCACCTGTTCAGACTGTCCTATCTCTTCTAACCAATAACACATTTTTAATCAATCAGTTTTTGTCATGTTTTATTGTATTTGTATGTTTTTTATCTAATTTTACCTTGTTCAGTGTCCTTGGGTGTTTTGAAAGACGCTTATACATAAAATGCATTATTATTATTATTATTATTACTTCAAATATGAAATATTTCCATTTTAAACCCCTGTAATACAACTTCTTTGGCCAAAAAAGATACAAAATCAAAACTTTTTTTTTTTCAATTTTAGATGTTTTATTTCACATGTGTTGTTACTGCGAACAGGCTTGCATCTCCACAAACCTGACTCTCATTTGGGCTGGAGAAGGGCCTCAGAGTGCTTGTTTCATGTGAATGCTGTTCCTCTGCTTTACTATTCCACAGTATGACATATAACTTATCAAAGAATGTTCTAAAGTATGGTTTTAACTTTCTATTTTTGTGGAAGCCTGTGGGTGATGTACCACCTCCAGAAAGTTACATGCTGTTGCTTTAATCTCACATATGACTGCTGGGTGGTTAGGTTAACTTGCCTATTGAGTCCTTTTATGCCTGATTACTAAGCTAGTGGTGGGAGACATTAATAACAAAACTGAATATAGATGTAGATAGATATTTAGACAGAAATGTGTTTAATATGTTTTGCATGTTTGGTTGAAGTTTCTATGTATGAGCTACGGTTTGAGTAAAAGATACAGCATTGTTTTTATTATTAACAGTTTACTTGATATTAAAATTTTGCTAGTTGGTCACAGTTTTAAACAGCGCTTTTCCAACTTCAAGACACATTCACACACACATTCATACACCAGTGTACACAGACACTGGAGGCAATGTGGGTTGCTTCAGATCAGTGGACGAACACTCTGCCAACTGAGATAATGTCGTCTTAGTTCTGACAGAATGCCAAGTGCACCCAATTTCACACTTCACTACCCTGTCCAAATGCATGGGAAAGAAAAGCAAAACATCAGCATAAAAAAGTACATATAGGTTTATTTCTGGATTAGTTGTAATATTTTAAAAAGTACTTTTCTAGAGCTTATAATCATTCACTTGCATTCAACTGCATTGGGAATATTTTGGTGGAATTATTTTATCACACCTGTATTCTTGCATATATACACAATATTCCCTGACGGCGAGGAAGAAATTGGTGAAAAGGAGCCGTTTGTACTGGTATAAATTCTAAATTATCAGAACAAAGGAACACTGAATCCTAAAGAGGTGAGGTTAGGTCAGAATTATGTGAGAACACCGTGTGCGCACACTGCACCAATGTCCACTTCAGTTCGTGACTAGCATCCACGAATCACACAATAAAATGAATATAAATTGTGCAAAAAAAATTACAATGTCCATAGTTTTTATGTAATTACCTGGGCAGTATGTATGTTAGTGAATAAAGTACTTAAGGGAGTATTTAGGGGCTTGTTAATTAGTACTAAATAAAGCCAAAACTTAACCAGGTAGAATTCAGAGCAAACAAACAAATCAATAATAAATAAATAAAACTGAAAACTAATAGCCACCAAAAGAGGGTGGAAGGGTGGACTTCATGAAAAGCAGAGTAAATGGCAATTTGGTAATATTTTGAAATTACATAAAATATCTATGGGTTTTATAATGATGAAAGGTTATAGGACCCTTGCCATAGACATTAATAATTCAAAACTAATTATTATTTATTTAGAATAGTAAAAAGTGCTCAAAAAAGAGAAACCAATTTACACATATGAACTATATCAGAAACAGCCTTCAGCAAAGCAAGTACTAAACAAGAATTGGATCCACGGGTCTAGCAGATTAAAAAATGTAGAATTGGTTAAAAAAAAATTAATTAAAAACGTCAATAATTCTGAAAAACTGACTTCAAGTTACAGGAGATCACAATATTCAGAAATAAACTGACAAATGCGGGACTTTTGCCAGAAAATAGGGCAAGATTCTGGCTAAATTATAAATAAAAGTTCAGTCTTCAAACTCATATCACTCCGCGCAGCCAAGTCATTTTTATTTTTTGTTTATTTTTTTTCTAAAAAGCGTGAACTCTGCAGAAACCCACAGAAAACCAATTAGTCTCTCTCCAATTAATACACAGCCAAATAAACTCAAATAAAACCCATTTTTAGAGACATTTGTAATTTGTTATTATCGTAGACTTACCGAACTTTTGCTGTCACGGAAGAAATTGCGTCGCTCCTCAAATTCTTCCTTTTGGATACCGCAGTTCCCATGACCCACGACGAGTGAACAACAACATGCCACTTTTTTTCGCTATTCGCAAACCACGCACGAAAAATAAGTCATTAAATCGTTCAACAAAGTCCGTGCACGTTAATCCACGTTTGGCGCGTGTCGGATCACGTCGCGCTGGTCGTCACGGTGAACGGCATAGCTCCGTGGAGTGGACACTACAGCGGAGGCAGCGAGGACGAGTTCAGCCCGAGTGTGAGCAGCTGTCTCCCGCTACACGAGCGTCTCAAGCGCCCTCGAAGGAAACAAGGACCAAATAAGGGAAAAGGGGCGGGGTCCTGGGAGTGGGCGTAAAGATGAAAAGGAGCGTGCGTGGTTTTAGGGGAAGGTGTTTGTCACAGGAGGTGGGGATACATTGCTCATTATCAGGGAAGAAAAGAAAGAAGATGGAGAGAGTAGGCTCAAACAACAGTGAAATGAAATAAAGAAATTGTGTTTATGGAAAAAAAATAAATAAATAAATTGTAGGCTACAAAAGTTAAAAATCTAAATTTGAATAAAAAGTAAAGAATTACCTCTGTATTATATATTTATTTATTTATTTATTTATTATTATTATTATTATTAGTGTAAGTGTAAAAATGTTTCTTTATGGTGTATGTGTCAAAGACAACCAAGAGTCTGAAACACAAAGTAAAGATTTATTTTTTATTTATTTATTTATTTTATTTTATTATTATTTATTTATTTATTTTGTATATATTATTACTATTCAAAGTGTAAAAATATGTGTTTCTGGTATATGTTTCAAGAGGACCAAGAGAATGAAGCAACAGGCTGTACGGAAAAAATAGGATCCTTAGGTGTGTATGTTTACAGTTTCATAGTGTGTATTGGTGTGTGTGTGTGTGTGTGTGTGTGTACGTTAAGGAGGAGCCTCTTCTGGTCACCAGAGCATTGCCTCCGTGAGCTCCCACGCAATGGGAGGGCAACAGAAACTCACAGTCCTGTCCTTGAGTCTGAGCAACAACGTCTCGTCTTATATTCTGTGTCTGCATTTTACTGGTATTCAGGCGTGATTAAGAGTGGCATTAGTACATGGAAATACAAGTTTAAAGTAGTACATAGTGCTAGTAGTGTAGTGTAGATACTTTACAGAAACAATATCAGTCTGGTCCCTGCTCTTTCCACTGCACCTCGAGCCAGGCTCATACATGGCTGTGCAATCAGATTAGTTTATTTCAGTGATGCATGTGAAATGATAAACAAAGGAGCTCATTGGTCACCCATAATTTTGGATAAAATTACATTTCCCTCACATCAGATTAACAGAGTTTAGTGCTTCGCTCATTGAATCTGCAGAAATATGTTCTGACAAATGTATGAAGTCATCGTGTCTTTAAAGGGCCCATACTACGCCATTTTCTGATCTATGTTATAATGCTGTTTCCTCATTAAAAACATACTTGAAGTTGTGTTTTGTGTCATTCACACGTTTAACACACAAACCCTGCATATTTAGGTTGATTTCTTCCACTTTATGATGTCATGTTGTAATAAAGGAAGCGCTCCGCTGTGTTTTTAAACTCCATACACCTTCACTAGAATCATTTGGATAATTTTTGACCTAAAATTGCCAATATCGACCAAATAAAATGTAAAATATAGCTTTAAACTTGACATCACGAGGTGGAACAGAGCTTTGGAGATCTAGGAAAACTAATAATGCAGGATTACTCAGATGTGTGAATGAAACAAACCACAACTCCAGGTATGTTTTTGAGGAGGTAAGAACATCAAAACATGGCTTAGAGCTCACAAGAGTCCATTTTGAAGATGTTTTAAACATCAAACAGTCACTGAATTGATAATGCTGTCCTCATACCATGATGATAAACGTCCATAATAAAAATCAATCAGTGAATTCTTCTGCTTATCCGGGGCCTGGTATTATCATATCTCTAACAAAAATAACAAAGATTAAACTACATAACAATTCATTCTAGTACTGTAATGTTCATGTCTGATCAGGTCCCAATCTTGTTACATCATAATCCCCCATGCAATTGCAAATCTCCCAATAACAAACTGCCATCCGTCTGTCACGCACCTGGCAGCTGATTTGTCCGAGTAACTTTCATTTGTGCCACATGAATAATATATGAGTCTTGTTTGCAGTTATAAGCCCGGGGCTGCATCTTTTATTTAGCATCCAAACACGAAAACGTCTCAAGGCGATGGCGGGAATCAAGCGCACCTTTTTTTTTTTTTTTTTTAATCATCAATCTATTCACATGAGAGTAATGTCTATTCCAAAAGTAATCCCAAAGACCAAACACTCGAATGTGATTTTAATGAGGTAAACAGTGAAGTGTAGGTGTGATACGACTATTGATTTACGATTAAGTCTGATGTTAAGAATTACAATATAAAGTAGTGAATCTGTTAAAGTGCATATAACAGATTTTCATGTTTTTTTGTAATTACAGTACTACTTGGTGGGGTGGGATAGTGCGTATGCTAAATATTTATCATAGTTCAACATCAGTTATGTGGCAGTTTGTGTGGCAGTTTGTGGTGAAGTGAAAAAAAGTACAAAAATACAGGAAGCAGTGGTGAGCTGTGAAACAGAACATGGAACGACAGTGGTTCAGGGGTTCGAGCAGTGGATGATCAACTCGAAGGTCATAAGAATTGCTCCTTGTTTTGTTGTTGTGTTCTCTGCCAAGACACTTCACTCACATAGTATGACAGTATTGAGTGAGTACTGGTGGTGGTTGGAGGGGCCAATGCCGCAGTTTGGCACCCTTGCTTCTACCAGTCTTTGACAATCCTGTAAAGTGCATTTTAAGTGTAAGACATCATTAGAATACCTTCACCTATGTTAGCAAAACTGAAAATTCCATCCAAAATCCAGGGACAGATGCAAGGAAACCTGTCAGATACAATAAAGGTGTTGCTTTTTTACTAATTATACCCAAAAAGTCTTGGCCCTTTCCGTATCTGTGTCCATGGATAAGGTATTTTCTAGCAGTGCGGCGCTACATCAAGCTAGTATCTTGATTTACTAACACGAAGGTAAATGACACGTGCCCACGAGGGGGCGCAGACGTATGGAATGTACGGAACTCATGAAGATTTTGTGCACGTCTCAAGACTCTCTTCTGTCCTTTCTGGAGAGTCCGTTGCATCATTGTTCAGATTACCTGTGTGGAACTCATTAAACTCTTCTGACTTTATGTTTTAGTTTTAGTCTCTTGGTCTTTGACACTTACAGTAGAAACGAACATTCTTACATTATTCTTATTGCACTAATATTTTCTAATGATAATAATGTCTTCTTGTTGTCTAGCAATAACTCCACATTCCTTTATTCCATGTAACTCCCCTCCTTTTTAATCATCAAACACACTGTACAGATCTTTATTCAGATTTAACAGTTTCATGTCGCTCTTTTGTAGATGAGTACGAACATTTGAACGTGTATTGCGCAACGGACTCCATTTTCTTCTCTTTTTTGCGTAGCCGCGGTGCATGATGGGATATAGAAGTGCGTGAAGTGTGCACGGATGCACGCTTTGGTTACGTCCGATCTCCATGGAAATGGTGCAAAGGGAAGGGCAGGTTTGTCGGCCGCAATCAGTAGGGTGCGTTGAAATGGGACAGCCCTTGTCGTGCCGGAAATTACGTAACTGCCCTTCGATGCACACTTTGAATGGTGATTCTAAGGCCAGTTTGGCGAATTGGGACACGGCCAGAGAGTGAATTTAGGAGGTTCTGAGCTTTCACATGAGGCCTGTCCTATTTTCCAAGAATGTCATGATGCACGTATTTCTGCTCCTTGTCTTGTTCCCTGTGTGCTCTTTCCCCTCCCTCACCTGCCTGAGTCTGGAGCTGGGCGGAGTTCTTGGCTCCTCCCGCGCGCACCTGCATCCCATCAGCTCAATCATCGCCACCTCCCATGGATAAGAGGAGCCAGGACCAGACATTCAGTGCCAGATCGTCCACGTGTCTAACGTGACTACTTGAGCTCTGTTTTTGTACACTCTTGTTGCTAGCTTTTTGATGCTTACCGGATTTTTGCTACCCTCACATTCCTGCTCCCTGGACCACCACCAGTTTGTAATTTTTAATCTTGCCACCTAAGCACAAGCATACACATAAATAGATTAAACTGTCAAATATAAATGTGTTGTTTGAATAAAACTTGCGAGGATGGCTCAGGTAACACTTCTCACATCAGACTCTATTTCCATGTGTCAATTTCTGCTGCCAAAAGACTGGACGAGATGCTCTCCAAAGTGTGTAAAGTATATGTGCTGTTAATGAGAACATGGCCGCCAGCCTGGAACTGCTCAAACACACTCCCCTCTGCATTTTAGGACATGTTCTGTTCACAAATACATAAAACTGATATCGTTATACTTTCATATTAGGTAGGTTTTTCTTTTTGGACTTTTTTTTGTTTGTTTAATGTCAGATTCCTAATGTCCTGCCTTCCTAACATATTATAAAGGCTTTGCACTGGTCCATACAAACAAACAAACAAATAATTAAATAAATAAAATGCATTGTAATATAATAAATCTGTGTTGCTGGCTCATGCATTCCCTGGACTCGGTGAAAACAATCTATAATTAATAATCCATCATAATTGTTAAGCATTTCCGATAGCAATCTTCAATTATAATATAGTAAGAGGCAATTTAAAAACAAATAATTGACGGACTATGTAGCACGCTATCAGTGATGACAGCAATGGAAACAAGTGGAAGCCCAAAGGAATAGGCTTTAAAGAAAATGATACAGGCAACAACATGCAATTTAACCGTAATATTTTATGTGTGGGAAATGTATTTATTTTTTCTTATTTTTTTAATACAAAACTAACTAGTATATAAAATGTATATGTATATAACGTCAACATTCATAGTTTTAAATTATTTTTGACTGATTCACATTTAAAGTGCATATGACAGGTTTTCAAGAAAATGGAGATAACTTTGAGTAATCAACCCTGAAAATTCCATCCAAAATTCAGCGACCATTCACACACAAGGAAGACATTTTTCTTCTTAAACATTAATTTAATAAAATGAAAGCAGTGCTATTTATATTTATGTGTCTAATCATAACTATTGTGCAATTTAGACATGTTTTTGCCCTTGTTAACAATGGTTGCAACCTCTATGCATGTCATATCTGCTGCCTATGTCCAGAAAGCAAAATTATAAACTTTGCCAAAATAAAAAAAAAGGCTCTTTTTGTAAAAACTTATGATTATTATGTTTTAGTGAAATGATCAGTCTGTAGTCAGCCTATATTTACACTTACTGCTTGCACTAAATCCTCAGTATGGACTTAGTTAAAGACCAGGTGCACTGTCCATGGTGCTGAAAACCAACCTCTTACTTCCTGCCGTTACTGGTTTTATCTGTTTTTATTTCTTACTGATTATGTTTTACACACTAACGAGTCAGAATAGGTATTATTTTCAGTCCAGAACACACCCAAGCCCAAGTGCGCTGTCTGTGGTGCTGAAACCCCAACTTGCAATCAGGCCATGTTTTGACAGGCACTCCAACTGAATTGTGTTTAGTAATTCAGAGTTTGTGGAGGTGTGAGATGTGGCTAAAGCTAGAATAAACAGGAAACGAATTAGCTACCTTTATTTTGCTAAATACGTCAGCCCAACATTTGATTTGCCATTCCTGGAAGAACGGCAGATAAATAACTGTACTTTATGCCTCAAGGTCCATTTTTGGGTGGGTGACGTGGGCTTGCGGGCTGAGAATTGGACAGAATCTTCCAGCTAACCGTAAAGAGGATTTGAATAGGGCTCAGGAGAGATCACTAGATTACTCAAACATGCATGTATGACATCTAAAACCACTTCAGGCATGTTTTTGATGAAGGAACAACATTGTAACATAGTAGAAACCTAGAAAACACATTGATTTTGCATAATACCTCCACTTCAAAGTCACCTCTCCAAAGAAATCTAATAAACTAAAACACTGACTGCAAATTAAAAATGTGTTTTTATTTTTAAGGGGCAAAAAAAATCCAACTTTTATTTCCTTTTTATGGCGCCCATTGGACAAAAACTGCCCAAGGACGAAACCATCAAACCCTACAAACTGCTCCATGAGTCATCTGATATTTTAGCTCTCTGTTTGTGCTCTGGACCACAGCGGTGACCACATTAAACTTCTATGAGGACCGACGCAAAGGGTTTTTTTTTTTTTGCTTAAGGCTACATCTATTTCAATGACAAAAGCTTAACAGAGGGAAGAGTACCATGCTCCCATTTATCATTTACTATTTGGCTCGTACAGAAATCAATCCAACGTCTAAAGTAACACTGGAAACAATGACAAATGAGTTTTACAAAGGTATTAGGGACAGAGAGAAGAAGAGAAAGAGAGAGAAAGGGCAATGAGGGGAGATAGACGGAGAAAGAGAAAGTGGAAGGGAGAGAGAGAAAGAGAGAGAGAGAGTGAGAGGTACAGCAAATGAGAGATGGAGACAGAGAGATATATGTGAAGAAAATGGGAGAGCGGGGGTGGGAAGATGGGGGGTGAGACACCAAAAGAGAGATAGACAGAGAGATATATAGAAAAATAAACTGAGAGAGCAGAGGAGAGACAGGTTGAGGCAGAAAGCGAAATGGAGAGTGAGAGATTGAATTGGAGAAAGTGGGAGAAAGAGAGAGGGAGAAAGCAAGAGATGAGAGAAAAAAAGAGAGAGAGAGAGCAATGGGCAATGACGGGAGATAGACAGTGAAAGAGAAAGTGGAAGGGGGAGAGAGAGAGAGAGAGAGAGATGGAGAGAGCGAGAGGGAGACACCAAATGAGAGATGGAGAGACAGAGGGATATAAAAAAGGAGAATGGGGAAGAGAAAGTGAGACCAAAAGAGAGATAGACAGAGCAATATATAGAAAAAGAAAATGAGAGAGAGAGAAGGGCTAAGGTAGAAAGAGAGATGGAGAGAGATAGACTGAATGGGACACAGCGGTATATAAAAAGAGAATGGTAAAGAGGGGGGAAGGGGAGAGAGAAAGGGGGAGAGAAAGTGAGACACCAAAAGCGAGATAAACAAAGAGATATATAGAAAAGGAAAGTCAAGGGGAGGGAGCGAGAACAGCTGAGGCAGAAAGAGAGATGGAGAGATACAGATTGAATGGGAGAAAGCGAGAGAGGGGATAGTAAGAGATTTGAGAAAGAGAGAGTGAGAGAGAGAGAGAGTATGGGCAATGAGGAAAAATAGACAATGAAAGAAAAAGTGGAAGGGAGAGGTTGAAATGGAGAGCGAGAAGTAGACACCAAACGAGAGATTGAGAGAGAGGGATATGTAAAAAAAGAGAATGGGAGAGAGAAGGGGTGAGACATATTATAGACAGAAAGATACATAGAAAAAAAAGAATGGGAGAGAAAGCATGAGGGAGAAAGAGAGGTGGAGATGGAGATAGATTGAATGGGAGAAAGAGAAGGAGAGGCAGAGAGCGAGGGTCAGAAAGAAAGAGAGATGGAGAGACAGGTCGTGTACAGGTAAAACTACACAGGATTAACAGTAAAACAACAAAAGAACGTCATCCCTAAAATCGATTCTCGCCCTCGTTTTTTGAACCAGGTCACCTTCTCCTCGCCCTCAGCCTACTTTCACTTTCAGACAGTAAACATACAACAGGCCTGTCATGATAACTCATTTTGAAGTTTGATATATTGGTGAAGTAAATATAGATGATAAATGATAAACCAAACTATTCTAAATTTGCAATATTGTTGAAAAGCCATTAGCTACAATAAATAAACAGCAAAGAGTACTTGGTTTGCATCTGTACATTTTATCATGTAGTCAAAAAGTAACAAGAATTTACCAGTAGTGTAAAAAAAAAAAAAAAAATTACACATGATAAATATAGTTCCAGCTTCCATATATTACGATAACGACATTTCAATATAGTATTTATCGTGACAGGACTAACATGCACTAATAACTAATATGGACACCTCTGATGCAGTCTGTAGTGATATGAGTAACTTTAGGTGGTAGTTTTGGAGACTTTCTGACCCCAGACAAAAAAAAAAAAAAAAAAAGAAGTTCTCCAGCAGTGTTTTATAGATATTTTTGGGCACTGCACCAACCTCCTGGCAGTGTTAGGGCCAGATAGATTGCCTCTCTTTCATTTTAACTTCAATTTGATTATCCTTCGGGGTATTCTATTCCATCACTAGCTAATTTTATATGCGCAAATTATCATTGTTTTTGTACAAGAAAATGATTGATACTTTGCTGGTGTCATCAACATTCCCTTGGGGGCTGAAGTTAACTGGAGGCACTGCTCGGTCTGAAGGGCAAGTTAGACTTTAATCTGAGCTTTGTTTTAACCATAAAGAGCTGACGTAGATGGAAGTGCAGCATGTGAACTGATTTGTTCTGTTAAACAAGTTCTTCTCAAATAGCATTATTTAGCTAGCATTAGCCTACAGTTGTTGTTTTTTTGTTTTTTTTCAATTAGTCACTGAAAACCCCTAAAAAACAGGACCATGAATGCTTGATCATGGGCTCTTGAAAATGTCTGGTTTAAATCTATTATTATTATTATTATTATTATTATTATTATTATTATTATTATTATTATTATTATTATTATTATTATTATTATTATTATTATTATTATTATTATTATTATTATTATTATTATTGTTGTTGTTGTTGTTTATTTATTAATTAATTTATTTTTATTTTTTTTCTCGAAAATCTAAAAACTTATCAGGCTGTGTTTGCTAATGTGTACATTTTGTCACCATGGTAACTGCTGAAGATTCCTCCCTAGACATACATGCAAATCCACTGAGATGGACCCACCTTAAACAAAGTTATTAATGTTAATGGAGTTAAACATTTATGCCATCAGGCCAAGTTGTTGCAAGTCAATGTTTTTTTGTTTTTTGTTTTTTTTTCTAATTTAATTGTGATACACGGTACATCAGTCAAATGCCATACTGTGGAAGTGGGTGAACTGATGCACTTTTAATGAAGGGGTATTATGCAAAATCGACATTTTGGACCTTTCTACCAAATTATAACATTGCTACTTCATCAAAAACATGCCTGAAGAGGTTTTAGATGTTATCCATGCATGTCTGAGTAATCTAACGACCTTCTTATGGTTAGCTGTAAGACTCTGGTCAATGCTCAGCCCACAAGCCTAAAGCAGGATACAAAACAATTCACCTAATGTGATGTGCAGTAGTTTTATTAGTGGGATGCATGCTGTTTGTCTCGTGATGAAGCTCTGAAGGTTGCTGAGAAAATCCATATCGCTCTGCATTTTTTATAGAGATTGATAACAGTCTGGTCCCCATGTCCTCTGTTGTGTCTCAAGCCCATTCAAACAAATCTGTTTTTTGTTTTTTTTTCAGTGACACATGTGGAACGAAGAACCTCAGGGAACTCTAAAGGGGGAGCTTCAAATATAAAACTGAAACTCATTATGTCAATACTTTGTTTTCGGCAAATATAGAATTTTCAGAACAATAAAAGGTAACATGGTGATCTAAATATGTCATGCGTTTGTAGTTGTTACCCCATAGAAGTGTAATAGTGCCTCTTTATTTATTGCATTTTTCTTTCTTTGTTTTTTTTTTTTTTCAACCAGTGCAGTTCCAGTTTTAAGGAGGACAATTTTATTCACAATTATTGACATAACCTACTTTGCCGGGCTGTATTGATCTTAAAAGGTTTTCTTAGCATGTTCCTTCACACTTGGTTTCATGCAGAACCATTGAAGTGAGTGATGTGGTCATTCAGAGCATGTCTCCAAGGAAACCACGTCACAGTCCACCTGACCTCCTGCCTTTGAAGAGACAAGGCCAAGAAAGAAGTGGCAGAGGTTGGCTTGTTGACCTAATTATATGTGTGCTACAAATATACAATGCTTAAATACAAACAGTTACAAATTAAAGGTGCAGTGTGTAGCTTTTCTAGTGGGTTCCTCCAACTGCTTGTGTGCATGGAGCTTTACTTTGGTTTGCCGAGAATGTTTCACAATGAACATGGAAACAAACGGGTGAAGTGAACGCATCAGGCCAAGTTACAAGTCATATCTGTGGAGAGGAGACCCCACTGACAGTAAGAATTCATGGTTTTCAAGCCATGTTTCTGCCATAAAAGTAGTAGGTAGGTTCACTTACATGTCATATTGTGGAATATACCGTAACTTGTCCAAAGATACCATAGTGCACCTGTAATTTTCCAAGTTACACATTATCAGCAAATTACAAATAATAATAGAAAACAAAACATGCCAAAAAGAGATTTGCCACTTCACTTCCATCATTCTAACCCAGGGCAGCTGTGGCTATAATTATTACCACCAAGTCTGGAGAAAAAGAATAATGCAATTTAAAAGTGTTCAAAAGCACTTTATAAATACAACTGTATACACTTTATGCCTGAATGTCACTTGCTTGTTGCTCTAAATCAGTGCGGCGGCCGGCGGGTCAGATCTAATATATATTTGATATGATCTCGCAGGCCAAATATAATTATATCAAGGGCCAAATTTGGCCATATTTTTAAATGTATCTATATACTTGTTTGTTTTGTTTGTTTTTTTGTTTGTATCTTTCTGTATTTTAACAGAGCATCATGAAAAAGACGCTCTCATTGGGCTCTCCCTGTAGAAATAAAGTTAAATAAAAAAAATAATAAAATAAAATAATCCATTATTATATTACTATTGAAAAGCTTTTAAACACATCTAGCAGCTGCTCAAGACGCCATCTAGAGGTACAAAATGTTAAAAAAAACTTTTGACACATTAACAAATCATACATGTTATTCTGAGCAAGAGTAGTGTAGTGGGTTAACTCATCCTCCAAGTAAAAAAAAAAAAAAAGAAAAAAAGAAAAAAGTTTGTCAACAATAATTTTCTTTTAAACATTTTATTAGCAAAGGGAAACAAACTTTAGAAAGTTGCATCAAAGTTCAAAGTTCAGAATAAAAGTTTCTTACATGTCTCCTGAATGCTTTTATCTTGAAGGTCAGAATCTCACTGCAGTTTCCTGTCTGAGTGGTGCACCTCTTCTGGTTTATGTCCCACATCATTATCCTGCCCTGGCCTGCACTGCTCTGCTCTTCTGTGACTACTGCAGTCTGCTCCATTATAAAAGCTCACTGATTTTTATGAGCACAGTTACAGTCCCAGGAATCACTGCTCCTTTGTGCCATAGAAGTGATTTACGAGTGCAGCAGAGAGACCTAACCACTCTTTATCATGAAACAGGAAATGGAAAGTTCATGGTTCAATTTCATCTTTGAATGGCGACTTAAAGGCAAAGTGATGTATACTTTGCTTTACCTTAGCTTTTTTTCATTTAAAACTGCAATATTGATCTAAAACTCAGGCAGCAATAGGAACAGGTCTATTCATTTCCTATGGCATTTCACCGTAGTAAGCAACAGATTTTCTTTTACTTTGTTTTTATTGTTGAAAATGTGACAGGTTTGAACGCTAAATGTATGTATGATTCGGAGTCTGAACGTTTTGAATAATTATAAGTGAGTACAGAGAAGTGGGTGGAGACAGGGGGTAGAGGAAAACAGACATTCTGATGAGCACTCAAACTCCAGATGCAGGACACAAGATTACTCAAACATGCATAAATCTGTCTAAATACAACTTTGAGTAACTGAAAAATCACCAATGTTTGATTATTCTATGTTAAAGGGTTCAGTAGGTTGGCAGTTCAACCGCAAATTGATTTGACTTCCACCTCAATTTGAAACTATAGGTTTATTGTATTGTTAGGACGCCACATACACAAGAGTTAAGTTAAAAAAACAAAAAAAAAAACAACTTCTTTTCATCCATATACTGTAGGCCTATACATAATGGAAAACACACAAAGAAATCCATATGATGCAGCTTTTAAGTTAAAGGCAATGGATCTGGCCTCAAAGAAGGAAATAGAGCTACAGCACATAAGCTTGGCATCAGTGAATCGATGGTGCACGGTTGGAGACAGCAGCGGGAAGAACTTACTCAATGTAAAAAGACGACAAAAGCTTTCTGAGGAAATAAAAGCAGATGGCCCTTGTTGGTGCTGTTTTATTTTCTAAATATGCAGATATGTTCATCCCGTGTTGATGGCGTGTTGGTGCCGTACTGATGATTTTCAAGCACAGTCTGAAAAAAGCGTGTCTTAAATTAAAACAAAAAAAACCCTCTGTGTGCTGTCTCTGTGTGAATATCTCATATCACAACATATTTGTAACATGCGGCTTATATTTAAGTGTGGCCTATATGTGTACAAAATGTATTTTATTTTCAAATTTAGCTGGTGCTTCAAATTTAGCTTATATTTATATTGCGCTCAATACTCCAAAATTTATGGTAGCTCTTTTCAAGTAATCGAAACACACTATTTACCCATCTCCTTTACATATACCGTCCAATATATGTACCATCAGCAGTGACAGCCTCCTGTGGTCCCAGCTTGGTCACTTCACTGCTGTGTGGTCAGATCTCTACAGGATTATCTCTGAGCTGTCACAGTATTTGCGGGTGCAGTTACATAAGCAGAGCCCCGTCACCCCTTTGCTAAACTCATCAGACGTGGGTGGCTAATTCCTGAGACAGCTCCACTCATACTCGTGCAGGAGGCCTGGCCCGGAGCACGCCTCTGATTGGGGCGAGCCAAAGGTTAGAATGTTTGGCTTGTGGTAATTCAACATGTAATGATGGACCTAGAAGTGAAGGCTAAATGAATTTACTCTTGTGACTCTTGTGAGTTTTTAACCATATTATGATGTTGTTACCTTATCAAAAACATATCTGGAATTGTGTTTTGTTTCATTCACACATGTTTGCATCTACATCTCCAAAGCTCAAAATGCTCAATTCCACCCTGTGATGTCATGTAGAGGTAGTTTTCAAGTTAACAGTTTCTGATAATCATGCTAGTTCTTGTTAGCATTACTGTGATGGTAAAACTTCACCCTGGCCTCTGAAAGTTGTGAAAAGTGATCAGAAGAGCTTCAAAGGCTGGCACTATTATTCCATCCCAAAAACATAATTGTTGTCAGTTGAGCAAATTATAAGATTAATATTTCATAGACCCAATTCCTGACAATTCTTTTACTATGTTTTATATTCTATTCAAATAAAGTGCTTCATCAATGACTCTGAATGCATTTGATGACAGCTCACACTTTATTTTCAGGTGCAGTTTACTGTTTGTTTTTGTAAATTGCTGCCAAATGATCTGGGGTTGAGGTAATGTGTGTGTGAGAAAGAGCTCATCTGACAGTAATCACAAAGTAGCAGGGGTGTGGACGCTGGAAAAAAACTCTTTCTCCGTACTGGCAGTTTGGTTCAATTCACTTTACATTGAAAAACTTGTCCTTCTCTCTGTAACTGCTGCAGTGAGCCTCGTCATTTTGGTTTTAAAAGGTTCATATTAACCCGCTCTACATGATCCTGGTACTTTTATTTTGCTATTGTGTCCATAAATCAAGATATGAACGTTAATAACAAACAAATCAGACGCCTTCTTTTCCCAAGATCACTCCTGCTAGCATCTGCAACAGGTTTGATTGACAGTGTTGCTAAGGCCGGCTCCCTGCTAAACCAGCTGATACTTGTGGTCAGAATTCCAAATATGGAGCCTGGCATCAAGTTCTCCCCTATAACTGCCAGCCTCGATGAGCTTCATTTGACTGGAACCGAATACTATGGGTCACATCACATTCCATTAGTCTACTTATTTATACAGTCTATGAAGGCGACACATGCGTTTCAGACGACCAAAAGAACTATTAACTATGATGGGGCTGGGTTTCAATGTGGTAAAGGTATTATGGATAGATTTAACCATATTATAATGTTTAAAAATGCCTGGAGTTTGTTGCCTGGTCATTCGTGAATCTCTGTGAGTTCAGATGGGCATGATTGACAGGTGTATTAGCCACTCATGGACATACAGGGGACTGAAAAACATTCTGGATTTCTGCAGAATCAATTGTTCTTATTACATTCATATTGCATTTCTGTTACAGTGCAAACTTCATGGTGCCTGTTTTGTGATGACAAATGTGCATAGGCCATAATGCAGGTCTAAAAGGGGCATTAAGAATCTTTTTTAGGTGAAGCATCTGAAACGTTTTCACAATGGAGACAATATTGTTTTGCTGTTTTGTTATTGTCATGTACATGTCTCGATGTCGATTGAAGTGTTTGCTATTTTCTGGAACATTGCACACATCATTTTGTACAGTTCATCAAAATACACAGACGCTACATTGGGCTTGTCTGAATCTGACCACACCCTAAATTCTTTTAACAACTTTTGATCCCAGATATGTCCCGATGGTATTGCCTCAGATTGGAGTCGGTTGGATAAAAACCCTAGGATAGTTTTGTTAAAGTACAAGGTCTAGATTTTGTACATCTGCATATTCTGATTCAAAATGCTTCTTATTGCAGATAGGGTGTGGTCCCCATAGATTTTTTTTGCTCAGGGTCACATAAAGAATAAGTGTACCAAACTTAATTGGATTATGACAAACTATTATTTTCACTTCTCATGAACTTTTTTGAGGCGGGGCCATGCAAATGTGGATGTAAACAGTGCATGGTCTTCATTAGCTTTTTTGTTCAGAATGTCATAAAGGCCGTCTGTACCATCTTAAGATAGAGCCCTAATTTGCATGTCGTCCTGCTCAGAAATGTGCAAGTGCGCTTCATCGGGTCCATTCAAATCTGATAATGTTTGTGAAAGGTAGAAGTTTTTTTATTATTCCAATTGGCATTTTGTTGAAAAATCACCATGACCCGCCTAACATTTTATTTAAAAGTTAATTTATCAACTTTTATTGCACACAACTTTCATGTCTTTTGGCTGAGTCTGAGTCTTTTTGATTAAAACTTTTGGTGGAGATGTCAAACGGTTATTATATTTTGTCAATCTCGGGTTAAGGCCGATATGGCGGATTTTCTGTAGGGTTTAGGGCGTGGCCTATTTTTTATGCTAAGTTTCATTTGTCTACGATGACACTTTTCTGGGTCGGGCTCTTATTGGTGCAATGTAAATTGATTTTTGAGGGGGTTCTACTGAGTCGTCTTTCAATATATTTTCTCAGGGTCTCACTGATCATCACTTAACTGTCTATACATTATTGTTTACTGCTTGATTTTTTTTTTTTTAATTTTAAATTTTTGTTTTTTTTTTGTTTTTTGCATGAATGTGCTCAGGCCTTAATGAATGTAATATGTATGTAAAAAGAAAGATATTGGATAGCCCTCCCAAATAAGACCGGATAACAACACCTAGCATGCTAACTGTGCACTTCCTGATTATTGGACAATAAAAGGTTCTATTTAGATGCAGACAGTACACAGCTGACTTATTTTAACCTCAAGAACTGCTTATATATCTGCTCTGGCTCAGGACACATTTTGCTCAAATATTTGGGAAAAAATTGCGCACAGGTCCTTTTATAAGTTTCAAGGGGCAAATGGTTATGATTTAAGAATATTTTCTTTGATTTATTTGTCTATGTTTGTGTTTTTTTTTTGTCTATAGTTTTCTTACAAGCTGGAGAGGTGATGGTCAAGACTTCTTCCACAGTACACGTACGTACACAGCTCAGCGTGAGGCTCTGTGGGGGCAGTTACCTAAAGGTTAAACTGAGCTAAGATGGGCAGCCGATCGATACACTTATACAAGGCACGTGGCGTTGTCAATAACACAAAAGAATACTGTGAAAGTCATATACAGAGAACTATGTGAGTCAGGAGTTATAACCTATAGTCAGTATCATTTACAATTTGCAAATACTATCACTTTTATTGATACAGTAATTTAATAAAAGTTCAAAACTGCTTGTATTTGATTTAGAAACATACCTGGATTTGTATTTTGTTTCATTCACACCAGTTTCATTATCCATCCATCAGTTTTTTTCCCCTTATCCGTGGCCGGTTACAGTGAGGGCAGCAGTCTAAGCACGGACTCCTAGACTTTCTTCACCCCAGACACTTCCTCCAGCTCCTCCGGTGGGATCCCAAGGCATGGGACATTGTCAGCAATTGTCTGTAAAATGTTCTTCACTTCTAAGTCTCTTCAAATGATCCCAGGAGTGTTATGTCGGAGATAGAGACCCTGCACAGTTTTTAAAAGCACAAATCATCAAGGAACATGTCCTGCATCCATGTTCTTCATTACTGAGTTTAATTGTTGATAGGTTCACCTTTTTAACCTATATTACAGTTCAAAAGAGAAGAGAAGACAAGAGAGATTATTTTGTCTCAATATTGAGGAGAAAAAGCGGGGAGGCAAAACCTTCAGTTACAACAACACAGTTACACCTCGCACCCTTTTTCTGAAGCTCCACCGTTTTTCTCCTCACTTTATTAACTTAGGAACCCTAGTTTACAAATGCACTGCTTACTCTCAAGGGATGGGGGATGGTACTTTGCAAGCAGTGTAAAAAACATATGACGAAATTCACAGAGAAATATATTCTGTTTTTGCATTTCCAGAAGGTCACTCTTCCCCTTCGCACAAACATCCTCCCATGATGTTTCTGTTTTAGGGTTTCACAGTGACCTTCTTCCCGTGGGATCCTGCACTTTCAAAAGACATTTTCTGCAAGACTCAAGAACAAACATTAGTGCAGATTACATAGTTTACATAGTTGAATATAATGATTATAATAAAGAGTGAACATTACATTACAGTACCTTTAAAATGAACAGTGAGATAACATAATATAACTTGAATATATATTTTGAATCCATCAATTGTTTTCGCTGTGGCAACATCGTACAAAGTCGTAACAATACAAACAGTGTATAATATTTATTCTTTAAAGAAAACTAGAAGAGAACTAGAATTTTCTTTAGAGTAATCAAAAGTTGTCCTCAAATATATGTTGTCCTTACTTCAAAATAATATTACTACTCAAGACTAATTGCAGGAATAACTGCCTCAACTGCAATATAGATAGAATGTAAACAGCTCTCGTGGTCAAAATATGTCTTCTGTGCGCTGTCCACATCTAATATTGTCAGGTTGGCATGCATCTCATCTCTGAAAGTTATAAAGTTGAAAGTTGTTTTGCTTATAAACTCATCAAGGTGAATACTTAGGATGTTTGGAATGCATAAGATGAAGAATAACTGGATCACTGCAAACTGTATAAAATGCACTAGTTTCTGTTTTTCATGTTTTTAAGGTACAGCACCTTTAATGTCAATGTAAAAAACAAAAAACAAAACTGAATCTAATATTTTTAAAAGACAGATAACAGAAATTACAAAAACTAAATCTGTAGGAGCAGTAAAGGATCATTCATATTGTCAACATAAAGCTTTACAATAGGCCTGTTCCTCTGTACAATAGGACAATGTGTAGGATTTTATTATAGATTTTGAAATAAATGTAACTGAGTACTTCCCACACCAACAAATGATCATAGCAAGTCTCACAATCAGACCAAGTGAGAGGCATGAGTTATTAAATAGAGATCTATTGGTTGCCTGGTTCTTGGCACGTGTACAAAAGTAAAAGTGCCATTTCCCTCGTTACACATGAGATATAGAGTTTTAGTGTGAAACTGTCTGTAGCTCAGTCTGCTCCTCTTCTGTGTGTCCTCGGTGACTGTCCCCTGAGGCACCTGACACACTTCTCAAAGTCACTCTAATCAATCTGTGCTTCTCTCCTCCTCCTCGTAGCAACACGCTTTTAACTAACAACTCATTTAGAAAGTCATCTGTATCACAAAGTGTTTCAAGTATTTACTTTACAACAAAATACGGTTATTAACAGTTGACATATTTGGTGGAAGATGAGCTTAAAGCCTTGCTGTAAAACATACATTCACCCAGTCCCTTATGAATTGTACAAAAAGTGAGATTTGCATAATATATTTTATGTATTTATTATTATGTGTTTTTTTTTTCACTCAAATAACATCAGAAAATGATAAATGATAGAGGAGACTATGGTGGCCCTCCATAATCTTAAACAAGCTGAGCAATAAACTGGATCTACTGCATAAACATACAGGGATAACTTCATTTAATCTTTAATCAGTCCTTTTTGATAAGCAGAGGCAAAAAGTGACATTAAATTTTCAAGTAAGGATTGCCTGTGCCACCACAGTCTCATAAAAAAACAAAAAAAAAAGCACTGCTATTGTAATTTCCATCTCTGCTCACTCTAAGTACATCTAACTGTTCTCCCTTAAAGTAAAATAGTACATTTACCAGTATGGTGCAGAGCTAAGTACTCTCTTCTGGATTGCAAACCTGGAAGTTTGATGATTGATAGCATAGGTGCACAGTGGCTGAGTTCCAGAGTTTTCTTCCCGTAGGTGGGTTTTCTGTAGACACTCCAGTTTCTCCATCAGCTCAAAACATGCCTCATAGATAAATTCTTCCAGCTTAGATAGTCCTGAGTCTAACCAATCTTAAAATCATGGAGTCTGGGTCAAAAGCAGAGGACTAATTTCCCTATGGGGACAATAAGGACTACTATATAAACCCTATTATATGCTGTATTTTGTCTTCACTCTCTTTGTCGGCGGCTTAGTGCAAGCACAAATAATTAGAGTTGGTTTTCTTTACTGCATGAAGCATGAGCATAACAATATTCTTAGGTTCAGTTGAGTTCAGTCACTCAAGGTTGAACATAAAACAATAAAATATGGTTCGGTGTTCTTGGAAGTGAGGTTACTTGAATCTACTTGTTGCAATAGTGAGGGTTTCACTCAGGTGCTCTTCTGGTTGAGGATCAGGCAAGGTTTAAGCAGGACAGAAGCACTCATGGGATTTAGAAAACAATAAAAGCCTTTATTGAATCATGGCTGATTTCATTAATTTAAAAAAAAAAGTCTGGTTTAGCATTGACTGACTAAATGAGAGCAATGACAGAGATGAATGAGTTATGTTCATAGTTATTGTTCACCACTTCCGCCCCTTGTTAACACTGCACTGTGCCCATGTCCGGATATATTGGGCCCTCTGGAGCAGATAATGGTGCAAAGGGGAGAGCAGGAGTGAGAGAGAGCCCCTGTCCTGTACTCCCGTCTGTCCACACCTCCACACAACACAACCCAGAGTGCATTTACACTTTGCCTGCTCTGACAAGTGACCCACCCAGCCCCCAGGCAGCATCAAGGCAAATATATATATACAGCATATGTATAACTTTAACATACAGTTCCCAATACTGTTACCTATATTTTTACACCAATACTACTCAATACACTTCAATACGCGTTTTAAATGGTGGAAATTAAGACAAAGACTACTACTACTGAGGTGTGACAGTGCCTTCCATTATTTGCCGTTCCTAAATGGAGCTTCTAAAATATCTGAGGCTTAGTTACAATGTTACTATGGGAACATTTTCAGACCACTCAGCGTGTCCTTCCAATTATTATTATTTTTTTTGCTTCTAACACCTCTTAAAGCCATGCTAGGTGAATGATGGCTTTAAACTGTCCCCAGAGAGGTCTACACGGGGCTACCAGTACATTAAACAACCAGCCCCCCCATCACCACGGAGATGAAATGATGTCTGAAAATGGCTGAGATGGCATGTTTTTCGCATGTAGGAGGTTTGGTTGCCTTTATAATGGTTGTTTTCAAATCATAGAATGCAATACTATTAGATGAGAGTAGGAACCACGGTTGCTATATTGGTTTTATGGCATTTTTATGAGAGTCATACCAGTGGAACATGTTAAAACAAATGCTGATGTTCTTGACTTTGAACCAGCGGTCAAAACATTGATCACAGTGCAATGCCCAGGGACCCATCTCCAGAACCTTAGATAGGATAGGATTAGCCATTTGTGATTGTTTTAGCTGGAAATGGAATGCTCAAAGGAAACCCACTCATTCACACGGAGAACATGCAAAAGACAGGCCTCACTTGGTCCTGTAATCCGACCTGAGATCTTCTTGCTGTGAGGTGAGAGAAGTTATCTTTTTTGTTCTGAATGTTATGAGATGTCTTCTGTATTTCAGAGACATGCTACAAATTAGTGACTTTGCGACAGACACACAGAGGTAGTTACAAATACACAAGTTACAAACTCAGGAAATGGTGAAAATAATAAGGTGATTTTATTACTCACTTCTCGTGACGATGTCAAGTTAAGCACATTCCCATCCATATTATCCATTAGGATGTGTACTCCCCAAATACTGACAGCCAGTCCATAAATAAGAGCTATTGATCTTATTTGAAGCATTCTTTAAAAAGTAAAACAATGAGAAGAGAGAATTTTCAAAAGGAGATGTCTTCTGCATTTGAGAGACATGAACTACAAATTTGTGACTTTGGTTGGTGAGTCTCAAGTTTGGACTGAAGTTTGTCCAATTTCAGATGCTTTTGGATTCGAACAATTTGATTTAGAAAGAAATGGCAAGTCAGGCAATCAGCCACCATGTCAACATTTTTCATACCAATTTCCACTTGAACCTGAGTTGCCAGTGCCTTAACCTGCAGATAGAGGACACATACAGCGTTTTCTCATTCCCTGTATATGGACATGTCTCATGTGAAAGCGCAGAACCTCCAGAATTCACTCCCTGAGCTGCAGAGGCTGCACCAGCACTGACTCATGATTGGCTGCAGGTGCGGGGCTTTAGGTAGTGAGGATTCAGATCAGAGGGTCCTTTTAAATTTAAACCAACAGGATTTCAGCACTGAAATTGGCAACTCCAATAAAAGGTTTATTCTGTTTTCTGATTGGATAATCATCTTCAGAATGAAAACATCAAATGGAGCTCAACAGTGATTGCCCAGGCCCTGTTTTCAGAAGTAAATTTTCCATGAATTTGTCCTATATTCCTATATTTCCTGTATTTTTCCTATAAACAAATGACTGATATTTCTCACACTTTTCTAAGTTATTCATTCAATTCAATTTTATTTATATAGCACATTTAAAATACAACTTCAGCTGCCTAAAGTACTTCACACAAACAACAACAAACAAAAACAAATATACATAAAACACGACTCATAGGTGTTAAAACATTTTGCTGAATCTTGCGTTTTAAATGTGTATTTTGGACTTAAACCATCATGTTATGGATATTAGTTACCACATGGCTGATTTGCCTCCGTAATGTCTTTGAACTCTATAGTTTTCAATGCAATAAAACAGCCAAAATGAAAAAGAAATACGTGCTTTTATTTCAGTCTTTTTTTTTTCTTTTGCAGAAAGTCCAGTTTGGTTCTGGAAGTCAATTTTTTCCCCCATGGACTTTAAACAAAATCATATGTTAATTGGATGCCATTGCCGCAAAGCTGACAGTTAAATGTTGTTCCTTTGGCTATAATGTTCCTCAGTATGGCATAAAACTCACCAGTCTCCATGGGTAATATTCCAAAGTATGGTTTCAACTTTCTGTTTTCCACGCAGGCAATATGCCACCTCCAGAACGCTACATGGTGTTACTTTAAGAAATTTAAACCGATATAATGGTAAAATCAATAGTTGAGACTCTAGAACGTCTTGACTTAATATCTCAGACAGGTAATGACATATTTACCAAAAAAATCCACATACACTACCTTTGAAACTGAAAATGTTCCCTTCAAATGTAGTGCAAAATGCAAAATCGATAGAGACTTAGTAAGCTTCATCCAGTGCACTGTGACTTGTGATGTTAAGCTACTTTCTCATTTTCATTATCACACACACCACACACAGGCTTCACTAGAGCAGACTACAAGCAGCCAGGTCCACTAGTGACTGACTGTGAATGTCAATGAGCTGAGTGCAGTCTGCAGGCGTCTGCTGTTAATGGACAGGCAAAAATATTACACTTTAGACACACATTATTCTGAATTAATGTTCCACTGTCTTTGTTTCTTAGTCTCAGAGGTTGTATGAGAGTGGGGAATAAAAACTTGACATGACATCACACTATTCTGCTCATACTTTGCAGCAACATTCCCTGGTGGATTGAAGCTAACTGGAGGCACTGCTCTGTTTGAAGCTTTGTTACTCAATTTAGACTTGATGTCAAAGAATCAATAGACCTGTAATGTAAATTTTGTGTGTTTGTTTGTTTTTTTGGTGGGGTTTTTGCCACTTCTTGTCTTCATGGAGATGTTGAGCTGGAATGTTCCATAGTACGCGTTAAATATAAATATGTTGCATTTATTCAATAGTTTTAATTGCTAAAATATACCTTGAATAATGTGCATTTTTAACCAGACCACACACTACAGGATAATTTGCTGGATTTAGGCCCCGATTTGCTTCTCCCTGAACGTAAACCGGCTTTGGATTTTCGTTTGCGATTTGTAATCCATGTGCTCCTCGTGTGTGGTGTCTGTGCGACTCTGAAATGCTCTGTCGTATCGTAACTAAACATCACATCTGCTACCCCAGCCAATAAAACAGAGGGTCAGGGGCAGACGGAGTGACCGACACACAGAGGCGCAAGTTACAAACTCAGGAAATGACAAGGACGATCAGGCGACTTTATGACTCAACTCTTGTAAAGTGGTAAAGTTAAACTGCAGCATTTTCATCCATATTATCCATTTGGATGTGTCCTCTGCAAATACTGACAGCCAGTTTACAAAACAGCGCTACTGACCCCATTTGAAACTTTGATTGAAAGTAAAAAGGCAAGAGTAGATCCTCAAGTATGTCAGTTTACATCCTCACAGCTTGGATCAGGGTGAGGCTGCTGCTACAGTAAACACGACTGTACTTCCTGTGTAGTTTATCTCCAGCCTTCTGTGCATTAAAATCATTTATCTGAACTATTGTACCACATTTCACAAATAATAATAGAGTTTGGCCTTGCAGCTGAACTAGATATGAGCTTTTGAACATTTTAGCACTGATTAATGTTTGGCTGCAGGTTCTGGGGTTTAGGTAGTGAAGATTCAGATCAGAGAGTCCTTTTTTTCATGAATTTTTCCTACAAACTTTCCCAATAAATGAATGAATAAATGTCTGAAAGCTGGCTCAGGGATAATCAGCTATGTGGTAACAAATGACTGATGTCTCTCACACTTTATAAGCTGCTAAGTTATTCATTCAATCCAATTTTATTCATGTAGCGCATTTAAAATACAACTTAAGCTGCCCAAAGTGCTTCACACAAACAGATATAGATAAAATACGACACACAGGCATTTTAATGTACAGTGGTCTCTCGTTTATTGCGGGGGTTACGTTTTAAAAATAACCCGCAATAGGCGAAATCCGCAAAGTAGTCAGCTTTATTTTTCACAATTATTATATATGTTTTAAGGCTGTAAAACCCCTCACCACACACTTTGTACACTTTTCTCAGACAGGCATTTCTCACATTTCCCCTTTGTCGGTGCAGAACGTTTCATTGACATTGTGGGTTTTCTCGGGGAGAAACATACAGCACGTCAGATTCACACTGCGATCCAACATTTATGTGAATTTGTCAAGCTGAACATATTCTGTACTGTACAGGAGACAGAAGGAGACTGATGGACAATGGTCTACAGTCCCTTAGCCAATCAGGACGCAGAACACATTGCACGCTCATACACTGTAAAAGAAGCATGCAAATTTGCACAAAAGAAATCTGCAAAACAGTAAGACCGTGAAAGGTGAACTGCCCTATGGTGGGGGACAACTATATACAGGAAACAACTGCCGATGGTGCTTGTTAGCTCTCAAGTTTGAGCTTGTGGTGGGTGGTCTTCCCGCTGCAGTCCTTGTGCTCGGAGATTTAAAATCTCATAGGATTCGCTTCCTCTCTGTGGTCTGTGTTGTCTGTCACACATTTAAAAAGACTAAAAAATTCTGGCATTATGTTGTTTAACATGGCCTGGTCGCATCACCTGTTTATCTCCTTGGAAATATAAGAGTTTCATGTCATACTGTGGAACTTCAGGAAAAGCAAATAATGTCTCCATGGAGAAAGCAGGTGACAGACCCTCTACCAGAAAAAATGACATATTAAACCTTTATTTATGCGCAGATTATTTAGTATAGTATAGGATTGTCAACAGTGTCAATGTCATTAGAGAATACAGTGTAATTAATCTTCAATGTTGATTTTCTGGCTTGTGAAGTCCGTGTGTAAGGATTAGTGTGGGTCAAACAAGATGCATTTTGATGTACTTTTGTTTTGTAATAATTTAGTTTAAAACACAACCTTTCCAAAATTGGTATTTCATTTTTTATGGAATTATTGCTTTGTAAAGTCTTGTAGCCAACAACCATGCTCCACACTCCCTCTTACTCTTGCTTGCTCTCGTACCCTCATTTCTGGCCCCACAGTCTATCCAAATCTGGAGTGGGTGCCGGGACAGAGACAGCAGTGGTTAGAAAATAACTAATGCCTTTTGTAATACAACAGTCTGCAAGATACAAGAGCTGATCCATCTCCACACTCACAAACTCACAAAAGCAGACACTGTACAATCACACAAACTCTGTAAGAGGAGAGGGGCCTTGACACCGTCTGAAAACATGGCACCAGAGCAGAATACTGATCACAGGATGGAGGAGGAGGGAGAGCAAAAACAAAGATTTCTAAATTATATTCATATTGACCTGCGTTAAAATGGCTCTACTCAATATCAGTCTGTTTATACTTTAAAAGCAGGTATGAGGTTAATATAAGACCACTGTGTGCTGTCAGCATCTAATCATAAAGCATTTTTATCATTTGCAAACCTGGAAGTAAGCCTGACAAGAGAAAAGCTAGAAAAAATTTAAGACTAAAGCCTTTCTACCCTCTTGTAATTGATATGTTCAATGTTAACAAAGTTAGTGTTATTTCTATTTTGTGTTAAAATGTTCAGAACATCAGATTTTTAAGTTTACACAAGTTTACATAGTTATTATTATCCAATCACATTAAACATTTTTGTGTTAAAATCATTAGCTAATCATATTGGAGCGTGTTGTGCAGATCATCTCCAGTAAGAGTCAAGCAGTCAGTGTTTCATATTACTGCTCTGCTCTGTTTACATAAATGAACGAGGTATAATGTTTTAGTCTAATGAGGTTCACCTGGCCTCCCTTTAATTTATTTTGACTTTAAATTGAGATGAGGAGGACTTTTATTTTACGAAGAGGCTTTTTTACTCTGGGATACTGTCCTGGAGAAGTCGGACTGCAACTGGCATTGTAGTCCTGCCTCCACCAGTAGAAAGACAGCGCCAAAACCTGTTTAACCTGTTGATGTTATTCACAACAACATCACTTGACCACTCTGAGGAAGAACGCTAGTGAGCACTCCAAACTGTCAGGTATGAAAACAAAGTAAACCTCAATCTGAAAAAAATAATATATATATATATATTAAAAAAAAAAAAAAAAGCCAGAAGCCGCTAAGCCAGAAGTTTTTGTATTGGCTCTGATGTTGCCACTATGTTTGACTGCTGCTTTCTCTAGATAAGATAAAATAATGTCAGTGCCAGTGTGAATTCGTATGGAAATACAGAGGTAGAATGAACACCACACCAGTTGAAACTGAAGCTTTCTCACTAAACTTTACTCACTACATTGAGAAATGTGCAGGACATTCATTAATGTGAGCTTAATAAATTGAGTTTGCTCCAGTGCTTTTAGAAAGGGCACTCATTACTTGGTGGAAGAAAAAATTACCGTCTAGATTATTGAGTAGTGTTAAAGCTGCTAGAACTGGTTCTGTAATATTTTCAGATGAAGAGAAATGGTTTCTCCAGTTCTCTTGTGGTCAACAATTGTCATCCTGATTTATTATTCATTACTAAAAAAATTACTGGTCACTGCCTAAACCCTAGCACCTGCAGCCAGTCACGAATCAGTGCTAGTACAGCCTCTGCAGCTCAGTCATTTAGTTCTGGAGGTTCTGAGCTTTCACATGAGACATGGCCTGTCAATACTGACCTTATTCCTCCCAGCCCACTTTTTCTGTAAATGTGACTAAGCTGTGCTTTCTTTGCAGTGGCACTTCCGGTTAAGCGAGAATCCCATTTATTCCAATGGAGAATTTGGGAAAGGTTTTGCCATTAAAATCTGATATAAAGTAGGATGACACTGCACGATTCTCTGCAGACTTTAAAATGGCTCTGTAGAACTTATTTACCATCAATTTCAGCAGCCCCACCCTGAATGGTGGTGCCCAACTTCCCGGTATAAGATAAATACTGAGAATAACAAAAACTTGAATGTGTCTTATATGCAGGTTCACTGGCAACCCATGTTCAGTTGTAATTGTAGTGCCTTTTTTAAAACTGTAAGATCACCGGCTACATACAACTAAAATGACATTCCAGCCAAAATCCCAAGGTGAAGTAGTGAATGCGTTGCTACACCAGCAGAAAAATCTCATCTGACTTTTGTCTAACACACCTCTCGACTCTGTCCAACTGTCCATTAAAGGCACGTGCCACATTGTCCAAACCACCAGCTCAGCATTTTCAGGGTCATAGGCACAAATGAAATGCCCTCCCCTTCCAAACATGGGGGACATTCACTTAATAGCCAAACCTCTCTCCTCAGATTGGCTGCGTCTGGAGAAATGCAATACTCCCTTGACCAAACCAGATGCATTTAGGTCATTTTCCATAATAGAGTAACAGTGACACGGACGTTGTGAATTGCAGTGAACCTTGAAATGGAGAGTAGAAATTGTATAAGAACCTTCTGAACAGGGCTCTGGAGCGATGCATGATTAAACATTCCTTAGGGTATGTCATCAGGGTGTAATGGGGAATGGTAATTATCTGAAATCAATCCCTGTCTACATCACGGAAATTGGCTTACCTCCTAAAAATCCAGGACTCTTGTATTTTAAAGAGGGGCATTACACTTGGGGGTATTAATTACTAACACATAGCATAGTGTGTATCACAATCTTACTTTTTATAGTTTTGAAAATGCTATATTCACAGAGAACAGCGTATTAACATGTTTAATGAGTTTTACTTTCATTTTTAATCCTCCATCCCTGTGTATTATCACATTACTATCAACCTGCATTCTGCAACTCATGCGTCACCCCACAAGCCTACATCACCCATCGTGACGTGTGGGAGCGTGAATGACGCCTTACTCACCTCCAGTTTAGCAATGTGTGAAGGCAGCAGTGCAGCTTATGCTCAGGAAGCAATTTTAATAATAAAAGCGCATCCAACAGGTGTAATTACGCTGCGGCACAAAAATTAGGCTGGAATTCAAATGTTTCAATTTTCACTTTATAACGTGATAGAAAGCTCCAAAAACTCTATTTTGTATAATACCCCCTCTTTAAAATAGGAACTACTTTTAAAGGAGACACAATGTGCAATAACTTTCTAAGATATTTTCTTAATCAGTGATACACGTAGGATTCATTAGCGCCGCAGGAAAAAAAATAAATCTGCCGTCATCCACAGCTGGAGCCGACAGCATGCAGCACTTTGTTGTGATGACATTTACGCCTCCCATTGGGCTCCGAAATTTTCCAAGTCAGTGGACTTGTTTTTTTTATTAAGTTGTTTCAGATCAATATTGCAATTCAAAATGTCCAACATATAACATAATGATCCACAAGTATCATAGAATGTTAAAACAGACGAAAAACAATTAACTAGAATACACAAGTGGCTCATGGTCGTTGAAGATTGTGCCTGGAGCGTCTTCGATACCATCCATATCCATATTAACGTTTGAGAAGCTGTGCGGCACTGCAGCTCCGGCTCTGACACAGAGAAGAGAGGAAACAAGATAATGTAGCGTTGTCAGATGTTCGATAATAATTCAATTTAACAATAATCGTCTCTCATCAAACAATAATACATCGTACTGATGGCAACAATAATTCCAAAAAGGAATTCCAAATTCCAAATGTCCGATCATTTCAAGTCACACTGATAAACAGAGGCACAGCTTTGGAACAAAACAGGTAAAGACGAGTAACGCAGTAAGAGCCAAATGGTTTAATGTTAGAGGTTATGATGTTACATTGTGAGCTCTCCCTGTGTGTGTGTCTGTTAAAAAGCAGCTGAAGGGGCTGTGTGTGCCGTAGAGTTGAGTAGCATTTGGTCTCTCTCTCTCGCTCTCTATATGTATGCCAATAAATGTCTATAAAAGGCCTATTAAATAAAGGGGAACTATACTACTTATTGTACATGACAGTGTTGTAGCCATGGACTGTATAAAGAAGTGGACTAAGTGAGTGTGGTTTAGGCTCCAGCCAAATGAAGCTTGCATAATATTTGGAATTCCGAGCGCGTTTATCATAGAGCCAATCCGGAGCTAGACTGCTGAAGGTAATGCCCCACTGCTAGTTTAGCAGGGAGCAGGCGCTTAGCAATGCTGTCAATCAGACGTGTTGTTAACATTAGCGGGAGCAACCTCGTGAAAAGAAGTCACCTCACTTGTCTGTTATTAATGTTCATATCTTGATTTAGGGACAAAATAATGACATAAAAAGACCACAATCATGTAGCGTGGACTAATAAGAACATTTTAAGACCAAAATTGTTCTGTCAAGTCGAGTTTGACAGGAGCAGTAACAGAGAGAGGGCCCACAGTTTTTCACTGTAAAGTGAATTGGAGCCAGAGTCGACGCAGCCAGAAGCACGGCCATGATCACTTCCTATTTGGAATATGACAGCTAGTAGATTAGCTATGTCCATTTATATAGACTGTCTATGATCGTGACCTTATAGTTTTGTTATTTTTAAATTATTTTTATTGCCTATCTTAAATCTATTTAAAGTATATTCAAATGTATATTCTGGAATTTCATTGTGCAGTGAATAAAGGTTCTCTCTCTCATTTGAGAGCTCTTACCTTCCATTGTTTCCAATGTCTTGTAATCGTCCTCCAAGTCTGTTAACAAACGTAACAATGCTGTCTAAAATGATGGAAACAAATTGTTACCAAAATATACAACAATTTTGATTCAATTTTTTTTTATGTGTACTTTACCAGTGCTCCATCTTCTCTTCCTCCATACAAAATACCCCACTCCCAGTAGAACTCCCACCAGAATGAGAGTCAACACAATTCCAAGTGCAATAGAAGCTGCATTATTGGCTGTTGGCAAAATCAGAGGACAAAATATGATTAAACAAACTGGATAGAGCAACACATATTACTAAATATGACTCATTTTGCATTAAATTGAATAACAATACTTAAAGTGCGTTATGATTAGACTAGTCTTTTCACTAAAACATAATTTTGGTGAGGTTTATAATTATACTTCCTGGCGGCAAATGTGACTTATGTTGGTAAAGCTAATAACATAACGGTTATCTAGCAACCATACTGTAAACAAAGTGTGTCCAAATTACACAATAGTTATGATTCAACTAATGAAAATAAGAACTCTATTAATTCAGCCAGCACACTGTGATGTCACATAGTACTTAAAATTACAGCAACCACTAGAGGCAACATACACTTGACTGTTTTTGATCAGCTGAAAATGTTCCTAGTTTGGACTTAAATCACTTTATAAGGACTAAGAACAGTTGACAAAGCTATGAAAACACCTTGTACTCCCAAAACATCGATTTAATGTTAAGCTCCACTTTTTGAACTCACCAGCCACAGTGACTTGAATGCTTCCAGATGGAGAGGATTCGAACGTTTGTGATGACATGTTGACACCAAAGACACAGCTGTACTCCCCTTGGTGTGAATAATCCATGTAGGGAAACTCAAAGACCGCCTCCATGTGGTCAGATTGGAGTACGGCAGGTTTTGAGTTGGAGACTTTAACCTTAGACTTGGCTAAGTAGAAGAAACCATCAGGAAAACCAGAATGTACAGAACAGGTCATGCTGCAGCTGTGTCCTCTGCTGATGGATATGTTGTCTTTACTGGTAATCATCATTGGGTACAACGATGTCATTGAGATAGAGGGCTTTTCTGGTTTCACTGTAAAATTAAAATTAAAATTAAAATGAATGAATGAATTACTTATAATTCAATATGCTTTGTGATGTAATACTGGTGACATAACTTTGTTGCTGACGCTGCGAATTTGAACGATTGTAACGAGCCGACTATTATAATCAATGTAATTGTGTTTTTAAGAAATGTTATCTGAACCATACAGGCTATAAAACACATGCCAAAGACCTTTTTATAACAAAAAGCAGAAATGTAAAAAAAAAAAAGAAAAAAAAAATCTGAAATACAGCTATAAATATTCTCTTACTAGAATTCTTTAATTGCCAAATTTTTCGTCAATTATTTGGTTTAAAATGCTTTATAGTAAGAGTAAAGACGTTTCGCTAATCATCCAAGCTGCTTCTTCAGTTCTGGTCAGATTACTGTTGGACACTGCCTTATATCTATCTGAAGGGAGTGTAATCGTGAAGGAAGAGATTGCAGACCAGGTAGAGAGTTGAAAGAAGTTCATCTCACGAGATGAATCAAGTTACAGACAGCAGGCACATGCGTATGTGTGTGTGTGTTGAGTGCGGTTCTGTGTAAGTTTGTGTTGAGTGTATACGTTGGTCATGTGAGCTGCTGTGTGTTGGTGTAGGTTTTTTCAAAGGAGCCATCCAGTACTTATACCCCAAGAAAGGTACTCTATAGAAGACTAGTCCTATAAGGATTTAAACTAAATTTACATACTGTCTATACAAGGTCATAAATGGATGTACAGTTAGCTGTTCACAGAGAGGTAAAATATGTAGTGCCCCCAGTCACTAAAAAGATGCATTATGAGACCTCTTGTCAACGGAAAAAGGAATACCTGTATCATGTTACTGAAGTACCAGATTCCAGTGCCAGTGTCTATTCTTACAATAAGCATGAACGAATTCTTACAGAGAAACAATTACACCTCAATGTTGTAACACACAGTATTCAACACCAGGTTTAAGAGTAAAGTACTGAAGCAAAAATAATGCTTTCATGGAGGAACTAACTGCACTGAAATTAACACGCCTATTGTTTACAGTTTCTGTTTGTCGGCTAGCTCTTATGAGCTACACTAAGTAGTTGAACTGTGCCTGAGTCATACTTGACATAATCATTCAGGCCCCTAATGGGTGCTCAAACACCTATTAGCATAGTGGCTAGACCTGTTGTTTTCTTTTTCTTGATCTGGGTCTGAGGATGGAGTTATAAATAGGAGATAAATGTCTAAGGCCCCCATTCCTGTTTAAGGAAGGATTATTTTTCCTGACAAAAATTGCTTCTTTATCTCCCATCTCAAACCCCCTCTCAAATTTCTTTTCACTGGCTGAGTTTGGTACCTCACTATTTTCAAAGGAGTGGGTAGTGGCTTTGAGATGAAGATGTACGACAGACTGGGGTCCTGAGGAGCTCTTGCGAAAAAAAAATCCTACTACTACTAAAATAAATGTTAGTTGCATCCTATCTGTAGCAATGATTTGGTGGTTCAGGAATATATTACCAATATATAAAACTAGAGTTATTTACATTACACATTTATCAAATCCTGTTATGTTAATCATGAATCATTTAATCATCAAAAATATAAACCTTACCTTTCTAAAAATGAGTGGATAAAATAATGCCCTGCACCCTTGACAGTTTTGTCAAATACTGCAACAAGCTATAGAATCTTTACATTTCAAAAGCCTAAAAATTAAAATAAATGTTAGATTACCTGTAACTGTGAGTTCAACAGCAGCTCCTTGGGGAAAGTAGATCACTTCCCTCGACACCTTCTTCTGGTATTCACAGTAGTAGAAACCATTGAGGCTGAGGTTAGCTTTGTACAAACTAAACACAGCTGCGTGGTTCTCAGTGTATTTTTCCATTCTAAAAGTGTCATTGCTTTTCCTCAGTGCAAAAGTTCCACTCGTTTGATGGTTTGATAATGTACAGGTGATGTCCACTGTTTCCCCCCAGATCACCTCAGGACCAGAATTCATAATAATTCTGGGTCTTTCAAGTGTATCTGTAGTATTAAAAGACATTACAGCATGGTCAACACATTTCTTTAGCTTTGGACAGAACAAAAATAGCAGTCAAAAGTTTGGATACAGCTTTTCATGCAACTTTTGCCTTGTAGATTCTCACTGAAGGCATCAAAACTACGAATGAACTCATCTGAAACTAAACAAAAATGGTGTAATAACTCAAATCATGTTTTAGAATAGCCACTCTTTGCTTTATGTATTCGTGTTATTTCACTAATAAACCTTGACAAGGCACATCTGTGAAGTGAAAACCATGTCACCAAATCATCAAAAAGCTCATTGGGAGAAGGTCAAGGGTTTGTAACAAAGCAAAGGACGGATACTCTGAGGATTTGCATTATTCCAGACATTTTGCTTCGTATAGTTGATGTCTTCACTATGTGTTTACAATGTAGAATTAGTAGCAAACGTTGCCTTTGACTGCTTCTGTATTGGTGTTTTTGGTTTCTAAAATGCAATTATGTCATATTCCCAGATGGGGGGCAAGGGACAGTTTTCCCTATTAATTACACTGTGGAATATGCAAAATTTCAATTCACAAATGTTGAACCTGATCATTTCTAATAGGAAGCAAACCCTAGAACTCACAAAAAAAACAAAACAACATATGTTAACCGTAGTCATTTCCACTGCCCCCAATCTGCATTAAATAACATTGACCTATATAATGTCATTATGTCATGTAAAACCCAGGAATACACACGCTTGACTCACCCAAACACGTAACCCCTGCGTCTTCATCATGTCCGCAGTTGTGATTGCCCCAGCCGTTATGAGAACACTGCGTCACCACCGCTTCTGAGCCTTTACACTCCATGTTGTCCAACCATATCTGCCCTGTGCCTCTGCCGAAATTGCCCACGGATACAGGGAGGCCGCACCCCAACTGTCTGCACACGACCTTAGCCTCCAACAGTTCCCAGTCATCATCGCACACAGTTCCCCAGTCTCCTTTATGAAAAACCTCCACTCGACCGGCGCAGAAGTTCGGACCACCCACCAGACGGATCTGAGCTGTAGGGCAAAGCAGACCGGATCAATGAATGTATAACAGGACTTTTATGTATGTTGGAATGTTAGTCCTCCATCAAGAACATATTTTGAGTAGTGTTTTGATTAGTTTAAACATATTTGTTGTGGTTGCGATAAATGGTTTTCAATTTAGCCTAATTTATATCTTCATTTCATACTGCATAATGCAAAGTTGGCTTTTATGAGCATTATTATCTTACTCAAAGTTGTATTTCGATTGATTCATGCATGTATGAGCATTGTTACATATTTGAAGATTGAGTGCTCAGAAAGTTTTTGTTTTCACCTACCCCCCATCTCCGCCCACATCCCTGTTGAAGTTCAGTACCCATTCTTCAGAAATACAAATTCATTACAAATGTTTTACCTGCACACACCAGACTGGCGTCGTTGTCCTGTGCACATGTGGCCCGTGGCAGTCCGTTGTTTAAACACTGCTTCAAACTCTGGGTGTTGCTGAAACAGGTCTGCGCAGGGTCGGACATCGGTGATGCTGTTTTGTGAGGCACCGAGGAGACGTTGACCGCCTGTCCGCACTCTAACACCTCACAGACAGTTTCAGCCTTTTCCACGGTCCAGTCTGCGGCGCACACCGACCCCCACACACTGCCCATACGCACCTCCACCCTGCCAGTGCACCGGTCAGCACCTCCCACCAGCCGGATGTTCAGACTGTCTGTTGGGGTCAGAGACAAAAAAAAAAGTAAAGAAACTCAGTTCGGCTGTTTGTATAGATGTCTTCAGCCACACGTCACAATCTGGACTGCCAAAAGGTTTACGCTCCTTTTTGAGTGAATGAATGGGGATGGGGATCAAATTTTCATCCAAAAACTACATTTAGTCATTTCTATCGCTACGAAATATCAATCAGGCAAGTTTTATCATGTTTTACTGGTTGAACTGCCCGCAAATACCGTATTAACATTCTTACGTTCTCATACCTGAACAGACGACTGCAGCAACTGAAGAAGAGTTGCATTCTTTTCCTCCATGAGTGACTGTGCATTGCTGCAGTAGAGACTCTCGCCCGTTGCATTCGATGTGCTCCACGTTGAAGCCGCTCCTCCCGCGTCCATAGTGGCTTGGGTCAGTGGTGAGTTTGAAGGCCGTGCCGCAGTTGAGCTGCTGGCAAACCACATGTGCGTCGTTCATGTCCCACGATTGTCCACACACATCCCCCCACTGGCCTTTGTGAAACACCTCAAGTCTCCCAGCACAGCGGTTTGGACCATCGACCAATTTCACAATACCTGCAGTTCAAATACATTTCGTTAACCTCGTAGAGTAGTTGATTAAGTCATTTTTTTTAAAGGTTTTCAGGAAAATTCAACTCGGAATTAGGCAAAAATCTAAATTCTAACCACATTGTTATCTGTAATCTTGAATACTTTGATGCAATCTGAAACACACCAATATTATTTTAAAGTGGAGTCTTCAAGATCTTACCTGAACATGTGACAGCAGCATATTTAAGTTGATCAGTGCTAAGCTTGGTGTAGGCTATGACTGTGCACATGCTGACAGAGTGCTCCCTGCCCGTACAGCTGACTTTAAAGCCCCTCTGCACTTCCCTTTGAGTAAATGACCCGGAAACAGTCTTCGGGTCACCGCAACCCATTTCTCTGCAAACAACAGCCGCCTCGTTCATTCCCCATTTTGTGTTCAGTGCAGGTAACCACTCTCCGTCATAGTAGACCTCCACATTGCCCGAGCACTGGTGAGGTCCGCCGAAGAGTCTGAGGTGACCTGAAAATGAAAAGTTGTTAGTGATCTCTCTGACTCTGCTTCACCTACCCGCCCACATCCCTGTACTCGTTTGAAACATTATTGTACAGTGATACGTGAATGAGACGGCTCTTTAGCTCAGTTCCTTTACGTGAATGGTTGGAAATGGATCAGATTTTTTTGAAAGAACCAAAACTTTTTTCTTTCAAATCTTTTATAACGAACCAACAAAAGAATCGCCATAGAAGCAGCGTAAACAACACGAATGAGAGCTTTGTGCGCAAAAAAAACAAAAAAAAAAACCCCACAGACTTGGCATCTAAGGTATTATTATTACTGTAGTGCAACCTTTTATTTAGATTATACATACTTTTAATGGGTAAACACACTCCCACTCTCAGTTTGAACCATTTTAAACTAATTCTTGCTAATTTCACTCTATGATTAGTGTGAAAATAAAATGTTGGCTTCTGTCATATAAATAAATGTCAAAACTGACCGTTTTTTGAACCACTCTTTGAAATTAATGGATACAAAAGATTTGGATCCCATAAACAAGTTGAAAATCCCATCACTATTGTATGAGCACTTTCACTGCATTGTTTATACATTTTCTGTCACTTTCCTCCAGAATTATTTAAAGTAGAACCATGTAACATTCTGAAGATAGCTCATCACCTGCATGATTCGATGGAAATAGAAAGTTTAAACCATACTTTAAAACATTCTGTATGGACATGGATATATTTTATGCCATACTGCGGAATAATACAGCCAAAAGAAACAAGCAGGGTATAGTTTTGTGGAGATGCAAGCCTTTTCACAGTGTGGACTCATGTTTTTCAGTGCAGTAGCTTTAAAATGCATATGACATGTTAGACTATTCTTTTCACAGTGAAATTTAAGATTATATTAAACCAGACTGGATGGACATGGGCAGCAGATATGACATCCATAGAGGTAATTGGATGACTGGAAACAAGGACCAAAGTTCTAAATTGCTCGATGGTTATGAATATACTAATCAAAATATGATTTGATTGTGTTAAAAAAACAAACTTGCCAAAACCTTGTCAAAAACATACCCGGAGTTGTGTTTTGTTGCATTCACACACGTTTGCTCTGTTTCACCTTGTGATGTCATGAAACGGCAGTTTTCAAGTTACCAAGTCAAGTAAACAGCTATCTTTTTCCTTTTGTTCAGTAGAGACAGTTCCAAAGCTGAAATGATCTAAAGGATTCTAGTGAAGGAGTATAGAGTTAAAAAAAAATAAGGTGGAACACAGTGTTGTCTGTTTGAGAGAAGAACTCATCCTAAATATGGAGGGTTTGTGTGTTAAACAAGTGTGAATGAAACAAAACACAACTCTGGGTATATTTATGAAGAGAAAACAACATTAACACAGATCAGAAAATGGCGTGATATAAGTCCTTTAATACCCAGAAGTAATTCTGGAAAGAAAACACAGACTTACTTGAACAGATGACCCCAGCGTCTTCTCCGTGTCCACAGTTATTGTTACCAAGGTCGGGGTGCGAACAATTTACAAGTGAAGACTCATTCCCCAAACAGGCAACATCATCCAGCCAAACATTTCCAGCCCCTTCACCAAAAAAGGCTCCTGGTACAGCCATCATCGCCGATCCGCAGTCTCTAGAACGGCACACTACCTGGGCGTCTAGGATGTCCCAGTCGTCATCACAGACGGTCCCCCACTTAGCCTGATATAGTATCTCCACTCTGCCTGAACAGCGATCCGTGCCATTCACAAGTCTTATGGATGAATCGCCTGGAATTAGAAAATTGCCAACAGCTTTATTTGCTAAGTCTAGTGCTAATCTAGTGCTATCAGCTAAATACAACTCACAACCTTCACCTTACAATGAATTACCTCTCAACAATCTGATATAGGCCTTCGATGTACATTCTGTTGTACAATTTTTATATACTGCAAATATTAGGAAGCAATGATAAAGCTTTGTCACAATTCAATGCATATCTTGATACAGGAGTTTGAATATTGACTAAATTTGGATCAGTTCTGGGTCTCAGAAAAAAACAAAAACAAAACAATAGTTACTGATGTAGGACCTAATTTGATCTGCTAATGAGCAAAACAGGAATATGATATGAAACTGAAAAAAATGTAAGAGAATGTTACAAGTTTTTATTATTATTATTATTTTTTTATTTAGCCCCCATTTGGCCAAACCACCTTGTACCTGATCTCGCCTGATTTCAGAAGCTAAGTAAGGCCAGTCTTGATTCGTACTTGTAATCGAGACCATTCGCTGCGCCAGTGGTAAAACCGTGGTAATGTTTTTAGGCAAGACACTTCCCCTTGCATCGCATAGTATGAATGAGGTGTGTGTGAGTGTTGGTGGTGGTCAGAGGGGCTGATGGCGCAGATCGGCATGAAATTGTAAAGTGAGCTACATAAGACTAATGCATAACATAATGACACATTAAGCCTGAACTGAATTTAAAGAATTAAAAATCTTGACATTGTTAAGGATTAGTCTTGCAACATATAGTAAAATGTGACTCAAATATAAAGTTCTCGTCTGTTTTTAGCAGCTGCCAGTATGTCTCCACTCTTTCTGTATCTGTGAGAGAATGGCAGACTTAAAGTGTAGATAACAGGTTAGGTTTAAGATTATAATAAAAATCCTGCCAAGTTTAGTTTATAATTTTACTTCCTGGTTGTGTATGACGTACATTTAAGTAATTTCATAACTGTTACCTAGCAGATGAAATGTTAACAAGGGCCAAAACTAAACAAAGTTATAAAATAGTTGAAAATTTTGTTAAACCAATGTTTAAACTGTCAGAAAAATGCCTTTCTTGTGCATAAAGTGTCAGTGCATTTTGGATGGACTGATGAGAGTTGATGACATAGGTAAATGGATTCTGTTTTAGAGCTCACTACTACTTCCTGTATTTTCCAACATTTCGTTTTATACTTTCCTTCACAAACTACCAGTTAACGATGTAAAACTTTGCTAAATATTTATCAGAGCTACTACTACTAGCACTAGTACTACCACATAGTAATAATTTGAAAAAACGAATCTGTCAAATCCTCTTTAACCTTTTCTTTTCTGTACCAAAATGACAAAGGACTATTTAACATATATCGGACATTTTTATAGGGATGTAACAATAACTGCAATATTGTGACATTATATCGTCAAAAGTCTCACAATAATATCATGGGGCATCATAATATATCAAATTATAAGTCTCTTTGCTTACATTCATTGTTTTGGTGCAGCAATAGGTAAAAAAAACGATCCTCTGTTCTGTTTCAGTGCAGATTACATGAAGAAATAACTATTAATAACTATTCTTTCTTTGGATTGTGACAGAATCAAAATTTCACGGCGTTGTACCGAGAGATTTTGATATCATTACATCCCTAATAGTAAATATCCTGTCTCCCATCTACCGTAGCAGCAGAACCATCTTCTGCCTCTCCCACTAAAACAATCAATACGTGCTATAAACTCTATATGCATCACATCAGCTGCAATGTTCATGTTGTAACTATGTCAGATTGCATTGTCCCTGTCAAATAAATATATAAATAAAAAAATAAATTTGTATATTTTGCCTGCCCAGTTACCTCCACATACAATCCCGATGTCCTTGTCATGCCTGCACGTTGATGACGGAAACCCGTTGAATGAGCACTGGTGAACCGACTCCACGCTGTGGAAACAGGCATCACTTGCGTCAAACACAGGCCCGACTCCTGCAGGGTACGTGCGCCCAGTGGAAACATTCATCACATGTCCGCACTCCAGGAGGTCACACACTGCTTTGGCTTTGTTCTGGTTCCAGTCTGAATCACAGACTGTTCCCCATTTGTTTCCATGCAGGACCTCAACACGCCCTGAACACCGATCTTGACCATTGCTCAACCGTACAACCAGGCCATCTGTAAAAATAAAAATATGGAAATGAGGCAAAAACTGTCGGGAAGAATACATGTTGAATCTCTGCATTAAAATGTAGCAAAAGACGAAGTTTAAATCTGTCAACCGGACAAATCGTTGTAGGAGTGAAGATGTTTCGCCGCTTCTTCAGTTCTGGTCAGATTGCTGGTGGACACTGTCTGTATCTATCTAAAGGGACAGGCTAATTACACTGAAACTGTAAACAGCTATTGTCTCCAGTTTCAGCCTTAATGACCCTATTCAACCTTTAATGGCCCTCCTATTGTTCTCTCTTTTGTTTCTTTTTGTTTGCTTTGGATCTGAGGAAATAAGGCAGTGTCCAGCAGCAGTTTGACCAGAAATGAAGAAGCGGCTTGGATGAGCAGCGAAACGTCTTGACTCCTACAACGATTTGTCCAGTTGACAGATTTAAATTTCGTCTTTTGATATGGATCAGACCTGGACGACTGAGGGATTAGATAGACTGCATTAAAATGTATTTTGTAAGGTATTCCCATAGTTAGAATACTTTCATGTGTAAAATCCCTTTATAAGACTAATACATATTTATTATGTTTATGATGGTGCTGATGATGATGATTATTATTCTTATTCTTATTTGTATTCTTCTTCTTATTATTGTTAGTAGTAGTAATAGTAGTATTATTATGTTTTTAATTAATTATAATGTAACATAGGGTTAAAACAGCTTTATGTCTGTTGCAATATTTTATGCATTTGTTTATCACTAATTACACAAGGAAGAATTGCATGACCAATTACCGTAATGTATTTCTTTGATTTGAGAAAAAGATTTTCTATAAGCCACCAAATAAAAGGCTAACTGTGCTAGAAGGCTATGATGTTACAACCATTGCCAACATTTAACTAGCTTGGGTTCACAACATTCTATAATAAACTTTTAAAATGAGCTGGAGGGCAGGTTCAATTTCGATGGTGAAACTTGTTTAACTGTCAGAATGCAGATGTGTTCTTCTGGTTTATGGTTATTACCTATATAATTACTGCGCCTATCCACATGAAACTAAATTTGGCACCAAGACTTCTCTGTCAGTATAAAATAAACAAAAGGGAAAGAAGTTGGTGGAGCCAATGTCTAACAAATAAGGACAAGGTTCAATATCTGTGGATCATACATTTTTATAGAACATGAACATAACCTATTTTTGAGGACTTTTTTCCAACATTTTGAGGACCTTTTTTCAACATTTTTTTCAATTTGAAAGATAAATTGCTAATTGCTATGGCAGCAGTTACAGTTTTTAATCATTGTGGACACACATTTGTACCTGAACATATGACTCCTGCCACGGTGGGACTGGCACAGGACTGGTTTGTGAATTGTTGCAAGCAAAACGATAAGCCCATTTCGCGTCCATTACAGATGGTTTGGTTGGCCCACAGACTCTGACCCGCCCGGCCCGAGACGGTGATGACTTTATGAGGAGAGCCGCAGTTGAGCTGCTTACAGACCACCTGAGCATCGTTAATGTCCCAGATGTCAGTGCACACATCCGCCCATTGGCCATTGTGAAAGACCTCCACTCTTCCAGCACAGCGATTGGGCCCTTCTGACAAAAGGGTTTTACCTACAAAGAACCACACATTATTTCACAGCTTCAGTGTGCCTCATACTGTGATCTGGTGCAACTCAGCTTCTACTGGCAGCAGAGGGACAAAGAATTAAACTAGCTGACAACTGGCTTGCCAAATAACGAGTTTAGTGATGATTTATGGACTGGACAGGGGTTCTACATGTGATAAAACAATACTGGGAAGATGTTCATTCACTGTAAAATGTGTTGGTGGCATGTTTTACAGTGTGAATGAACCCAAATACAACTCCAGGTATGTTTTTGATGAGGGCCCAATGTTATGACATTTTTAAAAGCTCAAAAAAGTTAATTTTTCATAATGTGTCCCTTCACTACCACATAAGCAAGCGACTTTTCCTAAATAGGTCTCACCTGTACAAACCACAGTTGCATCTTCAGCTACACCACCACTAGTCTTGTTGTGTTTTTTGATTGTGCATTTTTTGAGGGAGGTCTCTGTGCCCGTGCAGCTAACATCATACATTCTCGAAGGTTCATTTGCAGAATTGGTTCCTGAAAATGACGTCGCCTCTCCGCAGTCCATCTCTCGGCACGTAACCTTAGCTTCGTTCGTACCCCAGGAGGATCTACTGGCAGATGACCACTGACCATCAACAGAAAACTCCACTCTGCCCGAGCAGGAAGTTGTGCCATTGAGCAGCCTGATGTGAGCTATAGGAGAAATAACTGATTTTAGCAGCGCATTAGCTTGGTCAATGTGACACTACACTACATCACACTATTTGAGGCTAGTCTTGCTTTCACTGAATAATGAACATGGAGAAACAAACTTTGTACGGATAGGCTTGGTTCGTTCTGGGAACCGAACCCTTGACCTACTTGCCGTGAAGCATGGGTGCTACTCTCCGTTTGATCAGCTTTATAAAAACAAACTTTCTGAATGATAAAGGTAAAGTTAATGTGACATAAACAGCTAGATAAAGATGTTAAATTTAGGATGACTTTTTATAGTATGGATTGAATAGACTTATTTTTGCCTCTAAATCCTCATGATTATTGCCAGGTTTCACATCTCAACATTCTATAAGCCAGTATAATACTATCTGTATTATCAGTAAGGGAAATTTGCTGTTGACCTCCATCTGGGAGTATGGCATCATCGCATTTGAGTTCTTATCATAATTTTTTGACCTGTATAATCTAGATCATTGATTCACCAAATAATCTCCCCATACAAACAGCTTTACTTACATGAGCAGATCACACCCGTATCTTCACCATGACCACAGTTGTGATCACCTATAGGATTATGTGCACATTGTGTCAGAGTGGATTCATTCCCAGCACATTCCACATTATCCAACCAGATGTCCCCTTCTCCTCCTCCAAAGAATGAGTGGGGCTTGATATCTAGAGCCACACCACAGTCCATGGCCCGGCACACCACCTGGGCGTCTGCCATGTCCCAGTTATCATCGCAGACTGTCCCCCATTGTTTGTGGAAATACACCTCCACTCTGCCAGAGCAACGGTCAGAGCCATTCATTAGTCTGATCTCTTTCAAACCTGGAAAGAAAATAGAAAAAAAAGATAGAATTGGGCAAATGAGTAAGTTAGAATGAATGATTTATTGATGCACGTCAAAGTTTAGGTTGGTGTCGTTTTCTAGACATAGCTGGTGAAGATGGATGTTTCTACTAGTAGTGCAGGGACAACCTTAAACCGTGTAAGATGGATTCTTGTGATATTTGTAAGTTCACAAACTCAGAAGAATTCAATCACAGAGCAACATTGTGGATTGGACGGATGCCAAAGGCAAAGCGCCAAACGAGCCAAAACAAACATGGCGATGCCGACTGACGACTACTTCGACTCATTTTTGTGTGTTTTTCTCTCAAATGGATGTAACAAAAGTTTAATTTTCAGGTTTGTTCCGCTGTTGTGGCACTTCAACCAATCAGACTCAATTATTTATCATGGTGTTCAACCTTTTTGTGATCTCTCTCAGTGACAAATGTGTAGAACTCAAGTGCCCCACATATTCATTTGGCATTAGCCAGGTTAGTGTAAGGATGTTACTAAATAAATTCACCAGCATTCACTTGGCATAACTGCCTGGAAAAGTCTGAAAAACGTGAGCTATCTCCCCAGACAATGCTCTATAGGTGTCGCCAGCTTTGTCCTCAGCCAATCAGAAAGATTTTTACAGCCAACAAAACACAACCGCAGTAGTTGATTGTGCAAGTAAGGCTTCAAACTGATGAGAAAAATAAGAAAACATACGCTCTTTTATTCCTCTGCCATGTTTTTACTCCATAATTTAAGTGTCTGTGTAAAACCACTGTCAAACTGGTAAGAGAGTTGGAAAATAGCAGAGAAAAAGAATCACTTACGGTTTAACCTTAGATCTCAACAGAATCAGTTAATGCCCAAGGTACAGAGGAAGGAACCTGAACCAGGCCACAGGGAGTTGCCCTGTGGCCTGGTTCAGGGGCCTTTAACTCACAGTTACCTTGGGAAAAAGGTTGGCCCCAGAATTAGCGTCTGAACTTTCTTATTGATAACTTGTTAAGTTTAAACTAGAAAGCTTAAAAAGTAGGATAGCTACTATAGTCCCAGAAGAAACAGCGTAGAGGATTAACAATTTCAAAGACATAGGGCAGTTGAAACAACACAAGGAAACTACTATAATTTAAATGCATCTCATTGTTAAAGTAGCAGCAGAATATGTTACGGAATAAATTTAAATCCAGATATTTAGTAATTTTGTAACTAGATATGTAAGCATTCCTTTTTTTGTGTATTCTCAGTATCTTACCTTCACAGGAAAGAGCTATCCCTTGGCAAACATCACTGTTTTTTGTAAGAGTGCACTCTGAAATTGAAGTTGCATTTTCAGGACAACTGCTCATGTATCCCCTATAGTTCTGAAATGTAACATCTGTCTTTTTGGGACGTCCACAGTCAAGTTGATCGCACATTGTTGTGGCTAGATTTGGGGGCCAGTTCCTGTTACAGAGCACGCCCCACTGGCCATCGTGGAAGACCTCCAGAACCCCAGAGCAGCGATTTGTGCCATTAGTCAGTCTCATTGCGTCTATGGAAGGAACACAGACATAACATCAATTATACACTAGGAAAACACTCAGATTCGACTTGAACTGACACAATCTCAGGCCGGTCACTACGTTTACGTGCTCAGGAGAATAAAACAACCAAATTCAAATCGTCTTTGCCTCAAAACATGTCAGATCAGTCCTGTCCCATTATATATGTAGGTCAAAGAACCAAATAGGTGTGAACATGGGGATACGAGGCGTTCAGGAGCATTAAGTAAGTTAGCATTAGCAGTGAAACATCAGAGCTATACTTACTAATAAAAACAACTATCATACATATAACCACACTTTTGTCATAAATAGATCAGCAATATTTTATTTACGCTGAGAATTTGATTTTGAGAAATGCTGCAAACTGTGTTACTCAAGTTGTTTGCTCCAAATTCACACCACAAATAGACCTGTACATAGAAGTCCCGGTAAGTTTCATTTTCACTTTAATGTAGCGAACCAAAACAAAGCAACATGTGCTCAGTGGAGAGGCCATAGTTTGCCATCACTGATCTAAAATGAGTGAATACATATCTATTCTTAATATCTATAAATCAGACTGTGCAGTTATATGTAATAGGCATCTGAGTATGTATCAGCTTCTCCAGATGTGTTACAAGGGCTTTTGAAATTCGATTCTCAATGCTTCAGTTGTATTTCTCGGGTTTACCTGCGTTTTGATTGGACTAGGTATGGATAAGTAAGTCATACTAAAGAGTTTTGACCTGTGGGGTTCAACAGAGATCCATGCTGGGACCCCTTGCGTTTGTCTGGTGCTTTAACATCCATGTGCACAGAGCCAATTATGTGAATCAGTTTCCGTGTCTCCGTACGTCTGTGTGTAGTCAGCCTGCTCAACTCTCTAAATGAACTCTAAAATCAATATTTATAGTTAAATATTTAGTTAAATCAATATCACTATCCACATATTGAGATACAAATTGAATTGTGGCAAAACTGAATTACAAAGGTATATTAAGTTGAGCTTATGTGCGGATAAACTTCACCTAAACAAACAACTCCGGCATCCTCTGAGTGGTCACAGTTGTGGTCCCCGAAGTCGCTGTGTTGACATGAGAGGATAGAAGATTCGTTGCCTCTGCACTTGACATCGTCCAGCCAGATCTCTTTGTCTGCCGTGTCTGCAGTCTGTGTGCCTTTTTTGGAGCTCACCATAGGCCCACAGCCCACCTCACGGCACAGCACCTCCGAGTTAGCCTGGGTCCAGTGATCGTCACACACTGTACCCCAGCGGCCATCATAGAACACTTCCACTCTGCCGGCGCACTTAGTGGGCCAGAGTCGTACTTTAGAACTCTCTAAAACAGAACAATAAAATTATAAATGACTATACATGTTGATTTATTCTTGGTGATTCCAGTTTGATCAAAGGGCCTGTATCACATTTTCCCCCATATATTTGAGATTTGTCTTGCCCTTGTACAGATATTTTGTATAAGCAGCTCTTCAGGTGAAAATAAGTCAGCTATGTCCTGTCTATATCTAATTAATTTGTTGATTTTAAACAGTTTGCTCCCCATCCCATTCAAAAACAAATCTAACTGCTTGTGTTCAGCTGAGGGAAGGTCAAATTGTTAAGGGAATTCTTCTGTAGTTTAACCTTAAAGCTGCACTATGTAACTTTTCTGTTGGAGGGCTTGCCCACTTCTTGTCCCCATGGAGACGGTATTGCTTTGCCAAGAATGTTTCACAGTATGACATTAAACATATCTATGGTGTTAAACATATCCATTTAATGCCATACTGTGGATAATAAGACCAGACCAAGTTACAGGTCTACAGATCTGTGGAGAGGCGACCCCACTTACTGTAAGATTGCTTGGTTAATAAGTTATTTTTGAGCAATAATAACACAATTATTAGCATGCATTGTAAGATTGATATTGTAATGCAATACTGTGGAACATTCCAAGCAAACCAATGGAGACAAGCATGTAGTGCACCCTCACCCAGAAAGGTGACATATTGCACCTTTATCTTTTTGTGCAATCAAAATTTTTAAACTGGTACTATCGGCCAGTTTTTTTGTCATTCTTTGATTACACCAACACTTGAAGCACATAAGCAGGAGGAATTTCAAAAATATGTTGCATTTTTTATTGTTTTTAAAGGTCCTATCTTACGCAGAACTGACTCATGTGAGCTTTGATCCATGTTAGAAAAGCTGTTACCTCCCCAGAAACACCTGGAGTAGTGTTTTGTTTCATTCACACGTTTGAATAATCCTGGATTATTAGGGTGTCCGTATCCCAAAAGCTCAAAATGTTTCATTTCACCTTGTGATGTAATTTATTGGAAATTTTAACGTTAACAGGTATTGGGTATTAGCTTAAACATTTAAGCTTTACTCCTTTATACTCTTGAAAAACCTTAAGTTGTTGCTTTTAGCTTTGAATGGATTTATTTATTTTTGCCTTTTGTACAGCTGATTTCATCACAGAAAGTCTCCAATATCTGCTGGTGCACAATAGCATAGTCACTTCAAAGTTAGGCAAATCCAGGGCTGAAATTGTCGAAATGATTCTAGTGAAGTGAAGGTGTATGGAGTTTGAAAACACAGTGGAGCTGTTCCTGGTATTATGCCTTAACGACATCACAAGGAAATAAGAGAGTGATTTCAGTTTGAGAAAAGAGCACGGCCAATATATGCGAGATTTGTGTGTTAAACATGTGTGAATGAAACAAAACAGATCTCCAGGTGTTTTTTTGACTAGAAAACACCTCATGAAAACTTCTCATGGAACTGAAAACACTTCAAAACACTTAACCGCATTTACCTGCACACAGTGGCAAACTCAGCAAACCTACAAGAAACAAAATAAAACAAAAACAAGCATATAAATAAATAAATAAGAAAAAAAAGAAAGAAAAGTCCAAAAACTTCTGAAAATTTGCAATCTCCATCATATTGCTTTCAGTAATTAAATTATTCAACAACTCACTTATGAACCAGATAAATTGTCGCTTTTCATCTCCCAATAAAATCATTGTTTTTGCCTGATAAACCTGTTTAGAAGAGACACATATATAAAGAGAATTACGTATTGAGTAACTTCATAGAGACACAGTACTTACAGCTGGAGTGGTTTTAGCTTACGGTCTTTCCTCATTCATGGGTGCCAAGAAGTAGTTGTTGTTTGGAGTTGTAGATGTCGGTTACTTCCTTTTTGCCTGTCACATGTTGAGGAAAGAAATTCTAAAATGCATCTGCTCCTCTTCCTGTTAAAAAAAAAAAAAAAAAAGAGGAACATTAGGTACTTGGTAGTTGTTTATGGTCGCTGCTTTTAATCCACCTTAACTCCAGCGTCTGCACACAACAATATGCACTTTGACATGGACAGTGTGGGGTAGAGCAGTAAAAGTGGCATTTCTTCAAAAAATATTACTCAAGTAGATAGTAGTTAGGGTTGTCAAAAGTATCGAGTATCTTTATTCTAATGTATTCAAGACATCATTGCAGTTTACTGTAAGTAAAGAGCAGTGGGTGTGTCTTTAGGTCTCCCCTAAATACACACCCACTGATCTTTAAGTATTCAATGATCTACTTAAAAAAAGTAAAAAATAAAAAAATAAAAAAAAAAAAGTAGTGAACTGTTAAAGGTGCATTGCATAAGTTAAAATGCTCAATTAAATCAAATGGCTATATTTCACTAAAGCTAATATAGGTTTCCCCCATGTCTGCCTCTATGACCTCACACACTTAATTATATGAGAGCAATTAAGATTTGAAAAAACGCGCTGTCTCAGTGGAGGTGATGCAATGTGTGTCCTCGGTTCATTGGATCAGAATGGAGTTTTTCATGATCATAGCAGAGTTGGAAGATGGATTCTGCATTGTTAAGTAAGAGATCGGCCTCCTTTGCCTTTGATCATGAAGTAATGTGTGACTCGTTCACAAGCTGCATTTACCAGTACCAGTTGTTTGCGAAGAAAGCTCATCATTATTAGCAACTCATGAGTTTACCAGCATAATGTAATCATAATAGAATCGACATCTTTGAGAGTTGTTTGGGTCGTGCTACAAGCCTGCACACAGTGAATACTCACAACACTGCCAGTGTAGTTCCCCTTCATGCCAGATATGGCAAAATAGTAGAAAAGCTCTGTAACTTGGGCAATGCTCCTTTAAACATGTAGAATTCAGTAGCATTGCATAGCCATTTTTGCATCATAAACCTGAGCTGACAGCACGGTCCAACAGCATGTCTGTTTGTAGCGATGATGTGCAGGAACAAATCAGCGGTGCAGTTCTCAGCTGGAAGTCACTGGACTTGTTTCTTTGTTTGAGACCAATATTGCAGTTTAAAATGTCTAAAACACTGTACAACATAATGATCCACAGGTGTCATAGATGTAACTATAGCAAAGAAAAGCACAATTTGCCTTCTTTAAAATCTAATATTGAAACAGTGCAGCATATTTCATTATTCTATGGAAACAACAGCACTGCCAGTGGTTTGATATTGCACAATTGCTAATTCAGCATTTGTTGTTTGCACGTATGCTAGAGCTCTTGTTTTTATCTTGCATGCATGTCCTTCCTCTAACCAAGTACAGGTATAACACATATCAGTACAATAATGACTATTTATGTCTTTATTTTTCTTGGTCATTTTTCTTGCTACTTTAGCCTAAAGTAGCTGAAATACTCTGTAAGAATGTTCGTTTGTGGTGTAAGTGTCAAAGAGGACCAAGCGACTGAAACATAAAGTTAGAAGGGTTTACTGAGTTCCACACAGGTAAAGTGAACAATGAAGCAACAAACTCTCTGGAAAGGACAGGTGGAGAGCCCTAAGATGCGCCTGTTGACAGTTTAAATAGTGTCTCCCAATGCATGTGTGTGTGTGTGTGTGTGTGTGTGTGTGTGTGCATGTGTGCGTGCGTGCGTGTGCATATGTGTATGAGGAGGGTCCTTCTTCTGGTCTGCACAGCACCCTCATAAGATCCACGCTGGTCTACACACATCTTCATGACTTCCCACACATTCCATAGGTCCAGTGAAATAGTTACCAACCTTTTTGTCTCGAGTACTCCCTAAGCGTTAAGCGCATTAAAATTCATCAGAAGACCTAGATCCCAAAATGTTGTTGCTCCATTGATAATAAAGCTCACTTTTTGCAAGATAGACAGAGTGCAGGACTCTTTACAGTTTTGATTTTGATGAGCATTACACACGCCCTCCCCAATGCACCTGGCTTCAGAAATGCGATGTGTGAAGCAACCTCTTTATCTTAGGAGTTTATTTTGTACAAAAAAATCTGTTTACTAGAGAATTGCCTATTATATATATTATATTTTCTTGTTTTAATAAAATGTATGCCAATATTATCCTCCAGAAACATTTACAGTGTACAATAAAGAATATTTTCCATTCAATTACAACCTTTTAAATCTGAAATCTAAAGTACCCCCTAGCAAGTGTTCGTACCCCTTGTCGTGAAACACTGGTCTAATCCTTCATGCTGATGAGCGATACTGCAGAGTCCAACTACACACACAATACCTGCACATGACATCCCAGAATCAGTAAGAATTCAGTCAAATGCATATTTGCACCCAAGAAACATGTCCTGTACTTGACATGTGAAATGGGAATAAACTGTATCCTGTATTTCTCAATGGGGCCTTAACTGGTTTCATGCTAAAAAGCTGATATGCAGAAAGTGAGTTAGTCAGATCCTGTCTTTGGTCAGTGAAATTGCTGATTCAAATGTAAATGTTACAAGTTGCAAAACCACAACACTAGCACAATCACAACATCACATATTATAAGCTTTTATGGTGCAATAACAACTCATATTTTATGAAGATGCTGCAAATGTAAAATATAATATAATAAATATTTGCACTTTAATCAAACTTTGATCTTTGATTTGAAAAAAACTGGTTCATAACATCAAACATGTCTGCATTAACAATACTAATGACTCCCCCTGACTAACCAGACGAGCTCATGTGTTTTCTCTTGAATTGGATGTTGTGGAATAGCTGTTGTCTTGTATGATGCCTGTGTTTTGCTTGTCTTTTCTGAACACTTTTGTTGACAGTGTTTCTTATATTTGTTTTTAATGTTTTTCTATGGTATATTGTAATTTTCGCTGTATAATATTTTTACTCTTGTTTTTAGGGAGACAGGTCTACCATCTGTTCAGGGACAACAGATGAAAAGTACCTTTTTGACTAATTCAGGTGCATTTGCAGCAATGCTATTAATATACACACACATATATATATATATATATATATATATATATATATATATATATATATATATATATATATATATATATATATATATATATATATATATATATATATATATATATATATATATATATATATATATATATATATATATATATATATATATATATATATATAACTTAAAGCATAATAATAACAAAAAAAAGCTATGTTCACTACTGATCTCAGTGCAGTGCACGACCAGCCCTTCAGCTCTACAGGAGCGCTCCAGAGCATACAGACCAACCTTAAGACGTGTGTGGGAAATAGCATAAAGCAATGTTTCTCAAAGTGTAGCAACACTGGTGCTACGCAAGCTCCTTCACGTAGTATTTGGACAGTTCTTCAGTATGTGGCTTTGCCTTTTTTGGAGTTCATTAGATTCACTTTTTTTTCTCCATGGGCTTTATCCATTTTTTTTTTTTTTTTTTTTTTGGAAATGATGTAGTTGACTGTAGACCTGGAATAATTCTTCTATATACTTCATTTAGACATAATGCATACATATGTATTTTAAAGGGAGACAATAGAGGCAAAACTCTCCTTTTTTTCAATTTTTAGTTTTTTAGTCAGTTTGGTGTCTTAGCCTATGAGCATTCATGTGGAAACAACAGAATTGTCCACGCTGTACTGAAAGATGTTCTAATATTTGATTTAATCAACTTGCCTCCGTATAATTATATGAGACATTGTGACTTTAAAGCCAGTTCTTTGAAAATGCATTTGCCCCTCATAAGGACGTAACGATCTCCCCTTAAAGTAGCACCTGCAAACACAAAAAATTCTAATCTTGTACTTTTACAATTCAATCTTTTAAGATTTTAACGAAACATACAGAAGGATTTTCTGATATCTAATTCCAAGTCTGATTTATTCAAGTTTTAACTAAATTAGACAGAATAAGAATTTTTTGGCAAATTTTAAATCAGATCTAGTTAATTCAAATATCCAGAGTCCCCTCTGTATATTTTTTTTGTATCTAACATGTCAACAAAAAGAACCAAGAAATAAAAGTTTTCAATTCTTTTCATGTTTGTCAATTTTGGTCATTTTTTCGTATAAAATGTCTTATTTATACATAACTATACATGATGAAAACCTCATAATACATTATTTTCTTACATTTTTGTTAGTGAACTACAGAAAAAAAAAGTTTCAACTTGATATCTCTAAATTTAATATTTGTTTATATTCACCTGCAGTGTCCTTATTACAAGAACATGTAAGACGATGTCAACAAACTAGACAATGTCATGACCACAAGTCCTCCACACCAAGTGTGAACACACCCTGAAATAGCATGTACATATTCTGCTCAGCTGTACATATAACTGAAAGGTTTTTATTCCACACTCTTCTCCTTTGTTGATTGTTCATTTTATGATGATTATTTTTAATGTCTTTGTCTTTCTTATTTTGTAAAGCACTTTGAATTACTTTGTGCCAAATTGTGCCATACAGATAAACATGTTTTACTCTGCCTTGCGTTACATCAAAAACCTTAGCTTGAATGTAGAGATAGATCGCCAATAATGTTTTCATCGGGTTGACAACGCGTCATCAGTCATTTGCCCCAGTGCAGTAAAAGCAGAGTGACAGTCCCTGTGGTCCTGATGAGCACCAGAGGAGGTCTGGCTGATGTTCTGTGTGTACATTGCCTTTGCACCATATTGCAACGTTTGTCCCACGTGTACAGCCCCATCCACCACTACAGGAGCAAACCACACAGGTCATAAACATGTTTTATAACAGAGAAGGGAGCAACATAACTATGGCACAAGAATTTCATTACACGACCTGCTTTACATTTACTTCTAGAGGCTTTATTCTTTTGACCTAATTCTAAATAAAGATGTTGGTCAATGCAAAAAAGATATTCCATTCAGTCAAACAGAAACATGAGTAAAGTACAACCTGTGTGATGAAAGGAGAGTATTATATTAAAGAAGGAGTATTTTACTTCTATGGGGTAACTGCTAACACAAAACATATTTAGATCACCATGTAACCTTTTGTTGTTTTGAAAATGCTATAGTTGGCAAAAATGTTAACATTTTTATAAGTTTTAATTTTGTTTTTTGATGCTCTAAGTCTCCCCTCCCTTTGCTCTCCGCAGTAAGTCCCTCCCCCTTCAGAGCGCTATCACAACACAATCACCTTGCATCATGCTAATAAAACTACTGCACATCGCACCACGTTTGTGAAGTTGTTGTGTATTCTTTTGTATCATGCTTTTATATATTTATGGTGGACCGTCGATGTGAGAGCATGGGTGACGTAGGCTTGTTGGTTGAGCATTGGACAGAATCTTACAGCTAACCATAAGGAGGGTTTGAATAGGGCCCAGAGGAGGTCTCAAAATTACTGAAACATGAATGAATGACATTTAAAACCACTTTAAACATTTTTTGGTGAGGTTTTAACATGGAAGAAAGCCAAAAAAACAACAACAAAAATCAACAAATTACATACCCATTATGTAATTTCATAATGCATTTATCAATCAAATTTTATTTATAGCACTTCAGAACACCAAAAAGCCAAAAAACAAAAGGTTCACAGAAACACGCCAACAACCGCTGTGAAAGGAGGTCAATAGGAGGCTGATGAATTGGATCTGTGTGCATAGAATGAGAATGTGTAAGTTCATGAAGGTTAATTGTGTAGCCAGAACAACTCCACTAAAAGTTAAGATCCAAATTAATAGAATTTGTTCTCGTTGGCGTGAACTGATTACTGAGTTTAAAATATTACAGGTCTATTATTAGTGTTGTTGTGATACTAAAATTTCAACTTGATTTCAATACTAAGGAGCAGACTTGATACTCAATACCTATTTCGACTCTTTCTTTAGAGAGTAGAATGTAATTTTTAACATTAAATTATAGTACTTTCTTTTATATTCCCATGTGGCCTTATATCTGTGTAATCCCTCAGTCGTCCAGGTCCATGAGCATGTACTAGTCTATGTGTCTTATACTTGTTCTGATACCGTTCAAAATCATTCTAAAGCTATTCAGTAAAGTTTCATTTCTGTCTGGATGATGTGACGTTTTTCGTATTGATACATTCTCAAATGGGTATCTAGTTTCTATATTAGTTTTAGTGTTGATAAGTATCTGATTTTCAATACTTCTGACAACCCTAGTAACGATACACTTTTATTAGGCTTAGTGATCGGGTCAGATCACTATGAATCTGCAGATAGTTTTGCCCTTTGGAGATGCGTTCTGTCTGTCTAAGCTCGTCATCATCATCAGCTTGTCATTATGTCAGATGTGCTTAATAAAGCGTCTGAGTGACTGCTGAAGGCCCCATTGTCAACATGCTTGGACCATTAACGATTTATGTGTCACTCGCTTAACATGTTGCAATGTCACCAACGCTATTAACTAATAACGTCTTATGAAAACTATTTGGGTCCATTTGAATTAAGTCTCTGTACAGTTTTCTTCATTGCACATAACTTGTCTGGAATTATTGCCTGCTAAACACAGAAGATCACATGTTTAAGATATTGGATTGTGAAGCAGTTGGAAGTTATTCAGCAAGCTGCAAATATAAAGGTTACAGTGGGTCATCTTGTAACTCTTATGGAAAACAGTGAAAGCCAGAGTAAAGCTATTCAAGAGTGCGTAGGAGCCATAAGAGCCAGCTCTGCACTCTGGGCCGATCTAAAGGAAAAAAAACAACTAGAATTACCCAATTTGGATCAGAGGGACACGAGACCAGGTGCCATTCTATTGCAGTTTTCTATTGTTACCCCCACATATCAAACTAGTATCTAGAGAGCAATTCCTTGTTACTGATGACACGTCTGTTTCTGTGGGTTGATCAAAACACTGATGTAAACAAACCACTGATTCACATTCACCTGCTGTCAGTGAGAAATGAGTCTGAATGCCATCTGTGTAGTTGTGGTAGTGTACATCACTGCTGCACATTGATAAACTGACTAATGGTTTAAAAAAAATGAACAAAAAAAGACCCTGGATTGACCCCTGGGGAACACCAAAATCTTGACAATAATATTCTTTGGTCTGAGATAGTAACAAATTTCAACAAAGCACTTCCAAGGCCATGTTTAAATACCTTATTAGCAGAAATCCTGTATAGACTCATAGCCGTTGTCCTAATGTTATTATATTTGTCCTATGTTTTTAGCTCTACGGAGTAGATTGGACTAGTTTAAACACCTATACACTTTACATGTAAACAAGTCACCTTTGGCGCTGAAATGAATAAGGGATGTTATTTTATTTACTTTATTTTTATTTAACCTTGATTTAACCAAGTGAAGGGTTAAGTAGATACTTCAGGAAGAACTCCATTAGCGAAGGTGACAGGAAACAAATTTCCTCTGTGCGACTATGAAGGGTCAAGCTATCTCCATCATAACGGTGATTATTAAAGTGGGACTATACACCTAAACTCCGCCCACAACTACATTTCAAACAGAGCGGCTAAACTGGACAGGACCTGGAGGACTCAAGAAGACAGTGAGGGGAAAGGAGGGGTGGGATTTTGAAGTATAAAGAACAGTGTGACATTTCAATCTCTGTCCCTGTACTAAAATGAGGAACTAAACAATATTATTAAAACACCATGTAGTTTGGTAGCGAAAAAAGTTGATTTAGCGTTTAGTTCTGTTTTAATAGAGAGCTGTGTGTGAGCTAACTCTACGCTGGAAGTTGAGTCACGGCTCATCACAAGTGAATGCATCATGCTGTAAAAATGAATCATTACAATACTTACACCTTGAAAAAAACAAAAACCATCATAAACGGATACAGATCGACCGTTTTTACCATGCATTTTATCTATCCAATTCCAACCAGCACTCTCACTGTACGCTACATCCATTATCATCCCTTGTCAAAACAACATATACTGTACAAATTGAATGCACGCTCCATTTTTCAAAGCCAGTGGAGTGATACAGTGCTCTCCTTCGTACTGCGTTACCCCAGGCATGTCCCCAGGCACTTCCCCATTTATCTTGTAACGACGCCAGGCGTTTTCTCGTAAAGTTGCCCTATCCGACTGTGCACGTGCTCTGGTCCTGTTATCTGCACTTTAAAGCGTCTTTTATATTGTAGCTCATTAGGATTCTGACCTTGCTCAAGGAGATGTTGTCCAATCCAATCTCCATAAGTCAGACGCTGGGAGTCATCATTACTAGAAGGCAGTTAAGTACTATATGTCTGCCCCAAACTGCTCTACACATGTTGGAGAGGGCCAGACGGATTTTGGGTGGCGTTTTTGTTTTCTGCGTGATTGGTTTTATTAAAAGCACTGCACCTGTTTTCACCATCTTAAAACCATGAAAAGCAGAATGAACATTTTAAACTGTTTGCTGTGGTCTACAGTCTTCACTCATGTGCGTTTAGGACTTACTAATTATTCGCCGCAATGAGTTTATTACGCACACAGTTATGCTGTCACCATAACGCTAACAACTCGCATGTTAACTTCTTGATTCTCTGACAGTAAATCAGTCTTTAATTAGATGCAGACAGTACACAGCAGACTTATTTTTACCTGCTTGTACAACAGCCTATATGTGCACTGGGGCCAGACAATTTTGCTCAAATACATGGGAAAAAACAGTTACAGGGACTTCAAGTGGGATATGTAGTTATTTTTTATAGTTTTTGAGTTAACATTTTTCGACTGTGAAGTGATATATATATATATATATATATATATATATATATATATATATATATATATATATATATATATATATATATATATATATATATATATATATATATATATATATATATATATATATATATATATATATATATATATATATATATATATATTGTAATTTGGACGTTTTTGTCTGTTTTGTTAACCTATATAAGAAGCAATGAAGGTTAATGTAGATCAGGAGTCTCAAACTCGCGGCCCAGGGGCCAATTGCGGCCTGCGAGACGATATGAAAATTTAATGTTAGTGTAGCGTTACCATATTCCGTGTAGAAGGTTCTGCCAAATCTGTAAACCCCAAACACATATGTCACTTGCGCTGCTGTGTACTCCCATCACAAAAGATTCAACAAATAACAATGTATATCCATAAAATCCATACAAATTGGCATATTTCCTCATGTATGTTGAAAACAGCTATGACGTTTGAGAAATTTTAACAAAGCTTTTTTTGTGGAATACCTGATGCGGCCCAGCCTCACCCAGACTCTGCCTCCTGCGGCCTCCAGCTAATTTGAGTTTGAGACCCCTGATGTAGATTGTACATATTGACCCTTATTCAAACTGCAGTGTGTGCACAGGTAAAGCAAAGCTCTCTTCAGCCTTTATCAATATTGTTCTGTGCATAGAGGGCACTCAATATTAACAGCATGAAACATATTGCACGTTTAATTTATTTCTCAAAAGGGTCCACTAACACAGAAGCTGCATAACAAAACTACTTTAAATTACAAAGCACATAATTGTACAAAACATTCTAGCATTCTATTCCAGTTGTTGGTTATTATCCCTACATCTCAAATTAATATCTAGAGAACGATTCAGGGTTACTGATGACACATTTGTTTTTGTGGGTTGATCAAAATTCTAATCTAAACAGACCACTGATTCATATTCACCTGCTGTCACTGAGAAATAAGTCTGAATGCCATCTGTGTAGTTGCCCATTACTGCTGCCCATTGATGAACTGACTTACTGAGTAAAGTAAAAATAAACAACAAAGGTCCCAGCATTGACCCCTGGGGAACACCAAGGTCATGGCCATAATATAGTTTGGTCTGACATAGTAACCAGCTTCAAAAGTATATCCAAGGCCATGTCGAATAGGTTATTAGCTGCTGTACACACACATAGACATAGTTCACGTCATTACATTTGGTCTATGTCTATAGCAAAATTATGTTGTCAACTAGGCTAAGTTGTCCATTCAAAAATATGCCTGTAGCTTTCTTTTTCCTGTTCTCTTCTCCGTTGCTGCTAAAAATATTTAAGCTGGATGTAATGAATCTCCAGACATTGTGTTTCTGTTTCTCACTGAAATATTCATAAATGATTGCCTGAGATGCAGAGTACACACTTCTTCAATACTTGATGAAGAGGCAAGTCTGGTCACTGGTGAATCTCTCACTGTTTAGATGCGTGTGATTGACAGGTGGATTAGTTAGTCAGGGTCATGCATGGTCTGTCTGCATCAAAACAAATATGGCTGCTTATGAAGAAAAATAACATGACAGATTTCTGCAAAATCAATGAGCAAAGCACTAAACTATTAATCTGAGGTGAGAGAAAGTATATATTTTATCTGTAAATAATAAGTGACCAATGAGCTCCTTTGTCTCACATGTGCCTGAAAAACCCCATCTGACTGCACGATCACGTTCAATCAGATGTTCTGGCTTGAGATGCAATGAAGGTTGTGGTGATCAGATTGATATCCATCTGTATAAAAAATACAGAGACATATCAGTCTGGATTTGCTAGGGAACACTAATGATTAATATTAAATCTAGGAGTGTGCTGTGAGCTGGCTAGTAATTGTTAGCTTTACCATGAAGGAAAAATTCCACTCTGGCCTCTGAAAGTTGTGTGCGCTCATAAGCTTATCATGGTGAATAATTAGGATATTCAGAATGCATAAGCTAGCCTGGGGGAGGAAATACTTGAACAAGTTCTGTTTTCCACAGTAAAAATCAGGTGCAGTGCCATTAATGTAAATACACTTTCCAGCCTTTCTTCAAGATTGCAAAACAACCAAGATTCAAAAGGATGCTGCTGCCTCCTGAGCAACTGCCTATGTGAGAACCAAGTGGTATATAGACTCTATATAGATACTAGAAGCATTCAAGCTGTTGTAGATGTAACATGGCCCGCAGCCAGCAGGAGGATGCCTGGGGGCCATAGTTGGAGGAGTGGAGTGAATGTGAACAGGCATCACGTGCGGGCAAGAGAAAGTCGGCACGTTTGGCACGGGGCGGGTAATCTCATTGTTTCAGAGCTGTAATTGGATTAAGCTACTGATACGCCTGCGAGTGACTAAACCATCAATGTCAAAGCTCCATCATTCCCACATTCGTTCTGGTTAGAGCTGTGATGTGATTGAAGCTTTGTAGTGTCGAAGAATATATATATATATATATATATATATATATATATATATATATATATATATATATATATATATATATATATATATATATATATATATATATATATATATATATATATATATATATATATATATATATATATATATATATATATATATATATATGTGTGTGTGTGGGGGGGGGTATGGGGGGGGTGTATACACACACACATATATATACATATATGTATACATACATACATATAAGAGACATGAATGTTTATATAATGCAGTATTGGGGAAATTACATAGAGTGCATCTTTTTTGGGACGTATAGTTTTAGCCCAGTTTGTAGTCTTCTTCTGGTCTAATCCAGAGTTAGTTCCAGATTTCTGGAACAAAGAGAAAAGAGGCAGGGGCCCTAAAAGAGCAAAAGGTGGAAGGAAGAGAGAGATAACGTGGGAGCGTGTGGGACAAGCTTTAAGTACTAGAAACAATTGCAGATGAAACAGGTTAACAGATAAATACAACTGATATGAACAGAATAACTTGTATAGAAAGTGCACAGATAATGGTTCAGATAGCACTGAAAAGACTCATGCTACATCGGGTTTACTTTTTTGCGCCTTCTATTTATCTATCTATCTTCTAGACACTAGACAATAAGCCTGCATAAAAAAATAAAACAAAGGGTAAAGCGATTATCATCTGATAAGGTAAAATGCATCTACCATTTTTTTGTTTCCAAAAACAGAAATTAAAACAAGTTTTTTGAAAGACAATAGAATTTTGTGTTTTTAATTGAAAGATGTTTGGTCTGTATATGATATGTCCAACCATCAGCTTCCGTTCCCTCAGAAGACCTTGGATGGTAGCATGTCCCTGCAATGATTTTTCAATGAAGTTTCGATTTTTTCCCCCAAGGGCCCACTAATAAATCCACCTCAGATTGGATTCACTCCAAAAGCATTAACTTTGGTGCAAGATTGTAAATTTAACATGTGGAGTATTTTTTATTTATTTTTTCATCGTGGCATCAGAATCAGCATTGAGTATCGAGTCTATCCCTAAATTTTAGTATTGTGACAACACCAATCAGTTCTACGATTGACTCTCCCCTATTCAATTACATATTTTGATCTACTCTCGAAAAAAAAATAAAAAATAAAAATAAAGACCAAAACATGTTATCTTGTAGATTCACTGAATATTAGACCATTCACCATTTCCTCTGTTTAGTCAAGCTTTTAAACCAGAGGTGCCTAAACTTTTTTTTTATCGAGGGCCACATCTCAAAACATATTCTAAGTGGAGGGCCATAGACCAGTGATCAATGCAGTGCAGTGCTTTATACACAGCTTTGAGAGCCACTGTAAATTAATTATTAATTAATTAAGGCACTTTGGCACTTTCTACCATGTTATAATGTTGTCTTCTCATCAAAAACATGACTGAAGTGGTTTTAGATTGAGTAATTTAGCGATCTCTCCTGGGCACTATTTGAACCCTTGTTATGACCTTGTCCAATGCTCCGCCCACAAGCCTATGCCACCCATGCTCCTGCACAGCCCTTTTCCCTAAAATCTACAAAAACATGATATAAAACTAAAACTTCACAAAGCTAATGCGATGTGCAGTAGTTTCATTAGCAGAATGCACGCCGATTGTAGAGTGATAGCGCTCTGAAGGTTTGTGCACTGGGAGCAAAAGGAGGGGTGATTCAGAGTGTCAAAAACTAAAGTTAAACCTAGCAAATATGTTAATACATTGTTTTCAGTGAGTATAGCTTTTTCAAACCAACTAAAAGGTAACATGGTGATCTAGATATGTTACTTCTTAGCAGATAATAACCCATAGAAGTGTAGTACCCCCTCTTTAAAAAACATAAAAATGGAAAGGGAAAAAGCATAAAACATATAATTCCAGTGTAATTGTATTCATTATTTAGTCATTCCTTTTTACATGATCTATTGGTTGCCTACTTTTATTTTTTGTTTATTTTTTCAGTCAACATCTGCCTCAAGAGCGACAGGGTTCTGTCAAAGGAATAATATGGCTTTGATTAACAAGTGCTCAGCTCCAGGCCAGTCCTCAGAGTCCCGCTCGGCATCATCTTAACCCAAATACACCCCACAGAGAGGATCAGAGTCAAGCCTGGACTAAAGCCAGGATTAGATCAAAACTAGGACTGGATAAGATCAGAACTGGACTAAATTTGGACGTAGCTGGATGTAGGAAGACCCGGATCAAAATAACAATTATTTTTGCCTTCTCATCAAAAACAGACCTGGAGTGATGTTTTGCTTCATTTGGCTGGATTTATTAGCACTCAAAAATCTGTTCTCATTTTGCCTGGATTGTTGCATCACAGGTAAAAATCTGGACTTTTTCTGCACAGTTTTTAAGTCCATAAACCATCACCAGACTCATTAGCATCGCACTCACATTTCCTGAGGGCTTCATTGATTTATTTCTCACTATTCATTCTGGTTGCTGACACGAGAGGGAGCTCTAACACCTAAATACTTCATTGGCAATGGAGGTGTTGTTGTACACATTATTTTAAAGCAGACCTATTGTGCAAAATCAACTTTTTAGAGCTTTAAACTTTGCTTAATTGTATTTACTTGTATTTGGAGTGATTTGTGTACGTTTGACCAATCACTTAATCACTTATTTTCAAGACACCATATTGTCAATCAACCCTCGGTGATCGGATAAGATAGGGTAGTGTCACGGAGTCATTTGGTATTTTTTTTTTTTTTTATCGGCTACTCATTGTGATCTACAGCTATCCACTGGAGGGCAGGTGCACGGCTCTTTGTTGATGTTTACAGTGACGTCAGCTCACATTGGGTGGACTTGTTTCTTTTATCAAGTCATTTTAGATCATAGTCATACTTTATATAGCAGACACAATAGTTCTTTAAATTCTTTAAATTAAATAATGTGAAATAATCATCCCGAGGTGACCAAAAGCATGTTTAAAAGAAGTCTTTCTAGTCTTGGTTTCATAGGGACTTACTGATTGTTACAGTAAATGCAATCAATAAATGGATATTCATTAAATAAAGTTTTTATTTGTCATTGTACATGCAGAACAGATAAAGCCATTTTGTCTAGATATGTTGATGTTTTAGTTTTCATAAGCCTATTTAAAATACGTTCTATTTACTTCTGCCTTCTGTGTTTATTTACATAAGAAATTACAACTCTCATAAATAAAGGTTGCAACAGAAAGCACATTACATCACTTTATGACAGATAATTTGCTTTTCGAGCCAAAAGTCAAGATGAAAAACAGTAGACCATCATTTCTTTCCAAAATGTACCTTTCTCTGATTGAGTGTTGTGCAATATTTCAGTTTTGCTTCTTTGTTCTTGTCCTTGGCAGGGAGGAACATTAAACCAGGCTGAACCCATGAATTCTCTTTCTGGATTGATTGTAATGATTTTTCAGTGATGTGTTGCAATTTACGCCTCAACAAACGCTCTACTCCATCCTGACTTCTATTTTTCGAGAATGGTTGGACCGATGGGCAAGAAGGACAAGAGGGCAGATTTACGGTTGCTTGGTATTGTTCTAGTCATGGTGTGCTGGGGATGGTTTATGTACTGTTGGAGAAGCAGAGTAATGGTGTATTTTTTCATTTGAATGGTTTGGACCAAGGATACACCAGAGGCTCTTCCTGGAAAGTGGGATAGTTGTCTCAAAGGGTGCTAAAAAGCCACCATACTGCGATAGCAATTCCTGTCTCTGTCTTTGCTATAAATTAAAGCCCCACCAAGCCAAAGAACTGAAAATGTAAAAGAGCATGCTTCTTTTCTTTTTTAAACCTACAAAAACACATGTCCTTACTGTGAGAGGGCTTGTATGTCTAAAAAACTCCTCCCTTTGGCTATAATCATCAATTGTACGGCATAAAATGTTTCAAACTCCATCAAGAATGTTTCAAAGTATGGTTTTAACTTTCTATTTCCATGGAATCGTGCCACCTCCAGAAAGTTAGTGTTGCTTTAAGTGTTTGTGGCAGCAGTAGTCAGTGAGTGTCGTAATACTACACTTATGTATATTAGAAATCTTGCTTGCTGATAATCTAAACTGAGTGAGTACACATCCAAACACATGTCTGTTATTTTTTTACCCCATGCAGTTGAACACCTCTCCTAGTCTGTGCCTAGTGTAAATTGGACTGTGCTGTTAGCTTTGAGATTTGATTCATGACCCCTCAATCGTAGTTCCCAGGTTTATATGCATTTTATTTTTTATTTTAAGTTTTAACTTCCTACTTCCTGCTACAGATTGTATTGCTTCATCCCTCCACCACCTCCACCAGGCCAAATAAGAGTCAGGTTTGAGGAGATGCAAGCCTATAGTGTTGGCTTACGTGCATGCTTTTATTTCAGTATATTTTTTTTGGTTAAAAAGTTACGCAGTGGGGCTTTAATTGAATCCTTTTGCATTTGAGGCCCATCATAGCACAAGTTTAGAGTGCAAGATTACTCAAACGGAAAACATCTCTTCTGGTATAGGCCGCCAGTGTATGTTTTACTGAAAGGGACGGACTTTGAACAACACAAAACACTCGTCTCACGCTTTGTTGCTGTTCTCAAAGCAAATTTCACTCACTTTTCACTCATTGTACCAACCATTAGCACTGCAGTTAAGTAGTATGTCGCTTCAGTACTATAGATGATGAATGGGACATGTTTTATGGCCTGAATGTTCTTGCCTCACTTTTTTTATTTTATCACTAGAGAAACTATTGGTCTGCCTCCTCACCAGTGATGTATTTCTATGGCGTCTCTCCAATAACTTGCTCCGCCTGCCAAGATGCTAAAACGGTTTCATAAATATATACAATCCCGACACAGTAGCTGTATAAATTTTAATATTTATGGGTTGAATATAATCGAGGGATCCGAGTTATAAAGGCACTCAGCACAGATAAACTTATAATAGTGACAAGGAGGAAGTGGCACTATGTTTTAAAGTGGAAGGTTAATAAATATGTTCCAGAGTAGTTAGCGTTTCTATTTATCAGACAGATGGAGTTAGGGTGTCTAGACAGTTGGGTTAGAAGTCGTCTACTGAAAATCAATTGGACAAAATAAAATCCCAAACATATACTCTTGTCGCTCTTGTCCGTCATCAGGCTCATCTCTGCCTATAGGAGGAAGGTGAACCAGCTGGTGACGTGGTGCAGCAGCAACAACCCTGCTAAAAAAAAAAGCTAAATTCCATCAAAAAATGCATGACAGATTTTATTTGAAATGATAAGTGACCAAGGACCCCTGACCAACGATATCAGACTCTCCAGCTGGGTGAAGTATTTACAGTTATTCAGGTCTGGACACAATTGGGGCCGTCTGAATTTAGTGGAGCTCTGATTGGCTTTTTGGGGCTCACAGGAGGCTATTATTGACCCATTTGTGCGTCACTGTCCCCGTCACGCGTCTAAAAACAGAACCCATCATGTGCGACCCCTACCAACACCAGTCTGACCACATGTCCACAAGTGCTCAGGGGAGAGAGGAGATCTTGTTAGGAGGATTTTGAAATTGAAGAGATTGCCTGAAGCTAAAAACTGAAAATGAGAAGTAGCTCCAGGCTTTTTATAGATTTATATGTGGTTTTAATCATGGTCTGCCTTTTATTCCCCCAGATGTGGAATATACTGATATTGGGTTTACAGTGGCTTCATGGTTAGAGCATTAGTGCACCATGCCGAGGTCTGAGGTTTGAGGTTTTCTCACTCAAATCAAATTCTGTTGTTCTATCTTTAGGCAACACACTTAACCCACTTTGCCTCGTATGAATGTGACATGTGTGAGAATGTTGGTGGTGGTCAGAAAGACTGATGGCACAGATTAGCTGCCTTGCTTCCATCAGTCTGCCCCAGGGCTGCTGTGGCTACAACAGTAGCTTACAGCTACTAAATGTGGTGTGAATGAATAATAACAGTGTAGTGCTTTGAGAGGCTTTGACAAACTTGTAAAGTGCCTTATGAGTGTAAAGCATTACTATTAAAAGTACAAAGTTAGCAACTATGCATTTGTCATAAATATGAAATAAGGACCTACTTTTACTTAGTAATATATTTACTGTAGTAACAATACTCTTACTAGAGTAGAGGTTTTGGTTACTCACCTCACAGAGTAAATCTACAAGTAACAAAAGCTTTATGTTGACCATTTAAAATGATTATTTAGGTCTTTCTAATATTTGTGGTCTACCCTTTGAAAATATCACATTTTGTACATGTATTCTTCCTGTCCACGTCCTTGTCTCACCATAGATCTGAAATACCTTGTGACTCTTTGCCTTGTGACATCATGTGCCTCCATAGATTAGTTTAATGTATTATTACCATGGAGACAAGCATGATCTTCCCCCAGAAAAGTAACATAGTGCACCTTTAAGTATAATATTTGGCTACTCTGCACATCTGTATAATGGAGTTCTTGAAACCATGAGATACCCTGATTTGCAGTGCAGATCATGTGTGGACTGAGGAGAGAGAAAGGCAATCAGGCTTGATTCAGTCAGGAATTGAACAGGTCACTAGGCACAGTGATTGTTTGTGTCTGAAGAAACGTGCACGCTCTCCACATGCCACTGTAAGCAATGTTAGCATGTGCAGACCTCCCACTGTCCTGACCTACTTTTTACCTGGGTACACCACATTATGTTTCATGTGGAAAATAATGAATTCAAGAATTCGAGACGTGACCTAGTGGAAGGGAGAACTTATGACAATGTGTAATTTTAGTTTGCAGTGTTACCTGCTAACATATAACATATTTAGATCCTCCGTTACCTTTCATTGTTTTGAAAATGCTGTATTCTCCAAAAACAACATATACTTGTTTAATAAGCTTCACTTTTGTTTCCCCCTTCGGAGCCCTATCACGACACAATCAGCACACATGCCACTACTGCACTACTGCAACTACTGCACATCTTATCAACTTTGTCAAGTTGTTGAGTACAATTTTGTATCATGCTTTTGTACAGAGCATTTTGTATATTACATTGATTGGAGCAAATTGAGTCAAGTGTCTCATTCAAGGACACAATAAAATAATGCACTCTGAGAGTTGAACTGGCTACTCTCTAGTGTAAAGGTGTCTGCTTATCATTTATGGCATAGATGATAAGCAGACATGGCATAGATTCTATGCCATTACCTTTTCATCACCATGGATGTAGCTATATAAGATGTTATGGGTTCTGATACAGTCTCTTTTTAGTTTCTATTCTAATTTTTGCTAATTCTAACTCTTGATTCTATCTATCTATCTATCTATATATATGTGTGTGTGTGTGTGTGGGGGGGGGGGGTCTTCTACACACACACACGTGCCTGCGTGTGTGTGTGTGTAGAAGACCCAAGGTGTAGGCTGTGCAAAGAGGCCCCTGACACAATCCAGCAATTGCAGGTTGTAAGATGCTGCAGGGAAAACATACATGGAGCGGCATAAGCTGGTGGAGCCATAGTCCACAGAAACATCTGTGCAGAGTATGGACTGGACTGGACGGGACAGACCCCAAAGTCAAGGTGTGAAATATCTCCAAAGATCACAGAGAATGACTGAACCAAGATCCTCTGGGCCTTCAGATACAGACTATCAGAATGGTGATGATAAAAACAGATACTGTGCTAGTGGATAAACAACAGAGCAAAGCCGTTGTGGTGGACATTAGAGTACCAAGTCATGGGAACATGAGGAAAAGTGAACACAAGAAACTAAATTTTTATATTGTATAAGCAACTATTGTTGCTGTTAGCATTACCGTGACAACAAAACTCCGTTCTGGTCTCTTCGGAGTTTTGAAAAGCACTTATAAACTTAGGTGCTCGGAATGTATAAGGCAATTGAAGAATAACATTGGACCACTGCAAACCATTTAAAATGAACTTGAACTTCAGGTTTTTGTGACTGTAAAAATCAAGTATAGCACCATTAATTATACATACAATTGAAGTATTAGTGTTAGGTTACTATGTCATCTGAAACACAGCACTACAGTTGAACATACAAGTGGTCGTAGTGCTATGGCCAATCAGTATAGGTCTTATAAATTATCCACATCTTGAATATTGATCTACTTTCTGCAGTAAAACCAGCCTCATCTCTCTGTGTAATCCCCACACGGAACAACTGCACAGATAATCATCTGCTTCACTTCCCTTGCCTCTTGTTATAATGTCTCTGATCAATGCACAATAAGACTAAGTCCAGTCTAAATGTGTTTTTAATCCATAGATATTGTCCAGTTTTATTGCGTATTGATTTTGTGTAGTGCATAAGTGTTTTACAAGCTGGTCCTATGGTGTTATTTTTAAGCAGTATGTTGTGGTGTGCTCTCGTGAGCCTGTCAATAGCAATGAATCAACAAACTCGAAGTATTCACGGCAATACAAAGGCAAAATCAATTTCATTTAGAAAATCCTCTTCTCCAATCTATCCTCTGTATCACTCTCACCAGTCAACTATGTGTCCAAAAATGTCAAAAAGATAGAATTCAGAATATTAATAGTGCAGACTGTAGGTTTGACTAGTTTAAATTTGTTAAAATTGTGGCTCTAAAATTCTGGATTTGTGTCAAGGTATTTTTGAATTGGATGGAAGACTGCTGCAAAGACCAAGTGCCACAGTGGGGACAGCAGTGGCTCTAGTGCATGTTGTTGTGCCCTTGGGCAAGACACTTCCCACACCTTGCCTAGTATGAATGTGTGTGTGTGTTGGGGTGTGTGGGGGTGTGCGTGTGTTTGTGTGTGTGTGTGTGCGCAGATAGGCAGCATCACTCACATTAGTTTGACCCAGGGCAGTTATGGCTACAGTAGTAGGTTTTATATTATAGACAATATAATCTATGATGTTACAAATGTTCATATTTATATGTTCAAAACAACATTCACAACGGCTGACGCCCTTAACGCTTAGTGACCATTTTAGCACCAGAGTAGGGATTACCCAAGATGCTCTGAGATTTGAAGGCATGTTGTACTTCCACTACACCACTGCTTGCACAGATTTTTCTGGATTGTTGGAGCTGTTGGTTTTCTGGTTGGTTTCTCTGATTATACAATCAAGTTTAACTCATGTCAGCTGTGAAGAACACAACATGGTGGGTATTAAAACAAACAAAAGCATGCTCTGAGCAGGATTCAACTCTACCCTTCAGTGTGCAAGTCCAGTGCCAGACCCATCAAACCAGACCTGGGCATTTTGCAGCCCGTGGGACACATTCAGCCCTCGGCATGCCCCCAGGCCCCTCGCAAGTTTTTGTTGATGATTATTATAGCGTAATAATAGATTACAGTGGCCACATGCCTGGGTTTAAATATAACCCTCAGTAAAAAAAATAATAATAATAACTGCCCACCCCTGCAATAAACAAGGGGAAGACAACTGTTAACAAAAGGTGTTTGTTATCAGAAACACCTGGCTGTAATCAGGGCAGTGCTGTGTGATGTCATGTAGTACTTGAAATTGCAACGACCACTCATGGTGGTTGAATTTATTTATAAAACATTTTTGGTGCACTCTCATTTCTCAATCCTGTCCATCGTCTACATGAGCAGTTCTATCGTTGCCAGCTAGTGCTCTGTCTGTTTGATTTTGTGCATATCATATAGTAGTGTTTTCTCTATAGTAAAATATTAAACTTGATTTTGGTACCAAGGAATAGACTAGATACTCAGTACTGACTCTAATACCATGATTACCTTAAAAATTAAAAATTAAAAAACTGTCTTTATTTAGACAATAGGATCTCATTTTCAATATTAAATTGTAATACTTTTACATTCCCATGTGGCCTTATATCTCTTAGTGGTCCAGGTAGGTTCCATATGGTCCATGGGCGTATACGAGTCTATGTGTCTTATACTTGTTCTGATACAGCCCAAGATCATTCTAAGCTATTAGATTTCTGTCCTGTGAAAGTGTCTTATTTCGTATCGATATTTGTTCAGTTTTGATACTCAGTTGATTTCTGGTTTTCAATACTTTGGGCAACCCTATTATACTGTCCCTTTGTCTGTTGATACAGACAAATGCATATTCTCTAGTCTTGCAGTGGTGCAGTGTGTCTGTTATTAAATCAAACGATGTAGTTCACCCATTCAAATTCTCATACTAATAGCTCCATCTAGTGGCTTGTTAAAGTCACTGCCTTACACTAGCAGGACCAATGTACAAATCAAATTGACAATCATTTATATTATTTATATTCAAGACAAGTTCTTCTTGTGATTCTGTGTATTTATTAATGTATACATTCATTATATTAAAGAAAAAAAAAAAAGTCACAAAGACTTTGTAATTTTTCTGGTGGAGGGTCTATCACCTTCTTGTCTCATAAAAATGTTATTGCTTTGCCTTAATGTTCCACAGTATGTAATTAAACTTATCTACCTCCATAGAGACAAGTAAGTGCCACCTCCAGACCAAGTTACAGGTAAAATCTGTGGAGAGGTGAGCCCACTCAGAAAAAAATGCATATTTTTAAATGTATTTTTTGAGCTATAAAACCATCTGTAATGGAATAAATGCAAGATAGATAAGTTAAATGCCATATTGTGGACATGTTCAGACAGAGAAATAGCATCTCCATGGAGACAAGCATGTGGCGGGCCCCTCATCCGAAAAGTTACACAGCGCACCTTTAACATTTAATACAATTTGTTGCTATTACAGACACATGCCTATCTACATCATTGATGAAAAATTTGAAAAGGTTTTGTTCAATTTACACAATTCTTAATGATATACTGTACTTAATGATACTTAATTACCTTAAGTGCAATCATGAAAAGGCTACATACAAATCCATATACATTTGCAGGAGAGATCAGAGGTTTTGTTTTCACTGGTAACCAAGGCCCTGTCGACTGAGGTGGCAGAAGAGAGGCACACTTATGCACATGGAAATTAACTGAAAATAAAGAGAGATAGGGAGATTATAATAAGAAAAAAGAAACATATTAGGGGGATATCAATGTAAATACTGTATATAAAAAGGCTAATTTACAAAAACACAGAAGGAATATTACACAGAAGAAATGAATATGTGAGGAAGAAAGTATTCAACTGGTTTAAATGAGAGTAAGGTTAAGTATTATAACACTTTAAATGGTGTTTTAACAGGAGTGACACTTAAGTGTGTTGATTAATTGAAATGAATTTAAACAAGTCCCTTTAAAAGATCATCATAATTAGATTGGCTGGGTCTGTTGTATTCTCACATATCACCACTAGATGCTATCTACATTACTGCTGTCTCACAGACGAAGAGCAGAGAGCACAGTGCCCTTTCTGAAACTGCTTCCTCTTTCCTTTTCCTACGCATTAATCCTCATTCTTCGTCTTCCCACGAAGGAACCGCCACATGAAGTGCTGTTCCAAGCGGACGAGCAGTGAGGAGAAGTGGTTTATCAGCTCCTTCATAGCGAGTCAGCATTGGAGCTGACTTCACAGGTGTGCACAACAGCAGAGAGCAGCCCGACGTGCAAGATACACCTATTCATGTTTATTTAGATGCACAAAAACACTTTTATTACTGCCTCAGACTTGAGAAATGAAACAGAAAACAGCATTGAGATCAAATATGCTGTTATCAGCACTGAGAATGCTACTATGAGATGAATGAGTTTGACTCACATGATTTTAACTACTATGTGCATCTGCACCTAAAACACACATTTTATCTTTGTGCTCTGTGACTGTAAAACAACACATTTAATATTATATATTAACATATTTTAACATTAAGAGCTGCCACGGCAAGAGCATTTCTCCACTGTGACACTGATAAAGTGTATTATTATATCAAAGTGTAAACCTTTGGACCTTTGCACCAATTGTGTGCTGTGCTATGGGGCGTGCCTTGTCTGTACGAGTGAGTGTGTCTGAAAGCCAAAGCACTGAGCGCTCTAATGGAGGAACCTCTGCTCAGTTGTGAAGGAGCCTTCAGTAAGGAGCTAGTAGAAGTGGGTAAGGAAAGGGAGGAGGAATTGGATTCTGAAAGGGCCCAGGTGAGCCTGAACAAAGGCCAGGCGAGGAGAGGGGAGGGGAAAACAATTTTCACATCTATCTGGTAAAAAAAAATACCAATAAAATAATATAAAAAGAAAAAGAAACAATTTATTTTGCATGGGAATCCTCACACTATTTGACTGTTTTTATAATATTTCCTACCACTTCACAATAACTAATTATTAGCCTTTCTAAAATATCAAGAACAACTTGAAGTGATTCTTATTAACAGTTATTAATACTCTACCCCTAAGCCCTAAGTAGTAGTAAGTAGTGGTAAGTAGTAACTAAGGAAGAATCATTCTTAATTTTAGTTCAGTTTTTGTTCATGCTTTATTAAAGCTGTGTATAGTTAAAGTGTCATCTAATATTCGATGTTGGCTTTTTCATTTCATGTGTGCAAACAAGGACATTGCAATACAGTTACATGAATCTTCTGTTGATATAAAGATTATTTACAAAACAGCTGTGGTTAGTACCTGGATAATGAACATAGTGACCACTCCAGCTCCGGTGCTGCGATAGTTGTGAGCAAACCAGTCCCTCAGTTTCACCACACAGCCCTGAGGAGAAAAACACTTTAATATGGAAATATGTGCATGTAAATATGAAGAGTGAACCCTGCATGTAAATCAGATACAGCCAAAACAAAATCAACATGCAACCTGGGAACTTAGCAAATAGTGATGCATATTTATTTCAAGATAAAATACAAAATGATGACATTTTATCTAATAAGGATAGGATGAGAAACAATTCCCACGAGACTGGGTCCAAAAGAAGGAGACAATATTTTGATATAATTTATAATTTAAAAAAAAGTGCAGTTCAGTTTGCAAATTTCAACTTTTAACCAAAACTTTGTGATACGAGATCATTGACGCATGTCTAGTATATTGACTATTCTTACGTTGAAACCTGTATCTTTTGTGAAATTTGGTCAAATAACACAGTCAACTATTAATAAACAGCATTTGACCAGATTTAATGGTCAAAATTAACTCTTGTGAGCTCTAAGCCATGTTATAATGTTACCTCATCAAAAACATGCCTGTCGTTGTATTTTGTTTCCTGCACACATCAATCCTTTATTATTAAACCGTCTACATATTCAAAGCTCAAAATACTCTATTTCACCTTGTAATGTCACAAAAGTGGTAGTTTTCAAGTTAATGGCTACCTTTTACCTTTAAGTTTAGTAGAAAAGGGCAATTCTAGTCCTGAACTGATCCAACCTATTCTAGTAAAGGTGTATGGAGTTTAAAAACACAGTGGAGCACTTCCTGTGTTACCACATGACATCACAAAGTGGAACACCTGTTTGCCACCTGTTTGAACTCAGCCTAAATATGCAGGGTTTGTGTGTTAAACATGTGTGAATGAAACAAAACACAACTCCAGGTCTGTTTTTGATGAGGAAACAACATTATGACATCGATCAGCCAACAGTGTAATATGGATCCTTTAAAAATTATTACTACTTTCAATTTCATTTCACTATGGGGGTGCCAAGTTAGTGGTTATTCTGGGGGTCCTGGCCTCAAAAGACTAGAACAGGACCAAACCAAATCTTCATAACTAAACTGGACTCAAACGAGGACCAAACCAAGTGTGAACAAAGTCTTAAATTATTGTGAAGTATCATTATAAGCTATTCTAGATCCTATAAGAGCAGGTACCTCATCCCAGGTGGTGAAGTTGACATTGTTACATGGGTCTTTAGTGCAGCAGGAAAGTGGCACATTATCTCCCCAGTCAGCTGATCCGTGCACGCCACAGCATCTGAACTGAAGAACAGACAAAGTATATGGAATGACTACAAATCTGCACAAACCACTTTTCATTATACAAAATAAAATGTTTTTTTTACTCTACCTCTACCAGCGCATTAGAAGACGAGTACTACTGAACTTGAATTTCACAGTGGAGAGATTCACGTGTCATTAATAAAGTGCTGCTAGCGTAAAGTATACAGTAAGTGTGCATATAATAAAAAAGTGTACATATACCAGTAGTGGATGAAGTACTACATTTTTTTACTTAAGAAAAAGTAGATACAGAGATAAAAAGTTGCTCGAGTCAAAGTAAAAGTAGCAAATGAAAAAAAAAAATCTACTTGAGTAATTTAAGTAGTATTTAAGTATCAATTTAAAATGTGCTTTAAGAGTAAAAAGTAAAAGTACTTCACCCAAGTGTTGTTAATTTGTTAGTGTTAAATGAAGTGAACTATATGTATTTTGGTCAACAGTAGCAGGAGCAGAAAGTACAAATACCGGCTCTCAAAAGTATCCACTGTAAAACTACTACTACTTCTACTTAAGTACAGTAGATTACTAGTTTTATTTTGTTACCTTCCACCTCTGGCATATATTAATATATACTGTACTATATACTATGATAAAAATTGTACATATACTGCAGTTGTTTATTATTAACCTTAAAATTGGTATATAATGGTGGTGAATAATTGCAGAGTTGTGGGAGGGGGATAGGGGGTAGGTGAAAACAGTAATTTGAGAGCATCATGTAGGACAGGGCAGGCTAATTCACAAATATCAAAGACTGAGTTATCACTTGGTGTGTTTTTTAAGGGTTTACCAGGTGCTGGACAGCGTCAAAGTCGTCGATGAGTTTCTTGGTGGCCTCTGGAGCGCCGTTTCTGTAGCTCACCAGGCTTTTCATCAGGTCATGTTCAATATAAGTGTGGATCTGGACAGAAACAAATGCATATTATTAGACACTGTAGATCCTTTATGATATTGAATTTAACGTGCAGGTACCTCTCTGCTGTAGACGAGGAAGACGCACGCCATGGCCAGCTCCACCAGCATGAGGATGAAGAGCAGGACGAAGAACTGGAGAAGGAACACATGTATTAGCTGGACATTCAAGAGACAAAGAGAAACAAATGTATACAAAACACTCTCTGTTAAAGTAGTAGTAGCTGGAATTCGTGTTTTAAAATGTCCTCTGCCAGCCTCTGTACCTGCCTAGAGTAAAGATGACGAAAAACGATGAACTTGCTTGTCCATTTTACCCCGTGATTCAGACTGTTTCTGTTTCTAAGAGACAAGTTACAAAACCATGAAACAAAATAAAATGATAAAATAGATTAAAACAATAATAAAACATAGTTGAAGAGGTTTTGATTTAGGTCTGAGGATGGAGTCATAACTAGGAGATTGATGATGTCTAAGGACTTGATTGTCTTTCTTTACAGGTGAACGTTGGGCGGGCTTGATAAAATTAAATAAATATACAATAATTGATATAAAATACATGTTTTCTAAATTAAGTAAGTCCTTCTGTTTTTGTCTAATTCCTTTTTAATATATTTTATTCCTAGATGTCTCAAAATCTGAATCATTTTGCCTTAATACAGACTGAATTCATAGTGAACAAATACTTGAGTGATAAGAGTGATTCGGGCTTTGTAACTACTTAATTATGAATTGAATGAGGCTATCATTTGCATTAGTGTTAATCACATAATTACTTTGCCAGCCACGATACTGAAATTTAAAACTCTTATTTTAGACAATACAATAGACTATACCATAAATTTTAGACTATTGAGCGCACCTGAATATAAGCCAGACCAGCTAAATTTTAAAAGAAAAGGCCGCACTTGAATATAAGCCGCATGTTACAAATATGTTGTAACGTGAGATATGTACACAGAGGTTATTTTGAGTTTTTAAGATATGCTTTTTTTCAAACTGTGCCTGAAAATTGGCAGTACGGCACCAACACGCCATCAGCACGGGATGAACACACCTGCATGTTTAGAAAATAAAACAGCACCAACACGGGCCATTTGCTTTTATTTCCTCTGAAAGCTTTTGTCGTCTTTTTACACTGACTAAGTTCTTCCCTCTGCCGCCTCCAACATCGCACCATTGATTCACTGATGCTAAGCTTACGTGCAGTGGCTCTATTTCCTTCTTTCATCCATTGCCTTTAACTTAAAAGCTGCATCATACACATTTCTTTGTGTGTTTTCCATGATGAGGGTGTGTGCATGATGAACAAAATGACAGTTAAAAATCAAAACTACTGTATTCTTCAGCGCATGATCTTTCCCCACGTCTAATTTTTGTGTTTACTGCTATGAGAGCGCCCCCTGGTGGAGGTTAGCCAGTAAAAATCTATAAATTTGCCGCACCGCTGTATGGGCCGCAGGGTTCAGTGTGGGGAAATAAGTAGCGGCTTATAGTCCGAAATTTATGGTAGTTATCAACACAAAATAACTGCAGTTTCTTTATTACTATCATGTGGTCTTAGTCCCACTTAAGTCCTGATGTCGGTTTGATAAGTGTGAATGCTTTTCTAATATAATCCTTACTCACAGTGATGAGCATACAGCGGTTTTCCTTGAATCCGCCCAATATTCCCAGGTAGCACACGCAGGTCATGATGGTCCCGCTCACCACTAGAGTGTTAGCCGGAAAGATGGGCCAAAACGTCGTGACCAGGGACGCAAACTTTGAATGCATCATCTGGAACTCTCCGAAGGCCACAACGAATGCACTACACAGCTGCAAAAAAATGTTATGTGTTTGCAATTAATACTCCACTGAAGTGTAATACTTTGTGTGAATAAGTGTAATTACCTTGTATAGAAATTGTGCTATACAAATAAACTTGCCTTGTCTTGCCTGATATTTCCTCTTTAAATAAGTAATGTGGTTCTAGAGTTTTATTAGCAAAACGTTGGCGGTTCAGTGTCTGCATTTAGTGTAGCAAAGTGTTGTGTCCTTGGGCAAGAAATCCATCTGGTCTTTTCGTATAAATGTATAAACTATGGTAGATGCAGCCACATTAATAGAAAATGGATAAACGTAAATTATTGTGACAATCGTGTTTAATATCTAATTAAGAAGCTGTATTTTTATATTTATACATCTTCACTATCAAATGTTACTAAGCTCAGTAATGTAAATGTGAACTGTAGTGACTTGAATTCCTTGCCCAGTTTTATATTTAGGCCAATAGTAAATAGCATTGCATTTTTAACTTAAGTAGTAGTTGTAATAACAGTAGGATTAGTAGTGAGGTAAAGGTGCACTATGTAACTTTTCTGTCGTCTCCATAGAGCTGTTAACGCTTTGCCTGGGATGTTCCACAGTACGGCATTAAACTTTCTTCTACTTCTACTACTGTTGTTGTAGTTGTTGTTACAGTTGTTGTTGTTGTTACTGTTGTTATTATGATTATGATTATGATTATGATTATGATTATTATTATTATTATTATTATTATTATTATTATTATTAACATTTTTTTAAGTAGTAAAAGACAGCCATTATTTACTGGCTCACATCTCCACAGATCTAACTTGCAACTGCTGGAGCCACAATTCTAATCAATTTTACCTCTTAAAATGCTAAATCGTAACTGCAATAATAATGAGCTAAGTAAGTTGTTAGGAGCTTTAGTAGCAGCAGTAGTAGTAGCAGTACTAGTATATTGATATATAGGTACTTCATTCAGTACTTATAAGTGTTAACCCTTCAATTGCCAGAACTGAAACACAAATATTACTAACTGCGTTTACTCACCCAGCACAGAAAGTTGAGGAACAGAATGAAGGACTTGAGACAGTTGAGATGCGACCGATCCATCTCGATTATCTCCTCAATAAAACCTTGTAAAATGTATAAAATTAACTTCAATTAGAATAAAAAACACATATACAAGCTACAAAAGTGTTTCCACTAGACCCAGTACTCACAGACAAATTGGAGGCTGCTCTGTTCCTTGTTTCCACTGTCTGTAGAGCTGTGTTTGATGTGGCAACACTGGACACTCCTCAACAGCCTCTTCTGACCTATTCACATTTATGTTTTGTTGATGTTACATTTTTAAAACAGAATCAAGTTATAGCGATATATCTTTTTGGTGTCATTACTTTATGTATGTTTTAAAACATGTGTCAAAGTCAAGGCCCGTGGGCCAAATGTGGCCCTCCACATCATTTTATGTGGCCCTCGACAGGGTAAATTAAAAAGGTATGATAGTCTTAAAATGTAATTTTATCAGGAGATACAGTTACAGAGCCATATTTTTTACATCTAGGCAAATGCGTATACAATATTTGTGACTTAAATAAGTAACAAATACAGAAACAATTAATTAACAAGTTTAAAAAGTAGTTAGATTTATTTTACATCTGGCCCTTTGAGAGCAGCCCTTTTGCTAATGTGGCCCTCGGTGAAAACACCCCTGCTTTAAATGAATCATTATGCAAGATTTACATTTTAAATTCATTAAACATGACCTAACTGTCCCCAGATACGAAATACACATATTCAAATCAAATGTTTTTACTGATAAGAATAAATCAGCATTACAACTGTTAATTCACATTAGACATGATGGTCAAGTGGTTTGTGAGAATTTACGTTGCCAGTTTCAGAGCTAAAATCCAGTTATTTTGGCAGTTCAGTGCATTCTGGACGTTCTTCACATGAGGCCTGTCCATAAAGTGAGAATGAGATCCCACAAAGCCAAGAAAGATCATGTAAGAAACATTTATTTAGGAAAAATGATTCACAATTTTCTTTTTAATTTAATAATTACCTAGAGGTTGCGTTTGTTGGTTAAAGAGCTTTCTCACATTCGACAGTACAAACTACAGACATTTGTAAGGAAAAAAAACACATCTAAAAGACAATGACGACCAAATGCGCTTCAATAGTGGTTTACGAAACTGTCAGAAACTATGAAAATACTAATCTCAGTGGCTCAATTTGATATAAAATGTATGCAACATATCGTTAGCTGGTGATACACTAGATATTGACAATAACAGTGTGTTGTTCAGGATTGAGATGCACAGCCATAAACAGATATTTCAAATCATTATCGGGCAGTATCGGCTACAGAATGGGATTTGTTCAAACACAAAAACTACAAATGTACAAAAAAAAAACATGACGCTTGTGAACTGATTATTAAAATTGTTCCAAATCAACAGTAAAATTTGTAAAATGAAATAAATGGTGGCATTGTAACGTGTCTGTAAAGTGATATTTTTTTTATATTTAAGATGCAATATGTAACTTTTCATGGAGATGTTATTGCCTGGCACGATCCACAGTATGACATTAAATCACCATGGAGACAAGCAGGTTAGAGGTCAGAGTTGTGGAGAGGTGACCGTGCTTCAAGTAAGGCATTTCTGAGTAATAAAAACAGCTGTAATTGAATAAATGCGTGATTGCTAAGTTTAATGCCATATTGTGGTAACTTAAAGACAAAGCAATAGCATCTCCATGGAGACGAGCAGACAGACGACGTAGTTATCAGGTAGAATTTGAAAAAATAAAATAAAATAAATGAGTGTAATTGTAATAATGAAAATTGTCTTTGTGTCAAGAAAGTTAACATTTACATTTAGAGAACTTTTTCACATCTTTTTTGTCTTTGTAGCTCTGGATGTTGCTCGAATCATCTAGAATTGGGGAGTCTAACCCAAAACCTCCTCACTAAGAGAAGACAGGATAACCACTCTGCCGCAGTGACACAGGGAGCAGTGTGTCAACTTTTCTGGGAAATAGAACCCACAACTTGCGTATTAACTTTTGAGGTACATCCACTGGACAGTAGCAGTAAAGGCACGAGCTGAAAAAACTAAATTAAAAAGGTACACTATGTAATTTTATCTCTACGGAGTCGTTATTGCTTTGCCTAGAATGTTTCCACACTACGGCATTAAACATCTTGCCTTCACTCAATCACCCATGTATTTATTTCTCAAAAATTACTTGAAAATCAACTCGCCTCTTCACAGATCTGACCTGTAACTTGGCCTGTTTACCTCACCTGATTATCTCCATAGAGTTTATAAGTTTAAGTAGGTTTAATGCTATACTGTGGAACATTTCAGATAAAGCAATCACATATCCATGGAGACGAGCAAGTGAGAAGAAAAGTTACATAGTGCACCTTTATTATGCCAGCTTCACTCCAACAAAAAACAAAAAACACATTTTCCAAAAAAAAAAAAAAAAAAAAAAAAGACAAATTTGTTCTAGTTCATTCATTCTGAGACAAGCACTTAAAATTCACAGTGAGAGAGACAAGGCAGAACCTACACAAGAGGTAAGAGATTTGAAATTTTTAAAAAACCTGGTGAAAGGATGAAATGTAGGATATGGATTGTTATACAGTTCGGTTGAAGCTACAGTCTAGAAAAATCTGTTTAACTTTCCAAGATTTGCCATGTAAAATGAAAAACAAAAAAAAAAGGACTTTTCAGTGCATGGAGAGGTCTGTAGAGAAACCACAAATGGCTCAAGTTATTTATATTTATATAATATATGTACATGTTGTTTTTTTTTTGAGAAGTTGTATGTAAATATTTGATTTGAATGTGTAAATGGCGCACCACATGTAGTAATTATCAAATATTTCAATCAGAAATTAAATACATGCTACATAAGGATGATTCACAGTGCTTTGCCTGGGTTTGAAAAATTCCATATTTTGAAAATAATTTTACTATAAAGGGCTTTCACAAATTAAATTAGAATTCTATCTTTTTTTTCACTCTTCAAAAACGCATTAATAATCTAAAATATTCTCTAATTTTAGTATGTAAATCCTAACTAAATGTATTATTTCAGTGAAAATCTAGAAATTTTCTAGAACATATTTGTTGAAGTTTACCAACCAGAGAAAATGTGCCAATTGTAGTTATCAAACTTTACCCTGTTTGCCTATGTGTTGTTTTTTTCCCCAAATTTTCTCGTTTATAAAAATTATGTTACATTTCAGTGCTCATTTGTTAATTTCCTACTTTTGTTTTATGAATGAACTTACTCATTTAGGCTTTACATCAGCAGCTTTCAATTGTCTTTTTTGAAAAATACTTAAAACACGTTCACATACGTTTACAGCAAATAGGTCGCATTCTTCTGATGTCTCTCCATTTTATTGGGCCTATTGTTCATAACTGAGATAGAGGGCAGAGTTCAAAGGCAGTATTTGCATAAAAATTCTAAATGCTGATGTTTTTTGTTTTTGTAGAAAATATATCTGGACTGACAGAAAAGTTTGAGGATTTCTCTATCAGCAAAAATAACTATAACATTTATTTATTTTTTAACAAATGTGTCAAAAAGTGGTGGACCAAAACCTGGATTTTCTGTAATTTTTTTACCCTTCCATCTGAAATTTTTACTTTGTCAAATTCTAAAGCATAAACTCACCCTATTTTTTTGTTCTGCCTCAAAACCCATATATTTGAATATTATATTATTTCTTCTGGTGTTATGTAAATACCACAGTGATATAGAATCAATAGAATCTCTTGCGCTTGTTTTCCTTCCAGCGTCCGTAGAGTATGAGGCCGACCACACCCAGCACCCCAAGGCCCATGGCTGTGAAGAGGACGGTGACAAAGATCTGGACTGCAGTCATGCCCTCCTCCTGCACATCCACTGCAAACAGAGACATGAATATCAAGGGCTGAATCCAAACTATTGAAATAATCTAATTTGTCTGTGTAATCCCTCAGTGGTCCAGGTGTGCCTCTGAAATCCACCTTGCACTCACAATACATTGATTCATAGGTGAATGAGTTTTGCTCAAGAAACAAGTGCACTGATTGTAACTTGGAGCTGGTGGGCAAATGGAGCCAAACTAAATGAGTATTTAAAGTATATCCCGACTAAACAATACATTTGGATAAATAAAGAACCAGATGTTAAGGTTTTAAAGCACATAGCGGCTGATATAGACTTAAATACCGTGAAACTGGTCCATGTTGTCCACTCTGGGCAGCAGCACCTCCTCCTCCCCCTCCTCTTCCAGGTCCCTTTCCACAGTCAGCTGGTACATCTTCAGCGAGATCAGGTCATGGTTGTCTACGGCAACAACACAAGGCAACAAGTTTTTTAAATATGTTTTCCTTCTACACTTAATAGAAAGTAACTATAATGAAATGTGTTGCTAAAAGTCACTGCTAACCTGTTAGATCACCAGTGGCAGAGGAGGCCCCGAGGTAGTACCCCAGAGGCATCCTCAGTCCTGACACAGAGGCACACTCTTTGTATGTCTGTTTACCGTCAACATCAGTCATCAGCTGCAAAATACAAACCAAAGATATAATGCAAGATAGATGCAGCTCATACATTACAAAATATAATTTAATATAATAACTAAATTACTCTTCTAAGAAAACAAGATGAATATTTACACAAGATGAATCTATATACACAAGTATATCTTGTTTTGGACTATGAGGAGCCACATTACTTTCTTCTACTGATAAAAAGACTGCTGTGTAAATACCGTGAGCTCATTGTGTGAGTATCTGATGAGCAGAAAAGAGTCGTGGACAGAGTTGCGGATCATGGCCGTGCAGCCGCCCAGTTCCGTGGAGCGGCCATCTTTGTCATGGTCGTACTCCAGAGTGCCATTCCCCAGCATGACCGACACATACGGGAAAGCCCTCTGAGCAGGAGAAACAAAACAAAAAATATTAATCTATTCACCTCATTCCTGCCCACTTTTGCTGTAAATGTGACTAAACTATGCTTTCTTTGTATTGGTGTTTCCGGTTCAGAGGGAATCCCATTCATTTCGATGGAGAATTGGGAAGTTGGGAAGTTTCGCTGTGAAAATCTGATACAAAGTAGGTTCATTTGTGTAAAATGTTCTATGTTCATTTGACCAACGCGTCAATACTGCACCGACCCTCTGGAGACCTTAAAACGGCTCTATAGTCCTTATAGAACTTATTTCCCGTCAGTATCAGCAGTATCCAAAATAATACAACCTGAATGTCAATAGTGGCGCCCACGGCAACTTCCAGAATAAGGTGAAAAGGTACATTTAAAATCACAGGCACAGTTTTCCAATGGAGTGATGGATAAGGTATAAAAACACAAAACAGGCTGATAGATGAGTACAGGGCAATGATTATCATTTGAATGTGATTAAAAGGAGACATATTATGTAAAATTGACTTTCAGAAGCTTTTTACAATGTTATACTGAGTAATTAAACAATTTTAATGAAGACTGGGATGCTGTCATTTCCAGTCATCAATTATCAGCTTAATGGGTGTTTGGATGTTAATGAACGTCCAGAGCCAATCCTCTGTCAGTAAAAGCATGTGGTCTGGAGCAGAGTTCACACTTTGCCATTTTATCCAAAAATAGTCACATTTATTCTGCCAATGATTGATTATGTTTATTAAATCAATACTGAAGGACATTTTTATTTTGTTTTTGAAAATAAAATAAAAAAATCACTCACTACTTCCTGTCCAGTTGCATCTCTATGAGGTTTTTGCAGAGCCACGCTAAAGTGAATAAATAGTGGACAGGGAGCTGGAAACATGTTAAACACTACACAAATAAAATGAATACTTCCCCAGAGGACACTTCTGTGTTTAGAAAAAGACATGTTTGTGTCTCAGTGCTAGCGCTAATGCTAATGTTGAGACATAATAAATATTAAAACCACACCGCAAACCGAAGTATTCTACATATATTAATAACTGAGTAGTCTGAAGTTTAAGTGACTGTTATCTTTCAGACACAGTGAGCTAGCTCGGGTGCTGCTGTGCACAGATCGATTGCCTATTGAATATAGATTTGAGATCTATTAACATGAGGGGAAAAAGCGATTAATAAAAGACGGCGCATATTAATTAACATTTGTGTAAATATGCCAGAATTAGCCATGAGGGCCATTTTTCATCTGTAGTCGTGTGACAGATGTTAACGTCAGCCTAGATCATTGTGGCCATATATCACTCAGGCCTAAGGGGGTGGGGTTTAGTGTCCTGCCCAACGACACAATGACAGAGGGCATGGTTGGAAGTGGAACACTAAATATAATAAATCTTGTATATTGAGTGATTCATGTATGTTATAATCTTGTATTGTTCTGCATTCAAAGTAGCACGGCCCCAAGTTGTGATGACTTTCTAAGTCATGTAAAATGAATCAATAGTTTACAATGAATAAAAAAGTTTAAAAAAAAAAGATCTATGTGCGTACAATGCACTACACCAGATAAAAAGCATACTGTGTCTACAGTACTTAAATTGCATGCTTGTGTGTAAGTATTACTGACATATAAAAATGGAGAACAAATGTGAGGTACATTTGCCAGGTGGAATTTGTCACTTTTATTCACAAATAAACTGAAAGAGATGATATGAGATGAACACAAGACACTGCACATGCGTGTATCCATCAGTGTAGCAGTGATTCTACCTGAGCCCCAATCTGAAGTTTCTGCTCAAATCATGAGGCAGTCAAGGAAAAAAGTAGAAGATTCCAGATAGATATTTTAACACTCTCTTTAGAACTATAATTGAAAGATATTTATTGTATGATTGCATTTTTGGAAGAAATTTGCTGGTAGTACTCACATCATGTTGCTTCTCAGCATTGGGGTAGGTGTCCACAAAAATACCCAGTCCTGTGAATCTGTTCATGTTTCCAAATACAGGGCCTATAGGAAATGAGAAAATGTATTATTCAATTTCTCACTCGGGCAATGAAATGTAGATATAAAGTAGGGCTGCAAGATTAACCGCAACCAAATCAAAATTGCAATTTGAATGTATGTAAAAAGTCAATGACAAAGGCTGTAATGTTTAAAGAACCATCAATTATTTCACAAACAGCAAAATCTCCTGTCTTATTTTGCTTAGAAATTGCAAAGCCTGTAGATTTGATCTGTACAGACATGTTCTGAAATATGATTCTTGCATTACTTTGTCAGTCCACTTTTTTTTTTCCTTTTATCAATTCTTCTGAAAAATGTGATATTTGAATCCTATTTTTAAAACAAAAATTATAAATCACGATTGTGATGCCTATGTTCCCATGTAGTATGTTACATTCACCATAGCTATCTAAAGTTGTTTAATTCTTAATACTTTAATACTTTTTTGTAAAAAATATTGTCTTGGAATGATTATAAGCACTTTCAATTATAAGAAACAATCCATAGTGTCTTGTTTAGTTTCTTGTCTTGTCTAGTTCCTCCTAGTGTTTTGTTTAGTATTTTTATGTATTTTTTTAAATATTTGTTATAACTGTATATTTTAAGAATCTGTTTACATTTATTTCAGTTCTATGTTTTATAATGTGGGTATTTCTCTTATAACTTAGATCTGTGGTTAAACTGTTTCCCGCTGCTTTAGGTTTTGTACTTGTTGAACCTGTTAAAATGTCCAAATGCACAAATGCCTTGGATTCTAATGCGATGATAAGAATGCAAAACTTACATGATTGAGAAGGACAAGAGAAATGACAGGAATGGTACGTAAAGTTGATATACAGGTAAATAATGATCTCCTAAATTTTCAATTTGTGTGTTAATTTTTTGCTACAACCATCTCCTGACCCTGGTTAATAGCTTGACTATCTGTGTTTGCTTTTTAGTTAAATAGCTATGCAAAAAAAAAAACAAAAAAAAAACTTGATTTCATAGATCTACATTCCAGGAGTTAGAATTACTGCTACAACAATAATTTTGGGGTATTTTGTACATTTTTTAATCAATTAAAAATGAAAATGTACAAATAAAGTGTATTATTTACCTGTATCTCCACTTTACTTACCATTCACCATTCGCTCCTTTGTCAACCAAATCGCGAGACCATCACCATTGAAATTCTTCTTTCCTTGCCCATGGATTTTAAAATGTACCTTTAGCTCCCAGTCACTCAGGTAAAATGGCTACAAAAAACAGGAGAAATGTGTTATTAGGTATTATGTGTTATGTGTTATCAGGTTTAAGTTAACTGCCTAAAGCAAACCGCCAGGATAGATATGTTGGTATGTACTCTGCATCGGTGGCCCAAACCTGTTTTACAACTAAAATTATTCCAGCACAGAGTTTCACGTATTTAGTGTTACAGTTTCAACGTACCTCCATGGTTATACAAGTTAAAAGCATCTTAAAAGGTTGAAAAACAGAACATACAGGTTTCCAGTGGTCCAAAGTTTTTCCCCAGTTACCGCATACCACCCCTTTCAGAGGCCATAGCAGAGTTTGCCTTCATGGTAATGCTAACAACTAGCATACTAGCATGCACTTCCTGATTATCTGAGAGCAAAAGGCTTTACAATTAGATCCAGGTAGTATTCAGAAGGCTTATTTTAACCACAAGAACTATTTATGCAATATATCAATAGTGGAGCAAAGTGAAAATAAACCTACAAGCTAATGCCACCTTTTATTACCAACAGAGCACAATTATGGCAACCAAAATCAAAAGGTTTACTTTGATAAGATTTTGTGAAAAAACAACAACAACAAAAAAACAAACAACGAATATACCTATGTAATAAAGGTGCTCAATTATAGAAGAAAAAAATGTAATCAGGATTTCAGTTAAAATGAAAATAATGATTATTTGGGCAAGTCTGTAGACAAAAAAATATAGTCGGCCATATAATTTAGAATGATTTTTCTCTACATGTATTTGAGCAAAATTTGTCTTTCCCCAGTACAGATATATTGTATAAGCAGCTCTTGAGGTCAAAATATGTCCGATGTGCGCTGACTGCATCTAGTTATAAAGTGGTTAATTGTTAGATAATCAGGAAGTGTGTGTTAGCATGCCAGTAGTTGTTAACTTTACTGTAACCGCAAAATTCCGCTCTAGTCTCTAAAAAGTGTGAAATGCACTTTTAAACTCATTGCACTGAAGAATTAGGTTACACATAATGGATTAGGTAAGAGAGAAGTAATTTTGGACCACTGCAAACCGTTTAAGATTAACTAGTACGGTTTTTCACATTTTTAAGACAGTAAAAATCAGGTACAGCACCTTTATTATTGACTGCACAGCTCTTTAAAATTTGTTTCTGCAGATTCAAAATGATGAGACATTTCTAATTTGCATGTTTTCGTCTTAATTTGATGTTATTGACTTAATTTCCACCTTGTGATGTCATGTGTTAATACAGGAAGTGCTCCATGGTGATTTTAAACTCCATTATACCTTCACTGGAATCATTTGGATAATTTCAGCCCTTGAATTGCCCATCATTACAAAACAAAAGGTAAAAGGTAGCCGTTAAACTTGAAAACTACCGCTTCATGACATCACAAGACGGGGCAAAGCATTTTGAGCTTTGGAGATCTAGACCAATAAACCAGGGTTACTCAAACATGTGAATGAAACGAAACACAAGTCCAGGTATGTTTTTGAAGTGGCAATAACATTAACATTCTAACATGACAAATCTCACAAGAGAGTCAATTTTGCGTAATATAGGACCTTTAATAGTAGCTGCCTATTTTCCTAAAAACTTACAATTCTGCTCCACACTGCCCCTTGTCTGCTCTGGGAGTCCGGAGTCAGTCTGATATAGTCGGGCGTGATAACTGCAGTTCCCATCAGATCCCATTGTGAAGAGCTGGAAAAACCTAAACCTGCATGACAACAATACAGAATGACGCAACGTTATAACACGACCAAATAATGACTACCTTGTTTCTTAAGTGAGTCAGCAGAGAAAAATGAGAGGTTGGGAGTGAGCAGGTCGGTAAATAAATCAAAATAGTGCAAATTTTAGGTAGGGGACAGGTGCGTAATGTATATATGCACATAAATAAGCATGAAAACCCTACAATTTATCCAGGTCTGAATTGGTCATTTTAGAAGATGACCATTAAAAGTATATACAAAATGCAGCACTGTTGTCACGATACTGAAATTTCAAACTCGATCTCGAAACTAAGGAAAAGACTTGATACCTGTTTCAATACCACAAGGACAATCTTTATTTAGACAGTAGAATGTGATTTTTAACATTAAATGGTAGTACTTTGTTTTATATTCCCATGTGGCCCATGTAGGTTCCATAGCGGTTCAATCTACATATACTAGTCTATGTCTCTTATACTCAGCTCAAGATCATTCTCAAGTTATTCAGGAAAGGTTTGTTTCTATCCTCATCTATACCCGCTCACTCGTTTTAGTATCTGTTCTGATACTTTTGACAACTCAAAAGTATCGAAAGTGATTTTTTTTTTTTTTTATACATTTATTATTCATTAAAAGTAAAAACATGGTGGTTGAAGATTTCTACATACATACATCCCATTTACAAATGAATAAATATTACAAATTGTGCGTTAATTTTTGACATTTAAATTTAATATTTCTGCAATTTTTGTTCTAAAAAAGGTATTTTGACTTGTTTTAGTCTGAGAACGAAATCAATGCATCTATAGATAAGTTAATTTATATGATGTAATAAAGTTATAAATGGAACTAATTACTTAATTATTTTTACGAAACTGATCATCTTCACAAATGAGTATTTAAATGAGAGTTTTGATTTCTGATTTACCCTATTGTGAAAATAGCTGGCAAAAGTTCCTCGTGGTTAATTATTATCCTACACACTATAAGACAATAATCTAATTATAAATATGTGTGAATTATTTGAGCGCATTTCAAACATTAAGAGTGAAAAAATGAGGCTAATTATACAAGTCCGTTACAGGTACTTACCTCGATAAGGTTTGATCAGTGAATATTCCCGTTTCAAAAACTCTTCCAGCTCGAACTCGTCCGCTAGCGATGATCTAGTCGTGACACAGACGATAATAAACAAATATGTACATTTACGAAGAATGTCCATAGACGACATGCTGCTTAAAAGCTCTAAACTTGTGAGCCGATTCATACAGGGAAGCACAGAGGCGTCCATCTTTACGTCTGCGACTTCAAACCGGTCACGTGACACTGGGCGACAGCTACGCTTCCGGTGCAGTGTTTCAAAATAAAACTTCTAAAATTGAAACAACGTCTTTCTTCAAACTAATCATTGCAGGAGATCTACTACAGTAAGTACATAGATATATTTACAAGTAGATAATTGTAGGATTAGCTTCATTTTTAGGACAAATAAATAAATATATATGTTGTTAATAAAATAAAATATAGAAAAATAAATTTAATTCAAAAACCCACTGGAACTTCATTACATTTTTTTATAGAATCATTTTTCATTCAAATTTTCCAGCTTTCAGAGTTGCCTTGACTACTGTATTGTATAAATCCGTTTTCACTTTGTTTAAAAAAAGAATAGTTTCATTTCAATTAAAAAAAAAGAATACTTTTCATCCAAAGACGCACACACCTTCTTACCACATACACAATACATCATTTTACTTTGACTTTCTTCATGATTCAATGATTCGGAAAAAAAACAAAAAACAAAAACAAAACTGTGGTTATATTTTGACAGATAATAGGATGTACTCCTTTTCTTACCTAAACGAATGTAACTTTCTGACGTTTCCCTTGTTGTCGTTCTCTGATTGGTTGATAGAGATTGCCAGATTTATCAGTACTGTATTTACTTAGTTTGTTAACTGAACGGACTTTTTTCAAAATTCAAGGTCAAAAAGCACGTACAGTAGGACATGGACAACTCACTGCCCCTCAATCAGTTTAGTTTATCAATTAGAGAGAGAGAGAAAGAGAAAGAGAGAAAGACTGAGAGAGGGAGAAAGAGGGAGGGAGAGAGAGGTAGAGAGAGAGACAGGGAGAGAGAGAGAGACTGAGAGAGGGAGGGAGAGACTGAAAGTGAGAGAGAGGGAGGGAGGGAGGGAGAGACAGAGAGCGAGAGAAAGAGACTGAGAGAGAGAGAGAGAGAGAGAGGGAGGGAGGGAGAGACTGAAAGTGAGAGAGAGGGAGGGAGGGAGGGAGAGACAGAGAGCGAGAGAAAGAGACTGAGAGAGAGAGAGACTGGAGAGAGACAGAATAAGAGAGAAAGACAGAGCGAGAGACTGAGAGAGAGAGACTGAGAGAAAGAGAGAAAAACAGAGAGAGAGAAAAAGAAAGAGAGAGAGAGGGGGGAGGGAGGCAGAGAGAGAGAGAAAGAGAGAGCGAGAGAGAGAGAGAGAGACAGATGTGGTTGACTACATTGGTCTGAATCATGACATACTACAAAATAAAAACAGCCGCAGCTGCAATATGGCTCACAAAGTGAACTAAGTGAACTATAGTGTTTGTGTCATGTATTTATCCACACTGTAATGTAATTGTCAGAATGCTTTGTGTGTGTGTGTGTGTGTGGGGGGGGGGGGGGGGGGGGGGGGGGGGGGGTGTATGTATGTATGTATGTATGTATGTATATATATATATATATATATATATATATATATATATATATATATATATATATACACACACACACACACACACACACACCCCCACCCACACACACACACACACACACACACACACACACACGAACATACATACATGTATATATGTACTGTTAGAAACCTTACAATGTCTACAACTGCGTGTTTACATCAACACATTGGACATTGGCCGTCTATGTTCATTATTAGCTAAGATTTATTTATTTATTTTTTTCTCTATGGCTGTTCTTCTGCCAGTAGATGGAGCACAACATGGGATTGGTGCCCAAGCCGGAAAATAATGTCTGGTTTTATATTATTTTAAGTTCTAATAACATGAAATGCCAAATCAAAGATACTCAAGAGCACGTTTAAAAACATGTGCTGTTTAAAGGGCCTGTATAATGCTATTTTCTGATCTATGTTATAATGTTTCCTCATCAAAACCATACCTGGAGTTTTGTTTTGTTTCATTTAAACATCTTTAACACACAAATCCTACATATTCAGGCTGATTTCTTCTGTCGAACAGAAAACACTCTGTTCCACTTTGTGATGTCATGTGGTAATACAGAAAGTGCTCCACTGTGTTTTTAAACTCCATATACTTTCATTAGAATCATTTGGATAAGTCCAGTCCTGGACTGCCAATCTCTACTGAACAAAAGGTAAAAGGAACTGTTAATGTGAAAACTACCACTTCATGACATCACAAGGTGGGACAGAGCCTTTTGAGTTTTAGAGATGTAGACAGACTAATATTGTAGGGTTACTTAAACATGTGTGAATGAAACAAAGCACGACTCTGAGTATGTTTTTAACAAGGTAACATTCATAGCTGAAAGATAACAAGTCAATTTAGCATAATGTATGACCATATAAATTTATATAAACATTTAAAGTGACATGGCACACGCCTTTTCACCACTCAAGTGTGTACAGCGTGACAGAACGGGAAAAATGCCATTGTCACATGACTCTGTCCTGCGCTGTAGGCACTGGACTAACGCAAACAGAACGGCATTCATGAAGACCCTGTAAGACCTCTTTACTATTTTATTTGCCCCCTGAGAAACATATCATTCACTTACACTCACAAAACCACAAATCTGATCCGAAACTAGAGCCGTCTGGCACCTCTCCGCCCGCGTGTTTGTGCCCGGGCGCAGGGCTCATTGACTGGGGCAGGGCAGGCTTCACGCTGGGGCAGACGAGCAGTGTAATCCGTGTTTGCAAGGTCACGGGATATTTTAATAACCACGTTCAACGGCCTGGACGAATAAATCCGTCTGCACCTGTTTTTATGTAAACAAGTGGAAAAGTCATTGCCTCCCCAGGATAACAGAAGGAGCGAGACGGGCAGGGGTGGAACGTAACAAAGTAAAAGTAGTAAAACAATGTACTTAAGTAGAATGTTTAGGTATCTGTACTTGACTTAAGTACATTTTACTCTTAATTCACTACATTTGAGAGCTGGTATCTGTAATTTGTACTCTATTACATTTAGAGCTGGTCTGAAAATTAAAAAGTACTTCTAAAAGTACTACTTAAAGTCATCTAATTTGAGGGGTTATTTTTTTGTACCATGTTGTGGTAATATTCTGACTAAAGTTTTCGAGTTCAAACTTTGGCTTTGAGCAAAAAAAAATGAAAACAAAAAATTCATTAGAAAAAATAATAAATTGGTTTGTATTGTTACTGTCGACCAAAATATGTATCATTTTGAATCAATATCACTACATTTACACTTAAACAAATGAACAAGACTTGTGTGGCAAACTTTTACTTTTTACTCTTAAAGTACATATTTAAACAGTTACTTTAATACTTTTACTTAAGTATATTTTTTCATGTGACACTTTTACTTGAGTAACTATGATCCGAGGCATTGTACAGTGTCAATGCAGAAGTATACATAATACATTGTTGTTGTTTTTTGTTTTTTTGTTTTGTTTTTTGTGACTAGTATTTTCATCTATAGAGTTAAATTATGGGGGATATATAAAAGGTTTCAAAGGAAGGAAGGAATTTGGACACCGTTTTAAAAATTGCCAATCACTTTTTTGTTTTGAAGTTTTGAAAAAAATAAAAAATAAATAAAAAACAATCCAAAAACAGTAAAAGTAGTCTATCGTGACTTCAAAGCATTTCGGCCTTTTCATTCCTTACATTAAAGAAGACTTGTTATAAGGATGTTCCCTCATTTTTAGCTTGCTCGGAGTTTTACATTGATTGATTCATTTATGTTTGAGAAAATCTATTGTTCTGCATTTGAGCTACCATGAAATGCCGCTATGAAGATCTGGGGCCAATCAGTTCTGCAGTTTTAAACAGAAAAGTCAAGTTCTGCTCTTTATTATTATTAAAACAGTTGACCATATTAATCCATCCATTTTCTTTCAATTATCCGGGGCTGGGTCACAGGGGCAACAGACTAAGCGGGGACTTCCTGACTTCCCTCACCCCAGACACGTCCTCCAGTTCCCCCGGTGGGACCCCAAGGCGTTCCCAGCTGAGAGACATAGTCCCTCCAGCGTGTCCTGGGTCTTCCCCGGAGCCTCTTCCCAGTGGGACATGTCTGGAACACATCCCTCCCTCCATATTAAATGTCTTTATAAAAGCCTGTGATGGTGAAATATGCATTTTTAGGGTGTTTAAAGATTATATTTGGCAGTGTTATATGTTGGTGTCTGTTATTATAGTGCCTTATTATATTATGTCTTATCAGAAATAAAATAAAGTAATGAACTACATATGTTATAGTACAAAAAATAATTAATAATAATAATTATTAATTAATTAATAATAATAGAGCGTGCCTTCTTAAAAGGAAGTTGCAAGTTGCCTTAATCATGTTTAAGGGAAATTTAATAGTCTTCAATGTCTTTTTCTCTAATACTCCACACTCTGCAGCATCTGTAGGTGTTATTGGCTCCATCCTCAGCCAATCAGAAAGAGTTTTACAGCCAGAAAACACAAATTGTCCCAGTCATCTTATTAACATGGGCAGTTTATTTGTATATTTTCCCTAAATCCTTGAAAAATGACTTAATGCTATAAGGCTAACCAGATCCTCCAATACAGTCACATTTCTATGACACCACTTTGGGTTTCACAAAGTAAAAGTATAACTCTCTCAATCTTACCATCAGTGGTAGAAGAAGTACTCCATTTTGTTACTTAAATAAAAGTACAGATCCCAGAGCAAATAAATAAATGAATACTCAAGTAAAAAAGTAAAAGTATCACTTAAAAAAAAAACAAAAAAACAAAAAACTTAAGCAAAAGTATAAAAGTACCCGTTAAAAATGTACTTAAAGAGTAAAAAGTATTTTGCACAGATTTTGAGGCCTTACAAGGCTTCAGATGTTTCTGATAAAGATTTTTTTTCCCCAGCTGTATATTTTTGTTTGCTCAAATTATGATGTGTTAAAAATAAAGTCCTAATGAAGACTTTTCATCAGGTCTCAAACTATCATAAAAAATCCAGTAGAAAGTACAGATACCTGCTTTCAAATGCAGTAAAACACTTTAAACTATACTCAAGAAAAGTACAGATACCTATTTTTTTTGTAACTTATGTACAGTGCTATAGTACTTTTACTTTGATACTTTCTACCACTGTTCACCATCAGAGTCTCTTTAGTCTCATGCTCGCTCCAGAGTGTGAAACAGTGTATGTTTGAATAATGAGTAGGCCTAATGCTTCCTCTGCAGGACAGGCCGTGTGTAGACTGCACTTAGAGGGGCTCGTAAATGTCTTTGGGATCAGACATATAGAACACATAAATATTCACACTGTTAAAGGCATCGCTGTGAGACAATAGGACCACAGCGGTAACATACTGTCAGGGAGGGTTAGATGCACTTCTTAAACAGCCTCTTTAACTGTTTGTGCTGACTGAAGGAAAAACACAAAAGACCAGTTCAAACACTTTTTACATGTAACTTTCTTAGCCAAATTTTTTTTTTTTATAATCTTGGTTGCTCTGAAAAATGTAGAAAAAAAGCATCCTTATTGTGACCAAGCTTGCATCTCCACAAACCTGACCCGGCCTCTGGCTTGTGTCCATGGAAATGTGTAGCATCCCAGTTAGATCATGAGTGTCGTGTACCTGTGGCTAAGTCATCATCTTTTTCTTTTCCGGTTTGTGCACATGTAACCACCAAAAGTGAACACTGCTTAACAGAACACTTTTTACACAAACTGTGAAAGAGAACTGATTTAGAATTGATTTATTAAAGCCACAGTACGTAACTTTCTTAGCCAAAAATAGACAGCATGTTTTTTTGTTGTTTTTTTTATTAATGAATTATTTTTTTCTTAGTTGCTCTGAAACACTTTGAAAAAAATGCATCCTGATTGTGAACAAGCTTGCATCTCCACAAACCTGACCTGTCGTCCGGCTTGTTTCCATGGAAATGTGTAGCATCCCAGTTAGATCATAAATGTAGTGTACCTGTGGTTGAGCCGTTATCTTTACATGTGCACCTGTTTGTGCACATCAAAACCATCAAAAGCTAAAAAAAACATAATTAGAAATGTATTTCAAATTAAACAAATAAATACAACATTACAACAGAATTAAAGTGCCTTTTTCGCCCCTTCCAGTGTGGAAATAAGTTTTCAGAGTTCATTCCCCTTGGTGACAGCAGAGGATGCTCCAATGCCTAAGTACCCCACACCCCAGGAGCTCTGTCACACGGGAGGAGCTCGGAGTAGAGCCGCTGTTCCTCCACGTTGAGAGATCCCACCGGAAGAGCTGGAGTTGGAATTTTGGGAGTCTCTGCTTAGACTAATGCCCCCGCTCCAGATAAGCGGAAGTGAAAATGGCTGGAATGGATGGGTGGAAACGAAGGTGAAGTTTACATTGTCCACATGCAGGAATTATTTTAAGTTTAAAAACTTGAAATACCTATTCCAAGATAACCAAAAGCAAATATGAGCTCTAAAGTGAACATACACCTGTCACCTCGGTCATGATCCCCCTTTTTTGGATAGAATGGGTTCAAAGTTGTGGTTCTCTGGTGTGGTTAATATGAGCCTAAACAATGTGCTACCCATGCTGGTTACAGGTAAACATTTTCATTACCACTTTATCAACTGTAGAGGCGGAATACTTTTTAAAACCTTTGTTATGAAACACTTGTGGATGAATGAAGAATTTGGGATTCCAAAGACATTGTATCTTTAATAAAAACATGAATAAACGTCCTTAGAATGCAGACATTCTGTGTGACGATCAGGTCGGAGTTAACAGTGTGTCGGGCTTGTTTAAAGTGTGAAGGAGATGGATGGATGTCTGCTCTCTAAATTCACGTCCGCCTGCAGTCAGCCCAAAACGCACACAGCACTTTACAGCTAATTTACTGAAGTTGGCACATGTACCTCATTTTCTCAAGTACTTTTTCACTGCTCTAAACAGTCAATATTTTTAGGAAGTAAAATCCGTCTTTAGAAAATTGTTTACTGTTTTTTTTGGCCAGATGTATAGTTAATCAGCGTAAATGCCAGTTTGAGTTTCCAGGATTGGGTACTTTGCATTGTTTTCTTATGCACATAATTTGATCTTGTGCATATACGGTGTAGGTTATGTAAATATTTTTGCCCTCTTCCATCGACCTAGTGCTTTCTAGCAATCCCGGGTTAACACTGTAAATAAGATTCTTGTTCTCTGTTCTTAATGTTCTGCCTGATGAAAGAAAGGTAAAAACAAAAAACAATAAAATGACAAAACACTGCTTGCATGAAAGAGTGTTTGATTGGTCAGTGGTCAATTGGGAATCTGCTTGTAACTGTAGAGCAGGGGTCCCCAACCTTTTTTGCACCACGGACCGGAATAACATTGGTTCTACATGTGGCAAAAATAAGTTAAGTGCATAAAAAATACAACTCGCTATACCGCTGAATCAGTGGGAGCCCTGCACTTGTTTCTTCATTCCTTCTTGTTCATGTTTGTTTCTTTCAAAAAACTCTAAAGCCTCATCTTTTAATCCAGAGTGCTTAGTCTCCATGAGCCAAAGCTTATTGTTTGTTAAATTTAGCTTTCTTTTCCTTGGAAGGCGTAGTCTCCTCTTCTGGCTTATCAGTTGGCCTTTTCTTCATTGCAAAAAGTTCTCCAAAGACTTTTGCTTTTGGTCTACTTTTGGGCAACGTGTCTGATGTGTCATACGAAATACATCATCGTGGAGGACAAGAGCAGATCTAGCACAGATATAATATACTAGCCATTATATCAAACGGATTTCTGTGGTGATTTCCTATCAGGATTTCATTATATATCTATGGACAAGCTTATTAGTATGTCATGATGGTTGGGGCAAATGTTACGTCGGAGAAGATGCAGTCGCTGATAAATGTTTTTGTACGGCCCGGTAGCAAATGTGTAACGGACTGGTGTTTGGGGACCACTGCTGTAGAGGCCATGAACAAAATCTTTTCCCCAGGCATTTGAGAAAAAATTGAGTTGCCCCTGTACAAATATATTGTATCAGATTGCTCAGCTTATTGTCTGATAATCAGGAAGTGCACGTGAGCATGCTAGTTGTTGTTGCCTGCTTCACCGTCACAGTAAAACTCTCTGGTCTGGTCTGGAAAGTTGTGAAAAGCACTTATAAACTCATCGTGGTGAATAATTTAATTAGGATGCTCAGAATGGATAAGGTAAGTGAGGAATAACTTTGGATCACTTCAAAACAAAGCAAGTGTATGTTAGCAACAGATGTTTCCTGTTTAGTTTGTCCGATGCATGACCCTCGTGTTAAGATCACAGTGCATTGAAAGAGACATCAAAACATTAAAACACGGTAGGTGCAGAAAAGTGAAACAAATGCGGAATAAACTGATGATAAACCAGAAGTAGTTTTACTTTAGTAGTTTACTCATGTTTTTTGTGTCACAAGACTTACCACTGTGTATTTTTCCTGTTCTGTGGATGGACAAATATGTACTGTTTTGTTTTTTTGTGTCCTTTCAATGTTTTTATGTGTTTTTTTTATTTTTTATTCTCTTTGCTGTAAAACTAATTGCCCCATGGGAGACACAAATAAAGTAAAGTTGAAGTTGAAATTGAAGTTGAAGTTGAACACCACAAACGCTACTAAATGTCCTTTTGTGAATTACCGAGATTGGGCATTTGATTAAAAAGTATAGTTCAGAAAACATTATGTCAAGTCCTCACATAACAGAGCCCTGCCCCTGGAGCCAGAGCCGTGCCTGGAGCATAGAGACACAACTAAATTGGAGATGGCCCCACCAAATTGACCCAACCGTGCCAGAAAAATGGCGAATCACTATGTGCACATGGTTTGAACTGGCTGTCCTCTGCACCACGGCCGCCCCGTAAAGTGTTAATACCTAACACACCATTAATGTAAGTAATATCTGTTGGAGTGTGTGAGAACAAATGAGCGACACATTTAAGTGCATCTCCTCTTCTCCTCCACTCTGCTCTCTCCATCCGTCTCCTCCTCTCAATAACTAATACTTCTAATGTGTCACCATTGATTTCCACATCCTCCGACGTGCGCTCTGTCATCCCTCGCTCCTCTCACCTGCACATTCTCCTGATTTATGCTTTTGCTGGGACTGTGAGAGCCATTCTTCTCTGTAGTCGAGAGCTTTGTTTTGCTGCTCCTCGTGCTGTGTGAGCAAAACAAGGGGGAGATTTTTCATCCCCATCGCCGACTGTTGTGAGCGAGTGTATTTTAACTAAAGTGACCCAATAGCAAAGGGGGGTAGAGCAGCCAAACTTTTTACTCAATTAAGAGTTAGTTATTAGTGACAAAGTGGTCCCAGAAATTACTCAAGCAGGAGTTTAAAAAAAGTACTGGGACAAGCAAATTCTCAAATAATAGTGATTGTAAAGCATGTAAGAACTCACACATGTCAAACTCAAGGCCCGTGTGCCAAATGTGGCCCGCCACGTCATTTTATGTGGCCCGCAACAAGGTTAATTAAAAGGTATGACTGTCTTAAAATATCAGTTTATCAGGAGACACACAGTTACACAGCCATTTTTTTCATATCTATGCAAATTCATATGCAATATTTGTACCTTGAACAAGTAATAAATATAGAAAGGGTTAATTAACAAGATTAAAAAGTAGTTGCATTTATTTTACATTACATTTGGTTACATTTTGTTACATTTATACTGTCTTAAAGTTACATCTGGTCCTTTGAGAGCAACCATTTTGTTGATGTGGCCCTCTATGAAAATGAGTTTGACACCCCTGTATAACTGATTTATAATTTGTAATAAAGATGTAGTGCAATTGGTGTGCAAAACATTAAATAAATGAGAAAAATCTGATAGTTTCAAAGGATATACCACACAAATGAAAAACAAATGAACTAAATCATAACAGAATTAGCTGTGAAGGAAAAAAAAAAGACAAAAATATGTATTTATTTCCAGCATGAAGCTTTTTTCACTTGTAGATTTAGTATTAAAACTTTAACTCAAGCAGGAGTTAAAATATGGTGTCTGCAAAATACTCTAACAGGATAAATAGCCTGGTTAGTTGGATTGGACACAGTGGGGCTGTTAGCTGTATAGTGCATTCAGTTGTTGGGCCCTTGGGTGGAAGGAAGCGGTGATGGGGCAGATTGGCCGCCTCACTTCTTCAGTCTTACATAAGTCCATTGCATTGTTACTATTTTTTAAGTTTTGTGCATGTATATGAGTAAATGTAACTGAGTAATACACGCCTATGTAGCATGAAAAAGCACTGACAGCAATAGCCATGAAAACTGTACCCACGCCTTGTTTTGTGTTTATCTTTTCATAAACTTTTGACAAACTGTAATTAAAATGATGCAGATTAGACTCGCGCTCCACCATTTTGTCTATTCTCAACCACCGTCCAACTTGCATAACTGCAGTGTATTATGAAGTGTCATGTGCCCCGACTTTTACCATCTAGCGTTATGAACTGGCCCGACCTCAAACCATGAAAGCCTTCCGACTCTTTACTATCTCCTCGCTGCTGCTGTGTTGCGTTTGAACTTTATCCATAGCGTGCCATCATTTTGAATTTCTTCGGCCACATTGTTCCGGGAGCGTCACACCACGAAGGGCTAAAGTTTCAATGAGGACCGTGCTGTGAAATCGCTAAAGACTTCACACCAGGGCCCTTTGTTGGAGCTGTCTGATCGGAAGCCTAAGTAAGCAGACGCGTTTGGATCGGTCGTGGGTTGAGAGAGCTGCATATGACCCAATGTTTTCTGGCAGAGAAGCGGGGAAAACCCTCTAAAGCTTCAAAGAGGACAGTAATCTGAAACAGTGGACAGTGGTGGCAAACAAGATGCCGGACGGGTATTTGTGGTTTGGACTCACTCTACTGTACTGTTGTTGGGATACAGCCAGCTTTACTTTACTGGACAGAGCTGGAGGAGATAATGGAGATAACTACTTTGTTTATTTTGATGGAGAACTTTTACTTTGAGGGGAAAAAAAAACTGTCTAAAAGGGTTACTAGTTTGTCCCAACGATAATGTTATTCCGTTGCCTTGAATGGTTTCAGCTACTATGGCACTAAATGTTTCGCCATGCAGGCAAGCCAAGTTACAGGTCAGATCTGTGGGGAAAAAAAGCCATTCAATGCAAGATAGATAAATGAATGCCATACTGTGTAACAATCCAGACGAGTGTTAACATCAGCCCACTTGATTATTTACAAAAGCCTTGTTCTCATTAGTTCACTTTGGAATGTTTCGATGTGGTCCAAAAGTGTGAAATTAACAGCAAGATGGATTCTAACAATATTTGTGTGTTCACAAAGTCATAAAAATTGACATACTCCCACTGTGAGGTTCAAATTTGACCAGCAGCAGGCGGGCCAATCACAGAGCAGTACTGATGTTCGTGTGGAAGCCAAAGACGAAAAGTGTGAACCAAAACACAAACGGTGACGCCGACAAATGAACTTTGGTCTATTTTAGCATTACAAAAGTGACATGTTTTGGCTTGTTGTGCTGTTGTTATACTTCGACCAATCAGATTCAAATATTCAGTCCGCCTGTCCCGACTTTCAGTGAGAGCTGTTCCAGAGCCAGGTTAATGTAAAATACTATACGTGCCACAATCACCAGCTCAAAATAGTACATTAAAACCAGTTAACGTGAAAGAAATTAAAGAAGAAATAAGTGATGATAACTGGAATAAAATTTGGCAAAATCAGATAACCTCAACTAATTCAACAAATTGGAGAATCTTTTGCTGGAAGAACATCATCAGATTTTTCATCACATTTTGGGAAACTTTGGGCAAAGAAATTGAGAAAATATTGGGGTAAACACTATCAAGGACATGAATAACGATGTATTTTGGGCGGACTACTGACGCGCATATCCCAAAAAAGGACTACTACTTGATCAAGATATTACTGGCAGCATCAAAAAAAAAACCAATAACACGCAAATGGCACAAGGAAGACCCCCCTACGCTTGACAACTGGAGGGACATTGTGGAAGAAATTCACGCTATGGAGAGACTCACATATATTTTAAGTTTACAAAAGGAAAAATATAAAGAAAACTGGTATAAATGTTTTTTGTATTTAAAATGACGGCTGACCGATTGTTCACTGTTCTATTGTTATATCTTTGAAAATAATAAAATATAAGTTACAAAAAAAAACCAAAAAACAATTAACATTGATGTTCTGATCTAATTACCAGTTACATGTGTTTTCACGAATGCTGTGGTCATATTTAACTGTAAATATACAAGGAAATCAATAGAATATTAGCTATAGTTTCTCCATGTATGAGTTGAGATTGAATTGTGAACTACTCAATAATCACAGCACACTGACTGCAATGAGGTGCAAATACCTACAGTGCACTTTATTTTCTTGGTGTTCACATTTCTCAGATATGTCTCAAACAGCCCAAACACTGATTACCACATATAACTTTGCTAGTTCATTTTGCACAGGTCCAAACTGTATCTGTGTGTGGCGCCTGCGTCATTGGTGCTGTCTCTCTCACACCTCAGGACCTGATGGATGAGCCAGTGGTAACAGCCCAGTGTCAAAGAACATATTTGGCTACAGGAGGTGGGAGGAATGTAGTTTAGCTCAACAAACTCTAGAGGTGCTACGCTAAATGAGCCAAAGCTAATATCGAGTTGTGCAGAAAGTCTGCTCAAAATGCTTGGCCCATCCAGTAACCCCAAAGTACTTCTTGTTGTTTTTAAAGAACATTGACCTTCACCATTCTGGCCATTTCCACTCAAATTAGTATATCAAATTATGTTCTCTGCATATTATCCATCTATGTTAGGGAAACCTGTCAGAAAAACGTTGCTAGCTCATGAGTCTTCTGATTGATTGGGGACTCCAGATACTAATGTGGGTAATGTGTAATTCACTTGCTTGTCCTCTAATCCAAAGGTTCGAATGCTGTCCCTGATTTGAACATTCTTGGTCTGACTCACAGGTTGGTGGAGCGAGTGCAGACGATTACTGTCATTGTAAGACATGTACAACGGTGCATGAGTGTGTATGTGTGTGTGTATGTGTGAATGGGTGAGTGGTTCGTTGATGTAAAGCTTTTAGAGTGTCTTAGGTCCTCTCACACATGTTATTGGCTCTGTGGGGGGGCTCTCTGAGCCGCTCAGAGACTCCCTGTTTCAAGCCACTCGGACCGGACATTTACTGCGTTCCAGAATGCGACACTAGCCCAAGCACCGCTCTCGGAACGAATGCTCTTTTACGTCGACCTAACTGGTGACAGTGTGAACTTGAGCTTAAAGGTAGAAAAGCTCAACATAAATGTGACCATTAACCATTTAATCAATACAAAATCTAAATATTCTTTCAAGTATTGATACTTAAGAACACAATGGTTTTAAAATAATCTAATATCATATCATATTAAATCGTGGTGATATTAAAATCGATATAGATCTCTTTCCTTATGGAAATCAAGTTTGAAGTTTTAGTACTGAAAATTCTACTCCAGAAAGGCTCCACCTAGCCCAAGAATAGGAATCATGACATTCTACAAATTGATGTCATCATTTCACACAGAAGGCAGAGGCCTGCTTTCAGAAGTAATAACCAAACAGAAAATCTACATATTGAACCTTATAAAGAAGAGCCAGCTGAGGTGGCTCTGGCATCTGTTCCGGATGCCTCCTGGACACCTCCCCTGGGGGAGCATGTCCCAACAGCAGCAGGCCCTGGGGAAAACCCACGACACACTGGAGGGACTATGTCCCTCTGCTGGCCTGGGAACACCTTGGGGTCATCGGAGGAGCTGGAGGAAGTGTCTAGAGTATGGGAAGTCTGGGAGTCCCTGCTTAGACTGCTGCCCCAGATAAGCGGAAGAAAATGAATGGATGGAGGAACCTTACTCACAAATTTCCATCATTTAGTTTTATATCCTTTTAGCTGACAACAATCCCAGCTTTATGACTGAATATTAACACAATTTCTTAAAGCTATATACAGCAAAAATTATATATACTTTATTATGTAATGACAACTAAGATTTTTCTCGAATGAAAAAAGTTAGTAATTTTGTAAAGACATACCAATTGAACAATCTGTTTTGAATGGTTTGAACCAATAAAGCATTCAGAGTTCCATATATCTCACTGTCACATGTCTTAAACCTGTCGGCGAAACACTGAATCGCTATGGGATTTTCAGCCATAAAAACCTGGCTGTAACCAAAGCCTGAGCCTATAATCCCAACGGGACAATGGCTGGCCTGACAGGACAAGCTCAGGCTGCAGACTGTCCCGGGACGGGGGCTCAGGGGACCACACCCCGGTATAAAAAGCTGAGTTACACTGTTAAAGAGACACATGCATATTATTATTTGACTAGGTTTGACACCCACTCACACTAACAGGAATGACCTACTGCTTTTATTGGACTGAAACGATTATTTGTGATGAGATTTTAGATGTCATCCTTGCATGTTTGAGTATTTTAGCTATCTCTCCCGGACCCAGACTGATAGGGCTTTGAAGGGGGTGTGGCTTAACGAGAGGAGCAAAGGGAGGGGGAACTAAAAACATCAGAAATGAAAGTGAAACTTATAAAACATGCTAATGTTTTCGGTGAATTTTCACAGTAAAAGGTAACATAGTAATCTAAATATGTTATGTGTTAGCGTAGGAGTATAATACACCCTCTTTAAACTTGTGAATCATGAGTTTAATCTGCTTTTTTACATATAACTAACATAAAATACCAAATCTCTCACTTTTCTGCTGTTGTGGCATGTAAACCTAATACAAATTTTGGTTGACTAAGACACCAACAACCGATTAATCGACTAAATGACTACAGCCCAAGACCTAACGTTCAAACAAAGGTCTCACATTTTTTTTCTTATTACATTTTAGATCAAAGTAAGCCCTAGAAGCCCTAGTCCACAGTTAACATTTGGGCTTAATCAGACTCTTTAAGTCAATTATAGCCCTGGTTAAGCATTGGTCTAACCTCAGTTTAGCCATTCAATCTTATTATAGATAAAAGGCAAAATTGAGTGAACTAATAGCTTGGACAAGACAATCAACACGACAGCACTCCACTGCGCATTAACTTCAGAGAGAGGCCAGACAGGTCCCGCCCACCACTAGCTGCAACTGCGAAGAGCAAAGTGTCAAAAGAGCAACTGACCACACCACACTTCATTACAGGAGGCGAGATCATAGCGGAACTCAAGTGCGATGCAAACTTTCCATGCACTTCGATGCGTCACGACGAACTTTGGAGCTCTTTTAACTCGTGCGTAAAAGTTTTTGGGAATGCACTTGTCTGAGCCATACCACCAAGCACAGGCGTTCCAAAGCAGAGAAAATGCACCCAGATAGGCGTCTGACCGGGTCTTCACTGTTCCCCGCGGCCGCTGGATCGGATCGAAGTGCGGGCAGAAAAGTGGCGCGTCACGGAGCGTCAGGGATGGAGCACCGCGCGAGTTTGTGCAGGCGCCCCGAGAGTTTGGGGGACAGATGCGGTCAACAGGAGGAAGAGGAGCCGCAAGTTCACCTAGAGGCCGGGGACTTGTGGAGGCAGTTTCACAAATGTGGGACAGAAATGGTCATCACAAAATCTGGAAGGTACTGCACTGTGTTTTTTTTTTTTTTCTGCCTGCGTAAAAATGTAGTAGAATACATAGGCCTACTCATTATAGTCCAACTTTAATTAAAAAATGACTCCTTCTTTTTAACAATATGATATTGTAAATATGAAAATAAAAACTAACATTTAGTCTTCCAAAGTTAATCTGTTTTAGCTATAGTAAAGGTGCAAAAGGGAGGCCCACTATCTTCACCAACAGATGTGATGAATTTGCATATTGATAATTTTAGACAAGTAAAGAACCTTTATTTGAACCACAATGGGGAAATTAAGTGTTTCAGTCACTAACTGTGTAAAGAAGTGGGTGTAATGCCAGTTACAAGAGCAGCAAGGGGAAATACATTTATATAACCATTTAAAAATATATATTTATCTAGAATAGAAGTTGTAATGGGCTAAGATACAAAAAAAACAACCCCCAAAAAAAAACAAAAAAAAAAAAAAACTACAAAAAACCCCAACATCATATTGTCTCTTTGTTTTCAGCAAGCTTAGCCTACTGTTTGAACAATGACAACAATATGAACCACTTTTGTACATACATAACTATATTAACCTGATTTTTCCCAGACGCATGTTCCCCCCACTCAGACTGCGATGCTCAGGTCTGGAACCTAAATCCAAGTACATGGTTCTGTTGGACATAGTGGCAGCAGACGAGAGCCGCTACAAGTTCCACCAAGGCCGCTGGACTGTGGCGGGGCAGGCCGACCCCGAGCTGCCCAAACGCATGTACATCCACCCGGACAGTCCCTCAACCGGACAGCAGTGGATGAACAAAGTCATCAACTTTCACAAAGTCAAACTCACCAACAACATCTCCGACAAGCACGGATTTGTGAGTCACTTTTGTCTTTAGTTTGTAGTGTTTTTGAATTGTAGTGATTTTTAAATGAGTAATCAGGCTGCGTAATTTGAGACTGAAGATAACAAATTTAATATTGTAAGTTTAAAAAGCAAAACCCTTTTTTTTTAGCATCAGTATTGACTTATTTATTTTTGTAGGAATTGCCAAATCAATTGTAGTTAATAATAGTAAAAAAATAGTGTGGTTAATATATTTTAAAGATTTTGTAAAACAGTGATGTTTGATGAAATTTGCAGTTTATGACACATATTGTACAAAATTTTTGAGCCTTTTTTAACCATGTTATAACAATGTTCCTTCATCAAAAACATACCTTGTTTTCAGCAAATATATCATAAACAATAAAAAGTAACATGGTGATCTAAATATGTTATGTGTTAGCAGTTAATACCCCATAGGAATATTATACCTCCTCTTTAATTTACGCTTGTTGGATGGGGGTTGCGCAATATGTCCATTCCCCCTGAGTTATCACAGAAAACATGGCTCGAGTTTTTCTAGGATTGTTGCATCACAGGTAGAAACTCGATGCAGTTTTTAAGGCCATATATCATCACTGGAGTCGTTCAAACATGAGTAATAAAACTACTAGGGTGACGGGTTTTATGTATTTTCCATTTTAAGTTTAAGATCTACATGAGAAAGTTACTAAAACACAAAATATATAGCATAACAAAACACACAAAACACATGCAACTTATGGCTTACAGCACAATTCCTACACAAAGTAATTCAAAGTGCTTTACAGAATAAGAGAGGCATTCAAATCACAATACAAACAAATCAAAGTGTAAATAATCATCATAAAATTAAAATTATTTGTTTAACTGTTTTCCTCTCATAGACCATACTGAACTCCATGCACAAGTACCAGCCCAGATTCCACATCGTGAAGGCCAATGACGTCCTGAAGCTCCCGTACAGCACCTTTAGGACCTACGTGTTCACAGAGACACAGTTCATCGCAGTCACCGCCTACCAGAATGACAAGGTATGAAACTTGACAATATGTACATTCTATGCATATACATTATTTTATACATGAGGGAGTGTAATGGAAGATTAGTAATAGTAACACCGAAAGATGAATTGCAACTGAACCATGGGGTAACTGTAATAACAGTGGCTTTAAGAATGATGAAAGATGCTGTTTTAGTAAGAGGTAACAAGTAAATATGTAAAAATCTATGTGTCTTCTTCATATTGTGTCGCAGATAACGCAGCTGAAAATAGACAATAATCCATTTGCAAAGGGATTCCGAGACACAGGAAACGGGAGACGAGAAAAGAGGTGAGACATGTGAATTTCAGTGTGATGTATTCTATATGCAAAGTGCTTCATTTTGCTAGTTATAAAGTTAGAAAATGTTTAATTGTCTTATCCCCAACATATCTTATTTATTTTTATTTTTATTTTTATTTTTATTTTTATTTTTATTTTTATTTTTATTTTTATTTTTATTTTTATTTTTATTTTTATTTTTATATCTATCTGTGTATTTACCAGTGGTGGAAGAAGTACTCAGTTTTGTATAGATAGAAGTGCAGATACTGGAGCAAAAATACGCAAGTAAAAGTATCACATGAAAAAAGTTACTTAAGTAAAAGTATTAAAGTGCATGTTTAAAAATCTACTGCAAGAATAAAAAGTAACAGTATTTTGCGCAGATTTTGAGAACTAGTAAAGCATCAAATGTTGATCAAGATTTTGTAGAATTTTGTTCAACAGAAACAATTTAATCAATATTTTTTTCCTAACTGATTTTATTTGTATATTTTGTTTTGCTCAAATTATGAACGTGTTAAAAATAAACCCTCAGCTTCTTCAGCAGGTGTCAAACTAACTATAGTAAAAGATACTTTCACTTTTCAGTCCTTTTCAAAAATGTAGCGGACTAAACTTATCTGTCTGTATAAAGACAAGGAAGTAACGTCACTAGGCCAAGTTACAAGTCTTATCTGTAGAGAGGCGACCCTGCTATACTTAATTTTCAAGAGTTTTTTTTTGAACAATCAGAACAACAGTAATTCAGAAAAAAAACAACAATATAGATATGCCTAATGCCACATTGCGGAACATTTCAGGCAAAGCTATAACATCCCCATTAAGCATATTCTGCCACTAGGAAAGTTACTTAGTTCACCATTAAAACTTCACTTAGTATTTTATTTTCTCTTCAATTGTTGCCATAGTGCCTAAAGCTGTTGATGTTGTGAGCTTTTCCATAAATCAGCTTGTGAGAAGTGAATGTGAGTGGATAGTTTTCCCTTCTTGTGTTTAACAGGAAACTGCCACATGTCTCAGAGCAGTGCAAAGAGCTGAGGGCGAGCGACAGCCAGGATCCAAGGACCCTACTGCACTCTGATAACTCCAAGTCATCAGGTACAGAAGCATGGCTCCACTTTTGTCACGTAATGTTGTAGCAAAAACCTAACACATTTTTACAATAAGATTTATTTTTATGTTTTTCTACTTGGTTTGGTGAGATAGTACCTACGGTGATATGTAGCATCGCTTTACAACAGTTAAGTGGCAAAAATGTACAGGAAGCACCGAGTTCTTAAATGAAATACCTCTACCTATGGATCAACACAAAAAAATCCATCAACATGCAGAGACAATTTATGCTCAGGAAACACTATTTTCTGTCTGTTTAAGCATGAATTTAAATAACATTTCTCTCAGTCTATTAATGCAATTTAGACACGTGTTGGCCCTTTTTATGGTTGGTAGATAATGGTTATGGAGTTTTTGTAAAATCTTAAATAGAATTATATTAACTTAAGTTTTAGTAAAATATACAGTCTGACCTGTCATGGAACTGCTGTTAACAATACAACAGCTATCTATAAAAAAAACAAACAAAACATTATGAGATGTTCTGGCTAGTAAGTATTCCTATTACAAAAAGTTATAATCCCAACAAGGATACTGACTGAACCAACATCCATTGCCTAAATCCATCCAGCAAATTATTTGGGATCATCGCAGATCGTATCACTATCAGTGCATACCTTTGGGGTTAAGCAATGCTGCTCCAACCTGGCTGGCATTGCTCAACAGTCAGTCCGCGTGTCCCTTATTATAGCAGCCTTTTAGATAAATATCATATTATAGAAGTAAATATTAACATTAGGTGGTTGCTACTGTTGCTACAGCTGCCCTGGGGTAGACCGACGAAAGCGAGCCACTTTATCCCCCATTATTCACTCACATGGGGCGTAGCTAGGATTTTTTTTTTTTTTTCCGGAGGGGAAGCAGCAAGAGCCAGTTAAGTTTCTTTGGTGGCACTCAAATATGAATACAATTTAATGGCAATAATAATGAGCAATAATATTAATTGAACAACAAATGTAACTGAAGACACATTATGCAATCTTTAGCAATATATGTATCTAAACAAATAAATATATACACATCAATAGTAATAAGAACAATTAAATGGCTGCACCACAGTTTATGTGTAAGAGAATTCCAGAAAAAAAAATAGAGGCAAAAACACAATTGTGTGTAATTGAGAAAAAAATTAGGAAGATTTTTAACTCAGCAATTTGCCCCCGTCAATGATAAACATACAATCATCTCAGTGAGCCGGATAAACTTTTGTTTAATTATTTATTTCCTCTCTGCTGCGATTCTCTGTTAATCTGATCTGGAGTCAGACCGACCCTCTTTATTTCCAGTGCACTTTATTTTCTCTGCTAAAGAATGAAACTGACCCAGGATCAGTAGTAAACAGCCCTGTGCCTGGACACGTGAGGAGCTGTGCACGTGATGTGACATGTGCTCTCTGAGCTTCCCAAAACAATTCAAAGTAATGCTGCTTATGTTACACACATACTGTCACTGTCTTGTTTATTATTCTCTAAAATGAAAAGTAGAACTTGTCAACAGAAAAGAGTTGGACATATTTACTGTGGATTGTATTTGTGGAAGAAACGCAGTGTCTCACTGAACAGGGAGAGCAGAGAGCAACTCTACGACTCTGTGACAAGACAGGGATCAATAAGACTAACAATAACGCACTAAGTGCAGTGGTTTAATGTCAGCGGTTAAGCTGAAGTCCTTTGTGAGGCATGTATGTGATATTTTGTGCTGTTGGACCTGGATGTGCTCATACAGATGTGTTGTATCACTGCATCCTGACTCTGAGTCCCTCATCCTTTCATGGTTTAGAAGTTCATTATTTTAGTTGATTTTGCCCTGTAATAGCCAATGACTGAAGCAGACTTTAGTGATCTTAGCCATCTACACATTGTAGAGTGATCAGATGCATCACTTCAATTTTACGGCAACTGACAGAACTTGAATAAGGCTAGACCGAGTTAAAAGTGACTGACAGGGCAAAGGTTTTTAGAGAGAATGCGAGGTGTAATGTGGAATAGAGCGCTGTTATGTATGCGCCCATGGCCAGTGCAAGAAAAGCCTCTGTGTTAGTAATACTGCAGAAATGTGTGTTTCATTCAACCACACTCGACCACAGGGGCACCATGCCACCACATAACTACACCACTGCACTCAGGTGAAATGTCCTGCCCGAGGACACAACAACAGAATGCTCTGGCAGGAGCTGGAAGCCCATTAAATGTATTTTATTGTGAATTATTTGTGATTGAGTTATGCATTGTGATTAGGGTCAGTTAAACTACATGTAGGCTATAGTTTTCTCTCTCACAACTAGATGTGTGTCTTGGCGCATTTTACAGTGTTTCATTATAGTTAAATTCTTAACGTTTTAGATGGCCATGAAAGTGACAGTGACAACATGGAGGAAACGCCCCAAACCCGACCGGAGTGGAAGGATTTGACTGCACGATCATCTTCAGTTTGTCCACAGAAACAAAGTATCACAAACGATTCTCAAACAGCTGGACTTCCACGCTGCGTGTACCCAGCACCAGACACCCACAGGCACACCCAGGACCAGGGCGGCTGTGGACCTCAGCTGGGGGGCCCATGGGTGGGGTGTCGGGCTTTGGATATGCACTGTGCATTAGGGACACTAGGAGGCTATCCCATTCCCATCAGCCTACAGCAGCATATGTTTGTACAGGTAAGGTAGGCCACAAACTTGTGCACAGACAATGTAATAGCATGTTTCTCAATAGAAATGATTGAAAAGGACTATGGTAGAAATGTACGATTTTATGGGGAGAATAGTTCACTCAAAACTCTGTAAATACTGTTTATATGTAGCATATTTGTACAAAACATACACACAACACACAACATGTGTAGCATATTCAATATACTGGCCACAGTTTTAATTATAATTTGATAGCTTACATTATGCAGAAGTTCAAATTACAGTTTCTATTTCAATGTAATTTTTATGTCTGAGATGAGCAATGTCAAGTGAGAAATGAGAAATCGCATAGAAATGATGTCTGTAATTGTTCACGTGATGTGATCGTTTATGCAGATAATATAAATCTGGTTTAGTTTCTATTTTAAGAAATAAATGTGTAAATGTAGCAAACAGAGATTTGCATTTTGTAGGTTAGATGTAATACAATTTGCAAAGACAAAAAGCACATTCAAAATTATACACTTGAGTGATATTTATGATTCATTTTTAACATTTTTTTCATTGAACTATCTTTATGGAAACTTGTATCCTCTCCTCTATTATTGTATTGCTGAGTTTCAGACGATATCAAAACATTCTACAAGCCAATTATATGTAATACAGATGAAGGGCAGCTAAATCTAATGTTGTGAAAATGCATTTTTGTTGTAATATAGTGAGTTCTTGGATGTAGCCATTACTAGAAATGATCAGGTTCAACATTTGTGAATTTACCTTTTGGTTATTTCATGGCAAAATACAATGCAATCCGTGGGGAAAATTGTCTCTTGCCGCCATCTGGGAACATCATGACATCATCACATTGCAGAATCTGGAAACCACCAACTAATTTGAGCTAAAATAACATTTAATTAAATACATGAGTCTTGTTTAGCAAAAATATAGTATTGAGAGAGTTGTATATTTTAGCCTAAATTTACAATTTAAAAAGATAAAAAACAAAAAACTTTATCAACTTTTATTTAATTATATTGTTTATCTAAAATATTTTATTCTCTTTTTTATATCTCTTATAGGACCTGTTGAACTTGTCCCACTTCGGCAGCTTCGTGTTTTACCCTTACCCCGGCCTGTGCACTGCCCCCGCTCACTACCTCCTCCCTCCCCCCAGACCCACGGCGGATTTAAAATACGATCAGAGCATTCACGGCTGGGACTTCTGCTCACCTCTACAGCCCATGTCTCCATCAGGGTCTTCTGTAACTTCTGCCGCCTGCGACACGGCTGATGGTGTCTTCAAATACTTGTCAACAGATCCGTTAATGCCCCATGCCTGTAAAACACAAGGGAGAGAGACAGAAGAGAAAGATACACAGATGGACTGTGGACAAAAGAATGTACACGATGGTTAAATCTATGGGAATTGTAATTTATTACTAACGGGAATGAAACTTAAAGTGCATATGACAGAGATTACTAATTTCACCAAACCATAGTTACATCATTATATTTAAGATTTTACAAAAAAAATAAAATAAAATAAAAAAATCTTAAATATAAAATGTTTTTTCATTTAAAAAATAAATAAAATAAAATCAATTTGCTATATAATTTTACTTTCTGGTTGGACACAGATAGCAAATATGACATACGTAGAGGTAATTTCGCAACTTTTACTTGGCAACCATAATGTTAACAAAACCCAAAATATGTCTAAATTGCATGATAGTTATGTGTTTACTAATAAAATTAAATGACAATCAATGACAACCTTTAAATCAATATTTAATGTGTCAGGAAAATGGGTTCCTTGTGCGTAAATTTTCGGTGATGATGACATAGTTAGATTCCGTTTTAGGTCAGAGCTACTTCCTGTATTTTCTGTTCTTTTTCCCCCACAAACTCTTGTAAAACTATGATGAATATTTACCACAAGTACTATCCACTCCACATCAGAATTAGAAAAACATAAAAACCTGTCATATGCACTTTAAACTGTACCTGCATGAGATGTGTCAAAACTTCTTCAACTTGATAGCACTTTTGAGGAAAAAAAAAAAATCCACATCACATTACTGTATGACAAATAAATATATAAAATGGTTAATTGGTTAGTGAATACAATTAAAATGCCCAATGTTCTGTTTTTGTGGTGTTTATGTAGATACAAAATAAAATGTGAAATTGCATATATAATTGTACTACATTGTGTGTTCAATTAATCGAAATATAGAAAGTGGATTTAATCTTACCAATGAAATACTGAAGCAATTTATGATAGTACAATATTTCTGTACATTTACATATTTGTTATTAAGTTATAAAATCAAATGATCTAATATGTAATGTAGCCATATTTTTGGATAAAGTCAATTTACATAGGTTGTTTTCTACCATTTTTTGTTGCCATTTATTGAATAAATGACTGAATAAAATAAATCAACTTTCCTTTGACATGCAAAAAAAGCCTAGCAAAAAAACCAACAACAATTAAAGTAATGTAATCTTTCAAAAAATTGTATTATATGATTATATTATTAACATAAGTGTGTAATTCAGAGGAAATAGTCCACTAGGTGTCAGTAAAAGCAAAACTGTAAATGTCATTGGCGCATGCTGATTGCGTCATAAACTCGAGACGTCTACCACCAAAATAAACCCTTCAGCCATGATCGGCTCTTTATCCATCCGAACTGCTTTGATTTAAGGCTGAAAATGATTTCTCTAAACTACATCCTCCTGGGCGGACAGTTCCTTCTGCTCTTGACCGTCATTTTGTTACAATGTTTAGATGGGATTCACTCACAAAACTCCACCACCACAGCAGCAGAGACCCAGACCTCCACCTCCACAGCGGGGCACACGGCTACGATGCTGCCGTTCAGCGAGCAGCCCTCCGTGGTGATCCAATACGAGATTCCCACGGAGAACACGACCCAAGCGGAGTACGAGTATAAGCCCCCGTCCCCCGTGGTCCTCTGCAGTTATCTGTGAGTAACGTCCGCAACAGTCCAGTCTAATGCAGTTTAAGTCTAATGTTAGCAGTTAGCATTAGCTCTGAAATGGGCTGTTCATTGTGAGGAAAAGAGAGATCAAAATTGGTCAATAAGAAGAAGGACATTTTTTAATTAATTACACCGTGATTACATAAACATTGATTTCTATAAACAATCATCGTGCTGTTATTACGAGTTCTCATTAAGATAATCAGAATTAAGGTCCAGTTTTGTCCTGCACTGCACTACATCTAGTATTTACGTTAAATATAATTAATTATGGATGAAACATTGATTCAGATGTACAAACAGGCTAATAGTGAGACTCATTTAATGTGATGTTCTTGTAAACATCAAAATATATATAAAATAAGTGCTGTAAATACACTAGTTTTAACTCTTTTAATGTAACTTAAGCTAGTTTCCATACATAAATATTGCTATTAGGTTTTTTTTTTCCCCTCCACATGTTACATATAAAGAAATATTGTGCTTTTTCCACTACATGTTTAAATCCCTGACTAAACTTAATGAGAGCACTAGGTTTTGAAGTCACAGAATAAATATATGTTACACTTTTACTATTCTTGTACCATAGCCCTGAGGAGTTCATCTACTGCCAGGACCCAGTGGACCACGCAGGGAACTACACAGCTCTACAGGAACTGGGCCATGGCTGTGTCGGGGTAACTTTGTACTCTATTGTGTGCTCTATCCTGTCTATATCCTCTCTGAACACCTTTTAAATTACACTTTTGACCATTCTGAATTGCAGTTGATGTAGCTTGTCTCTCTTCTTGTCCAGTGGGGAGGTCAGACTGAGAAGGAGGTGAACCACACTCCGGTGATCTGCATGGCTCTAGATGACATTGAGTGTGCCGGACCCAGAGAGTTCCTCCGAGGACATGTCCCCTGCATCAAGTAAGTTTTTGAATGATACAGGTTTATTACTAAGGCAGGGCAGTGTTTGAGAATTGTAAATGAATTATTTTACAATTCAAGCCTGATAATTTAGTAGAATTCACTCAGTGCTGTGGTGTTTGACTTGACCTGATCTGTGTTTCTGTGGGGACATATTGTTGAACTTTCTTTCACCAGTGTATAAATGGCAACAATGTTGGAATTGTGTTGCCAAATATGCAAACAAATACAAAACAGATGGCAGAAATTAGTTTATCATTGAAATATGTTGTTTTTGGCTGAGGCTATTTTGTCTGCTGTCTGCTGCTCCTTACTAGACCTATACCTAGTAGCTAAATCCTGTTTAAGTCCTGGTTAAGTCTTGATTAAGCCTTGATTAAGCCTTGATTAAGTCTTATGATTCTAGTCCTGATTTTGTCTTTTTCAGACTAGCTCACTGCTCTCTAAACACATACAAGACACTGGAAAAGCAAATACTGAATTAACATCACTCTTAATACAAAGACTTAAACAAGCAATTTCTCAGTGTTTTCCGTATGTGTTTGGTTAGATGAAAATCTATGATGAAACGATAAAATCTTACATTGTGAATTCAGTTTACCTTGCACTGTTGGTAAGTAAATCCAAAACAATTTGTAACAGCTTTAATGAAAACATTTATACTGTATTTTGTGGTATTCACTAGTGGGACGAATATGATAATTTAACTGTCTCAGTGTTGATGAAGAAGTTAAAGTAGCTTGTTCATGTTGACTGCACTGAAATGGAGCAAAGGACCATGGTCTATGTAGCTCCTGCGACATAAGTGTGCATTTAGGTGCTTACATTTTATTATAATGTAAATTTTTCAAAGGTGTAATTCCAGTAATGTATGGAAAGCTTCCATCACAAAAGAAAATAGAATTCTGTCAGCTGGACAAATATTATTAACAATGGATACATTACCTGGATGAGTGGAAAAACATATTCACTCTTAAAATCTATAGCCCAGTCGACAGAATTCAATTTTCAATCATATGTATACCTTTTGTGCAGAAATATGTTTAAGAAGATTCACTAAATTGGATAGACGTCAGCAATTTTTGGCTGGTACAATGCAAAAGTTTGCATTACAGTTATATTTTGCTCGACTGAAGGCCAATAATATCACATAGTTTTAAAGTTAGCTAAGAATATGCTGCGAGTAACCTGAAATGACCTGGCCGGTAGTACAAAAGGTCACTCCCTCCTAAATCAATGATGCTCTGTGTGAGCTGTGTTGGGGTGGAGTGAGCCTGGAGGTCCGCTCATTAGACAAGCAGCAGTCAGAATGATGCGCACGCCACGGGAAAGGGCACCCAGTCACCCCGATCAATATGTGTCTTTTTGTAAGGAGCACAAGTCCGCCCCCATCCCAAGTCCACGCCGGCAATTAGGTTTTGGACAAGTGTTGCTGTCAGCTACTAGACTGAAAGACAAGCAGTTGTTAACCCATACTGAGTTTTAAATGATGCATGCATGACTGTATGAAGTTAGTCCTCACCTATTTTATGCATTCCGAACATCCTAATGATTCACCGTGATGAGTTTGTAAGCACTGTCACAACTCTGGAACCAGAGCGTAGTTTTGCCATCACAGTAAACCTAACAATAACTTGCATGCTACCGTGCACTTCCAGATACTCGGACGATAAAACAATTCTAACTAGATGCAGACAGTACACAGCTGACTTGTTTTGACCTCTAGAGCTGCTTACAGTACAATATGCATGGACAAATTTTGAACAAATGCAAGTAGAAAAATCAGGTACAGTACATTTAAGACTTTCAGGTTGCCATAGAAGTTTGTGCAGTAAATATTTTAAATAATCCAGCTGCTTCCCAGGTTTAGTCCTGGTTTGGTCCTGGTCACTCCGATCAATGTGTCTCTTTGTAAGGAGCACAAGTCCACCCCCATCCCGAGTCCACTCCGGCAGTTAGTCTTTAGACAAGTGCAGATGTCAGATATTTTAAATAATTCAGCTTACTTTTCAAATAAATATTTTTTTATCAAACTGCAATCAAACCTGCGCATGGGTCAAGGGAATGTGCAATCAGGCTGTCATTTCATTTATTTTCATTTAATTTATCTTTATTTCTACAGGGAGAGCCCAATGAGAGCACTCAGACTCTCCTTTTCATGAGCGCCCTGTTTAAATTACAGAAAAATACACACAAAAACAAACAAAACAAAATATTAAAAACAGATGCAAGTGTTATGTATGTTTGTCACCAGATTATTAAAGTGAATTTGTGGCACCAGTGCTTTGGAGAATGTATAATTATTAACAGAACATAAGACTGTGTGACATGCTTGCCTGCATAAAGAGACTTGAAGGTTCTCTGATTGTGTATCGCTCGTGGTTAGTCTTGGTCCCTTATATATTTATGTTCAGTGGTGGATGTTGTTTGTGTGAGCTCTGTGTTAAAGCAGACCCATTCTAAAAAATCGACTTTTCAGAGCTTTTAACCATGTTATAGTTGTTTCCTCTCACCATTTACTCACTTGAAGTTTTATGTGGAGTCATTTGTTCATGTTTGAGTAATCTTTAATTGTTTATTTTCAAGACGCCATTTTGCCGATTAACACTTGTTTTCACTAGGCACAGGATGATACTGAAATTTGGTGTCACAGTTATCATGGCCAAAATAATTGCGATTAACGATTATATCATGACAATTACTAATGTTGCTGACGGGTAAAAACATTATTGATATGAGAGACTGCTGCCCCCGCGACCCGGCCCCGGATAAGAGAAAATGAAATGGAATGAATGGATGGATGGATGGATGGATGGCTGGATAGAATTGTACTTTGTTAGGTGAAAGCACCAATGATCTAGAAGAAAACATTATGAATAAGTCATTTTTCCTGCACATTCTGGTGATATAATGGGGATTATCATGATTATATAAAATGTCTCACAAGCCATTATTGTCTACCTTTTTTATCACAATAAACGATATTGTTTGTTGTCCCATCCCTAGTTTTCACCACCACCAGCATACGGCCACTGGTCTGTTTTTATTTTGTTTTCCCATTTTATTTTCTTAAAAGGTGACGCGCATAGGATTCGTCAGTGACACATAGTCATTTTGGTACAAATGCAGCCCTCCATAGGAGGGACTGACAGCTGCACGGCTGCACAGCTCTTTGTTGTGACGATGTTTACAGCGATGTCAGCTCCCATTGTGCAATTTTCTAACGTGAAAGTCAGGGGACATGTTTCTTTTATTTATTTTTTTATTTTTTTAAGTCTTTTTAGATTAATGTTATAATTTAAAATGTGCAAATTATAACATAATGCTCCACAGTGGTTATAGATTATAACTATAGAGCAGACACAAGCAGAATATGAACAAAGACAACTTTCTCTCACAGAGACAATAAAAGATTATCTTATCTTGTCCTCCATATATACCATTATAATACCTTATGTTGAATTTGTTCATGATTTAGCTAAAACACATTTCTATTCACATTTTAGAGCAGAGACTATTAATAGTATTCATTTAGTAACTGAACAATAGTTAAGTAATCGTTTAGCAATTGTAAGAAGACTACTATTACTGCTGCTACTACAACTGTGACTAGTGCTACTGCTACTACTGCTACTGCTAGTCTATCCAAATGATGATTTCTTCATTATTTTGTATTCCCTTTATCTTATTAGTAAAATGTACCTTTGAAACTACATTTAATCTAAACCACCATCCACACATTTTAATTGAATCCTTATCTGTTCGCTAACGAAAGAAAAGAAATGACTTTAGCATTGCATTTGATTAGACCACATTCCTCCCATATCCACCAGGGGGCAGTGTTTGCTTGCATATATGGAGTGTCACTAGATCCAGACAAATTTCTCATGTGTTGTCGCTTGGCATCACTAAAGCTGTCAGTTCACAAGGTTAATCTGTAATGAAAAGGCATAGAGGTGAGGGAGAGGGGCCGGATGTATAGTGCCAGTGACGAGTGACACATGGTTAAAGAAAGGGTTAATGTTGGGTTGACAGACATGACAAAGATGGCTTATTATGTGTAGATCAATGTTGTTGTTGGAGAGGCAATTTTCTTTAAGAGGTTAAGTGTAGCAACCATTTTGGTATAAAGCTGCTAGATAGAAGGCTCTGGAAGGATGTCTGCTGTGATTGGTCAAAGTATTAAAGGTTAGGAACAAGGCTATGATTAAGATTGAGTAATGTATAGTTAATGTTAGTTCCTTTAACTGCTCCTAACTAACTCTGTGTGTATCCTGAACTCTTATTGTTTATTTAAGGTACTACTAGGGCTAAGTTCAAATCAATTTGAACTTAATCGAATTTAAGTTCAAATTGATTTGTTTGGAAGAAAATAGGTTTATATTTTTCCCACTTTGTTTCATTGGAAATTGCATTTAAAATGTAAGAAAGGCAGCTCACTGCAGTCACAGGGAGCAGAGGTTAACACAGGGCCATGCAGCGCTCACTGCTTTGAAATCAGTGACGTTATGCAATAGTTTGTTTTGTCTCATTCATAATGGGTTATGGGTTAAATATGATCACACTGAATATAATCTTTACAGTTTTGACCATTTTCTGTAGTTTGCAGAATGTTGCTTGAATGGTGCTTAAACCTGCAGATAGAGGACACGTATGCATGTTTTTGCATTAAATGGACAGAGCATGTCTCATATGAAAGCTCCTAACCTCCAGAATTCACTCCCTGAGCTGCATCACTAATAAACCATCAGTGAGGACGTGTATGTGCCTATGTATATTGTCAAATTATAACGTGAACCCTATGTGTTTTTTTTGCCTTTCGTAAAAGCCATTCTAGGGATGGACATTGCAAATTGCAAAAAGCTTTGGCTATAAATGTTGTAGTATGTTACACATCATATCTGGGGACACAACAACAATCAACATGCATACAGTTCCTTGTATGGTTAGGAAAAAATGGCTTGGGTAATAGTTGGGTAACCAGTAATAAAAAAATAATTTAAAAAATCACAATTGTCAACTATTAACCTATAATAAAATGTAAAACAGTAAAAAATATGACAGTTTAGGTCTGTTCATAGTAACATAAGCCCTGTATTATGTAATCAATGCAAAATAGGCTTTTCACTATAACAAATTTAGAAGTGCAATATATTGATACAGAAAAATATCACAATAAACGATAATATTGAAAGTACTACTGAAGCAGGGCAATGCCATTAAACCTTTTTCTACATATACAACATTGTTTAACATGGGCTAAGATAAATAAATAAGAGAATGAAACACGCGTTGAAATTCTCTGATCTTCCAAGTTTCCGAGCTCACACGAACGCAGCGTTGATCTCTGCCGTGTCATTCCCAGGTACACGGGTCACTACTTCATCACCACGCTCCTGTACTCCTTCTTCTTGGGCTGCTTTGGAGTGGACCGCTTCTGCCTGGGTCACACTGGCACTGCTGTGGGGAAGCTGCTGACCTTGGGAGGTCTGGGCATCTGGTGGTTTGTGGACCTCATCCTGCTCATCACTGGAGGTCTCATGCCCAGTGACTACAGCAACTGGTGCACCTACTACTAAGTACACTGAAAAGTACGCAAAGAGTTCAAGGATTTGAGTTTACTGATGAGGTTTATACTGTAAATACAGGACAAGGACTATTTATGACGGACTATCTGAAGAATAACCACATATCATACACATGTGCAATAGGTAACTTTTTCCGGTGTGGGGTCCTCTACCTGCTAGTCTAGAATGTTCCGCAGTATGGAATTAAGCGTATCCAGCTTGCATTTATTCAACAGGTGGTTTTATGGCTACAAATGAATACCGTGAAAAACATCCATAGCTCTGACCTGTAACGTGCCCCGATAACACTGTACTGTGAGATATTTCAGGTAAAGCAATAACATCTCCATGGAGACAAGCGGGTGGCGCAACCTCCACAAGGAAAGTTACACAGTGCACCTTTAAAGATATATGTAAGATATTGGGATATACTGTATTATACTGTATATATTGTTTTGTGGTTATTTTGTCATCCATTTGCTGTGCCCTAAGTCAATACAGGTCTACTGGATTGTGATATCTTGTCGTTCGAATATAATTATAATTTACTAGTTCAACTATAAAGGATTTTTTTAACCACTTGTTCATTGCTGTAAATGTAAGAACGTTATCTCATCAACTTTCATTTAATCCCGTTTTAAATACTGTATTTTTTTGTTAATAAACAGTTAGGTGCTCTTTTACCCACTTCAGAAACATAAATAAATACAACATTTTCTGTAATAACACTCTTCACTCTGTAAGATTTGACCTGGTTATCCTTTGATTGGTGGTTAAATTCTCCACTACACCACCGTCACTGCCTGGGAATCACAGGGTCCCTCATGATTTGATACAAAATGCAAAGCTCATGATGCAATAAAATGACAATATGGCTTATTATATATTTCTTTATATTCTGCATTATATCACTTTTTTTTTTTTTTTAAAGTAAACTAACTACATTTTAACATAATAATTAAGGAAGAGATTTTACTCATCACAACTATGAATATGTAAAATGTACGGCAGATCGTTTCATTAATCAAGGAACAAAATTGTACTTCTGTCACAAAATAATCTCTTAAATATGCAAAAAAAACCAAACAAAAAAAAAAACAAAAAACTCCTGGACACTATCTATCTATTAGTATCACAGTATATCCACAGCTCTACAGCCCCTAATGCTAACCCAAGTACCGTAGTTACTGTGTTAAAAGCTACGTCGGTGTAACATTTGGCATACATTACCTGGGCCTATACCTGCTTGTCAGTCAGATAGCATAGCATCTCTGGGACGACTGCTGGGACCTAGCTTCTGCCTCTCTCAGCTTTTAATCTGCACAGTTTAGAGTGGCTCCGTGCAAAGGGGACCCAGGGGACCTCCAGGGGACTTCTTCAGGGACAGACCGAGCCCGAGCTGATTTGACTTAATCACATGAAATTTCTCCAGTTTGAGAATAAAAATGAGAAAAGTCAAAAGTCCATTCAATTACACAGTGAGGTTGACTACTGATTTTTGAATTTCTCTACTCTGAACTGGTAATGGCGTGATGAGTTTCTAGTCCAGTAGTCTTTTCATTCTTTTGCGTCAACATTGAAAGTAAATTTTTCGAGATTTCCATGGAGACAAGCCGGGTTGACGCCACCACAGCAAGTTATAATGGTTTTCGGCAACATTTTGAGCACTTTTGACCATTCAAAATATATAATTGTAAATTGCCATGGCAACGGAGGTAATTTTTTATCACTCTGAAATTCTGAATAGGTTACATCTGGTGAGTCGAGCCCAATCGCAGCAAGAATGCAAGTTTTTCCAATAGACTTTTGAGCATCAAAGACACCCATAATTGTATAAAAGATACAGCAGTGGCATTAAAACATATTTTAAACTGAAGGACTAAATATATGAAAGTTTTAGTTGACAAATTGGACAGCCATTATTTGCTCAAATCTTGACAAAACTGTGAGCCATTAACAGACTAGACCATAACTACATTAAAACTACATAACATATTTAGCTCACCATGTTACCTTTTACGTTTTTGAATGCTATATTTGCCAAAAACAATGTATTAACATGTTTCATAAATTTCCCTTTTGTTTTTGACGCTCTTTTGAGTCTCCCCTCCCTTTGCTCTCTGTACTAAGACACTCCCCCTTCAGAGCGCTATCACAGCACATCACGGTGTGCGTTCCACGAATTAAACTACAGCACATCACATCAGGTGTGTGAAGTTGTTGCATACAGTTTTGTGTCATGCTTTTCTCTATTTATGGAGAATTGTCGTGTGGGAGCATGGGTGACATAGGCTTGTGGGTGGAGCGTCGGACAGAATCTCACAGCCAACCATAAGGAGGATTCAAATAGGGCCCCAGAGAGATTGTTTAAATACTCAAACATGCTTGGATGACATCGGAAAACTCTTCAGGCATGTTTTTGATGAGGGGAGACCATTATAACATGGTAGAAAGCTCCAAAAATTCAATTGTGCATATTACCCCCACCCAAAAATTGTTGTCAGGGAAGTAACTATACAAGTTATAACCGTTAAAATGATCTCTGACATTTACATCATCTTTTGTCTGCAGTCGTAACAAACTAGTTTCTTTTGAACCTTTATCAACCACGAGTTCATGATTAAACTTTGTATTTTTTGCTAGTATCGTGTTTTGTCACTTGCAAATGTCATCACTCAAAATCTTAAAGCTGATACCTGGGAATTTTCAATGAGAACGGGACAAAATAAGGGCTGAAACAGGAGCTAACATAAAAACGCATCAATCAGATCTTTATCAAATGATCCGGTGACTAACTTTAATTGCAAAGACATCGAGACAGTCTGGCAAAGTTTTGTTTTAGAGATAAGAACGCAGAACAATGGCTATTCAAAAGAGCCACGTAAATTCTTTATCGTGGAATCTTTCATTGGGTGGGAGGTATTCTTCAACATTCAATTTCTTCATCTGATTTGAAGTGATAAAAGTGGGAGAAATGGGCAAAAGATTTCAGTGAGTTAAAATTAGGGTTGACAAAAGTATAGAAAATAAGATACTAATCCATACTGGGGCGACAGAGGGTCAGTATCGATTAGGTTAGTGGTTCAAATCCCACTTTTGACATAAATATCATTGGTAGAGCGGACATGTTGGCGGTGCGATTCCAGCTCTTACATATGAATGCTGTTGTTGTGTCCTGGGGCAAGACACTTGACTCATCGTGCCCCCTGTGTCTGTGTACACTGGTGTATGAATGTTTGGGTGAGTGGTTCCCTGATGTAAAGCGCTTTGGACACACTTCAAGAGCTTGGAGGTGGAAAAGCGCTGTATAAATATGCAACCGTTTACAATGACACTAAAACTAGTATCAAAACTGGATACTCAATTGAGCAAGTATCTAAAACAGTCACATTCACAGGACAGAAATGAACCTTTCCTGAATAGCTTTAGAATGATCTTGAGCTGCATCAGAACAAGCATAAGACACATAGACTGGTATACACACATGGACCACTGAGGAATTACACAGATATAACCTCCTGAGACCCGAGCTTTAATCAAATAAAATAATAATAAAAAAAAGTAATTAAAAAAAATAAAAGAATAAAAATACAATAAAAAAAATAATAAAAACAAATAAAAAATAAAATAATTAAATAAAAAAATAAAATATAAATAAACAAAAAAATAAATATTCTAAACTCTTAAAAATATTCCAAATTGAACATGTTCTTGTTGCTGTTCTTCTAAAAATTTGCACTGTGGCCTAAACAATCCAAAATGTGTTGTCCACAGATGAGGATGCCAGGTCTCAGGAGGATAAGGTCTCATAGGAATATAAAAGAAAGTACTACCATTTAATGTTGATATTTACATTCTGTTGTCTAAATAAAGCGTTTTTATTATCATCTTGGTATTGAGTATCAAGTCTATTCCTTAGTATCGAAATGGAGTTTGAAATTTTGAAAAGTATCGTGACATTAGTTAAAAGGTAAATTGCAAATTGTCAATGTAAGAAATGTTGGAAAAGTATCAATTTTGACTTAAAAACACTGTATGGGCAACTGCATACATTTGAATGACCATAAATGCAAACTGACCAGGTGAACGACTTTGGAAACAATATGTCTTTTCAGCTTAAAGATGCACATATTGGTATTGGAGATTCTCACTGAAGACATCAAAACTATAAATGACACATATGTAAAGGATTAAACAAACAATACAGTCAAAGTAACAGATAATTTAGATGATAGATGATTTTTGCTTGTATCACTGCTTCTGACTATTGATATTCGTTGAAAACCATTTCAGGTAATTTCACCATAAAGGTCATTGAGAAAAGGCCAAAGATTTGCAGCACTGTCAACAAAACAAAGGGTGGATACTTTGAGCATTTGAATGTAAAATATAAAAAAAATATATTTAGTTGAGTTTAGTTTTTTTTCTTTTTTTCTTTGTTACATTATTCCATATATCTTGCATCATATAATCGATACCTTCTGTAACTATATAAAAGATACAAAGCATAATAAACGTAAAGGTAAAATACATTGAATGAGAGGGTGGGTGCAAATGTTTGACTGGTAGTGGGGAAAGAGGGCGCCTTATTTGTCTGTTATTAATGTTTATATCTTCATTTACTGACACAATAGTGAAATAAAAATACCAGGATCATATAGAGCAGGTTAATACAAACATTTTAAGACCAAAATGACGAGTCTGACAGCAGCAGTTACAAAGAGGGATGGACAGTTTTTCAATGTAAAGTGAATTGGAGCCAGAGTCGATGGAGCCAGAAGCACGCCCATGCTCACTTCCAATGTGACGTCTACCAGGTTAGCTATGCCCATTTATATATACAGTCTATGCTTCTAACTGTGAGTGGGGTCACCTCTCCACAGATCTGACTCCTGGCTGCTTCACCTGCTCGTCTTCAAGGAGATGGATAAGTTTAATGCTGTAAAAACATTCCGAGAAAAGCAAAAACATCTTCATGACGACAACCAGAAGACGAACAATCCACCAGAAAAAACGTCACATAATGCAGCTTTAATAACGCAACAATGACCTTTCCATGACCTTTAGAGGAGGGGGTGTGTTTTGCATGACCCATCAATCACCGCTCAGTATTTTTTTTTTTTACAGGTGCCCCAAGCTAACAACCATCACAAACTGTAGACCCTAGTGACACGTTATGATTTAGTGACGGTTTAAAGAACATTTTAACTGCCACAGTAAATTCCAGTAACCCAAAAGCCTTGCCGCATACCAGATCTTTCACCTTTTACATTTATGCATCAGATAGGGGCTCATTTATTCAGCTAAAGCGTATTTTGATTTTGCATTACTGCGAGTGACTTTTGCCGATGTCGAAACGGGTCGTGCATTAAATATTCAAGCACTCGGCTACGGATCTGCGGTACTCAAACTTTATGTGCTCTTTCTGATATGGAGTAGAGATCATTACCTAAGGAGGAATAAAAAGGCTTAAGGGCATGGTGTAAAGATGGCGGAGAGGACCGAGTTGTTAAAATGTACTGTACAGTCATCAGGCTTATGTATATGCCGGTTTCAGAATAATGAGGATCTAGGACCGTTGCCATGGCAATTAACGATTTTAAGAACACATATGCAAAATCCCTCATCAAAAATGTTCTTAAGAGTTGTGCTTTATTCACACTTGTATAATGGGTCCTTGTTTAATAAGTCCACTCCCCCTAAGCCCCATAAAAACATGCAAGTTACAATCTTCCTGTTTTGTGACATCACAGGTAAAAGTTTAAAGGTCTCCCACGCTATTTTTAAGTCCATAAATCAAAGATGATTGAGCATTTCTGCAGTCAAATTGAATTCATTGTGACTGCATGCTTCTGTTTGCATGTCAGGAAAGGTTGCTAAGCTGTGTTTTTGTGATTTTTCTAATGTATTTCCCTCCGCTGAAAGTAGATGATGTTATAACTGGAGTTGACAGTATTGTAGCAATATTGGAGAACCAAGGTGTCCATTTTAAGAAGATAGATTTTGAGTTAAAAGCAAATGTAATCAAGAGCATGTTTAAAGACCAATGACAAAATAATGAATGCATTTCTTAATCTTTATAACAACATCTTTTAAATGAAAAAATAAATAAATAAATAAATAATCAAATTTTGCATACAACAGGAATCTAAAACCCACAGACTTCTTTACTTAATATTATGGGAGTCAAAGATGGTTTCACTATCTGCCCTATGCCATACGTGTAAAATGCTGGTAAGTAGTTAAATATGACAAATTGTTTTTTATTTTATTTTTATGATAAATATAAAATATTAAAGGTACACCCTGTAACTTTTTTGTCCAAACCTATCTTGGAAAAACATGCATCCTTACTATATAGTAAAAGAAAAATTGAATTCTGTCAACTGGACAAAAAGTTTTTGAGTGAAGACGTTTCGCTGCTATTCACTTAAAATGTTTTGTCCAGTTGACAGAATTCAATTTTTCTTGTACTATAGATCATACCTGGACGACTGAGGGATTACACAGACAGGGATTACTGTGAATGTGGTCGCTTCTCTACAGATCTGACTTGTAACTTGGCCTGGTGGCGCCACCTTCTGGTCTCCACTGTGATAGTTAAATTCGATGCTTATAATAATGTGGAGCTTCTCAAGCAAAACAATGGTAAATGGTTGCATTTTTATAAAACACTTTTCCACCTTCAAAATGCTTTACATCAAGGAACCGTTCACCCAACACCGACACCAGGGGCAAGGTGGGTTAAGTGTCTTGCCCAAGTACAGAACAACAGCATTCAACTGTAGGATTGTCTAGAGTGGGATTAGAACCTTCAACCTTCAGATTAGTGGCCAAACGCTTTACCAACTGAGCTACCATCCATGAAGGAAAAGAGCACATTTATTTTAAGAGATAATACTAATAGATTATAAAAGTGCTCTTTGCCATTGCGCACACCCCTGAAGGCCCATAGAAACAACAACCCATAAAGACATACTACCATAAACAGTTAAATTGTGTGGGCTTTTCTTCAGGCTTTGTTTCTGTAGTTAAAACAACTTTTCAGTATATTGATTTCCAAATGCAATTCAAACTAAAATAATTACCCCATATCCCCTTGGACTCTTGCTATACTGTATATAATATTGATCTTGCACAAAATTTCACGGTTCTATTTATTTGCCTTATCTGTTTTTATTGAGCGAGTGGAGTACACTTTTTATAGTTGTTTGACATAATTACATCTGTACTAATCTTTTATTTGTTTTGTCCAAACTTTTAAAATGTCAAGATTGTTTTCAATATGCTGTTGAATAATTGATGCTTTGCAGCTGATGTCATCAACATTCCCAGGGGGTGTGACGCTAACTTAGGCACTGCTGTGTCTGAAGCTCTATTAGTCTATTACTTAGACCAGGGATCGGTAACCCGTGGCTCGAGAGCCACAGGCGACTCTTTCAACCTTTTACTGCAGCTCAGCCTGGCTTGAGAAAATAAATTATAAGTATTTAATTGAAGTGTATTTTTGGTGTTAGTTCTTTTTTAAATTGTAGTGCTAAATTGGAAGATTATTGTGGCTCCCAGTGTTTTCTTTTCCGGGAAACCGGGTCCAAATAGCTCTTTGGGTGTTAAAGGTTGCCGACCCCTGATTTAGACTTTAATCTGAGGTTTATTTTAGCACAATCTGACCATAAAGAACTGGCTGGCTGGAAACTACAACAATTGAGTTGCAAAACAAGTCCCTTTCAGTTAACATTACAGTCACAAGCTAGCTAGGTTAGCATTACTCAGCATTTGCAAAGGCAAAATTTAACCGGTCAACTGGACAAATTGTTGTTGGAGTGAAGACGTTTCACTGCTCATCAAAGATTCTTCAGTTCTGGTCAGATTGCTGATGGACACTGCCTTATATCTGTCTGAAGGGAGGGGCTAATTACACTGAAACTGTAAACATCTATTGTCTCTAGTTTCAGCCTAAATGGCCCTATTCAATCTATACAGGCCCACTATTGTTCTCTTTGTTTCTGTTTGCTTTGGGTTATAGAGTAGAGTTATAGATCTGTGAGAGATTATGTCTCAGGTCCCATTCCTGTTTAAGGAAGGATTGTATTTCCTAAGAAGAAAGGCTTCTTTAACTCCCCTCTCAAACCATTTCCATGTACCTCACCATCTTCAGAGAAGTAGACAGTGGCTTTGAGATATAGATGAGCAGCAGATTGGGGTCCCAAGCTGCTCTTGCAGAGGTTTTGGTACATTCTCTTACGGAGTTGCTGTTTATTTTCTCCAATGTAAAGCTCACTGCACTCCACATTGCTTTATTTATGGCTCAGGGTTTGTCCTTTGGATAAACCAGCTTCTGTTTTAAAGTGTTTGCAGGTTTGAAATAGACCAGAATCTCATACTGTCTGAAAATTCTCTGGAGTTTTTGCTATGGATCAGACCTGGACGACTGAGGGATTACATAGACATTAACCAGATTCAGATTCAGATTCAGATTCAGAAAACTTTATTGATCCCAGAAGGCAATTCATTTGCAGCATTCTCAGAGCTGTTCTCACTTCTCACATACATGCAAACACACACAGTGTGTCAGTCCATTACAGTCCACAAGTGGAACTCAAAGCACAATATAAGAACAATAGACACAATACAGTGCAAAACTTCAAGAAACACTACCCTTAGAATTTAGCAATTTAATAGCTGAGGGCACAAAAGAATTTGAAAAGCGATTTGTTTTCTGTATCGGAGCATAAATCGAAGCCCTGAAGGCATCATGATAAAGTCAGGAGCCAGAGGATGGAGGGGCTGAGCCAGGAGACAAGAGAACCAGCAGTTTTCAGTTAGTCACACTCATCTTTTTAGCTGAAAATCAAACACCTAAACAGGCCTATGAACACTCGTATTGATCACAGGCTCCTGAACATGTGTTGTGTCGTTAAAATCCATTTTGTAATTTTTCTGGAGTTTTCAGACCATCAAAAGACTGTATATGGTAATTTATGCATTGCGTCACTATGGTAACTGCTGAAAATTCCCTCATAGACATGTAGACATGTAGAACACCTCCAACGTGATCTCACTGCAAAGTATCAATTGGGCTCCCAGATTGTGTAAATAATTATTAAAAGCTGTATTTAAAATGACAAAAATTTAAACGTCTGGGACACGGTGTTCTTCTAAATCACTCTTGGCGTCTGACTGGATTGTGAATGTTGTCAATTTTCATCTCTCTAAAACATTTGAAACAAGTTGCGTAATATATATATATGCATTTCTTATGGGCTAATGTAGAAGTAGTTTGCTAAGGGACTTGAACTAAAAAAAGGGAATTTTTAATAGTCTCCAGTTCAGTGCTCTTTGCTATAGCTCATTTAGTGCAGCTCACAGACACTGCTGTTGGCTACCTGCTAATGAGACAGGCAAACTCACCACAAGGAACCTGCGAACTCTACTTAGAATAGAAAAGAGAGAAATAAAGCTATAATCAAAGTATTAAGATCTGGGAAGTGCCATAACTTCCATAAAAGGGTTGGTCAAATGCGGAAGACAATTTACAGTTACAGTTTATAATAACCGTTAAGTAGCCTTAATAAAACATGAACAAAGACTTAAAGGTCCTAGATTAGGGCCTAGTGTTTAATCTATGTTATAAGGTTGTTTCCTCATCACATATATACCTGTTTCATTCACACAAACTCTGCATAGTTCTTCTCTCAATCTGAAAACACTTGTCAGGTGGTAATACGAGAAGTGCTCCTCTGTGTTTTCAAACTCCATACACCTTCACTAGAATCATTTGGATAATTTTCAGCCCTGGATTAGCCCGTCTCTATTGAACAAAAGGTAAAAAAGCAGCTGTTAACTTGAAAACTACCACTTCATGACATCACAAGGTGGAACAGAGCATGTTGAGCTTTAATGATGTAGACTAATAATAGACTAATAATAAAGGATTACTCAGATATGTGTGAATAAAAGAAAACAGAACTCCGGGTATGTTTTTGAAGAGATAGCAGTGTCCTAACATGGCTAAAAGCTCAATTTGGCTTAAAATAATACCATTAAAGAATTATACTCAAGCATATATAGGACACAAACAAGTCTTTCTCAGGATATGGACAGGCTGAGTAATTTAGCGATCTCTTCCAGGCCCTATTCAAATCGTCCTTATGGTTAGCAGTATGATTCTGTCCAACACTCAGCCTGTAGTAGTTTCAATGATGAGTAATTTAGACAATAAAAGGTAACATGGTGATCTAAATATGTTATATGTTAGCAGTTGGCATAGAAGTGCAATAGCCCCCTAATAACTTATTATGCTTCAGTTCAGTTGAGTTCAGTCTTTCTTCATGATTTCTTCATTAGCTGACCTTAATATCCTTATAATAATTGAAGTATACTAAAAAAAAATTACTTCAGATAAGTCAAAACTCATATTTACTATCTAAATTAAGTCTTTATTTATTATTTACAGTTTTGTACAAAACATGTGCTGATAAAACACTGTAAATGACATACCACTAAAGTTAAACATTACTGGCCAGTTATCTTAAAATGCCCACAAACAAACATAACATCAGCTTTATCAAGTACTGTTTACACAAGTATTTATCCTGAGTTATATAGACCAGCTATTTCCACATACAATATTGTTTTTTCTTGTTTGGTTTTGAGTTTTTTTGCTTGTTTTGTTTTTTGTTTTTTTTGGTCACAATTCTATCATCATTTAAATATTTGTATCTTAGGCCATAAAAAAACATGTTCTCACCAAAAATAGTAAGGAAAAAAAAAAAGAAAAAAGAAATTGAAAAAGAATTGCTCATGAAAGGGCTGACGTATTATTTTGCCAAAACGTATACAATAATGATCAAATTTAACATCTCAAAATTTTAATAGTAAATTGAATTTACTTTTAAAAACATGTTTCATATTGTGTCAGTTTGTTCGGGCACTATGGACAAAGTGATCTCCTCCTCTTTTCTCCTGATGGTGAGAGACAGAGCAGCAGCGTTCTGGACCTTGTCCGTCATGTCCTGTGTGCGATGGACATCCTGCCCGTTTATGGACACGATCACATCCTGGTTCTGAATCCCAGCCCTGGAGAAGAGCAGAACAAACATGGCACTAGGTCAGATATGGGAGAGGAATATTGCAGTTTGTCGCATCATAAACATGAAAGAAAACTTGTACATGTTTATATGAATCCACAAGGAAAATACTGAAAAACTGTTTTAATGTGTGTCCAGCTTTGTTAAAACAAACATCAAAATCAATATTTTCTTGGATAAAACAAGACAAAACCTTCTATTATGAAATCCTTCAAGCCTTGTTGACTCCTGAAGCAGCTGACTGGTACCGGAGTATGGGGCCCAGGGCCCTTTGCTAAGGGCTGTCCGGTCCCTGTATGACCGGAGCAGGGGCTGTGTTCACACTGTGGGCAGTAAGTCAGCCCTGTTCCCAGTGCATATTGAACTCCGCACAGGCTGCCCTTTGTCACCAGTTCTGTTCATTGTTTTTATGGACAGAATTTGGGAGGGGGGGGGATTGGGGTCGAAGGGTACAGATGATGTCTTGATGGCTTTCATTTTGTATTGGACAGTTGATGAAGAAGGAGCTGAGTCGAAAGGAAAAGCTCATTTAGAGATAGTGAAGATCTCAGTCACACAGGAGGAGCCACTGCCGCCTCCACATTGAGAGGAGCCAGGGCATCTGTTCCAGATGTCTCCTGGATGTCTTCCTGGGGAGGTGTTCCAAGCATCGTCTCACCAGAAGGAGGCTCCAGGGATGACCTAGGATACGCTGGGGGGACTATGTCTCTTGACTGGCCTGATAACACTTCAAGATTCCCCCAGAGGAGCTGGAGTCCGGGGTGAGGGGAGGCTAGCCATCACTGCTTAAACTCCCAGATAAAGTAGAAGAACATGGATGGAAGATGTAACACAATCATCCATGGTGCCTTTGGAAAAATTTGTTTTGAGGCAGTAAACCCATTTCTTTTATTGAGCACTTTTATATCAATATTGTAATTTACAATGTAAACTGTAAATTAAACAAAAATGTAAATGGTAAAATAATAAAGTAAAAAAAAAGGCACAGTGCTTTAAATTATAAAAAAGAAAAAAATAAATAAATAAACAAAATCAATCAGTTTGTCCCTGCTTGCTTCTTAAACCTAAAAACATGTTTGTTTTTCATAAATAATATTATTTTATTTCTAGGTTTAGATGTGACACCTCTAACAATGATTAATTATAAAATCAATTCAACCTGACATTCCTAGACATTTGCAATCCATCATTCACAGTAAAACCTCAGATCTGTTGAGTGTTCCAGCTGCAGCGTGGAGGCAAACACTGGTAACCTTTAGGCAGGTTTGTTCATGTCCAGAGGTTGGGGGTACGAACCCTGCGGGACAGACTAAATGCTGCGTGTTCAAGGATCAGGGCTTAGTCATGCTAACACAGCTAACATTTACACAGCAGGTATTCAGAGAAAGTGATGGGGCTGTGCAGACAGGCAGATCACATACACTAAAGTCAGAAGTGTTTGTATTCATTTAATGTTAAATATTGAGACATATTATATTTAAACATATAAACATAATAAACATAATAACATAATAATAACATAATAATATAAACATAATATTGAATCGAATTGTAATTTAAGGCCATGCTACTTCCACAAGCTTTTGTTGCATTCAAATATGTAGCTTTCATCCAGTGACAGCAAACTATTTTAGAGGTGTGTTTGGCTCTCATAGTTGAACCAATTGGCTTCTCAAATGCACCATGGCTACAAATAGTACTATCAGCGGTGCACACAACACAACCCAAATGTCTGCAGTCCAATTCCTTGATTTAGTGCATGTGCTATTGTTGTGTCCTTGGGTAAAACACTAACAGATTTGTAGCCTTTATAACAATGAATATATAAAAAAGGATGCCCTATGTAATGCAGGTTGTGCAATGTTCGTTACATGAGCTGTGGTCCAAACTCTTGGTGCGGGGCCTGGCAGGGCGACCAGTTTGATTATAGGTGTAGTCAGCGCTACCCCCAACCGCTCCTGTGATGCAGCCTATAGAGAAATGTATGAACTATTACCATGCTATAACATTGTTCCCTCTTAAAACGTATACTTAGAGTTGTGTTTTGCTTTATTTGTGCTTGTTTGATGAATCCTTGTTTAGGTGTAAAAACAAGTGATTTTGAATTTCCCAGTTTTGTGACATAAGAGGTAAAAGTCCAGAAGTCTCCTGCGCTGTTTTTATGTCCATAATTCAAAATTTGAACATTTCTGCCATCAAATCATGTTCATTACAACTGCTTCTATTAGCATGTTGGAAAAAAGTTGCCAATTCTACCTGGGGCTTGTTAATTGAATAATAATCACCCCTGCTGCCAGTACAAGCTGTGTATTAGAGAAGTGAGAAGATAGCAATTATTGTAAGTTTTAAAACATGGAAAGTGACAATAATGACAATACATATAATGCGTCAGATTTGTTGTGCAATGTCAGTCCCGTACACGACACCTGTCTACATAAAGAAAGAGCAAATGCAATTCAGTCTTTTGCAGTCACTTTGTCAAAGCAAGCTAACAAAATGTAATTAACTTTTCACCATTTGAGTCACTGAAGTTGTCTACACACAGTATAAACAATGATTTATTCCAAGGCAACAGTTTTGGAGTATTTTACTTTACTTCTGTTCCTGTTGCTTAGAAACAGTCACTTCCCACAGATGGAATTGTGGGTAATCTTCTCTTTCAAATGAGATCTGATGCAAGAGGTACGCAAGCAAATATGTAAGTAAAGTAAATTCAAAGATGATTTTACACTGTATGTAAAGGCAAAATACCATACTATAAGAATACTACTTAACTTCTGGGGACATGGTAGTTGTTATTGCTTTGCCAATGTTCCTTAATGGCGCAATTCACTTATCTATTTCCATGGAGACAAGCAGCTCACAGGAATCTTGCATGTTTCTGTGAGATGGGGGGAGGGTTATTCACTTTTGCAGTTATTATTTTATGTGTGGCTTTTACCCCATTGTATTATCACATGCATCTTTAACATTTGTTTTGCCCCACCCACCTATCTGTTGCTCTTGGTTACCAACTGGCTGACACGAGACACACCGGGAACATAAAGTGGCACTGGCGCTGCTTGGTACTTTGGATGCGGCTGTCAGGAACGAGTTGGGTTGGTGGGGGGGACCACACGCAGCAGGTCGAGGAAGAACACCACAGGGCGAAGCACCAGTAGCGCCAGGGTGGAGAGACCTGCTTGTTTGGCGTGTAATAATAAGTCCAAGAAATGCTAATGGGGCTCACAAAGTCTGCTTAAGGTGATGAGTTTGTTTGGGCTGTGCTAGCCTGTGTCTACCTGGTTAGGTGCTGCCGAAGAGAGCAGTCTGGAAGCAACACATCCTACATGGGTCTCCGAGGATGACCTCATGTACAGGCCAGCACGAAGACCCCCCTCTCCAACGCAACAGCAGAGTGAGAAGCTCTGCTGGGGGTGTGAATGTCCCTCCTGCTCCACAAGCCTTATGGGTCACTATATACAGTATGGTATTTTAAAAGAATCGTTTGTTTTGCCCTATTCTGCCCCTCTGCTGTGTTTATGTGCGCCAGGTCCCTTGAGCAAGCTGAATGGATATTGACCTGGGCGATTTTACCCTTTGGACGCCTCCAGATTTTTATACATTTTTAACTTTTTATTTACTTGCCCATTTTATTATAGTTTGTTTTTTTGTTTTTTTTATCTAATTTTTATTTTCATTATGGACACTTGTGTTATTGTTATTGTTAAACATTGTATTTAATAAAATGCAATATTATTTTATACTGTTTTCAATTTTTGCATGATTTTTGCACGATTTTAACTCCCCTTCGGTTTTATTTCTACAAAAATGTGATATCTTTACTCGACCATAAGTAACATGACCCTTCCATAACCTTCACTGCGACATTTCAGTGAATCTTTCTGCAATAGACACAATTAAATAAATGTAAGATACTGTCGATAAGCTTCATGCCATACTGTGGAACAATTCAGGCAATGCAGAAACATTTCCAAGGAGACAAGCATGTGATGAACCCCCATCAAAGAAGGTTACCTAGTGCACCTTCAATGGATCATGCCATCTGGTAGACTTTCATCGTTAATTATTTATGATCTGTTTGATGTCGACCAGAATTCCTTTTGTTTTAAAAGACGTGAGCATGTCTGTCTTTCTCTCCCTCTTAAAAGTCAAACCTGTCCACCAGTCCTGAAATGGACAAAAATGCACACATCCAACTCTAAACCATGCAAAACAGCTACTAAGTCTGTGGACAAATTTTACAAGTGTACACTATCTATCTATCTATCTATCTATCTATCTATCTATCTATCTATCTATCTATCTATCTATCTATCTATCTATCTATCTATCTATCTATCTATCTATCTATCTATCTATCTATCTATCTATCTATCTATCTATCTATCTATCTGTCTATCTGTCTGTCTGTCTGTCTGTCTGTCTGTCTGTCTGTCTGTCTGTCTGTCTATCTATCCACACATATTTTTTAGGAGCATACATGGCATTAGAGGTGCTTTTTAAAAAATAAATAAAAACACTTTTTTCTTTCCCTTTTTGTAGTTGATTTTTCCAAGATCCTCAAAGGACACATACACAAACTTGACTTTTTTGAGCTTTTAACCATGTCATATTGTTGCCCTCTTATCAAAAACAAACTTGTGAGTTGTATTTTGCTTCATTCACATTTGTTCCATTAATCCAAAGTCATCTTCTCTGAGCACTCAGAAATGTTCTGGGTTTTCATTTTGCCTAGATTGTTGCATCAGAGTAAAAAAATCCAGGCTTCTCCTGTGCAGTTTTCAAGACCATAAACCATCACTGTACTCATTCTGCGTCAAATTATGTTTGACCAGCAACACATGGCTCCATTGGCAGAGTTAGTGTGTTTAAGAGTGTTTTTCAAATGTAGATATTATTTTATTTGATTAGTTATTTTATTTTTATTAATCCCATATTTACCAAAAACATGTTTAAAAGGGAATTAAAGCCACAAAAATGCATTATTTACTAGCTTTACATAGATATATTTAGTGATTTGAACATTTGACTTTGCTTTCACCATACCTTCAAATATGAGTTCATTTTTTTCCCCCAATCTTTATGGTCTGGTCACACAAAAATGAACAAACAAACAAATAAAAAATGCAAATTGTTTATATAGAGGGCTGTAGACTAACCTGGCTGCAGCTGTGCCTGGGATCACTTCATAAATGTACACTCCTGAGTCAACACCTGGAAATGAACTGTCTCTCTTCTTTAGCTCTGCAGCGAGACTAGAAAAAACAAATATAATTTAGTGACTCACTTCATAATGGCAACACATGTGCTTTGCTAATCATAATACACCTAATTTGCTTACGTTGGTGTGAGCGTCAGCATCCGGACGCCGATGAACTTCTTTTTTGACGGAGCATTCCCTATAATTACAGTACATACAAATAATTAGGTGGAGTTCACTTTGTAGAATCTGAGTTGGTGGACACAGACCTATATAACTCTATGGGAAATTTACAGTTTTTGAAAGAAATATCTAAATAGAAATTGACAAATATTAGCCCTAATCATTATTTGTTAGGCATTGGGTTCACAAACTTGCAATATTAATCATTTTAAATGTCTATATTACTCAAAATTGACTCTTGTAAGCTTTAAGCCATGTTATAATGTTGTTATTTAACCAAAAAAAGTTACCTGGAGTGGTGTTTTTTTGAGTGTTTTCATTTTGAGAGAAGCGTTTGTGTGTTTTGATGATTGTAACAGATCAGAAAATAGTGTTAATATGGGCCCTTTAAAGTCCTTTTAACTGACAGAAATCACATGTTTAGAGCAGTTTTGTTTATTTACGCTGACAGAGAAAATGTTGCACTTTCTGCCCGTTTTTGTTTCATGTGGATAGGCCCAGAAATTACAGAGATATTAACCATAAAACAGGTCAACAAATCTGCAATCTGGCAGTTAAACAGCACATTCCAATTCTGACCTGTCCTCCAGCTCAATTTTAAACTAAACAAATTCAACAATGTACTTCTCGAATGTTGTGACGCCATGTGAGCACAACCCATTCACATTCAAAATAGATTCATACAGTGGCTGTTTTCATCAGATCCCTCACCACTGCGCTGTCTGATGTGTGACTCTGTGAGGAATTGGCGTATCCTGTCTGCCGGGATGGCAAAGGAGATCCCCGCCGCTACTTTCAAAGTGTTCACTCCAATCACATCTCCGTCCTGTCACACACAAACACTCAACATTGTCAATAGAATACAACAATATTACACGAGAAAAGAAGAAAACACTGCTTGCTGTTGTGTGAAAGCTTAAGGTGGCATGTCGACTGAGCAGTTGGTTTGATTTCCAGGTCAGGTGGGACATGTCTATTGATATCTATAGAACTATGAGCCATTGAGGGGTACGCAGTAATTTCAGAAAAAAATATGGACATCTTTCCCATATGCAAATGCACAAACCACTATATTCAGCTGTTTTTCCTGAGTAAAATAGTCCCCTTTTCTTAAATAATTAAATAGCAGCCTATATACGCCCGAATTTGGAGCCAAGTTGCATATGTGGAATTCTATCATAGCAACCAAAGAGCCGATCTGGAGTAAGAGTGTTGAAGATAACGCCCTTTACGCCCGCACCGCTGGTTTGGCAGGGGAAAGGCACTTAGCAGCGCTGTCAATCAAAACTACCAACGCTACCAGGAGCAACCTTGGGAAAGAAGGCGCCTGATTTGTCTGCTATTAATGTTCATATCTTGATTTACGGACACAATAGCGAAATAAAAACACCAGGATCATGTAGAGTGGGTTAATACAAACAATTTAAGATTAAAATGACGAGTGTGACAGCAGCAGTTACACAGAGAGCGGTGACAGTTTTTCAATAGAAAGTGAATTGGAGCCAGAGTCGATGGAAGTGGAAGCACGTCCATGCTCACTTCCTGCAGTATTTGGAGCACAGTAGTTAGCAGGTTAGCTAGTATGTCCATTTATATATACAGTCTGTGGTCCAAACGCAGCAAGCAGAGAGGGTCAAGGTAGATTCTAGTGAGTTTGTGAAGTCAATTTGCATGTTTTTCTGACGTCTGGGTGGGTTTCCTCTGAATACAATCCAGTTTTACCCCCAAAACTTAAGTTAGGCTACTCCAATCCTAGCTCTAGTACTGCCATCACGCACTGCTCCAGACAGGTGACCCTATTGAAGGATGGGTCAAACGCAGATGACACTTTATCCCTTACTTATTGTGGTAGGAGCTGTGATTACTGTCCAAATACAGAATATCATATTTTTATAGTGCTGGTATATACAAATCCTTTACTTTCTTTGTCGTTTTTACCTTTCAGAACCACTGTATTTTCGTAATATATAAAATGAATAAATTTGTACCTAATGAGACTACTATTATTATTTAAATACAAAATACAACCAGAAGTTATCCAAAAATTCTTTAAATGCGTCTTCATATACAGATTATTGCTTTATTACATTTCAACGTCTCTTTTAAGCAATAAAAAACGTGTAATTGAACAAGCTCATGATCGATTGTTTTGATTAGACACTGTGGAACGTTCCAAAAATCTTTCATTAATACACTCAAAATACGAAGGAAGGATTTAACAACTACTTCACACAAGCATTTATAAGCACGCTAAACAGTTGTATTATTGCACTTTAATATTTCACAGTTGTTTTGTTATCCAGACGAACTTTGCCCCTCTGCCCACAGCCCAAGCCTCCACACTGAAACACAGCTCACCGCGCATTACGAAGGAGTGGATGTTCACAGATGCTCAGGGCTGCAAGCTTGATAAATAAATGCCCGGTGAAGATAATTTGAAAATACAGCCGCTATGCAAAGGGCCTTTCTAATCAGCGCGAAGAAATGTTACCACGGAGACGCGAACTGACAAGAAACACGACCCCAGCCTTCACCGCCATTAATAAAACAAGCAGCTTTGTCACACCGTAGCCCAAATGCAAATGAATGGTATTATCCCTCTGACATATGACATAAATCTTCTTACCAAATTGACAAGCGGGCCGCCGGAGTTGCCATACTGTGAAGACAAAAAAATAGAATTAGTGAAGTTGGCTGTGAATGTTTTGTGAGTTTGTTTGTGAACGGTTGTGATATTAAAGGTCTGATATGATAAATTATTCAGGCGCTTTGGAACTACTTTGGAGTTTTTTACTTTTTAGAAGAAGTGAAGCAGTGTAAATGAGGCTAAAACAGTATCTGCTCGCTGTAAACATAAACTGCACATAGAAGTGGACTTAGGGAGTGTGAAAACATCCATAGCAGTTATAGTGGCTAATCTGGAACCCAAATCCATATTTGGAAATCCATGGGTGCAACCAAAGAGCCAGAAATGTGGCTCAAAATTGATCAAAATACGAAAATTAAAAAAACAGAATTATGTAAATTGGGTTAAAACGAACATTTTGAGATCAGAATTAATAGCCTTGCAGCGACAGTTACAGAGATAAGAGAATCGTGCTCATGTTCAAAGTGGAGTGCGACGGTTTGCAGGCTCACTATGTCCATCTATATAGACAGTTTATGCTTCAAAGTTGTAATCCGTGAAGTTCCTCTGTGCTTTGAAAGACCAAGCTGTATTCTACTAACAGAGCCCTTATGCTGCAGATAATAAACTTCACTACAAGCAAATATTTGTTCCAACTCTCTCCACAGTGCGGAAGAAGTGCTGCACTGTGACATGAAGCAATTTTGTACTTGAGATTCATCTTCATCTTAAAGTTCTTAAAAATCTTACAAATGTAATTTTTAAGACCTCTACCAATCAATGTTGAGAAGTAATCTGGCCAGGCAGGGAAGGGGTCAAGCAAATAGCACTAAAAAGATAAGATAAGATAAGATATGCCTTTATTAGTCCCACAGTGGGGAAATTCCAGTATTGCACCGCACAGTTAAAGGACAGAAGGAAAATGGTACATGCAATAAAACAAGATAATAGATAAATAGCTTAAAATCATTTAAAAATAGACTTAAAAATAAACTAAAAATAGACTCTAATATAACATCTTCGTAAAGTGACTTGAGTAAAAACATGTTCTTTGTATGTTATTGGTTGCAGTTATTACTTTTTCATTAAGAAATCCTTTGTTAAATGATGGCTATAATGTTATAACCCACCAATAATTTAAGTAACATTACATTATCAGCAAGACGTCAACAACAATTAAAACAACAAAACAATCATGTTATTGGCTCACCATAGTTATTGACCTGTTATTACTTTATCTGCTAAATACAATTACATTTGGCCAAAATTATTATGTTTTTAGCCGCATTATTGGTTGCTACAAACCCTAGTATTATTACAATTTTGTTTATATTTTTCTGTCTTCTACTGTGGCGACAACTAAAAATAAATAAATATATGAACAAATACATGAATAAATAAATGAATGTAGCGAATATTAATGAAAGCCTAAATAATGCATAATAAGTCCTTGAATATCAAAGAGACTGGTGCTGCTCACGTTGATGATGGCGTCAGTCTGTATGTAGTCCAGGTCTGAGTCCTTAAAGCCCAGCTCCTGTCCGGTCCTCTGTGCTGTGCTGACGATGCCTGTGGTCACTGTGTTCTGGAGGGAGAAGGGAGAACCCACGGCCACCACGAACTCCCCAGGACGCAGGTCTGAGGACTGGCCCAGGCGCAGCACGGGCAGGGGGCTCTGAGGGATAGACGGGGAGGGTATGGTGGATAGGTTGTGTTAATGATATAACTTGTCATTTCAGATGGAGTGGAAAGAGCCTGGAAAGAGACATTATAACGTTCTAGCTAGATATAGATTAGAAGTGACCTGGAAGAGGGATCAGAATGCTATAGTGGGATTTGTTGTTTTAAGCCCCTGTACGTAAACATTTAGCTAGCAAATAAAGAAAAATAAAAGCCTCCAGAAAGTTACATAGTGTACCTTTAAAGGAACTGTGTAAATTTCATAAACATGCCCTATCTGTGTCTGCAGGTACGAGGTAAACAATTGTAATGGTGACTTACTCTTATTTACAAAAACATTAGACATGATGGTCAAGTTATTTATGTTGTAGATCATCCAATCAGAAAACAGAATGAATTAATCTCTCATTTGGGTTGGGTTGCACCTGCAGCCAATTATGAATCAGTGCTAGTGCAGCCTCTGCAGCTCAGCGAGTGAATTCTGGAGGTTCTGAACTTTCATATGAGGCATGGCCTGTCCATATACTGAGAATGACAAATGTACTCGATCTGCAGGTCAAGGCTCTGACAGCCCAGGTTCAGTTGTTATTGTAGTATTTATTTATTTTTTTTATGGTAAGAGCTCAGGCTACATTGTATTACCATGCAACTCAGTCAAATACTGTAGAATAATTTGGAATCAACAAATTGTAATGCTAATTTGTGTTGCCATAGCGCCTTAGTGTCTTCTGTCTGCAGGTTTTGGAAAACCAGGTTCAGTTGTAATTGTAATATGCTTTTCAAATCTGTAAGAGCGCAGGCTCCATACAATTCCTTTCATTTCACAATTAGAATAAATACAAGCAGATGACGTACCCTCCACCAGACAAATGACAATTCAGTTTTTCAATTAGTCTTTTTGTTTTTTTGTTTTTTGGGGGGCTTTTTTGTTAGAAAGAGACGAAAGAGACGAAAGAGTGGAATTTTGCAGTTTTTTTTTTTAGAATTTATAAATACTTTAATCAAGTGGAATGGTCAATCACAACTTAAAATACACATAAAATTAAGTGCATGATTGAGAATAGAATCTGCAAGGACACACCAAAACCATGAACCATGTTTCTTTAGTGGTCACATTCTCAGTACAAGTACATATTTTTTATTAATTAATTGCTTTTTCACTCAAGGTTTTCACATTGTGAACATTGTTACCTTGGGTTGTTCTTGAAGATGGATCATTCCCACAGAATAATACGTTTTATCTAACATAAAATGCAGGCTTATTGAAAAGTTGGATAATGTGCTCACTAGCAGAATGCACAAAGTTAGCTTCTGTCTCATTTGTTCTCACCACCAGGGGACGGTGCTTTGTATGTGAATATCTACATGTGTGCACAGCACATAGGTTGAAATTAAATAGCAGTAAGTCATGTCGTGGACGTGCCCTGGATGACATCAGAAAACCCATATATGCCTGACGCATCCATTACACTTTTCTTTCTACATTTCTCGCATCTCATTCTCACATACTGGAGTTCTGTCCCACACCTTTGGTTTCAGATCAAGGTCAATGGATGGCTCTCAGAGATTCAGGAACTTCTGTGAAAAGATGCCGTAGAAGTTGTTCAGAGCAGTTAAAGGGGTTCTATATATCCTGTATATTCTATCCTCAATCTCAGGTGCCTAAATCGTTATGTCCAGGTGCTACAGTTTCACATGTTACATACCACAAATGTTCTTCAGTCTGTCATGGAAGGGAACTGGTTTACAATTGTCGACTTGAAAGATGCTTACTTTCACACACCCGGGGTGCCACGGCACAGACAATTCCTTTAGCTTGCTGTCAGAGGATGAGGATACCAGTTGAAGGTGCTCCTCTTTATTCTCTTGCCCCTCAGGTATTCATCAGATGTGTGGCTGCAGCATTTGTACTCCAAGCCTGTGGAGTATGAATTCTACCATGCAAGAGTCGAGATCAAGCACTTAGAGACACATATATATGTAGTGGGGCTGCAAGCTCTTCATCTAGCACTCAATCTTCCTTCACTCACTGGCAGAAGCTCAGGAGCTCAGGAGCTCAGGAGCTCCACCTGTGAGCACTGCCTCATCTGCAGAAGATCAGGGCAGTACATCTGCCAGGTGTGCAGAAGTGGGCTGGGGGTTTTCTCTCAAAGTAGGAGTCACAACCAGGGCAGTGGAGATTGAACCCTGTTGCTGCACATGGTAGCCAGGAGCTAAAACAGACTGGCGTCTTATTGGCCAGGGAGAATATGGTTCCCCATGCTCCTGAAGCTGCTCAACAGGACGCCTTGACCTCTCCCTTAGACGAAGGATCTCTTATCACAGCTGGGAGGAAGCATCTGGCATCCTCACCCAAAGCGACTTCACTTGGACCTGTAGCCACTGAAGGGTTGGACTCCATGTTGACCTCTTGTGAGCATGGAGTGGTCTAGACAATTCTAAACTACCTCTACAAGAGCTCTGGCAATAACAATAGTTGGACACTATTTGTTGGTTGGTGTGGGACCACGTTATGGACCCGGAGCACTGATCTATAGCAGCACTATCTGTACTATCTTCAGACACTGTTTAAGAATGGTCTCTCTGTTTCAACTATTGCAGTGTATGTATTTCAGCCCCATCAATCCTTGATGGTCGGATGGTGGGGTCACACTCCTTGGTCACTCGGTTTTTAAAATGTGCTCTCTGTCTGCTTCCTCCAAGCCTTACTTAATGGGGCACAGTTAAGGTAAGCGTCAGTTGAGACAGCCGTCCTCCTTGCAATCTCCTCTGTGAAGCAGGTTCGAGAGCTCCATGCCTTGTCAGTTGCTGGAAACTGTATTTGCTGGAATTCTGATGGGTCTGGTGTCATCTTGTGGCCTAGCCCATTTTTCTTGCCTAAAAGAGTCTCTGCTTTTCATATGAATCAGCCACTTTATTTGTCTGTGTTTGCCCCACAGTCTGAACTTGGTGACTTTGTTGGTATTAAGTCATCCATTTACAGAGGTCAGAAGGAATGAAACAGAACAACTGTTATACTTGTAACTAAGGTTATATGAATTCCGGATGACAGCCAGAATTTCCTGTCAACCTGAGTTATTTGTGAAAAAGTATGTGTCAAGTACCGTAAATTTCGGACTACAGAGCGCACCTTGATATAAGCCGCACCAGCTAAATTTGAAGAGAAAATCAATTTTGTACATATATAAGCCGCACCTGAATAAAAGCCGCAGGTTTTCATATTGTAACATGAGATATTTACACAGAAAGACGGTGCACCGACACGCTTTTTTTAAACTGTGCCTGAAAATTGGCACCAACACGACAACAACACGGGATGAACACATCTGCAGGTTTAGAAAATAAAGCTGCACCAACACGGAAAATCTGCTTTTATTTCCTCTGAAAACTTTTGCCGTCTTTTTACATTGACCAAGTTGGATTCATTGATGTCGAGCTTACGTGCAGTGGCTCTATTTCAGGGGTCGGCAACTCGCGGCTCCGGAGCCGTATGCGCCTCTTTCAGCCTTATACTGCGGCTCTGCGTGGCTTGGGAACTGACACACACACAGCTCACAGTCCTGCGTAAAGAGCCCTGATTTTCAGACGCTGTGCGCACAGGGGTCAGGAGCAACTTTGGCCCGTCCCTAATGACACACTAATAAGCTCGTCCGTAGATGTATCATGAAAATCCTGCTGGAAATCGCCACAGAAATCTATTTGATGTAGTGATAAGTTTATTATCTGCTCTTGTCTCCGCGGTGACGTTTCACGTATAACACATCAGACACGACGCACAAAAGTAGAGCCACAAGCGAGTGAAAATGAGCCAAAACAAAAGTCTTTGGAGATCTTTTTAACAAAGGGGAAAAGGACAACTGAGGAGCCAGAAGAGGAGACTACGACCTCCAAGAAAAAGAAAGATAAATTTAACAGACAATGCCTACTTAAAATCTGGGTTTGTCGCTCAGGTGACTCACGCGCACAGAGTCCGCTCTACGTAACATACGGGAAAAGCAAATAAGGCAATGAAACCTTCAAAACTGCTTTGGCACATGGAGAATAAGCACCTGGGATTAAATGATACGCTACGAGTTTTTTTGTTGTTGTTTTTTTAAAGAAACTGCGGAGTAGAGTAGACATAATCACATAATCAGCGCGATGCATGATGCAGCGGTTTGGTGAGTTGTATTTTTTTAATGCACTTAAGTTGTTTTTGCCATATTTATCTGCCACGTGTAGAAGGCTTGTCCGTGAAAGTAAAACCTACATTATTCCGTTACATTATTGTTATTATACAGTGTTATCTTCATTTTAGATGTCAAAAAGTATTTGCGGCTCCCAGTGTTTTATTTTATGTGGAAAGTGGGTCCAAATGGCTCTTTGCGTGCGTGTTAAAGGCCGACCCCTGCTCTGTTTCCTTTCTGTTTCTTTATCTTAAAAACTGCATCATATCCATTTCATGATGCGCAAAATGATCGTTCAAAATCAAAACTAGTGAATTCTTCAGAGCAGAATCTTTCCCCACGTCTGTCTCACTTTTACGTTTACAGCTAGAGAGCGCCCCCCAGGGGCCGTTATCCAGTAAAATTCCATATATAAGCCGCACTGCTGTAAAAGCCGCAGGGTTCAAAGCGTGGAAAAAAAGTAGCGGCTTATAATCCGAAATTTACGGTATATATGTTTTTTTTTTAGTGATGCACGTTAATTAATGCAAATATGACATTTACAAACATAAAGTAACAGTGTTGGGTTGTAGCCTGCTCATAAGCTCAAATTAATTATATGTCCTGATAATGTTTCACACAGGCCACATTGTAAATCTTGTTTTATCTTGTTATTTTCCTTATATCAACAATATGCTTCAGATAAGCCATATTGTATCAGAGGGTTTCATGCTTTGCACAGTGGGAAAGGGGTGGGCCCGCAGCTCTGCAGTTTAAACAGACAAACTCATCTCACTGCACCATTGATGATGATGATTGAGAACTAAAATACAACTAAATACTCACAAAGTCCAAGCTCATCAGCCCCATAGCCCGTGTGTCAAACTACAGTGGTAATGCATGGACTGTCGCAGTGTCGGCTGCTTTGTGTTTTCATTCATCGTCTACCCTCTGGGAGTCATCTGGAATTCAGAATCTTAGTTTTGTGCGTTACCGTTCTGTTCTCAACACCTGCCTTTCCTTATCTCACCTGTCCACCTTAGCTACCATACTTGTAATGGCTCATCTTCTTTCTTATTACTGTAAAATTAGATTTGAATTTCACTTCCTGTTTGAGGGAAATGACAAGAATTATTATCATTCTTGGAAATATATCACCTGCAAAGTGGTAAATTTAATTCATGTTTCATTTGCAAAGTTCTGCACGGATCTGATCACTTTGTGTTTGAAGCACTTCATCGAATTGTGATTGTGATTGTGAGTGGGAGGGCACCAGGGCCACGAGGAGACTGTAAGGCACACTCAAACACACCACATTTGGACATGTAAAATTGACTCATTATTGGATTAAGGCTGCAAATTGGATCACAGTCATTCAAATTGCAATTTTAATGGTTGTAATTAGCAAATGGAGCAGCATAATTTCTTCTTCTGAAATGCATCTGATTCTTGTATTAATTTATAGCTTCACATTTCTGTCTTATCTCAATTGTTAAATGCCCCTGAACGTGTTTAATGTGAACTTTGCACTCTGATCACTGAACCACTGTCGCCCCAAACCTGACAATTAAATGCTTTGTAACTAGACGCATACAGTACACAGCAGATTTGTTTTGACCTCAAGAGCTGCTTACGTAATATATTTGCACTGAAGCATCGGAAAAAAAATCGTGGTCTTTAAGTTGTTTTACACACTTCTACTTAATCATTTGAATTTCTAAAATGCCTTGCAAATTAAATGAATGAATAACAATGAATAATGTTACAAATCTTTTCCATCATTTTCCCAGTGGGTGAAATTCCAGTGCTTCAATCCCTCAAAATGAAACATGCAATGCTTTCTATGTCCAAGTATTCCATAACACACGCCAACTCGGATTTGCTTCCAAATTTGCCTAAAAAGTGTTGTAAAAGAAAAATAAGCCCTAACAAGCCCGTTCCTGTCCGATATAATCATGTGGCAGGTTTAATACGAGACTTACACCAGCCCCATGTCCTCGGGTGCTGGGCTGGAAGCTCTTATCGTCCAGGAATGTGCCACTTAAAGATAGTACCATCGTATTCTACATCTGTCAATTATGGACGCACATAAGCTGAAGCAAAAGTGGAATTCTCAAGCTGTGGTGTGCGCGCCTGGAATGTAATAGTAGCCTTGGTATATATATATTTGATTATGTTTTGAGCTAGAACTGGTGTACATCATTCTTCAACGCAAAAATGATTATGATTTACTGACTTGATGATTTGAAAGGAGCTAATGACGTGCAGAATATGCATTTGAATAAGGTAATATTATCGAACCCTTTGGCAGATTACCAATGTTTTGTTAGTACTATTTTTAAATCTACTAGTCTAATGTTGTTTTACTCATGAAGATTTCAGTTTTTGCAATGTTAAGATTAACTTTTTTTTTCCCATTTTAGCTTGACAAACATATTAATCAACCTCATAGACCCAACCACCACAATCACTCACTATTGCAGGCGAATTATCCAACATTTCTCATTATCTTTTTATCATTTCAGCCTACATTTGAGGGAGTTATGAGCTAGTTCTTGGGCCAAAGTTGTCCAGACTCATAGAAACAAACACAACCACACATGAAGGGTGGAGTGTATTGCTCAAGGGCATACGGGCCGTTTGTGATCAGATTGACCATCAACGTTTCTTCCCCTCAAGCTATACTAACCTTTTTTTTTTTTTTTTAAGTTTGTCTCTTCTGAAGACATTGTTTACTAGTGTCAAATTTAATGACCAATCTTTTTTCTTGGTCTCACAGTTTGCAGATATTTTTCCCGTAAAACTTAAATTTAAATAAAATGCAGTTTTTAGGGTCAAAATGGGGCCAGTGTGTGCTGTCTGCATCTAATTATAAAGCATTTTTATCATCTGCAAATCACAAAGTAAGGCTGGTGCGGTGTTAGCATGCTAGTTGTTTGTAGTTGAATAATTAGGAATGAGTTAGAAAAGTGAGGAATAACTTTGGGCCCCTGCAAACAATTTAAAATAAGCTAGTTCTCTTTTTAACACAGTAAAAATCAGGTACAGCGCCTTTAATCTTTAGTATGTATCTTTTATTTGGATTTAAACAGTAATTTGTATGCACAGATATTTTAGATCTTTGCCGCTGTACTACACATCATGATCACACACATTGCTTGACCCACGCCTCTTTCCGTAGCAGCACCAACAGCTACCAAGTCAGAGAGAGTAGCAAGTGATTTTTAGTGAAGAACCAGGACAGATAAAATTACTTTTGCAGTGCCTCTGAGCAGTGCAAATTGTTGGAGCCACAAACATCTGGTTAATGTTGGAACATCACAGTAAGTTCTTGAGTCATCCCGGAAAATAAAACGGCAAATTTGTGGAGAGCCATCTGGCGTTATTATCATCAACGAACCTGCGGCTTAGCGAGGTAAGGGTGCCAGCCGTATGCAGGGAGAACTAACACAATTTTGGCTAAAATTTGTCATCCATATGTCGTGGTACAGCGTTTCAGGTTGAATTCCCAAATCATGTGGAGGAGTTTGCGTGTTCTTCTGTTCTTAGTATATCATTTATATGTCCGAACAATAAAAACACTTAAAGGAACTTACTATTAAAAAAAAAAATGTAAAAAAAAGTTCATTGTTTTTGTTGTAAAAAATAAATCAGTAGTAGGATTGTTATTGGTAACAGCTATATTTGATTTGAACATGTTTACGTCATATCTTAAACGTTACATCTTACATTTCAGTTAGTTATTAAACCTGTAATCTTAAACCAATTAAAATGATTTATTCATTCGCTCCTCATATTTGGTTTCATATCTGTCCTGGGGCTAACTGACCATTCTGCTTCAGTGGAAACTTTGACTACCACTCAGACATACTCAAGCAAGGTGGTTACACTTTCTTGCCCAAGGACACAACGATAGTGCACTTGTCAGAGCTGGGAGTTACCACTTGAGCCGCTTTTGCCCTACACTCAAAGTACTTTGAGTTCTATATAATTATTATTTCCCTACCACAACTTGTCTGGTGAAGAGTTTGCCCACTACTTGACTCAAGCAATAACTCACGATGTTATTGCTTTGCCTGGAATAAACAGTATGATATTAAACCCCAGAAACATTGGACACGATGGTTGTTAATGTAATAATGTGGTGTTTGCTTTCTCGAGACCATTAGCCAACCAGAAAGCAAAATGAGCCGCGCATGACACTCCCATTTCGGTTTCTGAAATCAAGTTGATTTAAACCTGATTTAAAAGGTCAGAGCACCTGCAGCCAAACATGAGTCAGTGCTAGTGCAGCCTCTGAAGCTCAGTGAGTGAATTCTGGAGGTTCTGAGCTTTCACATGAGGCCTGTCCATAGACTGAGAATGACAAATGTACTCTATCTGCAGGTTAAGGCTCTGGCAACCCAGGTTCAGTCGTTATTGTATTATTATTTTTTTTTTTTTTTAATGGTAAGAGGCCAGGCCCAGTCAGCTACTGTAGAATAATTTGGAATCAACAAATTTTAATACTAATTTGTGTTGCCATAGCGCCCACATAAAAAAACAAAACAAAACGTAAATTACATATAGCTCTTACCTCTGGCTCTATCTTGATGAGTGCGATGTCGATCTTCTGGTCCACATCTTTGACTGTGGCATCGTACTGCAGACCACTCTTCAGCTCCACTTTGACTCTCTGCTTGTTGGAGAGGACGTGAGCGTTCGTGACGATCCAGCCGTCCTCTGACACGATGAAACCAGAGCCGCTGGAGACGGACACCTCATCTGTGGAGAAGGGAACTCTAGATAGACATGGAGTTAGAATGGTTAGGTTTGAGATGACACCACAACATTCAATAGCACTGGGCAAAGCAAGGCAAGTTTATTTGTATGGCGCAATTCATGCAGAAAGTAATTTTAAGTGCTGCAGAATAAGAAAGACATTAAAAGCACAATACAAACAAATCAAAACATAAATAATTATCATAGAATTAACATTTAGAGAAGAGTGCAGAATAAAAACCTTTCAGTCCTATGCACAGCTAAACAGAACCGTTTTGAGCCCGGATTTAAATATAGTCAAAGTAGAGGCCTGTCTCACATTTTCAGGTTTCAGGAAGACTGTTCCAGATTTAGCTCCATAAAACTGAAATGCTGATTCCCCATGTTTAGTCCAGACTCTAAGCACCAGCAGGAGGTCGGTCCCTGAAGTCCTCAAAGTGTCAGATGGTTCATGTGGCACTAACATGTTGGAGATGTATTTTGGTGCTAGGCCATAGAGAGACTTGTTCATACAGAGCTGCTTTAAAGTCTATTCTCTGAGCCACAGGAGCCAGTGCAGAGACCTGAGCACAGGACACATGTGCTCGTACTTCCTGGTTCTAGTCAGGACCCGAGCAGCAGCGTTCTGAATGTACTGTTCTGTCTTAACGCTACATCACTAGTGTTGAGATAATTGGATAACATATCTTCTTACAACTGCCATGGGACAGACTGACTCAAAAGTGGCTGCCCATCTCTGTCAATCATCTCTTGGATTACTACCTCAAATATTCACACAACACTTTCAGGCACTGTCCACATTCCACTTACAAGGCAACCACTAAATACATGTATCAATGTATGCACAAGATTGAAGGATGGTTTAAAGGTACACTATGCAACTTTTCTGGTGGAGCGTCTGCTACCTGCTTGTCTCCATAGAGATGTTATTACTTTGCCTGCAATGTTCCACAGTATGAAATTAAACTGGTCTATCTTGCATTTATTCAGTTGCAGGTGTTTTATTACTATGGAATTACGTGTATTCTTACTATGGGCGAGTTCACCTCTCCACAGATCTGAACTGTAACTTCACCTGATGGCGTCACATGCTTGTCTTCATTATTTTGATACAGAATAGACACTCAGTACCAATTTGAAAATCAGAAAATCAGATAATCTCCATAGACATAAATAAGCTGAACACAAATCAATAACATCTCCATGGAGACCCTCCTGTAACCCGTGTCAAATAATGTCCCACTTCCGGTGAGGAGTTGGTTGTGGCGGGACAATTTCCTTTATTAGCGGTGACGTCAGACGCCAAGATCTGTCTCATGCTGCTCCTGCTGTGGCTGATTGTGGCTGATTGTGGCTGATTCTCGCTGATTCTCGCTGATTCTCTCGGCAATTTCATTGAAGAAAATACATAAAACTACATTTGGACTCGACAGATACTTACCGCTATCACTATCCGCTCAACGGTAAGCAATTTAATTGATTTTCCATAAAGTTACGCATGTTTTGCGGAGCTGCGGATCTCCCTTTTAACATGCGTCGGGGCTAATGCTAACGGTAGCATGTAGGATAATGCGGTCGGCGCGACCAAGAACGGTCTTTTTGGTTTAATTTTTACTTTATTTACATTTACGCGTAAGCCGAACCTTTTGCCATAAAGCCTAGTGTTAATTTATTGCTTTATTTTGATTGAATTTGATCCGGTTCGATGCTTTTGGTTACTTTTTAAACTCTGAGTTAATGTAACCACGATGTTTTGAATGGAGCATTCTTATGTGATGCGCAGCATTAGAAGCTCCATGTTCTCTTTTTTTAATGAATTAGGCTAAGATGCCATAACATTTGATTTATTAATGAAATTTGAAAAGTGCACTTTACTTGATTTGACTTGACTTTACCTGACTTTACTTGATTTGACTTTACTTGACTTGACCTGACTTTACTTTGCTTTACCTGACCTGACTTGACTTGACTTTACCTGACTTTACTTTGCTTTGCTTTTTAAAATCAAAGCTAGTTTATTGGAATTATTTGTTATTGATAAGTTAATTTTTATGTAACAAGAATTATTTGGTTATATATACTGCATGTATGGCATGTATTTATTCGTTATTTATTTATTGAAGTTATAGTAATGATGAATTACTTTAAGCTAAATTATCTTTAATTGTATGTTAATTTTATTTTTGGTTTACTGACCCTGTTTTTAGGTCAGGTTTTTTTTCCCCCTGCACTGAATTCAACGATAACCTCACAATAACCTGGATGGCGAGCTACCCTTTTCCTTCATAGACTGGTAGGAACAAACGAACCTTTTCATTTTCCTGCTTCTTGGATTATGACAAGTTTTGGATTATAAAGACATTACACACTGAACACAACCTTTGGAACAAATACTCAAACCTGGAACTGGAACGGGACATATTTGTTTTTGGTTCTGTTGCATTTCATTTTGTTTTTTGTATTAATCATATCTACTGAATATATAAAGTAATTTCATATTTATAATCCATTTTATATATATATTATTATTATTATTATTGCATACCTGCCTAAGTAATTAATATTGAACTTAATATATATTATTTTTGACTAAGATTCCTTGTTGTTGTATTTATTCACACACACTGGCTCCCTACCGTACCTACATCTGGTCAACATTGCAGTCAGATCCTAATTAGCCCCTAGTTGCGTTACACTCCACCAGAAAAGTTCCATCATGCACCTTTAAAATACTATACATTAGAGGAGTACTGGATTCCACCTGGGACTAAGAACAGCACATACAATCTAAAAAACCTCTGATATGTGAAGGTATTAAACGTATTATAGTGATAGTGCTAGATAGTTGTTTACCGTTGGAACAGTTCGAGATGCACCACAGCTGGGACGATCTTATCCACCACGTCTGCGATGAAGTTAAACTTGTAACGCATGCTCAAGAGATCCTGTAAACCTATACAAGAACAGAGAGAAATCATTATCAGTTATGGGAATTATTTCAAGTGGAACTAAACACTTATTTTTTTTTTTTTTCACTACTAAACTGTGTATATGGTGTTTTAAAAGCATTATCTACTGTTCCTCATCATTTTTGGCGATTTTAGTACAAACTACGTCAATTTGTGGTTAAAATGCCTATAGATAAGTTTGTGCTGCCTTCAGTGGCCTCTGCAATTTTAGGTACTATGCGACATCACAAAGGATTGCCGGCATTTCTGACTCTAAAGCACCAGGCTGTAGAGGCGGAGTTTGAAACGTGGATGCCTCTTAGAACAATCACACTGCTCTATATATGTGCAAACCCTGCTCCTCCTCCCCACTCTCTCTTATCTTTATTCCACAGGTACTTCCCAATTTAGCAGCTCTATTTGAAATGTGGTTGTGGGTGGAGTTTGGGTGTTTAGTCCCGTTTTACGTATGAATCTTTCATAAAGTGATGCGAGCTATGGGACCTATTTGGTGAATGTAATTTACCCAAAATACATGCATGTTTTTTGCAATAAAACCCAAAACTGCACACGCGAGGCATCCCGGTTCTATTCAATTCCGAAACTGTTAACCACTCTGCAAATCCAGATCTAAGTTGAAATAAATAGATAGATTGATGTTATAAATATTTTAAAAAGGCGCACTATGTAACTTTTTGGGTGTAAAGTCTGCCACCTGCCTCTATGGAAATATTATTGCTTTGTCTGGAATGTTCGACAGTGTGAAGGCAGTATTTGAAGCCAGGTCAAGTTGCAGGTCAGATCTGTGGAGAGGCAAGCCTGGTCACAGTAGTAAGGGTACATGTTTATCAAGAATTTGTAGAAATAAATATACCTGTAATTGGCTTGGCTCTGTGCACAAGAGCAATTCTGTCTCTGTGGGGTTTTTGCCGGGTTGTAGTAAAATGAATAAACACTTAAAAATCAGGCAGTGGACAGAGAGCTGCAGGAGGATGTTAAAGACTAAACAAATGGGGTGAATAACTTCCTGGGGGGCACTGTTTAGAAAGGGAGATATTTGTGTCTCTATGCCAACGCTAAACGCATACTAAATATTAAAACAATGCCATAAACTGAAGTAAACACGAATCTTTACTTTTATTAATGTGAAGAGGTTGTTTATTTTACATTTTACACTTCATACAAAACGTTAGCACAAAACCTACTGAGTGAATCCAATACAGATGCAAACCCCCTATCGGAAAAGTTACATATTGAACCTTTAATATACAGTTCTTATTCTAAATATTAACTGTGCTGTATAATCAATCTACAAGGAAACATAACGACAAGGTGATTTACTTTCTCATCTCATGGTACCTAGTTCAATTACCAAACTGTCTTTCCTAGGCTGACCTGACGTCCCTATTTACCCGGGACAGTTCCAGTTTTGAGCCCTGTGTCCTCTGTCCCAGCAGATTAATCGAAAGAAAAATGTGATTTATTCTAGTTTAATACAAGAAATGTCCCAGGTGTCCCTATTTTGACCAATCTTATACCTGCCAGCTGTAAAGGAGATGACAGATTGTAATTTGTTTAGTTAAAATGCAGAAAACCCTGCTTGAAAATGAGCATAAGGCAAAAAAAAAAAATGCACTGACAGAAGTCCCTCAGATTATATACTGACCCACAAGTGAGTCAAGAACAGAGTCAGTTATTTACACCAACATCCCAACCCAGCTATGTGCCAGTTTTTCATTTTGATAATCCAGTCACCCTACTCTTTCCTTGTTAAGTTTGTGTGTTAGGTCTGATTGGCTCTCAAAGTTGTCTACAAAGTTTCAACTCATTCTGCTAGTACTATTCCCAAAGTGAAAGGTTGACAGACCTGTTCCTCTTTGCAAATTTAACAATGTATCATTTCAGAGTCTGGACTGAAACTGCAAACCTAATTTACGCTTTTTAAAATGACAAGCTAGCGAAAATGGCTGTTTGAGAATCACCTTCATTGTCTCCTTGCTACATTATTAAATAACTTCAACTTTTAAGTGACAGATTTTAGGTCAAATACATATCTTTTGGGGCGGGACATTTTTAAAAGCTTTAATGGGTCCCTTAAAGCAGGCAAGGTTATATATTTTGCATTAAAACTGACATAATAATTGATATTGACCTGTTTTGCAGAAATGACAACATAATGGAAAGTCTTCCAATTTTGGTCTCTTTTACATCTATGTCTAGACGTTGTGTGTCCGTAAAAGTCCATATTACTTAAGAGCACGGGCCTGTCACCTTAATGACACTCTTAAAAAGAATCGAAGTCAAAGCAGAGCCCTTAAAGGAAACCGTTAATTGGCCCCTAGCTCCGATCTCCTGTTTCTATAGAGACCAGATCATCGGACTGAAAATGTTTTGCTCTTTATGCAGAACAAAGGACATTATATCAGTGGACATAAGGTGATTGCTGTGAAGTGGAGATTTTTAAGGTGACAAGAACGTTATTTCAAATAGATACTTAATACTTACTAATATATAAATGTGTACATTTATCACACAATGGGTGATGTGAGATGTGTTTCAATCTACATGTGCTTTTTAAACATGTCCAAAAGTGAGACATGTATAAAAGTGAGACAGCATTTGTACAAATACTGAAATATGAACTGCTAATCTAATACAAGAATCCCATGCATTTCAGAACATGTTTGAAGAGGTCTGAAATTTGAACTAAAACCCTATGCAAATAGAAAATCTTCTCCAAAGATGAATTCATTATCTACAAATGGCAAGCATTTGATTTTAATTGCATTGCAATTAACCTTGCAGCCCTTAATTGTTAACAATCATGTAGTTTTAATTGGCAGGAAAAAGGGATTTTGAACATTTTTTTTTTTTTTTGTTAAATAAGGAAGCAGTAATATCATCAAAGTCAGTTTAGCAAAATTTATCCTTTATAATACATTAGGTTTGAGTACCTGTACGTCCAGGCACACAAACCTTGTCCAGATGATTTGTTGTATCCTTTTTTAATGGATCCCACGTGGAAATAAAGACTCTCTGAGCATCATCCAACGCCCAAGTGCTATACACCAACGCTTTGATTTACATGGTGGGTGAAATGTCTTGCTCAAGGTCACAGACACAGTGTGCAACGCCCTTAACTTTAGCATCTTAACAGCTCTGTGTGTTTTAGACAATCTGGAAATTTGTTGGGGAGTTAATGGATAAACTGGCCAGCCTTAAAGTGTATATAACATGTTTTCATGTTTTTCTATTACCTGGTTTGAGATAGGACGAGTGGTAAATGTTTGTCAAAGTTTTATATCGGCTAAGAGCCAGTTTGTGAGAAAAAGAAAGGAAGTAGTGGAATTACATCTACATTTGTCTTATCTGCTGTGTATTCTCCAACAGGAAGTACAATTAAACTTCACCCGAACTAAAAATCTTGAAAAACTAGGCAAGATTTTTGATAAAAACAAAATTATGTGAACCTGTTTTGGTGAAATGAGTCATATACCGTAAATTTCGGACTACAGAGCGCACCTTGATATAAGCCGCACCAGCTAAATTTGAAGAGAAAATCAATTTTGTACATATATAAGCCGCACCTGAATAAAAGCCGCAGGTTTTCATATTGTAACATGAGATATTTACACAGAAAGACGGTGCACTGACACGCTTTTTTTAAACTGTGCCTGAAAATTGGCACCAACACGACATCAACACGGGATGAACACATCTGCAGGTTTAGAAAATAAAGCTGCACCAACACGGAAAATCTGCTTTTATTTCCTCTGAAAACTTTTGTCGTCTTTTTACATTGACCAAGTTGGATTCATTGATGTCGAGCTTACGTGCAGTGGCTCTATTTCAGGGGTCGGCAACTCGCGGCTCCGGAGCCGTATGCGCCTCTTTCCGCCTCATACTGCGGCTCTGCGTGGCTTGGGAACTGACACAGACACAGCTCACAGTCCTGCGTAAAGAGCCCTGATTTTCAGACGTTGTGCGCACAGGGGTCAGGAGCAACTTTCGCCCGTCCCTAATGACACACTAATAAGCTCGTCCGTAGATGTATCATGAAAATCCTGCTGGAAATCGCCACAGAAATCTATTTGATGTAGTAGCAAGTTTATTATCTGCTCTTGTCTCCGCGGTGACTTATCACGTATAACACATCAGACACGACGCACAAAAGTAGAGCCACAAGCGAGTGAAAATGAGCCAAAACAAAAGTCTTTGGAGAGCTTTTAACAAAGGGGAAAAGGACAACTGAGGAGCCAGAAGAGGAGACTACGATCTCCAAGAAAAAGAAAGATAAATTTAACAGACAATGCCTACTTAAAATCTGGGTTTGTCGCTACAGGTGACTCACGCGCACAGTCCGCTCTGCGTAACATACGGGAAAAGCAAATAAGGCAATGAAACCTTCAAAACTGCTTTGGCACATGGAGAATAAGCACCTGGGATTAAACGATACGCTACGAGTTTTTTTGTTGTTGTTTTTTTAAAGAAACTGCGGAGTAGAGTAGACATAATCACATAATCAGCGTGATGCATGATGCAGCGGTTTGGTGAGTTGTATTTTTTAATGCACTTAAGTTGTTTTTGCCATATTTATCTGCCACGTGTAGAAGGCTTGTCCGTGAAAGTAAAACCTACATTATTCCGTTACATTATTGTTATTATACAGTGTTATCTTCATTTTAGATGTCAAAAAGTATTTGCGGCTCCCAGTGTTTTATTTTATGTGGAAAGTGGGTCCAAATGGCTCTTTGCGTGTTAAAGGCCGACCCCTGCTCTGTTTCCTTTCTGTTTCTTTATCTTAAAAACTGCATCATATCCATTTCATGATGCGCAAAATGATCGTTCAAAATCAAAACTAGTGAATTCTTCAGAGCAGAATCTTTCCCCACGTCTGTCTCACTTTTATGTTTACAGCTAGAGAGCGCCCCCCAGGGGCCGTTATCCAGTAAAATTCCATATATAAGCCGCACTGCTGTAAAAGCCGCAGGGTTCAAAGCGTGGAAAAAAAGTAGCGGCTTATAATCCGAAATTTACGGTAACCTTGTCAAATGCACAAGGCTCAAGTGCATATGACAAGGTTAGCACAGGAACTGCAACTCTGGTCATTCACTCATCTAATCCGCCTCAGGCACATAGCTGCTGACACAGGGACTCCAACCCCTAAAGTCAATTGAAAGTAGATGAGCAGGCTTTGATCAAATATTGCGTTTTTTGTAATCCATTTTTTACCTCGTAATTCCTCTGAAATGGCCGCTTCCCGGTGACTGATGCCGTGTTTACTAAGCTGCACAAATAAACTTGTCTCCGCGGCGACGGCTTTAAATGCAAATGATGTGTGGGTACTGCCAGAGGCTATTGGCACAAACCCAAGCTTTTCATTCTTTTTTTCCTCCTCTGAAAGCGCTACCGACAAATCAACAATGCGCTCCCTCCAGGCAGTCAACCCTGTGGAGTGCAACGTACCTTCTCCCTTTCTCGTTTTTAAAGACATGCCAAGGCTCACGACTGCAGCCAGGTGGGTAGAGGAGATGTGAATTGTATGTAAAGTGCACTAAGTAACTTTTCTGGTAGGGGGTCTGCTACCTGCTTGTGTCCATGGAGATGATTTTGATTTCTTGGAGTGTTCTTTTGTGTGGCATTAAACACATTAACCCTATAGAGGTTATAGGTCATTGTTTTAGATGAAAAAAACAAACAAAAACAGCCACCCTTTACACTGATCACTTCTTGGCACTTTTGGCATTCCTTGACCCTGACATGGCACACTTGCGACGGGAAAACACTTATGACGTTCATCATGAAGCTCACTGAGAGAAGTTCAAGGGTTTACAGCTCTATTGACAAAGCAAAGTGTGGATACTTTGAGGAATTTGAAAATTAAATGCTAAAAAATATGTAGCTGTGTTTAATTAATTATGTAACTTATTTTTCCTACTTTAATTCCATACATCTTGTGTCATATATTTGATGTCTTCTGTATGTATAAAAACTGTACATCATAAAGGAAAAATCAAAACGAATGAGAACATGTGCCCAAACTTTTTACTGTAGTGTAGCTCGAGTAAATGTAATTGCGTAAATGTACGTGTGTACAGTGGTCCCTCGCTGTATCTCGGTTCACCTTTCATGGTCTCGCTGTTTCACAGATTTTTTTTAGTGCAGTTGTGAGTGCTTTTTTTACATTGCATTACACTTGTGTTCTGTGTCCTGATTGGCGAAGGGACTATAGATCATTGTCCATCAGTCTCCTCTGTGCTGTGTCTCCTGTACACTACAGAATGTGTTCAGCCAAATTTACATAAATGTTCAATTGCAGAGTGACTCTGAAGTGCTGAAACCTTTGCTGACACTGATCACATTCATGACAGCGAGGAGCACGATGATGCAGAGCCCAGGCCAGTATGAGTACTTTTCATGCAGTACCAAGCCCATTTAATGCCAGCATGGGCTGGTTTGACAAATTTCAGAAGCACTTTGGACTCAAAAGTGTTTCTGTGCACGGAGAGGCTGCCTCTGTGGATACTGCTGGAGCAGAGGCACGGGAACAACACATTTAAAGTGATCATTGAGGAAGGGGGATATAATCTACGAAGGTTTGAAGTTTGAGAGTGTTTAAACAAGAGAGAAATGAGTGAAAATGTTAATGCCTGTCTGAGAAAAGTGTATAAAGTGTGTGGAGAGAGGTTTTACAGCCTTAAAACATATATAATAATATGACTACTTCGCGGATTTCGCCTATTGCAGGTTATTTTTAGAACATTACCCCCACGATAAACGAGGGGCCACTGTATCTCATATAGGCCTACTACTACCTTCCTCTGATTACATACACAGATAATGTCATAGCACATTGTAATGACTTGTCTGTCTGCCCATACTGTGTGCACAATCTGTCCCCTAATGCGAGCTAAACATGAGCAGGATTTTCAGCATATGTCATGACTGTGATACTGTCATGTTGCTTGGTTTTAAAATACAATGAAAACCAAGGAAGTGTGTTCCATCTGCATTTATAATGGGATATGATGCCTTGTGTCAAAACACGTGGGTCTCTGATTGCGCGATTGGTTATTTAGCAATTATTCCAGCCATAAAACATTCTAGACAGCTCCTTCGGCTAAATTTAAGTATCACTTACTCCATTTGTTAATACATGTATCACTAACAGTGTTCACCATGGATTGTTGCCATGCAGTGTGTAATATAATTTTGATTTTAAAGGTGCTGTACCTGATTTAACTGTCTTAAAAACTGAAACAGTTTAGGCCTATTTTAAACTGCAGTGGTCATGATTCCTAGCACCCTAATTATTCTACATGACGAGTTCAGGTTTTCAGATTTTTCAGAGACCAAAGTGGAGTTCTGCTGTCTCCATAATGCTAACTAGAACTAGCATGCTAACAGTGCACTTCCTGATTCTCAGACAATAAAACGCTTTATAATTAGATGCAGATACCACACACTGGCAATGTTTTGACCCTAAGAGCTGCTTTTACAATACATCTATACAGACAAGTACAAATACATGGGGTTTAACCGATGCATTTACCATGAAGCGGTGGTTTACAAGTTAACAGCTCCTTTTGCCTTTAGTTCAGTGCCGATTTGCAATTCCAGGGTTGCAATCATTCCATACACTAGAATCGAATGATTCTAGTGTATGGAATTCAAAAATACAGCTGAGCACTTCCTGTATTGCCACATGACATCACAGGGTGGAACAGAGTGTTGAGAGAAGAACAGCCTAATTATGCAGGGTTTGTGTGTTAAACATGTGTGAATGAAACAAAACACAATTCCGGTTATGTTTGTGATGAGGAAACGATATTATAACATAGATCAGAAAATAGCATAATATGGGCCCTTTCACAATCTGCTCATCAGCTGCTTCACTGCTACAAACATTTTAGGATCGAACACTTTAGATTGTAAAACTTCATGTATCTTTGTAATGCATGTATCTTTCACCTTAATTTTGTATACTAATAAAATTACTTTAGTACTTTAAAAGAAATACGTGTCATTGATAGATTTGAATGAAGACAATTATTTGATCCTTTTCTTTTCTCTTCTGCAGAAGTTGAATGTGGGTGCATAAAAAAGCTTTATTGTAATTTGACATGACAAGGTTTTCACACTACTGAATATGGAGTGCTTATTCAAAATGTTGTTTACAAGGTTATGCTGTTAGAGAATCAACAAAATGTCTTTTGAATATTCAAGGTCAAAAGGAGAAACAGTGAACGTAATGTCCTGAACCTTGCGTTCAGGGTTTTTTGCATGGAGCTGTCAGTGGATGCATGTTCCCACACAGCAAAGTAAGACTTAGTAACTTTCCTCTCTCTTAGAGTGTTTTTACATGACTACTTTGGGTTGATGTAAAAGGGCTTTCGATCGCGGTCTGCTTGGGTCAGTGTGAACTCAACAGTAAACCAACAGCTCAGTAAACGGCTCTCGGTCGCTGTCTGGAACAGAGAGTGCGGTGAAAGCCAACCTTAGGCCGATCTATGCACTCTGTGGTGACAGAAAAAGTACTTGGAATTAGCAGCTTGCATCATGTAGATGAATGGCACTTATTTACTTTATTTTATTTTAATGTATGCCCTTATTTATATTGTATTATAGTTTATTTTTTATTATCATTACACATTGTTTTATGTTGCACCATAATGCCAAAGCAGGTTCCTAGTTTGTGACTTTTGTTAATTTACAATGGCAGTAAATCTTTTCCTCATTCAGATTCAGCGCTGGTCATTTGCAACCTCTGCGTTGAATTGCATTTAATGTCAGAGACTCCTCCTCTTCCTGCCTCTGTCTACACAGGTAAGCCTCGGTCTGGTATAATCAGAAAGCTTTTTCTCTGCTGCCACCAGGGGGCATCACCCTCACAGTGGATTTACCATGTATTGCACCAAGGAAGCGAGTATGGGCAAGTTTGGCAATATGCAAATTCACTCTCAAAAGAACATTTTGTGACTCAGCTCAGAAGAAGTGCCAGCTCAAATTAGATCCTCCCTCCATCCATGGTATAATGTTGTTGTGTTGTGTCCTTGGGCAAGACATTTGGCCCATCTTGCCTACAGTGTGTAAAAGGGTGAGTAGGTGATTCCTTGATGTAAAGCGCTCTGAGTTCCTGACAATCTCCCATTTCACTTTGATACAATATATACTGGTTCTTGATGACAATTTTAACCTTAGTGGTTTTATGATGCAAAATCTTTATTATTATTTATTCATTTATATTTATTTTATTTATTTATTTTTTAGCTTTTCTCCATATAATAACATTGTTGCCTCATCAAAAAACATGACTCAAGAGGTCTTAGATATCGCTCATGTATGTTTGAATATTTTATCGATCTTTCCTGGGTTATAGTCGTACCCTCCTTATGTATGTTCTGAGTAATGCTCCGCCCACAAGCCTTCATCACCCATGCACCCACACGACAATTCTCCATAAATATACAAAAGCATGATACAAAAACTGTACTCAACAACTTCACAAACCTGACGCCATGTGCAGTAGTTTCATTAGGCGGATGCACGCTGATTATGTTGTGATAGTGCTCTGAAGGGGCGCTATCACAACATAGAGAGCAAAGAGAGCAAAGGGAGGGGAGACTCGGCGTGTCAAAAACGAAAGTGAAACCTCCTAAACAATATGTCATTTTCAGTGAATATATCATCAAAACAATAAAAGTTAACAATGGTGATCTAAATTGTGTCTCACTTGCTTGGCTCCATGGAAATATTGCTTTGGAATGTTTCACAGTACGGCATTGCACTTATCAATCACCATGGAAACAAGCACATAACATCATCAGGCCAAGTTACAAATCAGATATGTGGAAAGCCAAGTAAGAATGCAGTTTTAAAGGTATTTTTGAGCAATAAAAACTGTAATTCAACAAGTGGAAGATGGATAAGATCAAATCCCCAATGCCCCAATATTGGAATTAAAGAAATACCATAACCTTCAAGACAAACCAACATCATTACCGTGGAGACCAGCAGGTGATGGACCCTCACCAGAAACTTTGTAGCTAACCCTCTTTGACACAGTATACCAAAGACCACTGAGTATCACTTAGAAAATAACCAAATTCCAGTGTTGCAGTCGCTCACGAACACACAATATATTCGACATGGCCTGGTGTTAGCTCAGCGCTCACAGCAGCAGGAGGAACTGATGCAACACGCTGACAGGTCTGACACCTCCGCATGATCAGAGTCACGGGGCGCTCTCATTTTACCCACAATGCGCTGCGCTCGGCGTGAGAAGAAAGGGGAGGGGGAGGAGGGGGGGTGTACAGGCTGCTGCGGAGGTCAGGGTGAGAGCAGGTCAGCCGCGTACCTGTCGAACACAAGCGGAGGACTGGGATTTGCTGGAGTAATGAATTAAAATCATAAAAATCTGCCTGTCAATGGAGATTAGCGCAGTGTGGATTAGGGAAATAACAACATGACTAAATGCTTTTGGTTCGGGGATATGCAAGACTGCGCTAGGCTTTTTAGGTTCAATGAGTAATTTGTTTTAGTTTAATTTAATTCCTTGCAAACCTTTGGTAATTCTGTAATAAATCTGCCTGTTTTTGCTTCTATGGTGTATTAACTGCTAACACGTAACATATTTAGATCACCATGTTCCCTTTTATTGTTTTGAAAATGCTATATTCACCGCAAACAACATATTAACATATCTAATAAGTTCGCTCCCCTTTCACTGTGCTATCAGATTACAATCAGCGTGCATCCTGTTAATAAAACTACTGCACATCGCATCAGGTTTGTGAAGTTGTAGTGTATTGTTTTGTATCATGCTTTTGGACAATTGTTGTGTGGGAGCATGGGTGATGTAGGCTTGTGGGCGGAGCTTTGGACAAACTCTCAGAGCTGACCAAAAGGAGGGTTCGAATAGGGCCCGGGAGAGATCGCTAAATTACTGAAACATGCATCGATGACATCTAAAACCTCTTCAGGCATGTTTTTGATTAAAAAAAGTTGACCCTTTAAGTCTATTTTTGACAATAAGATTAAAAAATAAATTAATAATAATAATAATAATAATAATATATGAAATTAAATAATAATCTAATTTCTGACAGTAAAACCAGTGTAATCTCTTAAGAGTAACAATATATTCTTGCATTAAATATAGCGCAACCAAAGTAATTCACTCAAGGACAATTTTGGCCTTGAAGTTTACACATATGAGAACCAAGACTAGTTTAATTCAGTCAGTCTCAGTGGTTCTAACGTATTCCACACGTATATGTAACATATTCATAGCATCCTAATTATTCACTGCGTTGAAGTTTTGCTGTCAACAACATGACAACAAACATGCTAATTGTGACATGTTGCTGTGATGTGTCTTGTCAGTTGATTTACGCCTGACGTGACGGAGTTGGTCTACATGAGGCGTTGGCGCTGTTTTACTATTTGGAGAACTAGGACGACAACGCCTCCTGCTGTCCAACTTCTTCAAAAGTGTATCCCAGGTGCGAGAAAGATGGTACATCCCTTCATCCTGATTAACAGTCCAATGAGCACATTTTTTGCATTTCAATGGCCTCCCTGATTCAACGATGGGAAGAAGTTGGACAGCAAAAGTTATATTGTTATAATCTTAATAAAATAGATAGTCGAGACATAAAACTTTTGATCAACTAAGACACCAGCAACCGACAACTACGGCCTTATCGTTTATTTTGTCCCATGTAATCACAATGAATGATGGATCAAATGCAAGAGGCTTTTTTTTATATGAGTACAGAAAAAAAAAGTCTATATTTACCTGAAATGGGGTTGTAAAGCAAGGACTTCTAGGGTTATCGACCAATACTTCTTCCTTTTTTGGGTTTTTGCCAGTTTTCCACCCCTTTGAAACCATTTAGTCCAATACAATTTCTTCTTCCTTCCTTTATCCTTATTGTGGGCTTTCATAATTCGATCGAGTTGCAATCGTTTTCAAAAATAACCACTGCAATGACTATGAGTGGTTCTTTTAACACCTTAGGCTATGGCCACCTCAGAAAACCCATGTGAATGTATTGTATGGAATAAAATGAGCCTCTCTGCTATCAAATGTACTGCACTATCAATGAAGTGCCCATAGAGAATAATGGTTCCAAGTTTGATATTGCCTGTATAAAACCTGTAGCGCTTGTAGATGGTAATAAATGTAAAAAGATAGCAGTACCTGATGTTTACAGTCTTAAACACTGTGAAAAACAGAACTAGTAATTCCTCACTTTCCTAGCATCCTGATTATTCAACACAATACAACTTTCTGGTTCGTAGATGTTAAAAACACAGCACATGTGTCTTATTTTGACCTCTACAGCTGCTTTTACCACATATTTGTACCAAGGCAAAGCAAATTTGAAGCTGATTGAAGCTGGTTTTGAAATGTCACAAGAGCAGAACAAGCCAAGTAATCAATCAATCATTTTGGTTTGACCAGCTGAGATAGAGCACAGACGTCTTACTTGTCCACAAATACTCAAAGCACTTGCCCCGTATTTTGCCTAAAAGTACAAAAAAAGTATGTGCTGATGTATGTTTTGGTTAGTTTGGGCATTTCATCTCGCACCAGCTTTAAGCCAGGCCTGATGGATTCTTGCTGAGATTGTGAACTTACAAATAACGCGAGAATTTATCTTGCTGGACGGGCTAATTTAGAATGTAACTGTCGCGAGAAAAATAACAGTAGTTCATTTATTATATGGTTTTAAGCCAGTTAGAAGTATAAGTATTCATGAATGTTTATTTCAGTATCAATACTTCAAGTGAGTATCTACTTTTCACGCTAGTTTTAGTATCGATTAGCATCTGAGTATCCACTTTATTGACAATCGTAATATGCACTAAAAAAAACACTATATGCACTGAGCTAACCCCATCCTCCCACTCTTTATAATGCAAGCGCCCTCCATAGACTTCTCTTATTGGATCTGGTGGCACTGTAAACTTTTAGTGTGCCTTAAACGACATGACAACCGCAGCACGCAGCGCCCCAGCTCCTAAAAGGGATTTTCCATTTCCATTTTTATTCCTCCGCTTTTATATTTGATGCCGCGCGGTGATTGTGTGCACCTGCTGTAGACTGTGGATTTGTTCCTGTGTGTGGGAGGACACGAAGAGAAGTGAAAATGCATTATAAAAACAGATAGAGATAGAGGAGAGGGGGAGAAAGAGAGATAGAGAGAGAGAGGGGAGGACAGATAGGGCCTTGGGAAGGTTTAGGCGAAGTCAGAGGATTTGAAATGAGGCTTTTGTACTCTGAACAGACAATAAGCATACAAAATACTGCATGTTTTGTATTGTAATATTTATATTACAATGCAAAATTGTGATTTTTTGTGTCATAAAATGTATTAGCAATTGACATTTCAAACTCGGATCTCAAGCTCTAAAGTTATTGCATGTGCTGGAATTGCGATGCAGATAAAAAAAGGTGCAACATGTAACTTTTCTCATGAAGGATCTACCCCCTGCTTGTTCCCATGGAGATGGTGCTGTTTGTCTGGGATTTCCAAACATATCTATTGAGCTTTGATTTAATTACATGTGTCTTTATTGCAAAAACATAAATACCTAAAGAAAAGTATGTATTCTTGCTGTGAGCCATGTTGCCTCTCCACAGATCTGACTTTTTCTCGTCTCCATGGAGATATACACATATAATGCCATACTGTGGAACATTTTAGGCAAAGAAAACACTATTATTTCCAGGTATTGAGCCTTCCATCAAAAAGTAACACATCAGAACTTTCATTTTGCGTGTTTTAAAATCTCAAATGCAACTTCAACTGCAATAACAATGATAACACAGCAAAGAAATCTTAAAATTGCACACAAAAAAAAAAAAAAATAAGTTGAATTCCACCTTACCTGATGCGTGACACTCTCCTCTCTGCACCATCGTGACCAGCGGCATGTTTTCCATCTCTGCTCTGTGGTTCTCAGCTCGTAGCCTGCATATACTCGGATACGTCCTTCCATCGCTACCACAAATGGCCCCATTGGATTCACAAACGCACACTCGGACTCCCGGCCTCTCATGGCTTCTCCTTTCACACCGTAGTCCTTCTCCACAGGCCAGTCCCCTGCAGTCTTCCCCTTCTCCGGCAGCGCAAACAACGCAACATCCGCAAAAGTCCTTAACGCGTCCGTAGTAGCACACTTGCGGCGGGATCGGACATTGAGCGGCGTCGCACATCTGCTGGCATGTTTCCCTTTTGCCCAACAACCTGGCGTACGCGATTGTTAGCAATGCGAAACAAGCAGCTAATTTCATTGTAGCTAAATGATGCTAGCTTGATCTCCTACAACCAAATTTTTGCTCCGTGCAGGTTTGTCAGTCTTTAAATGTCACTAAAGCTTTCCATCTCTTCTCTTTTGTAGCCTATAGGTTGGCTAGTTACAGCATGTCCTCTCAGGTTTGATTCAGAGCTGACAGGAATGCACCCCTATAACTTTAAAAAAAAAATAATAAAAATTTGCATGTAAAAATGCCTCAAGGCCGAGGACCCATAATCTTACCTGGGCCGCATCCAAATTTCAAGATTATGGGGTTTGATATCGTTAACACAACAGCAAGTATAAGTATAAAGCCTAAGGGGAGGACTATCCATGAGTATTATTTTATTGCGATTGTAAAAATGTGTCATATCAGTAACTTAAAAGCGCTGTAGCTCATATTAAAACGTGAAAAACAGAGCTAGTTCATTTTAAACGCTTTGCAGTGGTCCAAAGTTATTACTCACTTACCTTATACATTCTGAACATCTTTACTTTTCACTGTGATGAGTTTATAAGCGTTTTCCACAACTGTCAGGGACCAGAGGTTTGTTTTTTTTCTTTTTTTTTTTTCTTTTTCGAGACGGTAAAGCAACAACCAGCATATTTACCGTGCACTTCCTGATTATCAGACAATGAAACTCTTTCTAATTCGATACGGACTGACTTTTTTATTTACCTCGAGAGCTGCTTATACAATATATCTGTGTTGGGGCAGGACATATTTTGCTCCAATATATGGGAAAATAATAAAAATACGTGGAAGAATATGAACGGCAAGTGAGGAATAATTTTGGATGACTGCACAGGATTTCAAATAAATATTTTTCCAAGACAGTAAAAATCAGGTACAGCGTCTTTAATAATCTTATTCTTCTGGTTCATGTGGATGTTGTGATAGATAATGAATCCCCCAGACAGAGTCCATTACCGCCAGCCCTTCATCGCCGTCGCTATAGATTCACTTGAACATCGAGTCAAAGGCATTTCTCTGGATCTTCAGTGCTCCTCTGATGCTGTTATCTGTGTCTCTTAGATGCCATAATTAACTGTCTGCTTCAGTTAGGACGACTCAGTGACTTGGTATTGATCGCTCGCTGGTCTCGCTCACTCTTTCTCCCTCACCTGCAGTTCACCTGTTGTATTTGAGCTCTGGAGTATTTGAGGAATGGTGAGATAGTTACATCGAGTCTATCTTTTCTCTGAGGAAAGCCGGGGCAACGATCTAACGCTATTATTGATCGCAAAGTCTGGATTGATGATAAAAAAGAAAGCTTGACTCATAGGAAAGTTGTGCGAAAAAGTCTATAATTGATACGCTTAATATGTTTTGATGAAATCCGCATCGCGTAACTTTTTGGCCACGAAAAATGACTAAAATAAAGGCATATATGTGGATTATGGATGTTTTTCTTTGCACTGAAAACCTTGGAAAACATTCATCTTTACTATGAGCGGGCTTGCATTTCCACAAACCTGACTCAAAGGGGACCTGCTTGTTGCAATGGAAATGTCATTGCTTTAGATAAAATGCGCTGCCATATGTAAAATGTATCAATGTCTATGGAGAATGTTTGGAAGTATTATTTGAACATCTGTTTCCATGGACTCATTCAGGCGATGTACGACCAAAGTTCCACAGTTTTGATTGAAGATGACAGCTGATGCCTGAAAAGTGTCTTTATTGGAGGTAGCACGTCACCTGCATGATTCCACGGATATAAAGAAGAAAAAGTTAAAATCATACACATTCTCTATGGAGACAGATACATTTTATGCCATTCTGAGGAATATTATAGTAAAAGAAATGACCTTTCTGTGGAAATAAACAGGTGGAGGTCCTTTTCCAGGCCAAATAATCAGGTTTGTGGAGATGCAAGCCCACTTACAGTAAGAACACATGTTTTTTTGTGTTGATATTCAGTATAACAAAAAAAGAAAAGCTTTAATTTTAGTCTTTTTTGGCTGAAAAGTCACAAAATGGGCCTTTAATATTTCATAATGAACAAATTGAAAACTATTTTGTTTTCTTCTTCAGGTGAGTCATGTGGAGTTGCTGTGATGTCTCATCTGTGTTGCATTGATTAGATTTTTGTCAGTTTTTATTCATAAACTGGGACAAGGGGACATACCTGCTGTCTCACACCTGAGAGAATGTTCTTAACAAGCCTGACATCAAACCGCTCCAGGCTAAATCAGCTGAAATCCATTTAAGAGACAAGGCAACAACTGAGCAAACTCTAAGTCAGAAATACTAGCCAGAAAAAGTAAATGTAATAGAATGAAATATCTTAGAAGTTAAACAAACAAAAAAAGTGTATGAATAATTAGACAGACAATAATCCTCTTTCACATTTTTACAAACAAAAGTACAGTTAAGATTAAAAGGTACAGTAACATCAGCTTGATTACCTAGAAATAAGCCTCTTTTCCAGTGGCTTAATTTGTTTCGGGTCGCCTAGACACGGGTCTGTTTGGTGCACCTCCTTCCAGCCATGCTTTAGGCGTGGAAATATCTACTTTTTGCAGCCTGCAGTTGAGCCTGTTTTTGACTCTGCAGTCTCTCTTGTCCAATCACCTCATTTTAACCACGCCTGGAGCTGTACCAGACTGGCCCCTTCTGGGAGTTAGCACCCTCCAGGACCCACTTCGGACGGGGAGGTACGTGTCACTTTAGACAGTGGAGACACTTACGGGCCATAGCGATGTGCTCCAAAGCCAAACAGTAGACACAAGGCCACAGAAAGTTAAAAGCATATACCATATCCGCTCAGAGGACGCGTGCTTTTAAGTTTTTCAGAGCAGTAAACACAGCCATATATTGTATTTTGGTAAAAATAAAAAAAGATTCATTATTATTACACTTTATTTTTCCTATAGATAGATTCTCCATCAACAAAAACTAAGAAGGCAGATCTGAAAATTGAACCCACAACCTACTTGCAATAATGACATCTATTCAAAACACAGAGCAGTCATATTTTAGCTGGCAGAGATGTTCGCCCTTTAACTGTAAGGTTTGAGGTTTGATCACCAACACTAGCAAAACATACTGCTACTGTGTCAATGACCAAGACACTAATTAAACGTAGCAAAAGCCACAAGGTAAAGATTGCAATTACTAGAATTACTTTTACAGACACTGGAGAAAAAAAAAAAAAAGCATGGTTATTATTATACAGATGCATCACCTCGAGCTTGTTTCATTTTAATATGGTTATATAAAAACACTTTTGACAGCACCTCTAATAGATACCGTATTTTATAGCAACTGGAGCGCCGCACACAATTACACACTGTTATTATCCCATTTTTCAGACGTCACTGTGTCAAAGTTTGCCTGAGTGATTTGAAAGGCTTTATGTTCATTTGTCGCGTCCGCTACTTGTCATATTCTAATTTGGTATGTATCTTTAATGACACATCTCTATAACGGGCTGACGTGTGAATGTAATTGGTTGCGATGATTAAAACATACAGAGGTGCGCTTGCTGTAACGAGCGCCCGATGCTAATGCTAACGTAATGCCCCCTCACTGCCTCTCTCGCGTTCTCTCTCTCACCCTCCCACGGTCTCATCATCTGTCTTAACCCTGTCTCTCTATCTCTCTTCCTCCGTTTCCCTCCCTTTTTGCTGTCTCTCATCTCTAACTCCTGCATTATGTCTCTTTCTTCTTCCTCTCTCTCTATGTTCCTCCTTCTTCCTCTCCCTCCCTCTCCTCCCTACTTATCTCTCTTTCACTAACCTTAATTTTTGTCTCTTTCTCCACCTCCGTCTGTTCTTCCCACTTTCTTGCTCTCCTTCTCTCCCCCTACATCCTTATCTCTCCCTTTTTTCTCCCTCCTCTCATAATTTCTCTCCATACCATCCATCTTCTCACTGTCTGTCTTCCTTGCTCTCTCTCCCAATCTCTTCCTCCTCTCTCCCTCTTTCACTCTCCCATATTTACCCAAATATCTCTCTATTATTCCCTTACTCTTTCAATCTTGCTGTCTTTGCCACCCTCTCCTTCCCACGTTCTCTCTCTCTCCCTTTGTCACTGTCACTGTCTCTTTCTTGCTTTCTCTCCACATCTTTCTTTATCTCTCTCCTTCTTTATATCCCATGTCTCCCTATCTTTGTTTTCTCTCTCTCTCTCCCTCCCTTTCTCTCTCTCCATCCACCCTTCTCTCCTCCCTCTGTCTGTCTCTCCTGCTTTCTTTCTTGCTCTCTCTCTTTCCAGTACTTATCTCCTACTTACTCCCATCTCCCTCCACCTCTCACTTTTGCACTCCACTCATTCTCCCCTCTTTCTTGCCCTCTCTCCCTCCCCCTTCTCACTCTACCTCTCCCTATTTCTCTATCCTTTGCCCCCCACCCATCTCTTCCCCTTTCCCTCTCACCCCACGGCTCCCTCCCACCTCGCTCTCGACCTTTCTCCCGCCTCTCTCCATCTTTGTCTTACTCTCTTTCCCTTTTAACCCCATCTCAAATCTAGTTTCCACATCCCTAAATCTCTCCCCCTCTCTCTGGCGAAGGTTCAGGTACGTGGCGTGATATTATAGGTTTGACTGTCTTCCAGGATCTATTATGGGATGGAGCCCGGGCGCGGAGGCCAAGTGGAGTGACTGCCAGCTCTGACACTGCTGCTGTGCAAAGACCAGGTTCAAAATCACTCCAACAAAAACACAGGATTCACCGACTTTAAAGAGGGATTTGACCTTTACCGTCCTCATTTATTGTGTATTATTTAAGATTTTGCATGTATATTTTAGAATAATATAAGGAAGTCAAATCAAACAGCAGAAAAAAACCCAACCATGTTACCTTTTATTGTTTTGAAAGTGCTATATTATATTAAAACAACATATTGACATGTTTCACTTTCGTTTTTGCTCTCCGTGCTAAGTCACTCCACCTTCAGAGCACTGTCACAACATAATGAGAGTGCATTCCGCTAATTAAACTACTGCACATCACATTATGTCTGTGAATTTGTTGAGTACTGTTTTGTATACTGTTTTTTTTTTGTATATTTATGGAGAATTGTCACGTGGGAGCATGGGTGATGTAGGGTTGTGGGCGGAGCATTGCAGAGAATGTTGCAGCTAACCGCAAGGTGGGTTTGAATAGGACCCGGGAGAGATCACAAAATTGCTGAAACATGCATCTAACATCTAAAAGGGATGTTTTTGATGAGGGAACAAGAGTATAACATGGTAGAAAGCTAGAAACTGATCATGCATAATACCCAATTTAAAGGTCCCCATTCATAAGTTTATTTGATTTTTTGACCAGTAGATGGCAGATGTGATATATGCCATGGAAGCATTTAAAAAAAACAAAACAAATTTACACATTTTACTGTATTTTATCAAAAAATATTAATGCTGAAGAAAACTGAGTAGTCAGAATTGTAAATACAGCAACACTAAATTTGTAATACATAATGAGTTCTTGAAAATGACACCACACATTTACACTGGATATATCCTGGATTATATGGGACTGTTATATCTGGGATAAAAATGAACTCAGTAGGAGTTAGTTTGTGGCTGCACTATAATAAAAATCAAAGAAAAGAAAGGGAGCCTGAGGCAGCTGTAGGGGGTTGTTAGAGATGGTGAAAATCAAAATTGTTCTTATTGTCAGGTTGTTAACTTTATATGGATTTAACACCAAAATGTTCCCAGGCTCCATTACAGAGGACATGCTGTAGAATTATAAATAAAAATAAAATGATCAAAATGCTAAGGTGTTTATTTACCTCCAAATAGACAAAAAATTACAAAAATGTATATATTACAATATACTTTTTTCTCAGGGTCCCAGGAGTGTATTGTCTAGGATGTCTCTATTGGTGAGTTTCAGATGACATCACAATATTCTACAAGACAGTAATATGTAATACAGATGGAGGGCAGCTAAAATGAATTATTGTAAAATGCAGTTTTCTGTTGTAAAATATCACATTCTAGGGTCTAGTCACTAATAGAAATGATCAGGTTCAACATTCATTTTATGGCAAAGTACAGTGTAATCAATAGGGAAAACTGTCTCTTGTCCCATCTGGTCGTGTGACATCATCACATTATAGAATCTGAAAACCCTTCTCCCTGTTTGATTTACACTGCCTGACCAAAAACAGTCGCCACCGGGATTACACTGCGCAAATAGTTACGAGTCTTCTCCAGTTGGTCAGGTCGAGGTTCAGCAACAGTCTGTGCTCAAAGAATGAGGTCAGCTGACACCTGAATATACTGAATGACCAGGTTATTCCATCAATGGAGTTTTTCTTCCCTGATCGCGCGGACTTATCCCAAGATGACAATGCCAGGATTCATTGGGCTCAAATTGTGACAGAGTGGATCAGGAGCATGAGACATCATTTTCACACATGGATTGTCCACCACAGAGTCCAGACCTTAACCCCATTGAGAATCTTTGGGATGTGCTGGAGAAGCTTTGTGCAGCGTCAGACTCGACCATCATCAATGCAACATCTTGGTGAAAAATTTATGCAACACTGGATGGAAATAAATCTTGTGGCATTGCAGAAGCTTATCGGTACAATGCCACAGTGAATGTGTGCCGTAAATGTGTGCGATCTTTTTTTTTTTGGTGGTGAATTTTTTTTTTAGTCCAGGTAGTGTATGTGTGGAATCCTTTGTTGTGAGATTTCAGATGCTCATAAATTGTAGTTTTCTGCTGTTCTGTTTGAGTATTTAAAGTATATTGAAAGTGGCAGGGTTTGCGTCACAATCTTTTATCTTATGAGAGCACACCTGTAGTATTGAAAAGAACAAACTGAATTCACTGATCATGTGCGTTTCTGAATGAGAGCTGTGTCAAGTATTCTAAGAAAGATCCTGAGAACTGTGTGCACTGATGACAAATGTTCCAAAATGCTCCTGTTCAGATGTTCAAATCAAATTATCAAAATAAAACAAGTTTCAACAATTGTGCTGACATGATAAGAAGTTTCCTCCTTGTTTATGTGTATTTTAAGCTTAACTAATTCAGGTTGACTCAAAACTAAGTTTCCTTCTCCATGTCATCGTATTTGGTACCACACAAAGTCTGTTTACTTTTGTAATTGTTGAGCAGTGGCGAGTAGCAACTCTTAAGTAGGTAGGCGGTGGAGGGTGGATTGGTGTGTACTGGGTTTAAGAAAAAAAAAAAGAAACAGAAAACAGATTTTTTTTGTTTGTTTGTTTTTGCAAAGGAAGCAGCTGACTCATACTTTTACACAAGTCTAGGTTAAGTGCACTGAGCCTAGTCTCTCAACCCACTTATCTGAACGTTTTGAACTGAAGGACAACATCTCCTCAAAGTCACTGGGAGAAAAATGTTCAAAGTTACGAACAAGAACAATCACTTCTGAGCTCAAACTGCTCTTGACTTTCATAAGTAAGCTGCTCCCCATCCGGAAATTGCACAAAGAACACAAGCGATCTTTTTAATTCTCACCCTTTGTAATGAGCTTATGAATTATGAGTTTTCCGGTGGATTTGTACAGCGAACGAGGGAGCTGCTAGAATGACAAGAGCTATATGGATGTGAAAAAAGAAAAAAAGTAGAATAACGAGGGTGGTAGTTACAGTGTCCATTATGGAAATGTCAGGTCATTACTGAGGGCTCTGATGTAGGACCCAGAACGCTTTGTGTTAAATGTAATACATTTACCGTGCGGACACTCTCCAACTATAATCATAACAAAATAATCAGCCAATTGAATTCTGACACAGGCTGTCATTAATGCCACTTTCTGTCTGGCCCCCCTCTCTCATCATTACCCACAAGGCATCAGGGTGGTTGTGGATTATGATTTGTTGGTATGCAAGACAACCTCTGGAATCAACTACTGAATAAACAGAATGTATGCCTATTCAGTCACAGAGAATGTTTTTGTTTTTTTTCCAGGCTACAGGTCACAGGAGGAAAACTTCTGTCCTTAGGGAAATTACTCTCCTCAAACTGCCCTGACAAAGCATACTTATACTTACTCCTTTTAAGCTTTTGCTATTTATTTAAATGATTGAGGTCTCTGGATGAATAAAACAAGGACAAAACCAGAAATAACTCTACGAGCTTTTTTCAGACTTCTTCAAAAGTGTATATAGGCTGAATAGGCTTAGACTGAATGCAGGAATGAACAAGGACAAAGTATACTTTATTAATCCTCATATAGTTTAACGCACAGCACACCTATGAAGAACAGTGCCTGGAGAACTCATCTCAAGATCTAAGGCTTCATCAGGACCAACTTAGCAAGAGGAGTTTACGTGTTGTGCATGTTTTGGGTAGATAGAGGGAACCGAAAGAAAAGTTCGGGCAACCTGGAACCTTCTTGCTCTGAAGTGTGAGTAGCCACCTATACCTAACTAACTTCAACATAATAATTTTGACCTTTTTAGCATGTATGTGTTGTTTGATTGATTTAAGTGAATAAAACACTTCTTTAAAGAGGGGAATAATGCAAAATCGATTATTTTTTTTTAGCTTTCCGCCATGTTATAACGTTGTTTACACATCGAAAAACATCCGCGATGAGGTTTTGCATGCATGTCTGAATAATTTAGCGATCTCTCCTGGGCTGTAAGATTCTGTGCAATGCTCAGCCCACAAGCCTTCGTCATCCGCGCTCCCACACAGTAATGCGCGCTGATTGTGTAGTGATAGTGCTCTTGAGGGGGGGTGACTCAGCAGCAGAGAGCACAGGGAGGGAAGACTCAGAGCATTCAAAATGAAAATGAAACGTATTAAATATGTTAATATGTTTTGGGGGAAGATTGCGGATTCAAAGCAATAAAAGGTAACATGGTGATCTAAATATGTTACTTGTTAGCAGTTAATACCCCATACAAGTAAAATACCCCCTCTTTAAAAGGCTCTGGAAATTATCAAATAAAAAAAATTATAAATCTGGGCTTGAACTCTCAAAGACCCTTAGTTATACAATATAGTTGAATAGAATAATCCCATCTCTCTCTCTCTTTCTCTCCCCATATTTGCCTGTCTTTCAATGTGGAGGTTCACTGTTTGTTCCTCCACTGCCATCGGGGGGCAGTAGAGATCCACACTTACCTCTTGGTCCACTCTCGTCTCTTCTCCTGTCTCTTTTAGCTCAGGACTAGAGTGTGTCAGGGAGGGCACATGAAGCTCCACTGCTCCTGTCCCAAGCCCAGATGCATGCTGGGAAGGTCAGTCATCTTAGATATCCAGGGCATCTGGGGCGGACCACAAAACCATGTCACCTCCTCTTTTGAAGCTAATTGGCAAATTGAAAATGGAAGTCAAATGGAATAATTGGCCCCACTGGACTATGAGGTATCTGAGGTATTGTAAAAGGAAGGTTCCGACATTTTTCTTCAGTGCAATGTGTATTTATACGCGATCTTATTACATCGGGGTTGTTGTGGTTGGGATGTAAATATAGTGGTAGGGTGCAGCTATACAGTTTCAGATAAGCTCCGTCACAAATATCAGGTTTGCTCCTTGGACCAGTGGATGAACTAAATCTGGTCTGAAATTAGAATTTTATATAGTGTCAGCATTTCCTTTCTTTTTAAAATATACCTTATGAGGGAATGAAATATGGTGGACAGCGTTCAGATTTTGTCTACCTCATCTTCAGAGGTTCATAAATAATTCACTTTAATTTAAAGTTGAGTAGTCTATACTTCAAAGGTTACACAAACTATTTATCAAATTCAAAGGAACAGAAAACGTCACCATCTTTTTGAACCCATAATTAAGAGAGTCATGTTTGTGTTACTTTGAAACATCTTATAATTGGTAGTCTAACTCAGATATCTGTGTAATGAATGCATTTATGAATAGAACTCATAAAGCCATGTGCGTGCTGCTGCTGTGTCTTTGGGCAACGCACTTCACCCACTTTGCATGTATGAATGTGGTGTGTGCGTGATCTTGGTGCGATGGTGCAGATTGGCAGCCTCGGTTATGTCAGTCTACCCCAGGACAGCTATGGCTATACTAGTAGTGTGGAGTGAATGAGTTTTGTAACGTGTGTAGCTCTTCGAGAGGCTTGTCACGCTTGAAAACCTCAGTACAAATGCAAAGTAAGGAAATTATCTGTTTTTTTAACATTGCCGCGCAAAGCCAGAATGATATTTTTTCATACAGAGGGATATCAGTCTGGTCCTCACGCTCTCCATCACATCTTAAGCCAGAGCAAACATGTTTGTGCAATCAGATATGCTCATTTCAGTGATGCATGTGAAATGAAGGAGCCGGCCGCCCATTACTTACAAACAAAATCAAATTTCTCTCATCTCAAATGAACAGTTTAGTGCTTTGCCCACTGATTCTACAGAAATCCACTGTTTCACCCATCACGATTCACCAGTGACCAGACTCATATGTTTGTAAAGCAGTGAAGTAATGTATATTTTGGATCTCAGGTATCTATAGGCGTACAATTAAGACAAAATGTTACCCTTCCATATCTAGCAATGCCCTAGTTGTTGTTAGCATGACTTTGTCCACCAGACCACTGCTAATGCTTTTAATCCTTTGTCGACCTGATGCTACTTGATAATTTGCAGCGTGCGGTGGTTATTTACCCCTTATCAGCACACGTCCAGCCGGAAAGAGCTAACCACTCTGCTAACGACAGATCTGCACTTCAGTCGCCCTCACCTCCTGTCCAAGATGTCCGCCGTTCGCTGACATTAAGAAGGCTAATTCTGCTGCCCGCAATTTCAAATCAGCTCAAATCCTCTTAATAGATTATGGAGCATCAATCAGCCAGCACAAAGAGTGGCCTGGGAGCGAGCCAAAGATCCATGACTAAGCGCATTTGCCCTTGGTGTTTATCTGACAGGCTGCAGGGTCCAACAATGCACTTTGGCATCGTCAGAGGTGGGTAGAGTAGCCAAAAGTTGTACTCGAGCAGGACAAATATAATACTTCTTGAGTGGAAGTACAGCAACAGCGAAGTTAAATCTGTCAACTGGACAAAACGTTGCGGGAGTGAAGACGTTTCGCTGCTCATCCAAGCCGCTTCTTCAGTTCTGGTCAGATCGCTGGTGGACGCTGCTTTAAATCTGTCTAAATTGAGGAGCTAACTACACTGAAACTGTAAACAGCTATTGTCTCCAGTTTCAGCTTTAATGGCCCTATTCAACCTTTAATGGCCCTACTGGCTTCGCACTATTGTTCTCTTTGTTTCTTTTGCTTGCTTTGGGTCTGAGGATGGATTATAGAGTAGAAGTACAAAGTAGTGGTCCAAGAAATTACTCAAGTAAGAAGAGGAATTCAAATGTTTCAAATGGACAAAAAGTTGTAGGAGTGAAGATGTTTTGTCCAGTTGGTAGATTCATTTTTATTTTTTTTTTACTGTGGTAATTAAAATGTTTTGCCTGGCCGTCTTTGGATCTCCAGAACCTACCTGCACCTATGGATGGACCGCTTGACCAACCGTGCCATTGTTGTCCTGCAGTATGCTGTAATATGCAGTAGTCATAGTACTTAGTGTTGTCATGATATTAAAATTTCAAACTAGTTTTAGTATTGACGTTGCCTGGAATCCAGAATGCACACTTGTCCAACAGTGGTCACTGGTGAATCTGCTCGAGTTCACATGGGTGTGATTGACAGGTGAATCAGCCAATCAGAGACACGCATGGTCCGTCCTTGTCAAAACAAATATGGCTGCTCACGAGGAAAAAATAATGTGAAAAAATATCACAGGGGATTGCAGATTTCTGCGTCACTGAGCGAAGCACTAAACTCTGTTCATCTGAGGTGAGAGAAAATTTCACTTACTTGAAAATGACGGGTGGCCAATTTCATAAGTGTCACTGAAATAAACAAATCTGATTAGACGGCTGTGTTTAGGAGGAGGGAGTGGGGACCAGACGGATAACCCTCTGTAAAAAAATACACAGATCATTCTGGATTTGCCTGGCAAGTTTCAATAAGTATCTGGTGATACTTTTTACTACTTTTAGTGGTGGTTAATAGTTGTAGATAGCATCAGTAGGTAGTGGACGTAGTAGTAGTAGTAGAAAATAGTTGTATGTAATAGTACATAGTAACGGCAGCATACTGTTAGTAGTAGTAGAATATAATCGTATGTAGTAGTAGTAGTAGTAGTAGAATATTGTGGTATGTAGTAGTAGTAGTAGTACTAGAATATAGTGGTATGTTGCAGTAGTAGTAGTAGAATATAATGGTATGTAGCAGTAGTAGAATATTGTGGTATATAGTAGTAGTAGTAGAATATAGTGATATGTAGTAGTAGTAGTATAATATATGTAGTGGTATGGGGTAGTTATAGTAGAATATAGTGGTATGTAGCAGAAGTAGTAGTAGAACATAGTGATATGTAGTAGTAGTAGTAGTAGAATATCGTGGTATGTAGAAGTAATTGTAGAATATAATGATATGTAGTAGTAGTAGTAGAATATACATATTGGTATGTAGTAGTTATAGTAGGATATAATGATATGTAGCAGTAGTAGTAGTAGAGTATTGTGGTATGTAGTTGTAGTAGAATATAGCGATATGTAGTAATAGAAGTAGTATGTAGTAGAAGGATATTATTCAGTGTTCTTAGTTTACTTAAATACTTGCTTAAAAACTTATTGCTTTTTTCACCTGCCACTAGCAGAGGAAGCTACTATCATAACGACTGCATTTAAAAATCTCATGCAGATAAAAACTTGATGCGGTGGAAAGGTGCTGGCCTCAATGTGACACCGGACCGTGAATTCTTTATAATACGACATGCTGATTGTATTTATGAAGGTATGAATGAATAAAAATATGACCTCTCCCTCAGGCGATATGTGGGCTGGGCAATAGAAATCAATGACCTTCCGACTCAGCAATGCAGTTATAAAATTTTACAAGGAAGACCTGTTAACAAGAATTTATATCTGAAATGAAGGAGCAGCGTTAGGTAGTACTTCCATTTACTATGGTCATTTTTGAATAAGTTATAGTATTTTGTATTTTTTGTATTATTTACTGTGATTAATTGTTTACTAATTGGCTACTACCATTGATTATGCAACTTTAAAGCTTATTATCATCATCATCATCATCATTATTATTTTATTTATTTATTTATTTTTACTAAAAACATCTCTTTTCCTCCAGATGTTGCTTTGCCTGGAATGTTCCAAAGTATGGCATTAGCACATTACTTTTACTGTCTTAACATCTTGAGACCTGGCATCCTCATATGTGGACAACACATTTTGGGTTGTCTAGGCCACAATGCAAATTTTTAGAAGAAGAATAACAACATACAAGAACAACAACAATGCAAATATATAATATATATTCATTTTTTAACAGTTTAGATTGTTTAGAATATTTTATTTTAATTTTTTTGTTTTTCTTCCTGCTCCTGTCTGCAGCTCTTCACATGAGACACATTGTTCCAAGAGGCACAATTGTTGTTTCACATTTTGTTTTTACATTCAGGACAAATGTTGCTGTGTTCAGGGTCTTAATAAATAGTTTTTGCAAATCATTATTCAAATGTTTTATCAAAATGATGAAAATGTCCACATATGAGGACATTTGATTTACATAATTTTTTCTCAGAAACTACATAATGTAAAAAGATAATTCTTTGTATTTAGACTCATCTGGTTCCAGTCAGCCCAAATAACAAAGAGAAATTAATAAAGTATCTCATGCAAGAGCTCGGGTCTCAGGAGGTTAAAACCGCAAAAAAAACAAACAGAAATAGTTTGTTTGAAATGTTTTGCAGTGGTCTAAAGTTTTTCATTCACTGCGTTGAGTTTCCGAGCGTTTTCAGAAACTGAAAACTGTTTTTTAAAATACAGAACCTATTCATAATATTAAAATTATAAGTATTAATCTCCATAACATGTTTAAATTTTCAGCAACTTTGATCATTATCGTGATATATTCTTTAATAGCAATTATTTGGTCCTGGATAATAGTGACACCATATTGCAATATTGTCTCATGCCTAATGCTAATGCGCACTTCCTGATTCGCAAACAATAAAAGGCAAAACAAAAAAGTTAGAAGCAGACAGCATTTTGTGGACAAGAGCTGTTTATGCAATATATCTGTACTGGGACAAGACACATTGTGCTCAAATACATGGGGAAAAAATGAGTACATGTTAAACCTTGAGAATATGTAAGTGCTCCTCTGTGTTTCTAAAATCCCTATACTTAACATCATGTTCAACTTAGCAGGTATACTATTTCTTTTCACGCTTTTCATTTCCTTCTGTCATGTTTTGAGCAATCTCACCAAACACATGAATCAAGTAAACACACTGAAAATTTCAAATCTTCTTCAGTGGGGATATTTACCATCATTCTGAGCTGTAAACAGGATTTTTGTGGAAAATAGTAACAAAATAGCGTGCGAAATTCTGGCATTCTGATGTGGGTCTGGCTCATCGGAGTGGACATTTGAATGGAGTTTAAGCTGCACCATATCTGACTAAACTGACTGTGTGCGGCCGGCGTCCTGCTGGGGATGAAAATGACTGTGATCTGAATGACACAAGGAACTTTTTTTAACTTTCTCAACTTTAGCTCATAAAGTTCAATGTTTTCAAATGTGCCAGTTTTGTCAAAATGTTGGAAAGTGAAAAGTTAAATGTCAAAAGCCAGTTTAACCTCCTAAGACCCGAGCTTTAATCAAATAAAATAATAAAAAAAATAAGTAAATAAAAAATACAATAAAAATACAATAAAAATAATAATAAAAACAAATAAAAATAAAATAATTAAATTAAAAAATAAAATAAAAATAAACAAAAAAAATTAATATTCTAAACTCTTAGAAATATTCAAAATTGAACATGTTCTTGTTGCTGTTCTTCTAAAAATTTGCACTGTGGCCTAAACAATCCAAAATGTGTTGTCCACAGATGAGGACACCAGGTCTCAGGAGGTTAATTACAACTGACAAATTCAAAGAAGATCTGCGCTTGTGTCTGGTTATTTATCTATGGCTGCGCTCACACTGCACGGTATGTGGCCCAATTCAGACTTTTTTTTTATGTGGTCAGTCACATTCCAACAAAAATGTCACTGCTATCTATCTCTGATGTGAATGAATGCGGCCGAGAAACACGACAGAACACGATAACACACAACGTCAGACGCAGCGCATTGTATTTGTGGACATAAAAATGGCCCCGATTAGTCTCAGTCCTGGTGCATTTGTTTTTTTTCAGGTTATTTGAGCAACCGGAGCCAACATTTACTTAACTGAGTGATTTTGCGACGCATATCAAGAAGGAAGAGGGCAAGATTTTGGTTGTGTCCGTCTGTGGGGCCTTTTCTGCCAGTTCCATTTGGAGGAGCGTGTGGGGGAGGAGTCGGAGCCGCCGGACACTGATGTGAGCCGCTTCACTGACATCGACTTTGTTTAATAACTTACATCCGTGATCGCCTTTCCCCAACTTTTACGCCAAAACGTCAATGGCATGAATCCAACATGAGCGTTCAGACTGCAGTCATATTAGATACATATGGGATTTATGACACATACGAACGAGGCCGGGGTCGATTTGAAAAACTCCAAACTGAGCTGTTCACACTGACATATGGGTAAAATCGGATTTGGCCTGCAGTGCAAACGTAGCCTATAACACCCGCGGATCGTTAAGTTATAATTTGCACATTCATCTAAAATAAGAAGAAAGAAGAAAGAAACGATTCCGCTGATTTCCATGTTAGAACGAAGCAGTGCCCAGTGGGAGTTGACGTCGCCGTAAACGTCATCACGACAACCATTTGTACCAAAATGACTACGCAGTGCTGTCGAATCCTACACGTATCATTGATTAAGAAAATAAAATTGGAGAATGAAATAAGCAATGGCGATGAAAATGTAGATTGATCAGCAATATCTTGAAAATAAGCGGTTAAAGATTGCTCTAACGTGCGTGAATCACTCCAAATACGACCCTGAGAAGGTAAATCGAGCAGGAAACAACTATAACATGATTAAAAGATGAAATGTTTTTGTTTTTCTTTTAATTTGGATTATCTGAATTTTGGTCACGAGATGCCACAACCGCTGCAACAAACTAGATTGTGATTTAGTCGATTTTTTGTTTAGCCCTGATGCCCATCTGGTGTACACCTACTCCTCTACTTACTTCATTCTCCAGCTTTATTTTCTTAACGATGCTGCTCGCTCGCGTGATCTATCCATAGGAAGGGCCGACAGCTACACGCCTCTTTGTTGCGACGATGTTTACGGCGACGTCAGCTCTCATCGGGCACCGCATTTTTCTAACGCGGAAGTCAGCGGACTCGTCGGTTTTATTAAGTTGTGATTTAAAATGTCCAAATTCTAACGTAATGATCCGGGGGCGTCGTAGATTATAACTACTTTTAGACACAAGCACAACAGGTCTTTTTTTTAAAGGAGACGTGGTGATGTAGCATAAAGGGGCTCGCAGAAATCGCCTCCAGAGATTTCAACCTGTAAATTAACAATCAGTTTCTACTATTGAGTTATTTTAGATGAAGATTCCAGTTTAAAATGGACAAATATAAACTGATACTAACTATATAACAGGAAAAGTACGGCCCGATACGTCTTCTTTAACTACATTTTTACATAATCAAATTTGTCGACATCAGTCTAATTAATTTGTACTGTTCTGTTTCACTGTAAAAACCTGCACATTATGATTTTTATATTAGTATGGACTGTAGGAAAAATAGCATTCTGGACATGGGGACATTTTATTGTATGTTACTGCTTAAGTTAATGATGAACTGATAGTCTGATAATGTAATTTTAATGAAACGTGTATTATTAATGTGTTAAGTCGTTAAGTCGCAATGGCTAACAAATCATCTTTTCTTTTGTAAGATTAATTCATTTGCACATGATCCCTGACAAATAAAGAATAAATAAAGAAAAAAAGGTCAAGACCGTGTAAAACTGCATCCAAAGCTTTGAAAAACACTTTGACACATGTTTTATAGCTTATATTTCGAATAATATCGTGAGTTGTTTACGGTGACTTGAACTTTCTTATTTGTCTTTGTCATGTGTTAAATGTACTGATTTAATTTCTATGTTAATCATTAATTAAAATCAAAACAGTGCCGCGGAGTGTAGGCATGGCTCGTTTAGATCCAATAAAGTTTTGTTTTTCATAATCTTAAGACGTAGCAGGAGTAATTACACAGGTAAAAGTGTGAAGTGTCTTGTCCAGGGGTGTCCAAACTTTTTCACCGCTATACAGCTAGTTTGACAAGTTTGACAGAGCCGCTGTACCTTTAATAAGGCTTTAATAGGAAACATTAATTTTAGATCTGCAATACAATGTGATGTTATTGAGGTTATAGTTGTAGAAATACATGAAAAAGTACAGCATATGATCAATTGGGCCATTTCAGCAGGTCTGGAGGTCACAGTTGGCCCTTGAGCCGTAGTTTGGACACTCCTGCCCTTGGATACAGTGTTTGAAATGATTGAACCTGTATACATCTATATTCCAAAACATCAAATTGGATGCGTTCTTGTTGCAAAATGAAGGAGGCAGTATTCCCTTTGGTATTTTAAGCAAGATATGTCCCCAATGTGTAACTCAATTGTTTATTTTCCGTGATGTATGTATAATAGTTATAATGTATTGGATTTGTATAGCACCTTTCGATACATCTACAGTGTTGTACGTAGCATTATTCATTCACTCCACACTCTAGCCACAGCCACAAGAATCCATTTTGTGCAATATTGAACCTTAAACACCACAACCTAATACTATAATTAAACCAGAAATGAACAAAACAAACATAATACAAGTTTGTTCTTAAACACATGGAACGTCATATCCGATACTAACTCTCATAAAGTCCCCTGAATGAGACACAAGTGTTTTTAATTGGCATTATTTGCTTTTCCCAGTGGCCACATGCAGAGAGCACTTACTGCACAATCTGTCTGAAAAACTCACATTTGTCTCAGGCCCATCTGTGCGGCACCAGTCAACCTGTCATGTCCGCCCGACTGTGGTAAAGACGTGCCGACCCCCCTCCTCAAATATGGACGTCACACCGCGGTTTGTGGATTAACACAACCAGCGGGAGGCAATTAAAGCAACACCGGGTGACAAGTCAGCATATGCGCCCTCTATGGGACTGGGATAGAAATTGTCTATTAAAACAAAACACTAGATGAGGTTGGTGGTAGTAGAGTGATTTAATTATCTGTAAAGAAGTTGTAGGTTGGATTTAAAATATTGCCTGAGTGGGGTGTGCATGTCCTCCCTATGCTCCTGTTGCAGAGTGGTTATCCTGTCTCCTCCTCTCAGTAAGAATTTGGGGATTAGGGTTTGGTTTTGGAGCTTTTGGATTGAGCTACTGATCCCTTTGATTGAAGTATGCGTGTCCTTATTCACCACAATGAGTTTATAAGCATATTTTGCAACTTTCAGAGGACAGTTTTGTGTTACAGTAATGTTAATGACAGCTAGCATGCTAACACCCCATTTCCTGACCCTCAAAGAGTAAAAAAACAACAAACAAAAAACAACAATCCAGAGGCCAGATCGGACCTTTGCGTTCGAGTAATGTTAACGACAGCTAGCATGCTAACAGCACGTTTCCTGACTCTCAAGGAATAAAAAAACTTTCAGAGGCTAGATCAGAGTTTTGTGTTACAGTAATCTAAACAACTAGCATGCTAACAGCACACTTCCTGACCCTCAAAGAATTAAAAAAAAACTTTCAATGGTCAGATCAGAGTTTTGCATTACAATCATGTTAATGACAGCTAGCATGCTAAGAGCGCCCTTCCTGACTCTCAAAGAATAAAAACACTTTCAGAGGCCAGATCGGAATTTGCATTACAGTAATGTTAACAACAGCTAGGATGCTAAAAGTGCATTTCCTGACACTCAAAGAATAAAAACACTTTCAGAGGCCAGATCGGAGTTTTGCGTTACAGTAATGTTAACGACAGCTAGCATGCTAATAGTGTGCTTCCTGACCCTCAAAGAATAAAAAAAAAATTCAAAGGCCAGATTGGAGTTTTCCTTTACAGTGATATTAACAACAGGTAGCATGCTAACAGCACGCTTCCTGATCCTCAAAGAATAAAACACCTTTCAGAGGCCAGGTTGTAGTTTTTCGTTACCGTAATGTTAACGACAGCTAGCATGCTAACAGCACACTTCTTAACTCTTTAAGAATAAAAAAAACTTTCAGAGGCCAGATCGGAGGTTTGCTTTACAGTAATGTTAACGACAGCTAGCATGCTAAAAGTGCACTTCCTGACTTTAAAAGAAAATAAAAACTTTCAGAGGCCAGATCAGAGTTTTGTGTTCCAGTAATGTTAACGATGCTAGGATGCTAACAGCACATTTCCTTACACTCAAAGAATAAAAACTGTCAGGAGCCAGGTCGGAGTTTTGTATTACATTAATGCTAACAACAGCTAGCATGCTAAAAGCGCATTTTAATAAATAAAAAAACTTTCAGAGGCCAGATTGGAGTTTTGGGTTCCAGTAATGCTGATGACAGCTAGCATGCTAACAGTGCGTTTCCTGACCCTAAAATAATAAATAAAATAAAAACTTTCAGAAGCTAGATCAGAGTTTTGCATTACAGTACTTCTACAACTTCTCTGTTAATTTTTATATCTTTAAGGCTTTTGACTATTAGGAATTCCACAACAGACAAAATGATGGCACAAAAAAAAAAAAAAAACAATCAGGGACAGCCATTTTAAAATTACGTGTCTACCCTGACAAAAGCCACTGCTGCTTCAGTTCACTACAACTACAAACAGAAAATGAGATATACCACTGTATATCTATATCTTTATATTGTACACATTATACCCAGAGCATCACCTGAAATCTCTATTCGCTAGTGAAGGGTCCGATGCTCCGACAAAGCAACCGACAGCTGTGGCCTCCTTGTTTAGTGTCACACCTTTTTCTCCCTTAGACTTGGAAATGCGGCTTATATCCAACTGCAACAGGCTGCCAGAAGGGGTTCAGCTCATACGAACACTCATCCATAATTCATAAGTCATACCTTTAACTTCTATGGCCTCTCGCGCAGAATAGCCCTAGTTACCGCTCCCCCATGCTACGACGCTAGCACCGAGGGAGGAAATTCCTGTCTCCAAACATTGTCAGAAATCCCCCAGCCAGACCTTAATACATGAAGAGCTACACCGCCAAGTCCCTGATCCCCAACCAAAAACTAGCATGCTGTTCGAAGCAATAACATGGTAAATAAGAGACGACAAGATGCAAGAAAATACCGCAGAAATATGGTAGAAGCGGTGCGGGTTTTTTGGCACCAAAGCGTGGCAGGGTGTCGTAGAGTGGGAGCCCCCAGCGTTCGCAGCGTGGGATCGGGTAGAGGTAAGGGAGAGAGAGATGTGCCTTGCTGGGCTCGGCGGGGAGGGCTCGGAGCTTACAAGTAAATCCTCAGGAGTTTGCACGCTTCGCAAAGTCAACTATTTAAGGAAACATGGCATATAGGACGATATCTGAGCCGAGAAAGGTTTGATCTGGTTGACAGGAACATGAGTGGAGGTGTCTAGTGCTGGATGGAAATGTAAAATATGTGGCAGTTTTATGGGGAGAGACAATTCATATTAAAAGGGCCTGTACATGGCTTCCCGTGTATTTGAGCAAAGTTTTTCAGTACAGATATCTCGCAAAAGTAGCTCTTGAGGTCAAAATAAGTTCGCTGCATACTGTCTGCCTCGAATTAGATAACGTTTTATTGTCCGAAGTACGCGTTAGCATGCTAGTTGTTGTATTTGTTTTGCTTTACTGTCACAGCAAAACTCCACTCTGGTCGGTCTGGTGGAGTTGCGAAAAGCGCGTATAGGCTAATCGTAGTGAATAATTAGAACACTTGGAATGCATAAGCTAAGTGAGGATCGGAGTTTTGCATTACAGTAATGTTAACGACAACTAGCATGCTAACAGTGCATTTCCTGACTCTCAAAGAATAAAAAAACATTTAGAGGCCAAATCATAGTTTTGCGTTACATTAATGTTCACGACAGCTAGCATGCTAACAGCACACTTCTTGACCCTCAAAGAATAAAAAAATTCAGAGGCCAGATTGGAGTTTTGCTTTACAGTAATGTTAACGACAGCTAGCATGCTAACAGCACGCTTTAAGTGAGAAATAACTTTGGACGGCTGCAAACTGCTTAAAATGAACTAGTTTTGTTTTTCATGTTTTTTTAGAAAACTTTTTTCACAACTTTCAGAAGTAAGAGCTTAGTTTTGCCAACAACTGTTATGCTAACAATGCACTTCCTGATTCTCAGATAATAAAAGGTTTTATAGTTAGATGTAGACATAGGGGGCCCTTTGACCTCAGAGCTACTTTTACAATATATTTGTACTAGGACAAGACAAATATAGCTCAAATACATGGAAAAAATTGGGTACAGCACTTTAAATCGACATTGCAGTGAACAAAACGTATAATAATAATAATAATAATAATAATAATAATAATAATAATAATAATGATAAACGTACATTATAGTTTAAAAAAGACATGAAAAAGCATATATCTGCATCATGTCTTTTTCCCTGAACATTTAAAGTCTGAGATGTAACTAAGCAGAGCAGTGCATATGTGAGGTCCTATACAGCCCATCTGTATGAGCCAGTGTTTCATTACAGTGTGAACAGAACATATGTGCCGCCCTGTTTACTGTCATCAGGAATTAGCTAGAACAGGGACTGAACCGAGCCACATCGGAATAGATTTACTACTCACTTAAAGCAATGGCGCATAACTTTCTGGAGGTGGCACGTCACCTGCATATTTCCATGCAACAGAAAGTTAAAACCATACATGGGAGCATTCAAAGGTTTTATGCCACACTGTGGAATATTTAAGCACAGGCGCAATAAAGTTTTTTAGAGCTTTCAACCGTGTTAAAAAAAAAAAAAAAAACTGGTCCTTTACCAAACTCATGCACAGAGTTATATTTTGTTTCCTATTTCAGTAATGTTTTGTAAAAAGTTTACTTCTGAGCCTCAGAAAATATGTGTGATGTCACAGGTAAAAGCCCTGGATGACTCGTTCTAAGTATTTCAGCCATCAAATAGTATTCCTTACAACTGCATGCTTACATTAACATGTCGAGGCATGTTCATTATTAGCTAGAATTAGTTTTTCCCTATGGTTATTCCTTGTGCTGCAGGTAGATGGAGCCCTACACCAGATTCTAGTACTGGGAGGCCCAAGCTAAGAAGTAATGTTTGGTTCGATATCTGGTCATTATTTTAATTTCTAAAACATGACATTCTAAAGTATTAGCACTTAAGACTTGGCTTAACATTGTTTTAAAGATTAATAACAAAAGAAATAATGAATACCACTGTATTTTCTGGACTATACATCGTTCCGGAGTATAAGTTGCACCAGCGAAAAAAAGTGTAATAATGACAAAAAAACCAAAACAAAAACATCTATAAGTCGCACTGGACTATAAGTCGCATTTTTGGGGGAAATTAATTTTACAAACTTGGAGACTAAGAACAGACATTTTATCTATAAAAGCAAGTTATAATAATAAAATAGAGAACAACAGGCTGAATAGCAGTACAGCACGCTAACATAACACATTTATATTTATTCAGCTACATGAAGCATTGACAACAAACTGAATAACTGTCTGATATGTTAACGTAACATATTAACAGTTAATCAGATAACTAAAGCATAAAAAACAAGCTAACAAATTTAACTCTCGATCTCACTCCAAATCACTTAATCCATTGAATTCTAGAAGTGAAATTATATATTTTAATATTTTCACACATAAGTCGCATCTGAGTATAAGTCGCACCCCTGGACAAAGTTTGAAAAAAAGTGCGACTTATAGTGCATAAAATATGGTATGTGCTTTTTAAAACCAAAAGAACATTTCCATGCAGACAGAAGGGGAAGGTTTGTGGAGATGCAAGGCTTCTCACAGTAAGGACACATGTTTTCTCCTTATTTCATTGGAAAAAAAATCGATAATGAAAAAAATGACTTTTATTTTTGTATATTTTTGGCTACAAAGTTACTCAGTAAGGCTTTAATGTTCTTCATAACTCAAGATCTTTGTGTTTTGCTGCTGTGTAACAAACACGTCTGAAACTTTGGTTGGTCAGATTGGCCCATGGATTAGCCCAAATCCTGATGTACATCTACCAAATCTTGTAAATTATAACTGCAAGTAAAGACCACAATCTCTGCAAGGAAAATTGAAAAAAAAAAAGAAAATCCAAGTAAAATTCATTGTCTTGAACAGCACCTGGTTTTGCAACCTGTGGTGATCTGAGTGTCTGAGTGATCTGAGTGAAATACTTTGTTTCTTTGTACCTTTTTACACGAGTAATGTTTTTTTTTTCCTAGATTTGTTTGTTTTGGAGTGGCTCCCAGTAAAGAGCTTTTATGGCTTACAAACACCTCTGTATTGTTATTTTGAGCATTTTATTAAATATATAATTGTTTGTGTTAAAAGTTCAATAAATCATTCAGTATGACTTATGAAATTTGTAGGTGGTACACTGCTGCATGTGACTATATGAATGAGATGTAAGAGTTTTCCCTGTAGTGTCTCATCTGAAATTAAAGGATACATATTATGCAAAATGTACTTATTGAGCTCTTAACTATATTATATTGTTGTTTCCTAATCAAATACATGCATGAAGTTGTATTTGCATTGTTTCATGTATCCATTAACCCAAATCCAGTTTGTATTTTGCCCAGATTGTTGTATCATAGGTAAAAAATCGGGCCCATAAGACATCAGTGGACTCATACTGTAGTCAAATTGTGTTGACTATAAACACATGCCTCTATTAGAATAGCATTCACATTTCCTAAAACCGTTTTGTTTACTTTCCCATTGTTCATTCCTGTTACTGACAGCAGAGGGAGCCCCAATGCATAAATGATTCATTGGACAGGGAAGTGTAGTTTAAGTATATTTTCCAAACATAGACATTATTTTGAGAAAAGCTTGTTTAAAAGTTAACAATTCCACAAGGATATGACGTTCTTTAAAGTCTTTTCAAATCTCCAGATACCCTCATAAAAATCTCTTATCTTTTGCTGGAATACTTCTTTTCTATAACAGATGGAGCTCCAGTACTTTCCATCTCTTCCTCAGCACATTTTTACAGTAGTCATTTGCTCCCAGCTGTCATGTCTGAGTCCACTCATACATCGTTTGGCCAGACTCGCCCATTGATAATTAGCATGTGATGTTTGTGTCACGGTGATGATGAGCAAGATTAAGATGGATGACTGAAGTTTGGAGGAAGAGGAGGAGATGGAAATGGTAATGGTGCTACCGTGTATTAGCAGATGGTTAGATACGTCATCCCAGATAGCATCAATTAGCTCGATAAGTTATAAATGTGGCAGACTTGGCACCTTAGCATATTATGTCTACGCCTTGTCTGTTGTTTGTCAGAAGTAGAGGCCGTTGCAAAGACAGCAATTATGATGGATTAGAAACACGGAAATGTCATTAATGATGAAACTAAACTAGTATTGTACTTTTAATTAATTTGGTTTGGACAAAGCATGTTAATGAACAGACATGACATGACAGACGTGAACGAAAAGGCTAATTTCCATCCGTTGTCCCAAGATCTGGGGTCACAGAGGGGTCAAAATAAAAACTGCACACTTGCCATAGTTGCACATTCCACTCATTGCACATCCCACGCATTGCACATTACACTCATTGCACAGTTCGCATTATTGCACCAGCCAAAATATTGCACATTCCACTCACTTCACAGTTCCCATAATTGCACATTACACTCATTGCACAGACGCCACTATTTTCATTTTATACCCACCCTTTTCATATTTGCCCATATATCGAAACTAGATACTCATTTCAGCAAGTATCGATACCAAAACAGTCACACTCGCAGAACAGAAATTAACTTTTCCTGAATAGCTTTAGAATGATCTTGAGCTGTATCAGAACAAGTATAAGACACATAGACTAGTGTACGCACATGGACCACTATGGGACCTACCTGGACGAGTGAGGGAGTACACAGACATAAGGCCACATGGTAATATAAAAGAAAGTACTACCATTTAATGCTGAAAATCACAGTCTATTGTGTAAAGAGTTGTGAGTGTTTTTATTATTACTGTGGTATCAGAATCTGTACTGAATAGCGAGTCTATTCCTCAGTATCAAAATTGAGCATAAGAGAATACAAAATTATTATATCAATGTTGCTTAATATAGGAGCTTTAAATAAAACTGAGAGGTCCTTGCTTCTGTGGGTGTTGGAGATGCATATCTATCTTTTATTATTAGTCATTACACTATTTTGAACAGAATTATGAAAATGCTATTCCCGTCTGCTCCCCTCCACTCTGACCCCTGCCTGCTTTAATAATGAGAGGAGCTGTGAAAGGCGGAGAGCTGGAAAACTGTTAGAATCAGAGCAGCCATTTTGAAGACAGTTTCTGAATTTAAGATGGTAATTGTATCCTATAAAAAACATATCTCGAAATTATTATTATGCAACAGTTTAAAATCAAAATGATCATTTTATTACAGACACAAATATTGTATCTCAATAAATTACAGAAAAGAAATAGCACAAGCGAGCATTCTTTCCGTACTGGATTATGGGGATGTGTTGTACATGCAGACTTCAGCAGACTTTGAAACCGTTGGATCCACTATTTCACTTGGCCCTTTGTTTTATTGCAGGTGGTGGATTTGAAACCCATCACTGTGTTCTCTAAAGTGAAAAAGTTGGTAAGCCATCACTGTCTATTAGAAGAGAACAGCACTGTATGAAATGTACACTGCCTGACCAAAAAAAAAAAAAAAAGGTCACACACTCTAATATTTCGTTGGACAGCTTTAGCTTTGATTACGGCACACATTCGCTGTGGCATTGTTTTGATTTCGCTTCTGCAATGTCACAAGATTTATTTCCATCCAGTGTTGCATACATTTTTTCATGTTGCATTGATGCTGGTCGAGTCTGACGCTGCACAAAGCTTCTCCAGCACATCCCAAAGATTCTCAATGGGGTTAAGGTCTGGACTCTGTGGTGGACAATCCATGTGTGAAAATGATGTCTCATGCTCCTGATCCACTCTGTCACAATTTGAGCCCGATGAATCCTGGCATTGTCATCTTTGAATATGCCCGTGCCATCAGGGAAGAAAAAATCCATTGATGTAATAACCTGGTCATTCAGTATATTCAGGTGTCAGCTGACCTCATTCTTTGAGCACAGACTGTTGCTGAACCTAGATCAGACCAACTGGAGGAGGCTCGTACTTATTTTCTTAGTTAAATCCAGGTGGCAACTTTTTTTTTTTTTGGCCAGACAGTGTATCTATAAGGGACTACTTAAAAAAAAAAAAAAAAAAGCCTACCTCACCTGCTTGTTAATCATTGATACCAGAACATTTAATACCAGATCACATGACTGCATAAGGCTAAGGACGAGCTGCACCAAAACTGAGACGGGAAAGAGACTTTTAGATGTTTTGCTTCACAAAAATTGAATAAACTCGAAGGAAACGCAAACTGGACATGTTGATAATGTGATTGCAACTGTTTACCTCCATTTCGAAGTAAATCAGTTTTTCCCACATCTTTGAATTACTTACTGCTGTCATGTCTTTGGGCAAAATACTTCTCTCACTTTGTCTTCAGTGGTTGTTGTACTGGTTTAAGTAGTAAATGTGGTAATGTAATGTAGTCAGGAAGGCCAGTGGCACTCAGTAGGTATCATATATTCACACCTGCCCCAAGCTTAGACGGATGGGAGTGAGTTTAAAATATGAATGGTAAAAAAAAAATAAAAAATCCAGTAATGAATATGGTTTCTGTAGCTCGAATACACATTGTACAAATTGCTTTTTAACAGGTGCATACTAAGCTCATAGATATATTTAAACAAACCAAGTATCTAGGTGTAATTTCCCTTCTGAATCAATAAAGTTTGTCAGTCTAACTTTTCTGATGGAAAACCACCTGCTTGTCTCATCGAGGTGTTATTGGTTTTCCTGGAATATTCCTTTGTATGGTTTTGCTCTGAAAATTACTTTGGAACATTCCAGGCAAATCGATATCATCTCCATGGGGAATAGAAGGTTTTCGGAATTTACACCAACTTTTCTGGTGGAGGTCTCCATGGAGATGTTGTATGCTTGAGTATTTTTGGAACATAAAAACACTTGGAATTGTCAGTTTCTTAAATGTAACATAGATAACTTATATGTCGTACTATGGAACATTCCAGGCACAGCATTGACATCTCCTTGCAGACAAGCTGGTGGCAGACCATCCACCAGAAAAAAGTTACATAGTGCACATTTAAAAGTAAACATAAGTAAAGTGTTTACTTCGGAGTGAAAGAATCCTGACCTGCTGGGATGTGCATGTTATTAATGTGTATGTGGTGTGAATTGAAGCCAGGACCTTCTTGCTGTGGGGCAAGGGCCTTTACCACTGTGCCTTTGCCTCCAATATTAACTAGGCCAGCTGTACACTTGTTTGTTCCCTGTCCATGACCAAGTTTCCTGTTTCATTCCCATCCTTCATTTACTCAAACGTGCCTAAACATACATAAACATACACTACATTTACTATATAAAAAGACACACATGGTTAAAAAAAAGAAAAAGAAAATCTCTCAATATTCATTTGGCAAATAGAAATTATTCTGGTAATCCTATTTAACCTAAAACAGGAAAAGTTTAGTCTGATTTAATGTCAGACAGTGAGAAAAAAAAAAGTATGTGTCTTTTGATATAGTGTATGTAAACTACTGGTTTCAGCTGTACATACATGCTGACATTTACATATTTCCAGTGATCATTAATTTTGCTCAAATGTTTTTTTTTTCCGCTCAAGGCTCAGTTCCGAGTGCAAAGTATTTGAAAGTAAACAGTTTAAAATTGACAGAACTGAGCAGGTTCTGTGAGGTGTTAAAAGTTGAAGAACATCTGTTGTGCTTTTCTGCAAACCATTTTGAACCAAGTCACGATTCTGTAAACCACTGACATCTGGGTTATCCAATCATCATACCAGTTATAATTATTGTGAATCTTTGTGAATAAGAAATCTGTGAGGAAAAATTTACAAAATTGAAAAATAGGTATTCGTATTAAGGTCTTTTGAACAACCCAATAGCACTGGTATGTCACATTTTACAGCTTAATAAGGTAACCGTGATTTCTTGAGCACTCTTTAAAGAACGGGTATTTTACTTCTATGGGGTATTAACTGCTAACACATAACATATTTAAATCACCATGTTAACTTTTATTGGTTTGAAAATGCTTATTTGCTGAAATTAACCTATTAACATTTTGTAGTTTCACTTTTTTTCCCTTCTCCCTTCAGAGCGTTACCATAAACACCAACAGGGAGTTAACAGAATAGTCACATGGAGTAAAAACAACTCTCTGGAAATAAACACAAAGAAAACTGAAGAAATTGTCTTTAGCCCAAAACTGACAGTTGCAAATCCCACCATTATCAACAACGAAATTATCAAACGGGTAGAATCGTACAAATATCTTGGTGTTATGATTGATGCCACTTTATCATGGAAACATCATATAGACTACATCTGTAAAAAAAAACTAAACAAAGACTGTACTTTCTCCGTCGCCTACGATCTTTTGGAGCCACTCGTCAGATCCTCCTACTGTTCTATACTGCTGTTATCCTCAGTGTGCTGCAGTACTGTAATGCTGTGTGGTACAGCTGCTTGTCCACATCAGTAAGGTCTGGACTTAAACATCTGATCAAGATCTGTTCCAAGACTGTGGGTCAGCCATTAGAAGGTCAGTATGAGGCTGCCTATCACAATAACACAATACGGCTGGCAAGAAACTTCATTTCTGACTCTAACCATGTCTAACAATGTGTCTGTTGAAGAGGTAAAGGTAGATGGGGTACAAGGATTTCTGAACACTTGAAATACTTCTACTTTAAGTTTCATTTATATAGCGCCTTTCGAGACACCCAAAGCACTTTTCAATGCATTTTCATTCACACTCGGTGGTGGTAAGATACTATTGTAGCCACTGCTGCCCTGGAGTAGACGGACGAAGGTGAGGCTGCCAATCTGCACCATCGACCCCTCTGACCGCGACAACACCCACCCACACACACACACACACACACACACACACACCACTTTCATACTAGGCAAGGTTGCAGAAGTGTCTTGCCTAAGGACACAGAACTTCGAGCGGGAATCAATCTTTTGAACTTCGGGTTAATTGGTTGACATCGCTGGAATAGTGTGAAAACGCACTTGTTTTTCACAAATTGGAGTAGGATAAAATATGGAGTCACCACGCACTAAAGCAGTTTTAAAGTCATCAAGTACAACACAATGTATTTCTTTCATTATCCTCCTGAGACCCGAGCTTTAATCAAATAAAATAATAAAAAAAATAAGTAAATAAAAAATACAATAAAAATACAATAAAAATAATAATAAAACAAATAAAAATAAAATAATTAAATAAAAATAATTAAATAAAAATAAACAAAAAAATTAATATTCTAAACTCTTAGAAATATTCAAAATTGAACATGTTCTTGTTGCTGTTCTTCTAAAAATTTGCACTGTGGCCTAAACAATCCAAAATGTGTTGTCCACAGATGAGGACACCAGGTCTCAGGAGGTTAAAGGAAAATAACTTTTATGAATACCACCAAAAAGCAATTGTACCGGAATACAGTTACTCAAAATTAGTGTTCTGAATATGTATTTTTGTACATGTATTTAGTTACTTCCCAGCACTTGGAAATGACAGTCTAGCCTCGCAAATGTAACCCATGCTGAGTGTAAACTGACAAACTTCCATTTGTGTTAATCAATTGACTCACACCTACATCGGTGTTGCATTTAACACATTTGCTCTTTATTTAACCCACATCCCAAATGCATACATGTCAACACCCTCTGAAGTACCAGCCCAGAGAACATAACGGGATTCTTGTTTCTCTAATCCAAAATCCCACCTTTTCCGCATTAAACTTTATAATTATGCCAATTTATTTAAAGTTTAAAATTACATTTCCAAGTAGCTACTTTACATTTGACGTGTTTAAGCAATATCAAACTTTTTTTCTCCTGAACACCAATGTAAAAATCTTACCTGAACCTCCATTGGTCCCCTGTCAGCCCAAGGTTTTGTGTTTCTGTTTTAGTTTGAAACAGTTTGGCCAAAGGTGAGCAAGCAATATTAAAAGTATAATTGAACATTTTGTGCGTAAAAGTATAAGCCTATAATGCATTGACCAGTGCAAGCAGAAGGCATTTCATTAAGACCTCCTTATTTCCAAATACCTGTTGGCAGTGTGCTATCACCCGGCACCAATTTGCATATAAATGTACTTTTCTTTTTTAGTGGTGTATAGTGAGAAGAGGATTTATTATAAGCTAGCCTTAAACACAGTCTAGCTCCATTATGGTGTCGCACTCATCAAAGATCGACGGGTGTTATTGCTATCTGAAGCACCGCGGCCCACTGCAGAATTATACAGACACTCCAAGATAATCAGGCTGATTTTAAAACTCATTTTTCTCTGCAACAATCCTCTGGGACAGCTCAGGGTTCTTTTAAGGATAGTGGAGATGCTTTTATATACATATGGGGTAATATATTGAAGATTTAGAATGCACAACTTTTGATGCATTTTCAGAAGACAACCGCTGCGGACGCTCTAAAGATTTCCTGTAATACTGAAACGTAGCGTTGTTTTATTGTGGTGGGTCATACTTTTACTGGCCACAATGTGCTATCAGTTCTGTTCACAAACCTTTGACACCACTGAGTTGAGAAGGGAGTACCTAGCTGAAAGATAAGTCTATTTTGTACGTTAAAGCTGCAATATGTGATTTTTCTCATAGTGCGCACCATCTTGTGTCCATGATATGAAAAACATACCTGGAGTTGTGTTTGCTTCATTTACACTGGTTGATGAATCCTGTTGAGTAAGGAGCTGCCCTCTAAGCAGTCAAAAATATGCAAGTTTGAATTTTCCAGGATTGTTACATCACAGGTAAAAGTGTGTAACTGAAACAAAGCATTTTGAGTTAAGTTAGGTATACTTTTACTGCCTATAAATTGTTCTGTTCTGACCCAAACATTACTGAGTGTGGGTCAGAAGAGAATAAGATGAGCTCATTATGCATATTTAACGGTGCAGTATGTAACTTTTCTGGTGTGGGTCTGCCGTCTTTTTATGTCCACAATATATACATTTGCTGTGCCAGTAATGTTCCACTGTATGTCAAGAAACACTTTATCTTGCATTTACTCAATTATAATTGTTTTTCTTGCACAAGATCTTACATGTAACTTAGGAAAGGCAAATTTATTTAAATAGCGCAATTTGTACACAAGGTAATTCAAAGTGCTTTACAGAATAAACGTGTCTCCATGGTTATAGGTACTGCTTAATGCCATGCTGTGAAATGGTGGACAGAAGGCTGATATGAGAATAAACTATCAGATAGAAACCCCTTTAGATATATTGGCAGCATGCAATAAAAAAAACAATTAAAGAGCAAAACTGAATTGTTGTGAAATTGATGGTGGTCAGAGAAGCACAGAATGTCAGACACTAAACAGAATACCTCTTCTCATGACATCAAGCTGAAAATTCCATCCAAAATGCTGGGACAATTTATGCACAAGGAAGACATTGTTCTGGGAATTTAAACCATAAAATAACCAAATACCAAAAATGTTGACATTTATTTTAATTTGTCAAATCATAATTATTGTGCAATTTAGTCTTATTAACATATGGTTGTGTGGTAACAGCTATGATATTACCTCTACGTATGTCACATTTGCTGCCCGTGTCCAATCGGAAGGTCAAATGATAAAAAAAAAAAAAAAAAAAAATTAAAATAAAAAAAAATGTAAAAGCAAAATTGGTAGAGAAATTTTTAAATATGACGATTGTATTTCTTTAGTCTAACCTGTCATGTGCACGTTAAGGTCTTTGCAGTGGAATAATGTTATAGAAATCGTATCTAGTACAGACGATGCAACGACCAATTTTCAAATCCCATTTTTGCAATAAAAAAACAAACTTATCAGCATTGTAAAAAGTTTTCTTCATTCCTTTGGCACTCCGTCACACCTGTTTTACAGTTTTGTTTTGTTTTTTAAAGTACTTTTGAACATGATGGTGGCATTAACGGATCAGCAAACTGGGATTCTTCACCTAACCTCAACCTTCAGCTATTCTGGGAAGTGCATAATTCAACAGACTAGCAGGGATCACAGCTCCTCCATGTGTTGCTGCTTTCGAGCTTGAATTGTTATTACTTTATAAAAATAGAGAAACAATACCATAATGTAGAGTCTTTTAAGGACCCATATAATCAGTTCAGTTTAATTATTAAACATGTTCTTGAGTAGTAAAAGCCTAAATTAAAATCTGTCAGCTGGACAAAAAGTTGTTGGAGTGAAGACATTTCACTGCTCATCTAAGATGCTTCTTCAGTTCTCCTTCTTCTTCTCAGAACTGAAGAAGTGGCTTGGATGAACAGCGAAACCTCTTCACTCCTACAACTTTTGTTTTTTAGGGCTCCATCTACTGGCAGCAGAAGGAATTGCGTTAAAGGAAAAAAAACAAACAAACAACTATTGTTTTGTAATTAAAGAACATGCCCGGCCATGTTCACATAAGTAAAATGTGATTTGATGGCAGGACTTTTACCTGTGATGCAACAATCCAGGTAAAATTCAAACTGAGTTTTATAATGCCTCAGAGTGACAAGACATACTGCACAAAATTCATCAAAGAAGCGTCATTGAAGCAGAATACAACTCCAGGCATGTTTTTTTATGAAAAGACAGTGTTATAACATGATTAAAGCTCAAAAAGTAAATTTTGCATAATACATGTCCTTCAAAATATGAAAGATCTAATGGGTATTCTCTGGCAAAGACTGGTTTTGAGATTCATCCTAACATAATAATGATTGCATTTTCCTTCAGTACTACAAATTACCTATTGATGTATTTACCTGCATTTTTATGACAACATTCCCAAAGGCCCATCTTTAATACAAAGACCTGGCTCCTATTGTTGAATTCCAGTGTTTTCTACTTTTCATGTCGCGAATGAGTTTAACAGGAAAACGAGTAGAGAGATGCCGGCAGATATTCGCTGTCACACCTTTTTAGTTTTATTCTGAGCACCACAGCACACAATTGAAGCCCTGTCAATGCTCCCGTTCCTGCTCTGAATAAGATGAAGGAGCCCACAGTCTTTATGACAACCGCGAGACGTTAGCGGTAGTATCATGTAGCTCAAAACAGCAAGTTTTGTCCTGGAGGCTGATGCTAGTCGAGAGAGCGCATCAGATGTTTCAAATTAAGGGAAAGAAAGATAGAGGAGCTACTTTTTTGTCCTTGTTTAGGGTTGCCAGATATAAAGTAGTGATTTATCTTCAGCTCAACTGCAATGTTTTCTCAGTGGTAAAGCATGGTCAGGCAAAACATTACAGCCAACACAAATTTTCTTCAGTCAATTCAAACATGCCAAGTAAGCTAATCCTAAAACTAGGATTCTGGCTTAAAATCTGTATATGGGTGCACTGCAGTCGCCAACTCGTCCTGATCATTTATCCCAGTTAGATGATGGGTCAAATGCAGAGGTAAAAGTAAAAAATAAATAAAAAAAACATAAAAAAACAACAACAAAAATACCTCTACAAATATAAAAAAATATAATAATAATAAAAAAAAATTCTGGCTTAGAGTGTAAAAAAAAACTAAAATGAAGCTTAAATATCTTACATCATTTTCAAAACAATAAAAGGGAACTTGGTGATTTTCTTTTACCAATAGATGGCAGATGTGAAACCTGTTCCAAACTGCACATAAAACAAAAAATTAAGAAAAAAAAAAAGAGTTTTTCCTGTAGTGTCTACCTTTTAAAAGAAGTACTATAACTTTTCTAGTGGACAGACTTAATCCTGCTTGTGAAATGTTATTGTTTTGCCTGAAATGTTCCAGATAATGGCATTAGTCTTGTCTATCCCCAAGACAAGTGGAGACAAGTCAGTTAGCGGACATCACTCCAGAAAAGCCATTTATTTATGTATTTTGCCTAAAACCTTTATTTAACACAAGTAAGTGCAAAAATGTTGTGAAGAGTGAAAAGATACATTTAAAAAATAAATAAAAATGTATCTTTGGTTTGGAGAGCACGTTTGTCCAGTAGCCTCAATGTTATTCTTTTAATTGGACACGTTCCACTTAATTAACCTCAGTTCATCCCATGTTTCATCTAAATCAAAGATACCATGAGAGAAAATGACATTATTTTGGTTCTCATAGCCCAAAAAGGAGCAGTGCTAACCTTTAGACAAACACCTCAGGGCTGCGGCGGTGATCAATAGGAGGCAGTGGCTCCGCTGGGCAGCTGTAATTAGGGAGAGCAGAGGACACAGTTTGCCTTAAAAACAGAATAACTTAACAGCCTTAATTAGTGCTGGACTTTTAAAAGGTCTTGGTCTTCGCTTGGAACACTGGGGACTTCGGATCAAAACCAACCAAGAACACAACAGAGAGGAGAAAAAAATCTATGGGAAGAAGCAGTGAACTGGTAAACAAGAATAATTTATTAGTTTTATTAAAATGTGTATTTAGTTTAAAGCTACAAGTTTATTATATATTTTTGTTTTAAAATGAAAAAGAAAGTTAGCTAAAAATAAATAAATAAAACAATCAGTACATTTACATGAGTAATTTTCCTTGAAAACTTGATTTAAAATTTTAAAGATTGGGTAGCACTTTAAAATAAGACCCGTTACTTCACAGTAGCTAAGGTGGAACTGGACTGGTACTTAGACCAATACTTATAGTGATACTTAGTGGTACTTGAGGTATTACTTACAGTAGTAGTTAGCGGTACATGTACTGGTACTTATGGTGGGACTTATATTGAGAGTTAGAGTGATACTTACAGGGGTAATTTGTGGTACTTGTTATCATACTTATTGTTACATGCTAGGGCAGAGGAGATAGCAAATTGAAAGGCTTAACAGTAGGGTATATCATTTTTTGTATACAATGTTATTATCCAATACCAATTGCTTATATGTGTTAATTAAAAATGTTAAGACATGCAAAAACATTGAAGTGACACATTAATATCTTTATTAACACCACAATTGTCACAAAGATGATGACTTCAGTCTTTAGCAGGAGAAAGTTGTTTTGCATCCACACACTGATCTGTTGGATGCAGTGGCAGAGTGAATCCACTGGTCCATATTCACCTGCAGTGAGACATAGATCTGAGTGTCATAGTTGTGGTAGGACACATTATTGCTGCGTATTAACTGGCCTAACGGCACCATGTAGATATTGAACAACAGGGGTCCCAGGATTGACCCTTGGGGCACCCTGCAGGCCAGGGACATTTTATCTGAGACACATTTTCCAATTTCAACAAAACACTCCCCGTTTTCTAGATAGGACTTGAACCAGTTTAGTGCCGTACCAGAGATGCCCACCCAGTCCTCTAGCCTGTGTAAGGGCCACAGTGTCAAAGGCAGCACTCAGATTTTACAGGATCAAGACTGAGACTTTGCCTGCATCAGTGTTCAGGTGGATGTCACCTTGATAAGAGCAGTCTCAGTGCTGTGGTGGAGTCTACCTGACTGGAAAACATCAAAGGAGTTGTTCATTTGGAGAAAGTTAATAAGTTGTCGGTAAACAACTTTTTCAAGAACTTTGCCTAAAAACGGCAGATTTGAAATGGGTCGGTAATTTTTCAGTATTGTGGCATCAAGACTGCTCTTCTTTAGGAGAGGCTTGATAACCACAGTTTTCAAAGGGCTTGGGAATGTTCCAGATTGAAGTGACATATTAACTATGCAAAGTGAATGTTGAATGGCAAACTGTTGAGCACAGACTTTAGAAATCTAGTGGGCAACACATCGAGGCAGCATGTAGATGAACTCAGACTGGTGACAGTTTTGTCAGTTACAGGTGCAAAGTGAGTCAGCTCTAAGTGGGTTGTTATTTGCATTGTGGAATTGATGGCATTTTTAATGCCCTGAACCTTGAAAGCAAACTCATGGCACTTGGATGTATAAATTACTTCTAACAGCGGTGGAACTGGAGAGTTTGTTAATCTGTTTACGGTCATGAATAGGACACGAGAGTTGTTACATGCTCTACATAAACTGTGGTTGTACATGGGCATCTTTTCTCCGTAAATTGTGTAAAAGGCTCCCTCTGGTGTTAATTTTAGGTTAGTCCTTTTGTTAATCAAACAAGAATCAAGACAGAATTACATTTTATTTTGCAATGGAAAGTACCTGGATGACTGTCTCTTTTCTTTCCATGTTTCCATGTCCAACTGCTTCTTTTTGCAATATTTCTTATTATAACACCTGTTGTCCTCACCTTTATGTTGACAGTGCATTTGTTTAAATATATACATACATATACATAGAGAGATACTCTGACACTATCTGCAATACTGATAATGTAACGTTGATACAATTATTTGGTTGGCTGTTGTAGAAGATCCACAAAAGCCAAACGATAAATCCCATTCCTTCTGGAGTCCCGCTCTATATTTGTTTACATCTGACCAACGAGGAGCCCACCAGCCCACTCTCTTCCTCTCTATGGCTGACTCCATACACTGCACCTCTACAGGTGAGGTGGTTGTCATTATAGATAATTTAGTTTGATTGCCAAAAGTAAAGTTGAAAGATTTTACAATGTTGCCACCAAAAGAGCAGGAGGTTGCTCCACAAAGTCAACCCTACTACATCTACATACATATACAAACATACATATATGGTGTCTATAAAGTCTCATTACAATCTGAAACATTTATTACAAAGGCAATTGATAAGATATGTTAATAAGACTTGTTCTGTTGTACTCAGTGGTTTTCAAAGTTTTTTACCACATTTATTACACCTCTGTATGGGCACCATTAGCTGCGTGAAGCACATCAAGATGGTAATCGATTTCTTGCTATGTTCACTGTAGCACAGCCTTATCAATGGTTGCAATCGCATGTGTTATCTTTTGCTTTAGTTCAGTAATGTCCCATATCTTTGGTCGATACACTAAATATTTAACATAGCTCCATATAAAAAAATAATAAAATAAAAAAAATGCAAAAGTTATATCAGTTGAACGTACATGCACATGCAGACCCCAAAGTGATTAGCCACTGAGCCACACAAATATGAAACCGTTCTGTCCATCTGATCAACAACAAGTAAGGTAAGCTGCACAAAGTGTTCCATTGTCTCGGTGGGGTTTGGGGTTATAGAGTAAAGTAGGGTCCTGAGAGGAGCTGTGCTTGTGGTGCTGAGGTGGACCAGCCTGAGGGGCGTTCAGGAGATTTCCTCACAGCTCCTCATGAAAGACCTAAAGGTCAAACTTATTCCTGATGCTTGTGGTGACTGAGGAGAGGGGCTGGACACAGTGGTTCCATTTTGGGATAGTCTGTGTGGTTGGGATTGTTAGTGATGAGATCTGACCAGGGCATGTTATGATGACATGACCTGCTACGAGGGCACCAGCAGCAACATCAGCAAACCTGTCTCCAACTCTGCTCCCAAACTGTACTTCTGCTTCGTGAAAACAAAACCAAATAGTAAGAAAAACTTCAGAAAGAAACAAATACACAGATATAAAACTGAGAGGAGTAGTTTATCAGTTGCCTTTGTAAACTTTTTTTTTAATTATTATTATTAAAAAGATAATTTATGGACACTATACTTGACACTGGCCCATATAGCTCACCCATATGTCCATACAAATGAAACTATACAATACCAAAATGACCAAAGTACTATAACACAATTACTGCAATATTCATAACCAACAACTTCATGCACTTGAAAGAAACATTTTTTTGAATCCACCGACTCCCAAAAACAGAATCTATGACACATAATGGAAACTGCGATTCTTCTTTTGGTTAAACGTAATATAGTTGCCATATCTGATCCCTTTATAAACCGTACAGTGGAGTGTGCAGTCTGCAGGCTGGTGTCGCCTGCTTGTCGCCTCTCGGGACAGGGATATTCTCAGCTCACTCATCGATCTCACAGAGGAGCACACACACACGCACACACACATACATACAGACAGATGCTTGACACACACGCACACACTGAAAACGGATTACTTTACTGTTTAGCCCAGGAATACCACCACACAGGATGCATCAGAAACCACTGTTTCCTCTTTACCCTTCAAACAACATGAGGTTAGGCCCAGCCACATATTAGCAGATACTTTGTTGTATAATTTCTTGTGTCAACTAATTTACACAGCTAATGCAATACATAAAAGGAAAACCACTTCAGGGTTAATAATAATAAGTATTACATAGTAGTACATGGCATGGTTTTCCAGGGGCAAGTCTAGTCATAGCTGAGCGTGGTCGTAGCCTGTGTGTTCACGAGAAAACTGAGGATACTGTACTTGTTGCCTGGATACATCAAATGTTTCTTAGTTTAACTGTGAAAATTATCCAATGGAGTTGTAGTTAGGCCTGTCCTGATAAGTACTATATTGACTTGAACAATACTTTTTGGAGGTCAGTATTTATTGTGGGTACACTTTCCTTGCACTTGCGAGAAAAGTTTGGTTATTTTTCTCTACTACAATGAGATTTGAGCTGTAGAAGGTACAATTATGAATTTCTATGACTCATTATAGACACAAACTAAAGGTTAAGTGCTGCATTATGTTATTTATTTATTGCAGTTCATGTTTTAACAATATTCTACATTTTGGGGAATAATTCTGCTTTATGTTTTGGTTTAAATATTATACTTTATCCACTTCAAAATGTGTTGTCGTGACGGGCCTAGTTGTGGTATTAATCTATTAGGAATTGCATATGGCTCAAACTTTATATGCAAACAAATGAGAAAATGAATATATTTCTGATCATGGCTTTGTTCGTTGTTATTTGCACAGAATTAAATGAATCAGGGCCACAGCAGCGGGCAGACCATGGGGCAGACACAGATGCACCTCCGGCAGCCCATGACACTCACACTTTGCATATGGCTCTGTCAATCACCCATTGCCCAGTCGTTTCTAACATTGTCCCAGCGCTCGGCTACAGATGCTGAAAGTCACTTTACAATTTCACGCATCTAGGCCTGTCACAATAACAAATTTTGAAGTGAGATATATAGCTGAAGTAAATATAGACAGTGAATAATAATATTAAAACCAAACCATAAAGCAGAATTATTCACAAAAAAGCATTCTAAATAAATATTGCTGAGCTGTACAAATGAATAGCAACACAACAATTCATAATCCAACCTTCTACAGCTCAAATCTTATATTACAGAAAAAAAAAAAGTCCCACTAACAGTATATATAAAGTTAAGTCGATATCATTTTATTGATTTATTGTCGATACAATTTATTTATCGTAATGTATTTCTGTTGCCATAGATGCCCTAGGGTAGACTGACAAAATCCTGGCTGCCAATCTGCACCATCGGCCCCGCTGAGCTCCACCAATCACTGCAAATCAATATTTAGAAGTAGACAGGGTGGCTGAAGTGTGTTTCCCAAGGAGACACTGACAGTACACGCTTCAACAAAATGCTGCATAGACGATGTTTAATGGAATTTTATGGAATTGTGAATATCGAAAATGCTGCGACAGCGGCTATTGTATTGTGGCATTGGGGGCGGCAGTAGCTCAATTGGTAGAGTGTTTGTCCACTGACCTGAAGGTTGGTGACATAAACATTATTGGTTGAGCGGTCAGACCCACAGGTTGGCTATGCGGTTCCAGCTCCCACAGACACAGCGGTCGTTTTGTCCTTGGGAAACCAGGTGGAAAAGTGCTATATAAATATGTGACCATTTACCATTAAATTTAGACATATCCACTTGAAACTTCCTCTGTAGTAGTTGTATTGTATTACTGTTGTTGTCCTTGGGCAAGACACTTCATCAATCCAACCGATCTAGTCTGAGTGAATCACAGAGGCCAAAGGTGTATATTTTAAATACACAGCCACATTTAAATCAGTCAGGCCCAGGTCATCTGTCGGTAGAATTTGCCTACCAGATATTAACACTGTTGTTTATACGATAGGCATTTTAATTATGAATAATAATAACAAATAACTGTCCAAAACATCTATATATAATTTGAGTCCATTCATTTTTTTGTGTTGACTTCATTCATTTGAACCTCGGTCGACACGCTTTCACGCACCTTTCTATTCTTAAAATAGCAGCCTTGACTCATCTTGCTAGCGCTATTCATTTTTCTATAATTTAGCCTTTTTTCAAGCTCTTGATAAAACACTATGCAAACTTAAATGCAAATTACAACCACAGATATTAATAGGTGATTTGTCAAACTGCCATATCACGGGAGCTAGTTTTATATTCGGCGGAGAGCTCAGTGTTTCAGAGCTGGATGTGAAAACTTAAAGGTTCGGGGTGCCTGCCTGTCTACATGTCAGCCCGCCTCTCCAATGTCACCTTGAGTTTGTGAAAAACTACAGCGCAAGTGAAGAGTGAACCTGTAACTTAGCGACACATGCCAGTTGCTAGGTAGCTATAGTTTCATTCAAGACTTTTCAAACCAGACACAAGATGCAGGTAAGAAGTTAAGGTCTGAAGTTAAGATCTGGATTTAAAGGGTGGGCTTGGACTTGGTTTATCAAAAATGAGTCTTGTGAGCTTTAAGACATGATATAATGCTGTTAACTCCTCAAAAACATACCTGGATTTGTTTGTTTGTTTGTTTTTGTTTCATTCACATGTTTGAGTAATCCTGTTTTATTAGTCTGTTTACGTCTCCAAAGTGCTGTGCCACCTTGTGATGTCATGTAGTGGTAGATGTCAAGTTAAACAGCTCCTTTTACCTTTAGTTCAGTAGTAGTTTTACCATTCCAGGGCTGAAATCATCCAAATGATTCTAGTGAAGGTGTATGGAGTTTAAAAACACTGTGGAGCACTTCCTGTATCACCACATGACATCACAAGTGTTTTCTGTTTGAGAGAAGAACTCGGCCTTAATATGCAGAGTTTGTGTGTTAAACGTGTGAATGAAACAAAACACAACTCCGAGAATGTATTTGATGCAGAAACATTATAACATAGATCAGAAAACAGTGTAATTTAGCCCCTTTAAACTGGGACTAGTGATACGTTTCAGATAATTGGTACTTTTCCTGGTTGAAAATTATGAGTTCTGACCTCAGAGCCTTTCAGCTGAATTAACTTCAACGTAAACAACATGGCTAATGCTAAACTGTAGGCTAAATAATACAATATATTCATCTATATCAAAGGTTTACACTGGAGATATTAACCACTCAGATCTACTATGTGTAGTGCACAGTTTACCTGTTCTATTTGTCCCGCTTTGAATTTCAATGTAGCAGTAGCTAGCTTTTTTTTTATTATTGTGGCAACATTTTTCCAGGTTCCTGACAGCCATAGCCCCAGGAATCCTTTTAACCTGTTTCTGCTCCCACAGCTAGTGTCTTAGTAGATACATACATTTATACCTGGGCATTTATTTTTAACAGCCAACAGGGGGCAGGGTAGATTACAGGCTATATTTAGTCTAGGACATGGTCTCGCAGGTGGAGCCCCGCAGCCCATGTTTCTCTCCATGTGAAGCCGTATATTAACATGTTTGCTTAGATACGCTCATATACTTGTAGAATATATTAAAGCAGCCAAAGAGTTGGAAGAAGAGACATGATGTTGGATTTTTATAGCAGACTTTTATTTAGTATCAGTACAGGACCCAGCACTCAGAGGACATGAACCCTCAAGACACTGAGATAGTGTTGTCCTTTCCAGTCTAGTACTGTCCAGTCTGACCATGCTTCCATTGTAGGGAGTATTATACCTCTGATGATGTAAGACAAGGTAACAAGGTCTGAGCTGGCAGTGAGCAGCACCGAAATGGAGCTTCTCTAACAATACTAACAATACTTATCATATATACTTGAGGAAGAGTTCAAGCACTGGTACAACATGCGCATGCAAGGATGGCGAATGACCCTCACATTTTGGGTTGCCAGAAGCTATTAAAACCTAATTTCACACACGGCATGGCCTTTCTTCATACGGGGAATGAGAAAAACTTGCAAAACTCCATATATGGGTTAAGACACTGTCAGCTCAGGATCAGTTGTGATTGTAGTACCTTTAAAACCAAGCGAGGTCACAGGCTGTACATTACATACCCTGCTTTTAATTCAGTGCTGAGGTGAGATGATAACACTTTAAATATTGTAAACAACATCCACTCCCTGCAGCTTTTTTCAGTCAGTCCATTCATACAGGCAAGGTAGGTTAAATGTCTTGCCCAACAACATCTTGAATTATACATTTCTATTGCCTCGTAAAATGGCGATCGTACAGCGTAGCATTCAGCGTGTCAACGGCTAAGTGTGTCAACATCTCATCATCAACATCTGTGTCTGCGCACACTGGCGTTTGTATGCGCATATGAATGGTTGAGTTGTTCCTTGATGTAAAGCGCTTTGAGTGCCTAGAAGGAAGAAGAGCGCTATATAAACATGTGACCATTTACCATTTGATTATTCTGCCGGTGCGGTGAAAAGGTTGGAAAAAGGTTGTGATATGCAGAGCAGGGGAATCTTCATGGTTGATTTTGTGCGTGCTGCTTTGTTTAGTCAATACTATCCATCCATTTTTGATATTGATCTGTTTTAATATGTTACAGACAGGTTGTAAAAGCATCTCTTGTGGTGAAAGTGAAATCGATTTCTGCTGTCTTTATCTAATTGTGGAGCGTTTTATTCTCAGAGAAACAGGAGGTGTGCCAGTAGCATTCTAGTTGTTGATATCTTTACTATGATGGTAAACTCTGCGCGCTATAAACTCATTCCAACTCATTTTTGGCAAGAGCAGTAGTAGTACTTTTTGAATTAGATGTGCTAGATGTGTTTAAATAACTTAAGGCAAGTCTAAATGTGTATATAAGTTCTACAAAACCTTTGTATTAATCTGAACTTACACACAGTTTTGGGAAGTAACTGAACACAAGTACTGAAAATACAGTTACGTTTTCATTTGGTGGTATTCAAAGTACAGTTACTTTCCTAAAATCAAACAAATACACTGCAGTACTTGATCAATTTAGTCTTCAAATTGCACATAATCGGTGAGAAAAATAGAAAACAGCACTGTAAAGAGTGAATGTGAGATTTTTCCTTCTCCAACTAGTGATAGGAAATGCATAACAAACATTGCGTTTTTACACTATAATCAGTCCTACTAATACTTAGAATACTTTTACTTTATTTAGTATTCAGATGAGAGTTCTCTTATTGGTCCATGTATCAGAATACGTTGCAAAACACATTTTAATGCAAGTATTCAGTATTCTGCAACTAAATACATTTTCAAAGTATTCTTCCCATCACTGCTTATACACGGACATAACTTAAACGTACATTACCCCAATTACCTACAGCCCCCGTCTGCCTCCACGAGTCCGCACAGCCCGCTTGTATTAACACATCCACTTGTCTCTTTGCATGCCCTGTATGAGATGAGACATGAAACATCCCCGCGATGAAAAGTCCACATCCATCAGTGACAAAACGCTCCGGGCCATGGCAAAACTCAGCTCAGATTTCACACGTTTCCATTGATGTGTCAGAGGCAGCAGTCAGGCGCGCTGTAGATATCCTCCATGTGGTGAGCGCTGCGGTAGACCTCTGTAATGACTGACACTGTCCCCATTGGCCTCTGCACGAGTAGCACGCGGACGTACTAAATCATACTGTTGGTTTAAGCAGAACGTACTTTTCTGCTATTTCTCTGAACGTTGCAATTACCGTTAGCGCTTCTATCATAATCACTGGAGTTTAAAGAGGGGGTATTATGTAACGTTTTTTGAAACTTTCTACCATAGTTTAATCTTGTTCCCTCATCAAAAACATGACTGAGGAGGTTGAAGATGTCATTCAGTTGTCAGTACAGTTGTCAGATGGTAGGGCGTTTGTTTGTCCACTGATCTGAAGATTCCAGCTCCCACAGGTGAATGCTGTTGTTGTGTCCTTGGGCAAGACACTTAACCCACCTTGCTGCCAGAGTCTGCGTACGCTGATGTATGATTGTGTGTGTCAATGGTTGAGCGGTTCCTTGCTGTAAAGTACTTTCAGTGCCTTGAAGGTGCAAAAGTACTATATAAAAACGTGGCCATTCATGCATGTGTGAGTAACAACCTCTCCCGAGACATATTTGAACCCTCCTTACGGTTGGCAGTAGGATTCTGTCCAAGACTCAGTTCCCAGGTCTACGTCATCTACCCTCCCACACAAACATTTCCATAAATATACAAATGCATAATACAAAATAGTAAACTACAACTTCACAACCTGATGCGCTGGGCAGAAGTTTCGTTGGAGAAATGCAGTCCAATTGTAATGTGATAGCACCCTGAAGGGGGAGTGACTTAGCGCAGAGAGTAAAGGCGCTGTCAAAAAAGAAATATGTCATTTATATATGTTGAAAGCAACTCTGTTTCCAATTGCCATTCTGTGCAATCAGCTCTCACGTACACCACATTCATACTTGAGGACGCAACATTAGATTTTGCACCTGATACTCCCAAAGGTCTCCCATCAAAGTACTAACCAAGCTCAGCCCCGCTTAGCTTCTGACAAATTCAGGCTTTGACAAGGAGGTTTATCCAGATACAATTTATCATTACTGATTAATCACGACAGATGTACATCAGATATACGCACCGAGTCGCTGCAGATACTCTAGTACCATGATCACGGACTTGGACAGGAGTAAATAGCTGGAGGATTAGCCTATAGTTCATGCTTTGACTTACAGCAGCCTTCGGAATATTTCATCATAGTGTATCTGTCCCTTTTTAAAACACTGTCTTTAAACTGTGACATGCACTGTTAGCATTTGGCAATTAGCAGCTAGCGGGAGCCGTTGCATTACTGGGCCTTCAAAATGAGATGTAAAAGCTGATTTTTCTTCTCTCTGGGGAAACAAATTAATTAAATCTGTGTGTGGTCGGAGCGCTCGGCAGGGGGCGATGTTTGTAAGACGTGGGCTGTGAAGTTAAACTGCAGCTTTGAATCATGGAACTTCAAACTGAGACTGACGCACATGTGTCACTGTGCAACTTTGTACTTATTTAAGTGGTTTTGCAGAGAACAGATTGAAAGGTAGTTAGTCCTTGAAAAATAGCATGTTAGAGAGAGTAAGAAATTGCCTTTTGAATTGCACACACACTTTCCCACAATGAGTTTCCCTGGACAGTTTGGTAACTAACTATACCAGATTTTTTATCTACTCTGTCTATCCAGGTTGTCTCGGTAATTTGTATCAATTTGAACTAAGAAATGAGATGAGAACAGTTGTACTATGTAACTTTTCTGATGGAAGTGTGTGGCACAAGCTTGTCTATTGATATTTTGCAGTGACATCATACTGGGAGGGGCGTCCTGCATGTATGTCTATGGCAGAATGTTCAGCAGTTACCATGGCAACACAATGCACACATTATCAATTAGCATAAGCCTAGACAAGCATTAATGGTCCCACTTAGATGGTTTGAACGTGAATGTTATTTGAGATTGACTTGTTTAACAACTGAAATCATCTCACCTGTTGCAATTCCAACTGAATCAAATCTTTCTGATCAGATTACGGTAAAACAAACCTTAGATTATCTTCACCATCAGGAAATGTTGATGACATCAGTTGCAAGGTGTCAATATGAAGATCTGCCCAAAATGCTCCACAAAATGTCTTTAAACCTATCTATCTTGCATTTATTCAACTATATGCTGATTTAAAGGTCCTATATTATGATATTTTATTTTCTATGTTGTATTCTCATCAAAAACATACATATTTCACACACAAACCCTGCATATTTAGGCTGAGGTCTTTTCTCAAACGGAAAGCATACTGTTCCACCTTGTGATGTCATGTGGGAATACAGTAAGTGCTTGACTTTGTTTTTAAATTCTATACACCTTCACTAGAATCATTTAGATGATTTCAGTCCTAGGTTTGCCAGTCTCTGCTGAACTAAATCTAAAAGGTAGCTGTTAACTTGAAAACTACCGCTTCAGGGCACCTCTCATGGTGGAACAAAGCATTTTGAGCTTTGGCAATGTAGACAGACTAATAAACCAAACAAGTGTGAATGAAACAAAACACAACTCTAGGTGTGTTTTTGAGGAGGAAACAGCATTATAACATGGATTAAAGCTCACAAGGATCTATTTTGTGTAAGCCAGAACATACATAAGGTGGAAAAAGTTACATAGCGCATCTTTACGCCCAGATAGTTAATAATATACTAAAACAAAACTATACCCACATGTCAAGTTTGAAGTTTGTAAGCCATTTGCACAAAACTATAGCTCCCTATTACCTTGTCTGTGCAGTTTGCAAGTCCTGCTAAATGAAGTGACCTTTCCAACATGGCCGCCTTCCGTCCTCGGGGAGACTTCTTCAGTGGTGGTGCATCTGTCCTTGTTTTATCCATGTGTGAATGTCAGGTGTCGGGCGGTCCGCACAAACACCGGTGCACAAGGCTACACCGGCTTTAGCGTGTGTGGTCTGGTCAAGGATGCTCCGCTCCACCGGGAACCAATGAACAGCACCGCTCCCTCCCCGCTGGAACACTCAAACCGCCGCAGTCAATGTCACGCAGATAGTATTTGTATTGCAGTGTGGTGATTTCAAAATATGCACGTCTTGGTATTGAAGGAGCTGTACCTGATTTTGTCTTAAAAACAGTCTGCATTTTAAACGGTTTGCAGTGGTTTAAAGTTACCATATGCATTCACAGCGATGCGTATATCAGTGTTTTTTTTCCACAACTTTCCAAGGAGGAGTTTTGATGGTAATGCAATCAACAACTAGCATGCTAACGGCGCACTTGCTGATTCTCAGACAAGGAAATGCTTATTATTTTGACCTCAAGATCTGCTTATACAATAAATATTTACTGGGCGAAGACAAATTTTGCTCAAATACAAGGAAACAATCAGGTTCAGATCCTAGAATTTGTATTACGTCTATTACATTCACTTGTTACTACTTTGTACTTTCACTTGAGTAATATTATTTTGAATTAACTTGACTCTTACCTTGGTAATTTTTTGGCTCTACCCACCTCTGCGTATGATTATATTTTTCCGTAAAAATTTTGTTTGAAGCTAGTGTTGCGCTTGCTTAATGAATTGGTTTTAAAAATCAAAGGTTTTGCTAACATTATTCTTTTTGTTTTTTGCCGCTGCCCAAAACGTTTCACACAACTGTGGTAAAAAAAAAAGATGGGTCTTTTCACAGGCACTTTCCCCAAATTACTTCAATAAATCCAGAGTGAAAATTGGCTTCATTAAATTGCTTGGTTTTCACAAAATGACAGGGCAAAGTGAAATGGAAAAGTTTAAACATGCAAAGATATTCTGGTTTATTCTACTAGCAAAATAAAATCATTTTGGTCAACTGACATGTGCATAGCTATTTGCAGATCAAATTGCCCAATCTTGTAAATTTAACACATTTATTTGAGTCATTTCATCAAATTGATTGTCTCAAGTCGTTTTAAGATCGCGTCACTTTTATTAATGTTCCTAATAAAAAAGTTACATGCTGACTTCCAACGTGCTCAAAGTTGTAAATGTAAGATATAACGCGATACTAAACTTCAAATGGAGAGATGGAATGTGCCATTTAAAACCACAGGCAGTTCTTGCTGACAAAAAAAAAAGTTAGAAGAAAAATTGGAAACGTTTCCCCTATGTCTGACAATGGTCTTGCATGATAAACATTGGATTATAGCCAGCGAGTTGGGAATTTGCATCTAAAATTTGTTAAACATGTGGGTTCCAATTTGAAAGCGGAGGAAATGAAACATGCTAGGCTGTTACAATGTGTTATCTTAAAGCGACACTGCGCAGCTTTCTGGAAGCACCTGCACGATTCCATGGATATAGAGAAGAAAAATTAAAACCACAAACGGAACATTGTCTATGGAGATTAAGGTTTGATGTGGTACTATAGCCAAAGGAACAAAATTTCAACCAAGGCCAGCAGATGAAGCCAAATGCGCTGATTTATGTTTTTTAAAGTGGGTGCACGCTCAAATCTTCAGCAGTTTTAAAGGCAGAGTTTGTCAATGCGTTGTCCGTTTGAACTTCTTCACATCCTCGTCTCACTTTCTCTGGTGTCCTCGCTCTTAATGTCCCAAATAGACTCGGCTCACATTTTAGTGTTAAGGGTTTGTTTAGGCCTGTGGGTTATAACGGAACCATTATCTCACGAGAGGAAACACAGTTCTGTCGAATCAAACCAGCAGTGACTGAACGGACAACACAGGAAGACAGACGGGGGCAGTACGGCAAAATCACGTACGGGCACAAAATCAAGAGTCAATATGAGATCGAGGGAAATTCATATGGTCTCCTCATTACTGTTGTGGAATTTCTGAGAGTAAAAACCTTAAAAAATATACATGAAAACAATAGAGAAGTTGTCTTGAATCAAAAAGTCAGATTTATTGAATTAATTGTCAAAGAGCTGTTGTCCCTAATAGTGTCGTCTCGCCCTCAGCCTCCAAATGAACAAACATACAGTGTATTTATACCATCAAAATAATCGTACCAGTCTTAATCTAGTGCAAGTGACTTCAGGCTGCTGGACACATCGTCTTGTACGCTAACAAACAAGAGACATGCCCGTGCGTAACAACAGATAGTATCATGAGAATTAGGTCAAAGATAGATAATATTACATATCAATATACATAAGGATTTTAGGATTTAGGTCAAGCAGATAGATGGCAATACATATCAATACAAGTAAAGATTTAGGGCCATAACAGCACCCACAGGATCGGTACTTAAGGGTGGAAGCCAGGCCAAGTAAGAGTCAGGCTTGTGGAGATGCAAGTTCGCTCACAGACCACACACTTTCTATATTTAGTGCAATTGAAAAAAAGGTAAAAAATTCAAGTCTATTTTTGTTGTTACACATTGGGGCTCTCTCTCTCTATATATATATATATACAGTATTCCAGTATGGAATCACTGCTATTCTCTGTTAAGTTCGTGACTGTGGTGAAGATATGGAGGACAAAAAATAAAAACGGGAAAAAATCATGTTCATTTTTGATTTGGCTCTCGCTGAAGGCTGCGGCTCCGCTCCACTCCTTCCTCCTCACAGCTTCTTCAAAAGTCAAGCCAGTCTCAAAAATCACGTCAAGGACTTTTACCCTTTTTTTCCACAGTAAAGTGCACCCCCATGTACGTAAAAATACTAAAATGTGCTGTTACGCTGTTCTTTCCTCTTCTCCGCAGTGAAATGCCACTCAAGGCCCTACAAAGTACATTAGGTACTCCTGGCAACATGGACAAGCTTTTAGGCTTTAGTACCGGCTAATGCAATCTAGGATCAAGGAAATGTGTCTCCAAAATACATAGGCAACAGAAAGTTTGGAGTGTAATAATACCGTTACAATCCAGTGTCAGGTAGTAATGTAAAATAATATGGAATGCTTTTGTTTTTCTACTGTTTAATGTATATATGCATTTTTTACATATGATTTTGCACAGTTTGTTAAATATATTGAAGTCTTCTGGCATATACACACGCAGATTATGAAAATGCAACCTAAAAGCTAAAATCTTATTTTCTCAGATGTACAGAGAGGGAGACATCATATTGTATTTATTTATTTTTTAATCTTTCTTCAGTGTTCCTTCATATAAAACATACTTGGAGTTGTATCTAGCTTCATTCACATTGATTTAAGTCGTCCTGTTTTCAAGTTCCTTTGCTTCTGAGCCTCAAAAAACAGTTGTCTTGAATTGTCCCAGTATTGTTGCCTCATAGGTAAAAACCCTCTGCTGTTTTTTAAGTCTATTAATCATTATCTGTGTAAACCCTCAGTCGTCCAGGTCTGATCCATAGCGAAAGACGAAGTTAAAATCTGGCAACTGGACAAATCGTTGTAAGAGTGAAGACGTTTTGCTGCACATCTAAGAACTGATGAGGCGGCTTGGATGAGCAGCGAAACGTCTTCACTCTTACAACGATTTGTCCAGTTGCCAGATTTTAACTTTGTATATTAATCATTGCCAAACTCTATCTAAATATTTCAAAATGCTGTCATTCGAACTGCATGCTTACGTTAGCATTTTGGGGCATGTTGCTTATTAGCTAGTTTACTTTATTGCCTATAGTAATACTCTCTGCTGTAGTAGATGGCGAGGTAAAACCAGATAAAATATAGGGAGCCTTAAAGCTGGGAAATGAAAATATTTGGTTCTTTAAGTAGCTGTTAGTATAAGTTCTAGAAGATGAAATCCCAAAACAAAAGTACGCAAGAGCTTAAGCCAATAGCAGTACAAATAATGTACAATGTGTCATTCAAGGTCACCATATGCTAATTAAAAACACAAATAAAGCAATGTGAATACGGACGGTAAAAGACCAAATGTTAACTGTATGGTAATATCGCTGACTTCTCTTCCCTCTACATTTAATTTTATTCTAGTTGTATTCTTACTGAAAAAAAAAAAAAAAAAAAAGATTGGTAGCGTATTACCTGGCTCGGTGTTTGTGTCGTTTTCTGTGTCTTTCAGTCTTGTACCTGTCACAGCCTCCTCATGTGAAGCAACATCCTCCATGCTCCACTGTCACGTCTGCTGCTGCTGCGGAGGTCATCACCGCACACACACATCTGCCTGACAAATCTACAACCGCACAACCAAATAACAACACTCGAGAATAAGATGCTGCTCTGAATATTAAGTTGCGTCTGAAATGATGTTTTATAGCTTGTTTAGTTCTTATTTTCCAAGTATATTGCCTAGGATACAAAGTGCACACTTCAGAGTCTGGTCAGATGGGCGTGATTGACAAGTGGGTTAGACGATCAGGGACACGCATGGTCTGTTCATATCGAAACAAACATGGCTGCTTATGAGGGGGGAAAAATGAATAAAATATCACAAGGGACTGAAAAAACATTGTGGATTTCTGTGGAATCAATCAGTTTTATTTATAAATGATAGATGGCCAAGGAGCTCCTCTGTTTCACATATGTCACTGAAAAAAACAAAAACAAATCTGAACGCACGAACATGTTTGGTTCTTGCTCGAGAGGTGACGGAGCTTATGGAGACCAGACTGTCATCCATCTGAAAAAAATATATAAATAAATAAAGAAAGATATCATTCTAGATTTGCCAGATCATGCTCCAAGTAGTCCATTCAAAAACGAGACCTCTATTGTGCTTTCCAACGCGACTTACTCGTCTCCATGGAGATCTTATTGCTTTGCCTGAAATGTTCAAAACTATATTAAATGTATCTATCATTCCTTTACTCAATTTACCGTTTTATTGCTAAATAAATACATTGAAAAATCTTGTTTTCTTACTGTTCTCTCTCCACGGATCAGAACTTGTCACTGGCCTGGTTACGTCACCACTAAATCAACTTATTTTGCTACTAACCTCTGTATAAGGTATTTAAAGGGCCCATATCACACAAAATTGACTCTTGTGAACTTTAAGCTATGTTGTAATTCTTTATTTTGAGTCTGTCTACATCTCCAAAGCTCAAAACACTCACTGTTCCACCTTGTGATGTCATGTAGTGGTAGTTTTCAAGTTAATAGCTACATTTTAACTTTTGTTTAGTAGAGACTGGCAAGTTTAGGGCTAAAATCATCCAAATGATTCTAGTGAAGGTGTGTGAGATTTAAAAACAGAGTGGAGCACTTTTTGTATCACCGTATGACATCACACAGTGGGACATTGAGTATTTTCTGTCTGAGAGAAGAACTCAGCATAAATAAGTAGGGTTTCTGTGTTAAACATGTGTGAATGAAACAAAACACAACTCCATGTTCGTGATGAAGAAACAACATTGTAACATCAGAAAATTGCGTAATATAGGCCCTTTAATTGCATTGTCTACCGCTCCTAGAAAGTTTGTATATGTGCACATTTCTGGTTTAAAACAGTCAAAAACTGCAACTTCAAGTACTACGTGACATTATGCATGACTGCTCTGATTACAGCCAGGTGTTTCTGATTACAATCACTTCTCTACAGGGGCTGCATCTGGTAACTTGAACGGTACAGCCCAAGTTAGCAGCTCTATTTGAATGTGGTTGTGGAGGAGTTTAGTCCCAGTTTAAAATGTCAAACTGCGGTACAATCCAGGCAAACCAATAACATCTCCATGGAGACAGATAGGTGGCATATCTTCCACCAGAAAAGTTACACAGTGCAACGTTTTTCATTAATTTTCAATGCAATGCCAGCAAAAACATAATAAAATAAAAAAAATTGAGGATACTCCATATTCGAAAGGTTCTTTTGATAAGGTGAAAACAGCTTAAAGGGCCGTATTTGTCTATTTTCTGATCTATGTTATAATGTTGTTAAATTAAAACAGACCTGGAGTTGTGTTTTGTTTCATTCACACATCTTTAACCATTTAATCATTTGTGTACTCGATGTGATGCCCTTTTTGACGTTATCACTTTAAATGAATTTATATTTAAATTTTTTACTTCCTCCAAAATTCAACTCAACTGTGCACAAATATGTATTCTATAAATTACATATAATTTTACAATGAAGTCCTGTTTTTTTTTTTGCACTATAACAAAATCCTGTAAAATGTCCTGCACTACGACTGCATCACTTTTTTTTTACATTCTAGAAAGAGAAGTGAGAGACAGTTCTTAAAGGTTTTGCATAAAGTAAAATAAAACTACACCTTTATCTACTTTAAATCTATGAAAGATATAAAGAGTTTAATGCTGTAATCCAAAGAGTTTTCCTGCGGTGTGACATGAAAAATCACATATTTAAAAAGACATTTAAAAGGCATTTATGCACCAGGGGGCGCTCAGGGGTTAGGAGTTTAAGCTACAAGTCAAAAGAAATAATGATCATATTCTTGTTTTTGTCAAATTCTACTTTTCTGAAAAATTTTGAACATGTAACGGTTTGATGTCCCTCAATGTGACAACTATTTCCCTTCCAGATATTCTTTAAGATGGGAAAGTTACATAATTATTAAACTTGCACTAGATATATATTAAGTTATTTATTTGAATTTTTTGTCATGGCAAATTTACAGTGGATGTCCAGCAGGGGGCAGGAGAGGTCACACCACAGAGATAAATGTTAAAATGTCTCAAATTAAAAGAGTTGGACCAAGAAAATGTTCAGTGCCCTTATAACTTCAAATAATGTATACAAAAAAGTGTACCTAAGAACCGCATAAAGAAACAATTTGAACAGGTACTGAGCTTTTTGACCTTTGTGAACAGTAGTGAATATAAAACAATCCAAATAAGGTTAAATACCATAGCTGCTAGCATCAAAGCTGGTTATTAACAAGACATGCAATTAGCACAATGCAAATTAAACTGGCAATTACTCTTATTTCTATTTAAATTACAAATATCTATCGCAGTAGCGTGCAGTGACTTTTTTGGTTAGGCGAGCAGACTTGGGATAGACGTCAATATTTAGTCAGTAACAATTTAATAACACCATTTTTTAAAGTTAATAAGATGTTTGGATGTGTTCTCAGTGACCAGTAGGGTGTACTAAAGAACACCGTGACTTCAACCACGCTTCAAACAGGCAGAAGTGACAGGAAAACAGGATATATTTCTAAAATATTTAATTATACTTTTGACACACAATGATTTTAGATTTTATTGGACTATCATTTTTTTACCTTGACTGCCCTGACCACACGCCTCTGATGTACAGTACAATATGAAGCAATTTCTCCTTGATGAAATCATTCCACTTAATTTACTTTAGTTTCAAGGACATTGCCTGTTTTTTGAAAACTATACAGCTCTGAAAATATCCACACATTCAGTGTTGTGGAGCTGTAAACAGTGGCTGCTGATATGCGTTTTTTTTTTTTATCAATGGCTGTGTTCAAAAGCACAATAGAGATCACAATTGGTTATCAAGCCTCTCCTAAAGAAGAGCAGTATTAATGCCACAATACTGAACAATTTCACCGACCCATTTCATATCTGCTGTTTTTAGTTCATTTGAAAAACCTTTATAAGCTGTTGGTAAGCAACTCCTTTAACAGCCACATCAAATCAATAACATCTGCAGCTTTTAACAACCTAACAAAACATAGCAAAAATCAGTCGTCAGAAGATTATGTAACCCAGGTTGAAATTCTGTCTTATTAAAAAAAGTTTTATTAAACTCCTGCTTTGACCTGCCGTTAAATCTTGTTTATATAAAGGCTGCATTTATATATTTATTTCTGCCCTCCGTGTCTCATACGTGCCTTACGTAACCGCACCCCTAATCACGTGACCCGAGTCCGCCAATCACAGCAGAGCACCTTTTCAATCTGTGCCGGCAGCTTCCCAGTCAGAGCTGTGGGGGAAGCTCCCGAGGCAGCTGTGAAAAGGTTAGTCTCAAACAATTAACAATATTCGCTCTTTTCTGTGTTTTGTAAGCTTCAACAAACTAAGTAGTTCACTTTTAATATTGTAGAGCTGACCTCCGGTCCGTGGGGAGTCCGTTGCCGCCATCATGCGATGTTAAACTGAGGAATTGGTGAGTTTTGAAGAATGTAATGCGCTGTTAGCATCCGACGCTAAGCTAACTAGCTTAGCATTAGCATGCTCGGGCTAACGTTGGTTTCTTGTTTGTGCTTATTGTAAAACATATGTAATGCCTTTTTGGAGCATTTAGCACTTTCTTGTGAATTGATTATTCAATGTTTATGCCAGTAATTTAAGACCCAATTATTGCTAAATGATTGTTTTAAATGTATTCATGTGAAAACCTGCAAGGTTAACACAGCACCTTGTTCAGAGATTATTTAATTGCAATTGAACAATTGTATTTTGAATGGTAAATTAATTTGAGTACACAATGGAATTGAGCAATGTGACTTAGTTCAGGTTAATTACTTTAGACATTTGATTTTTATTCAAGTCACTTAAGTAATCCTGTTTATTCAAATGCAGGCCAGGTGTTCTTGATTAGGATGGCGAGCTAAGACCGGAACCTACATCTTCATCATCTCACCCTACGGGTCTGGTAGGAGGCTGACACAGCCTGCCCCCCCCACTCTTCCAATCTTTTGCTGACTTTTTAACTATAATCAAGGCCAATGCACACTATTCCAATGAACAATACAAATGGATACTACGCAAAGAACTCATACTCTCAAACATTGAAAAGTCAGTAATAAGTGGACGCCACCCGTATGGAGTACTTCCTTTCATTTTCTTCCTTTTGTTGCTACTAACTCATCTCGACCAACTAGAACTTAAAGTGCACTTACCTATCACATCTGCAGAGTGTAAATATTCGGGGGTTTCATTATTGTTTTCATTATTATTATATTACTATTTTGTGTTGCTATTTTTGTTTCTGTAAATATTATGTTGTACTATTCACTTCAATATACGGTGCCAGTACCCAACATAATTCCTGCCTCCTGCTGCATTTCTTACTTACTACACCAGCTCCAGCAGTCGAATCCCAATCTTCTGATCTCAGTCAAACTCAGCCCAATTCACACAGTAACTTTCCCTTTTATTAATAAATATAAGTTAGCACGCAAATACATGCTACAATTAGAACCCTGTGACAGCCCACTCACTGGTCTAAACCTAAACAAGCGTTATGACAGCTGCAGTACTTACACCACACCAGAAAGTACGAGCACATAAGTCCTGTGCTCAGGTCTCTGCACTGGCTCCTGTGGCTCAGAGAATAGACTTTAAAGCAGCTCTGCTTGTGTATAAGTCTCTCTAATGACCAGCACCAACGTACATCTCCGACATGTTAGTGCCATATGAACCATCTCACACTCTGAGGACTTCGGGGACAGGACTAAACATGGGGGATCAGTGTTTTCAGTTTTTTTTTTCAGTCTTCCTGGAGATGTGAGATGATGATTATTTATGTTTTGATTTGTTTGTATTATGATTTTAATATCTATCTTATTCTGTAAAGCACTTTGAATTACTGTGTACAAATTGTGCTGTACGAACTTGTCCAAGTTTTTTTTTTTTTTTTTTACCTCAGTTTAAAAAAACCTTTTCGTTCATGGTTCTGGGGTTGTTGTGTTTATCCTTGCCATGCTGCAAACTGCCAAATAAAACTATTGATACTATTACTGCTACTAGATGGTAATTGGTTCAAAGTTAGGAGATGACAAATCTTGATTATTATAATACCAATAATACATAAGGCCAATTTTTTTTTTATTTTCAAGGTACTGTACCTGATTTTTACTGTAAAAAAACATGAAAACTAGAATAAGTTCATTTTAAACGGGTTGCAGTGGTCCAGAGTTATTCTTCACTTTAACATATTTCGAGCATCCCAATTAATCACTGTAATGAGTTTAAAAGCGCTTTATACAAGGCCAGTGTTGAGTTTACTGCCATTGTAATGCTAATGCTAAGTGTATAAGCCTTAAATCATGGTTTGTAAATGTATCAAGTATCATAGCAACCATAAAGCCAATCCAGAGAGAGGCTGTTAAAGATAATGTTCCTCCCCGCCCACACCGCTGTTTTGGCAGGGAGCAGATGAATAGCAACGATGTCAATCAAACCTGTTGCTAACGCGAGCGGAAGCGACCTTGGTGAAAGACGCCGACTGATTTGTCTGTTATTAATGTTCATATCTTGATTTATGGATAAAAAACTGAAATAGAAATATCAGGATCATGTAGAGCGGGTTAATACGAACATTTTAAGACCAAAATAATGAGTCTGACAGCAGCAGGTATGGAGACAGGGGCGACAGATTTTCAATAGAAAGTGAATTGGAGCCAGTTAAGTGTGCCCATACTCACTGCCTATTTAGAACGTGACTAGCAGGTTAGCTATGTTGATTTATGTATATACAGTCTATAGTTTTGAGGTAATACAAACTTTACTTGCATAAAAAATGAGTATAATCTCTTTCACATGCCACTAAATCTATAATAATTGCTCATTACCTCATTTCCTGTTTGCTACTAACACCACTTCAGTTGAAAGATATTTTCTAATAACGCTCTAATTTCAATTCAAAACGTATTCAAGAGTAAATTTGGTAAGCATTAGGTATTAAATACAAGCGACGGGGAATAAACAGGATGCATTCAGCAGATAAGAGCAGGTTGCCAAATTAAAAACAAGAAAGCGGAAAATTCCTTCCTATTCAAGATGCTTTTAGCCCCAAGAATAACACTGTTCATTTTTAACCGAGAGCATTTGAACGCACCTCAAAGACTTATTGGATTTCTGGGCTCTGGTTTTGAAATGTAAGCAGTACAGTGTGGAGTGAAATCAATAGCTCTGCGCCTGGTTAAGTGCTAATCAAAACATAGCACTCACCAGAAGAAGGCATTTAAGGAACATTCCCAGCATGCTTTGAGGCGAAGACTCGGGAGCGCGTATATAATTGTGTGATGTAAAGGTTATATTACTCACAGAATGGAGAGTTTATGGTTTCACTTTCACCATTATCCATGCTTTTAGTTATGAGTCCAATGTGGTTAAAAGGGTCAGATGTGCCAAAGGGCTTTAGGCGGACTAACGTTAGCACAGAACAAAAGGAATGTTGGGGTTTTACCAAATAGTGTTGGAAAGCATTTTAAATCATTTATTCTGAAGTTCAATTTTTTATTTTTCTATTTTGGCTAATGTCTTGGGGTAGCACTTTTTACATAGCAGCACACAACACATTGTACCAACCTCCTTTAAAGCAGACCTATTATGCAAACGCTTTTAACCATTTTATAGTTGTTTCCTTCTCACCATTTACCCTCTCAAACTTGTATTTGTGTCATGATCCGTACCGTCCACTCCACGTTTTACCTCCTGTCCTGCTCCTTCCCTCCTCCTGGCTCCTCCTGCGCGCACCTGCAGCTCATCAGCGCAATTACCTCCACCTGCTGCGGAGCATAAGAGGAGCCAGGACCAGACACTCAGCGCGAGATCGTCTGTTTCTTCACCCTGTTCTGTGCCAGCGTTCCTTCGTTCCTGCATTCCTGTGTTGCTTCATCCTGTTTGTGGCCAGAGTGTCCACATGTCTACGTCCCTGCTCCCTCGCTCGTCCCAGCTCCTGGCTTCTGGCTCAGCTCCTGACCTCCCGCTCCGGCTCTGGTACAGATTACTCCTTGTCTTCACCTCCTTGTCTCATCCTGGACTCCGTCTTGCTCCACGTCTCCCGCTCCGGCCCCGGTACTGTTCAACTCCTGGTCTTCACCCTCTTGTCTCGTCCCGGACTCTGACTCACACCCCGCTCCCAGTTCCTTGCTGGGTTAATGAACTCTTGTTAATTATTTCACAATCTGCAAAATAAACACTGTAAATCTGCCCCGAGTCTGCACTCTTTGGTCCACTACACCCACCAGTTACGACAATTTGGAGTGATTCGTGCATGCTTGAGCAATCTTTAACCGCTTATTTTCAAGACCCCATATTGCTGATCATTCCCACTGCTTTCTACTTACTTTGTTCAATTTTATTTTCTTAAACGGTGATACACGTACAATTCAGCAGCATGTCGTAGTCATTTTGATGAAAGAAATAAATAAATCTGCTATTCGCTAACGTGATTTACAGCTATCCATCCCTTTTAGATGAATATTGTGATTTAAAATGTGCAAATTCATTCAAATTGTAACATAATGATCCACAGGTGTTGTAGATTATAACTATATAGCAGAAACAAGCACAATATGTCTTTAAGTGCATGACAGATTAGACTGCACATTTCACTAACTAAAACCTATTTAAATATTGTTTTTTTTTTTTTTTAAACAGAGGTCATTTCATATCTGTTACCCAACTATACTGGAAACAAGGGCCCAGGCTCATCTAATTTACATTATATAGCTACTACATTACACAATAGCAAATGTGTTCCTTTCATATAATTTACATTTTTGCTACTTCTTGTAATTCTCAACTACTTGTTCAACTTTACTTCAAAAACTGCCACCTCTGATGTAAAACTCTGACATGATTTACCACAGGTCCCACCCCCCTCCAAACCGAGTTACTATTGGAAGCATATACAAAACGTGCTGTATTCAGTCTGAGTACAAAATAACTGCATGCTACAACAGGTAAGCTAACCTCTAAATCCAAATTAAACAGTTTGAAGTGGTCTAAAGTTATTCCTCTCTTACCTTATGCATTCTGAGCATCCTAATTATTCACCAAGATGAGTTTATAAGCACATTTCACAACTCTCAGACCAGAGTGGAGTTTCGCTGTCACGGTAAAGCTAACAACAACTAGCACGCCAATCCCACACTTCCTGATTATTGGACAAGAAAACTGTTTATAAATAGATGCAGACAGCACGCAGTGGAAATATTTTAGCTGCTTATACAATTTATCTGTCATGGGGCAATATACATTTTGCTGAAATACATGGAAAAGAATCATGTACAGAGTCTTTAAAGCAGACATATTCCGCATAACCGACTTTTCAGAGCTTTTAGCCATGTTATAGCTATTTCCCCTGACAATTTACTCACCTGAAGTTGTATTTGGAGTGATTCGTGCATGTTTGAGCAATTTTTGATAGCTTTTTTTCGAGACGCCATCTTGCCGGTCAGTCCATTGTGATGCACTTACTTCATTTTCAATTTTATTTTGTTATTCAGCAGTGCTTAGTCATTTAGGTACAAATTGAAAAAAAATAAAATAAAGTGGCTACTCGCTAGTGCACACTTTGTCGTGATGACGTTTATATCGACGTCAGCGCCCATTGGCCACCGCGGTTTTATAACGCAGAAATCCGCGGACCTGTTTCTTTTATTAAGTCATTTTAGATGGATATTGTGATTTAAAATGTGCAAATTATAACACAATGCTACATGGGTGTCATAGATTATAACTATATAGCAGACAAGCACAATATGTCAAACAAATACTGTGGATACATGTATAAAATTCATTCATAAAAGTAGCAGTGATACCGTAGTAATACAGTACAAGAACAAATAGTGCTATTGTAAAACTACCAAGATTATTTGTAGTAGTGTAAATTGTAAGAAAGGCCCAAAACCTGAGAATTCTGTTTCATATTTTTTTATTTTATTTTATTGTGACTGTGAATGTCAACTGGTCCCGGAGAACATTATGCAACACTGAACAATCCAATGACAATTTAACCACAGCTTTAATGAAATCAAAAACTTAGCCCGTCTGCATAAAACATAAAACAGCTTTTATGCAAATGAGAAATACTTGAGAACAGAACAGCACCAATTGAATTAATAACTGACCTGATTACTGATTTAAATCGCACTGTTAAAAAAGCCATTCTTAAAATAACCCCAGTGCACACAAATGACATCTGCTTTGTCTGAATACTTGATTTCACACTCTGGAGCCACGGAGAGACAGATCGCACAAAACCCAGTGAGCTGTTGACGCAGTAATAAAAATCAGACCGGGAGGCACACAGTCGATGTAATTTGATAGAAAAAATAAAAGACTTTTTTTCCCTCTCCCTCTCTTTTCACCGACACTTGGAAATCATAAAAGTCCTAGATTGTTCTGCCGCATACATAACTGGTTTCCCTCAGCTTGTTTGGAGCGTGACTGCAATGTAATATGAACCAATGCGTCAGAGAGGAGCCTTCAAAGTGTTAGAATATATATTTGTAAGCCGACACAGACTATACCGAACGTGTATTTTAATTTACTCTAAGAATAGGTAAGTCGTTCAATCCTTATTCAAAAGCATAGTGTCTTTCTCTCGGTGTCAGACTGTCTAAAGAAGTGGATTAAGTGAGTGTGACGTTACCCACAGCGTTCAGCTCCAGTCAAATGAAGCTCAATGAGGCTAGGAGTTACAGGGGTGAATCTGGAGTCTAGGTCCATATTTGGAATTCCAACCACGAGTATCATAGCAACCAAAGAGCCAATCCGGAGCGAGGCTGTTGAAGGTAACGTCTCTTCCCGCCTGCACGGCTGGTTTAGCAGGGAGTGGACACTTAGCAACGCTGTCAATTGTTTCACAGACAAAATACCTAAATACAAACACCAGGATCATGTAGAGCGGGTTAATACGAACATTTAAAAAAACACATATTAGGCTAAATCAACATTTTTCGCTCTTGGATACCTTTTCCTTGGTATACAGGGTCTGTATTAACTCATAAAAGCTCAATTTGAACTATTCAGTATCTGTAGAGATATTCATTTATTCATATATTCATTTTTTTCGATCTGTTGTGTCACTGATTTTCAGAGGAAAACTTCATAAGTTCAATACCTTCCGTCTAATTGGTCTCTGAGTCCGCCATCTTGTTTTTGATTTGTAACCCAAACTCAACATGATGAAGAGAGTGCACATTGATAAATTGTATTTCATTTAACAGTATTATATATAGCCCAACAAATATTTTTGCTCAATTTCTTTCTCATAGAAAACCAGCATATAAATAGGCTTGAAAACACATGAGCAAACTTCACAGATGATTTCATTTATAATAACATGCATCGTACATACAATGTTCATTGATGCACCTACAAATGCACTTTTGTCAGTATATAATTACAAGTTAACCAACTCATCATTGAGAAGCGTTAATTTCAAGTCTACATTCCGAAGGTATGGCTTGTTCGGCATCTTCATGCTCCGAGTCAGATTCTGGTTCAACATGTAGGGTTGGACGATAAAGTCTTATTGTTATGCCATTTTTAATTAATAGTTAATAGTTAGTTAAAAGTTAAAAACTGATCTAATTTCAGCAAAACTTCCACAGCGCGGTAGTTTTAGTCTAGAGGACTACAGCAATGGCTGCCGGGGGTGTGGCGCAGGTAAAGAAACACTCCCAGGTGCCGGGAGGGGGGTGAGGTGTGAAGTATCTAATTTGCATTTAAAGAGCCAGAGCAAAACGAGTCATTATCTGTCAGTGCTCCGAGCAAGAAATGAAGATCATAGGATCTAATACTACAAGTATTAAACACCATACAGACATGTTTTGGTATGTCAGAAAAACATAATATTTGTTCTTTAAGACCAAAATGACGAGCCTGACAGCAGCAGTTATGGAGAGAGGGCGAAGTGTAAAGTGAATTGGAGATGCCCATAAGCACTTGGAATGCAGCGGCTAGCGTGTTAGCTGTGTCCATTTATATATACAGAGTATGCTTAATCCGCTTTAATTTACTCTAAGAAAAGGGATGTAGAAAGACAAGTCGTTCCATCCTTACTCAAAAGCATACGGTGTCTTACCTTTCTCCCAGTCTATGGTTCAGCATCACAGTCAATGTCCCCCAGACACTACAGGTGAATAGACAAAAGTCTGGGTACTAGCTCACCCCAGATGTTTGTCCACTTACCCGAAGGTTGGCAGTTTGAATCCCACTCTTGGTGCAATGCAATTCCAGCTCCCACAGATTAATGCTGTTGTTGTGTCCTTGGGCAAGACACCCAGTGTATGTGTGAATGTGTGTGTGAATGGGTGAGTGGTTCCTTGATCTAAAGCACTTTGAGTGCCCTGAAGGTGGAAAAATGCTATATAAAAATGACTACTTACTGTTAGATATAGAGATTTCCATTTGTAGTTTACTTACAAAAATGTTAAAAAAATATATATATATCACCAATTTGTCATCATGAAATATTTCTTTATATAAAAATAAGGCATAGGCTTAAGACAAAAAATAGACAGCCAGGTTTAAAGTTCTTGCTTTTTCTTTGTCATACTGGATATATATAAAATAAAATAAATTAAAATAATAATAATAGAGAGGGGATTTTGGATATCTTATTTAATATTTAAGCAAATTAAATGTAATTGAAAATACATTTTTGCCTATTTGTTTGAAGTTAAAACTTTAATAAATCAGAGTTGGAATTGGATATCAAAAAAATCTTTCTGTACGTTCTGGCAAAATCTAAAATGCAAGACTGTTAAGTTTGGTATATGTTGGTGCTGCTCTAAGGTGTGATCCTTATGTCCCTATGGGAGAAAAGGGCAGTTTTAGAAAACAGCCTTTGAAATTACAATGTCTCAACTCTATGGAGGCAAGTTGAATTAATTAAATATAAATCATGTTTCCACATGAAAACTTGTGTGCCAAAAGACCAAACTGAACAAAAAAAAAAAGAGTTTTATCAGTGATATCTCCTCATAGTTTCAGTTTAAGCCTTTACACAACTTCAGAAATAACAATGTTATATTTGGTTAAAGTGATTACAGGTTATTACTAGGCTTAGCATTATGTTACGAGTCCATGTTATCGCTTGTCATCTGGACAAATCAAGAGGTTCGACTGCCATCCAAAAGTCATTTCCAATCTGAAGCTGGAGTTCACACTGCCCTGAGCTAGATTAGTCTTGGCCTAAGGGAGCAGTTATGGGATTGTTAAAGCCAAGGTCCATTCTCCAGCTGATTGCAACATGTTTATAATTTCTCATACTACAGAAATCAATGAAAGGAAAGTGCCCCATTGAATAGCATTGAACCCAGCACTATCGAAAACAAAGCACGGAGCAAAGTTAGCTGTTAAATTGCCGCTAAGTGTTAACAATTCAATAACTCAAGTTACAAGGACAGGACAAGGTTCAGTTCTAACTCTTTGTTTGGCAACCATCTTAAAGGGAGATACTACAGGCAAAACTCTTTTTTTTCTTGTTTTTTTTAGTTTGGTCTCTCAACGTAAAATCTGAACATGATAAAATTGTTCACTCTGTACTAAAAGAAGTTTTATTATTTCATATAATCAACTTGCAGCCATAGAGTTACGTGGGATGTCAGAGGCCGTTTTTACAACATGCTAAATAAAAGGTAGAAGATCTGTCTAAAGCTTCATTATAAACTTTAAAAAGGTTACCAAGTGACTCATTTGAACTCTACTCCTACAACCCAGAATGCTCTTCAAATTGAATTCCTTTATTCTCCTATTCTTCAGCCTCTCTTTCAACATTGCTTGCTCCACATAATAGCTGCTCCTCCTCCTCCTCCTGACACGCCGCACACCCTGCCTGCGCTTCCCCATCAGACAGTCCTCTTAAATGCAGAATGTCCCAGTCAGAGTCTTATGATGACTGTCCGATCCCTCCTGTGACCCCCTGTGTCCTGTGAGTCTTGTCTCCTCCTCCTTAATGCGATGCAGATGCCACTCCTTAGTGACCTGACTCCAAATCACACTTTTTGCCTCTGATTTGCTGCTCTTAATTTTCATCTCAACACTGTTTTCATTTAGTGCTCCTTTGGCCAGTTCTACTTTTTCATTTCCTTTAATTCCAGTACAAGCTGGCACCCACAGACACTGAACGTGACTACCATGCTGATGTATTCTGATGACACTCGTAGGGATCAAACAAGGTGGCTCATGACTCCTCCCTTAGGGCAGGACTAATCTAGCTCAAGGTAGCTCCTTTGACCACTACTCATAGCTCAGATCAGTTTCTTGGACTGAAAATGACTTGATTATCGTAAAGGCTGATGGGGGGACCAAAGATCCAGACTTGGGAAAACAGTTAGAACGAACAGAGCAGACAGTTGGGAGCGGTGTTGTAGGCAGTAGTCTTGGAGCAGGTCGTGGGTCGCAGGGTCAGAGGCTGGGGTGTTCGTACCGGACATGGGGAGCTGGGTCGGAGACGGAGGTGCAGAGTGGCTCCCAGGAGTGGGATCACGGTGGATACATGGACGAATAAACTGGAACTGGATCTGGACATGAAGGACGACCCATGGAAATACCGGGAGATGACAAGACAATCTGTCCCGAGTGTTGGGTCCTCAGTCCTTTTATCTTCATATGTGCAGCTTGATTGCTTGATTAGAAGCAAGTGTGCGGAGGTGAGGCCGGAGTCTCCGCCCAACTCCAGGCTCAAACACAGAAGGGAAGGGGAAGACAGCACAGAACACACAAAAAACACAAACCCTGACATTGATAAGTGGAAACGACAACAATGTTGTCCAGGTGACCTTACCTTTGAAACAATTTTTATTGTGTTACGCAGTTTGTTCTATTTGTTACTCCCAACAGCACAGTGATTTATGTTTGGATCACATGTTCTGGGTCTCCTGGTCTCATTTTTTAAGCAAAACAAAAGAAAATGATGAGTAATAGCTGTGGTAAAGGCGAAAGACAGACCATCTGAGTTATTTTACATGAGAGGTTTAAAGTGACTAAATGTGATTTATATTAGAGACAATACAGGCAAAAGTCAGTATTCTCAATATTTTCTTTTTTTTTTTTGGTCAGATACAGCGTCCGAGATTTAAACTGACTAAATGGGATTTATATAAGAGACAAGGACTATTGTTGGATTTTTTTTTTTTTTGTATTTAAGCAGGGCTGATGGGCTCTTTCCTGATAGTTCTTTCCTTTCCATAAAAAGTAGTTTAAATAGCCTGATAAATGCCTGAGTATACAACCTTAAATCAATGCTGTATAGGTCAATTGTCAAATAATCAAAAGCTGAGACCTTTAACAATACAAAATCAACTGTGAAGTAGGTCTATTGTCAGTGAATCAAACTTTTACCGTGGTTCCATACGAGTGCAGTTATGACACTCTTATTAAGTGCTGATTGATGTAGTTGAGATTCATCCAGCGCCTGCACTTGGCTTTCGCACTCTGCTTGATACAAAGATCCTGTGACAATGTTCACATTTAATTAACCTGCTCCACCCCGCACGGGAATCAATGCAAGATTCAGTAAACCTAAGCCCTATCTGACTGCTGTGTTGGGAATCGTACCCCCACATCGGCAGGTCTCGAATGAAATTATAAAAAGTAGGCAGGTCATACTCTGTTAAATTTACTCAATACATTTATAGAATTGTTCTAGTTTTCAGACACCATACAACAGGGGTGTCAAACACATTTTCATCGAGGGCCACATCAGCAAAATGACTGCTCTCAAAGGGCCAGATGTAAAATAAATCTAACTCATTTTTCAACTTGTTAATTAACTTTCTGTATTTATTACTTATTCTAGTTACAAATATTACATATGCATTTTGTGAATATGTAAAAAAATGGCTGTGTAACTGTGTGTCTCCTGATAAAATGATATTTTAAGACCATCGTACCTTTTAATTTACCATGTCGAGGGCCACATAAAATGATGTGGAGGGCCGCATTTGCCCCGCAGGCCTTGACTTTGACACATGTGCCATACAACATAACAGAACCTTTACTTGGAAAAAATATTCTGGTGACTCATGGTGGTTTATTCTACAAGTGACAAAAGCTTTATGTTGACAATATGAAGTGATTTGAACATTTGTGTTTGTTGCAGCGCTCCATTCTTCTCCTTTGAAGTATAAATCAGGTGTTACGTCCTGACACTTACTCCCAGACTGTTTCTCTTACAATCATTTTATCCAAACGTTTTTTACTCGTACTTGAGTAATTTCTTGGACCACTAGTTTTTTCTTCTTTTTCAAAACATTATTTGAAGTAATGATTCTCTTGCATAAGTTATTTTTTCCTGCATATTATATCCACATCTGTGAAGAGGGAGTGAGTGGCACTGCAGATTTAGTCTTTGTCATCTGTATTTGACTCATCCAAATCTGCTGTCTGTCAAGCTGCAAGAAAAACGGATCCGATCTTAAGCGGGATCTTGGTTAGAAGTTGAAAGATCAGAATGTTGTGTGTTTAATTTACAGAGAGAAACACAAACATTTTACGCAGAATGTTCCCAATCAAACGCACTGTACCTGATTTTTACTTTCTTCACAACATGAAAAACAGAACTAGTTCATTTTAAACAGTTTACAGTTATTCCTCGCTTACCTTATGCATTCTGAACATCCTAATTATTCACCGTGACAAGTTTATAAGCGAGATTTGCCAACTTTCAGAGACCAGAACAACTAGCATGCTAACAGTGCAGAATAAGAATTACACTCGTCCCTCGTTTATCGTGGGGATTACGTTCTAAAAATAGAGGTCAGCTTTATTTTTTACAATTATTCTATATGTTTTGCAGCTGTAAAACCCCTCACCACACACTTTATACACTTTTCTCAGACAGGCATTAACATTTTCTCACATTTCTCTCTCGTTTAAACTCTCTCAAAGTTCAAACCTTCGTAGGCGTCTTTGTCGGTGCAGAACGTTTCATCGACATTGTGGGTTTTGTCGGTGAGAAAACAAATTGCAAACGTACAGCACTTCAGAGTCACACTACGATCCAACGTTTATGCAAATTTGGCCGAACGCACTCTGTAGTGTACGGGAGACACGGCACGGAGGAGACTGATGGACAATGGTCTGCAGTCCCTTAGCCAATCAGGACGCAGAACACGATGAACGCTGATGCTGAAAAAAAAAAAAAAAGGAAAATTGCACTAAAAAAATCAGCGAAACAGTGAGGCCACGAAAGGTGAACCGCGATATAGCGAGGGACAACTGTAAATGCACCCAGAATGCAGACCTGCTTATACAATATATCTGTATGAGCTCGTCTAAACTGAAATAAAAAAAAAAAGGAAACAGCCACTTTAAAAAAAAAAAGCTCTTTTCTGGAAACACTTCAACATCATTTCTGGTAGTTTTGTGACTATACTTGTTGATTGATTTGTTTCTGGAAGCGAGTCAAGTCTTTCTCCTCGCAATTTTCATTTCAGCGAATTGTTTGCATAAAGTTGTTGTTATAATGTGACAGGTGCTTGGCATAAAATATAACGCACGTTAAGTTGGAAGTGTTGACTCTCCTCTCTAAGCTGTGATTAAAAGCTGTGGTTTAGCTCAAAGCAAATTGGAGCAAACGAAATTGACATTTACAATGACTCATGTGGACTATTAAAACATTTACAATATTTCTTCCAAGAGGGACTTAAAAAAGACACCGGAAATATCACCTCTGAGGGCCTATAGACACTGGTTGTAGAGAAGAGGAGGAAATTGAGAGGCTGAGGAGGATGCTGGTTCTGCTGCTGCAATGGAGATGATTCACAGATATTTGAGTAATCCTTTATTATTAGTCTGTCTAAAAATCCAAAGCTAAAAATGCTCTGTTTCATCTTGTAATGCCATGAAGTGATAGTTTTCAAAATAACAGCTACTTTGTACCTTTTTTAGTAAAGATTGGAAACTCCAGGGTTGAAATCATCCAAACAAGGTGGAGCAGGGTATTTTCAGTTTGAGAGAAAAAGAAGAACATGTGTGAATGAAATAAAACACAACCCCAGATATGTTTTTGATGAAGAAATAACATTATAACACTGATTAGAAAATAGCGTAATATGGGCCCTTGAAACATAATGGATATGTGTTTTATTGAAAATAGCCAAACGCACTTCACGTGATTGGGCTGAATGAGCTCAGTGGGGCATGTTTAGCCTTTAGTGTCTTGGAGCAAGGAGTGTGGGCTTATGATTGCTTTGACCAATCACAGCAGAATAAGTAGAGTGGAGCATAGAGAGCTGAACAGTTTAACACTAAAAAGCTGTTTTGAAGACAACTGAAGGATTTAGAACTGAGAAAACAATGTACGTATGATCTGAAAATAGGCAAAACTCCCCACAAAGCTGCAGTACCAATGGAGTGGCCACTAGTCCAAGTCATGACACGTTTAAAGTAGGACTAAACATCTTAACTCCACCCACAACCACATTTCAAATAGAGCTGCTGAACTGGGCAGTGCCTGGAGGACTAAAAGGGAGAGTGACGGGAGAAGAGGGGCGGAGTCTATAGATATAAAAAAAAAAAAAACAGTGTGATTGGTCTAACATTTCAAACTCCGCCCCTACAGCCAGGTTTTTGTCATCCGAAACACCTGTACACCTGTAATCAGGGCAGTCCTGTGTGATGTCACCAAGCACTTAACAAATGCAGTGGCCATTGGAGCTAGGACAGGTTAATTTTTATACATTTTTGACCAGAAAGCTGCAAGTATGCCCAGTTTGCACTAAAATTACCAAAGAAAACCCCACCAGGAACAGTAGACAATACTATTAAAACACCATATACACAGTTTAGTAGCAAAAAAAAGGTAAATTTATTGCTTAAATCCACTTTAAGCTAGCGATACTCTATCCACATTTGGAAATAGATCCATGATTAAACTGACAAGATGGAGGAGGGGGGAGAGTGCATTTATATGTTACACTTGATAGTTAATTAGATGGGAGGTGTAGTGGTTGAATTTACACTTCAAACTAATACGATAGGCTTTTTGATGTTTACCTCGTCATTTCAGGTAATTGTAGAGAATCCAATTGAAAGCTGAGACGTTCACCGGTTGTGTGGACACTAGAGACCTTGAATTAAAAAAATAAAAAATAAAAAATGGTGCCCTAGCCTCACCTCGAATGGTCAATGCTCCCCCATAGTTCCCCCAAAGAGTTTCGCCCCACTTTCATAGCACATCCAAGCTCTATTAAACTATTCAAATGGCAACTACAGAGTGTTCAACATTAGATTACAGTAAAAAGGAACTGCATTTTTGGTTTTATAAATCAAAAAGAAGGGTTAAATACATTTAAAGTGGTTTGGAAGGGGGTGGGGGGTGCGCGTCACTGTTAAAAGGCTCTGGACTTATATGTAAAATGAGCATCCACATTGAAGACCTTAGCACTCCCTTAGCTCCTCCAATCAAAAATGTCTGGCGCCGCCCTTGTGGTTGTATACAGGAAAGCCAAATTTTAAGTTACGTGGTGTTTGGAGTGAAAAACATTGAAAACCACCAGTATAACCACCAGTTTCATGATCTAAACTGACTTTCTATCGTCGTTCTTCTCCGTCCAGCTCTTACACATACACATACACCAAACTGCTAGCCATCACTACGCTACCAGTCAACTTCATACCAAAACCAACCTTTTTTAAATATAATTTTATAGCAATGTGACATGAACAATAACTAAATGCTTGAATAATGCCCACGCCTCTTCAACATCCAATGAACTTTGCTACTCTATCTTCTCGTTACATTGGTGCATCTCTGTATTGACCATGTTCAAAGCTGTGGGGGGGGCATGCATGCGAGAGACTGATGCCCATCGCAGCAGGGGATTGTGGGAAAGCTGGGCTCGCCTCATCTCGGCACAGTGGAGTTCCGGCTAACAAGACGCGCTTTGATGGACTTGTTTTCATGTAAAGGAAACATAGTCCATTTGATACTGCCTGTTTCAAGGATCTGCCTGGAAATAGCTTGTGTTTTAAGAGTAATTTGTACTGTAACAATGTACGGGTGAATGGAGTCTCACTTTGAATATGGTTGTTGTGTAGTTTTCAAGTGAATTGCGCAGCTGTTATTGGAATAAAAAAGAAAAGCTACATCGCTTCCAACCAAATATATATTGATAAAGTGGCTTAAAGAAGACATTCTCCGTCCTATAGTTATAATCTATGACCATTGTGGATCATTATGTTATTTTTGAACATTTTAATGTTTATAAATGAATAAATATAAAAACGCACACATTTACAATACTAAATAGAGTGACAAAATGATTGATTATTTATTATTAAGTTGAATAAATGGGGAAGGCCACGGGCTAAGTTAAAATACCAGGTCAGAGTGTTGCTCGGAAGACGTGGGTGGTGCATCTGTTCGGCTGCCTCTTCAGGGTCAGGCAACAGCTGAGGTCCTTAGCATGGCTACCCCAAAGAAGGAGAAAGAGGGGGAAAAAAAAGAAAAAAAGGACAACTGGGCTTCACCAATTACAACAATTAATTAAACAATGTATTATTATTATTATTATTATTTATTACTATTATTTTTTTTTTTATTATTAATAGTAGTAGTAGTAGTAGTTTTAATATTATTACATTGATTTATTAATTTAGTGTTCCCTCGTTTATCACAGGGGTTACTTTCCAAAAATAACCCACATTAGGCGAAATCCGCGAAGTAGAAAGCTTTATTTTTTTTACAATTATTATATATATTTTAAGGCTGTAAAACCCCTCACCACACACTTTATACACTTTTCTCACACAGGCATTAACATTTTCTCACATTTCTCTCATTTAAACACTCTCAAAGTTGAAACCTTCGTAGATTTAAAAAAAAATAAGCACAGTATTATAGAACAAAAAAAAAAAAAACTATACTGTACTGTAAATAAAAATGACAGCTTCTAGAAATACCGTAACAAATTAAATTTTATTGATCAACCTACAAGGTTGGACACATAAGAAATGATTAATAGTGACTCATGAGTATTGTACAGTTCCTCTGACCGTGCCTCTTCGTCCTGGCGACACTCCACTGTCGTGTCTTTTTCCACTGAAGGCCATGGTGCAGGTGTCTTTTTCCAAGTGAAGAACATAGTTATGTGTAGTTGTTGGTACTGTTTTTTGTTTTTTTTTCTTCTGGGCCAGAAGATTCTTATAAACAGACATTCCACCTTCGATTATATTTATTCTCACCAGAGTTGCCAAGCGGTCAAGTGTTAGTCCACCCTCCTCGTCTTTAACACTTAACACTAGGGCTTTGACTTCATTCTGCATTATAAAAGGTGCGAGAGGGCATTCATTTCCAAAATAAGCCTGTCTCATCCATATTAAAAACTTGTTCAGGCTTATATCCCCCGTCCTCGATGATTGCTTTAAATTTGTTCATGTATGCCTCTGCTCCAGCGGTATCCACAAAGGCCGTGCAGAAAAACATTTTTAAGTCCAAAGTGTTTCTGAAATTTGTCAGACCAGCCGTTGCTGGCCTTTAAATGGGTTTGGTACTGCGTGAAAGTACTCGTCGATGGCCTGGGCTCAGCATCATCCTGCTCCTCGCTGTCATGAATGTCAACGCTGTCAGCAAAGGTTTCATGAAGCATTTTAGCTTTTGTGCAGATGATGTTGGTTTCCAGCGTAATGTTCTTTTTCCTGCAGCCACTGATCCACAAAGCTAAAACACACTCCATCCTTATGATGGTCTTGTTGCAGGCAGTTACAACCCTTTTTTTTTATCTTTGTTAAAACTTACTGCTGTTGTTGTCCTTATGTTATTTTCCTCCTTCTTTATGTGATAAACCAAAGATACATTTATTCACCCTACAGCCTGGTGCCCTACAGCTGTATAACTTCTAGCATGTTAGCATGTCCCTCAGCATGTCCAGAAGTCCAACTTTTTCCGCATCTTCCTTGGCAGAACATTTCATCGACATTATGGGTTTTGTCGGGGAGAAAACTTGCAAACCGACAGCACCTCAGAGTCACCCTGCTAGCATCAAACATTTATGTAAATTTGTCTGAACGCATTCTGTACCGTACAGGAGACGGGGCATGTCCCTTAGCCAATCAGGATGGAGAACAGGATGCGCGTTCATACATTGTAAAAAAACAAAAACAAAAAAAGCATGCAAAATTGCACAAAAAAATAAAATCGGCAAAACTGCGAGACCACTTCCTCTCCATTTTTCCCCCCATTTATACTCTATATCTTCTATTCTCACTTACAAATTACTAGTACCAGCATTCTCCTTTGCTGTTCAGAAAATCACACACACACACACACAAAACAAACTTGTGACATACAATTGTAAATAACTAAGTCTACAAACCATGGTATGTCTTGTCATGTCTTGTTATGTCTCATCACCGCTGTATATGACTGGTCACTATGTTTGTCTTGTGTTAAATAATAATTTCCAAAAAATGTATGCAGTTGTAATGAAGGCAGTTTGGAAGCAAATGTTGTTATAATGGGTCTGGCAGGAGTTTCTACCTATGACACAACAATCTGGGAAAATTCCTTCAGTCATAAATTCCTTAAAAAAAAAAAAGAAAAAAAAAGACTGCTATGGATACTACTACTAATACTACGTGATAAGATGCCCAAAGTTGTAGTGACAGGTGGTCAGCAAGAAGAGAGTCTGCCAATCTCTGCCATCAGCCCCTTTGACCACCACGAACATTCTATTGATCTAAAACAACTTAATAAAAGAAACAAGTCCTGACTTCCAGGTTGGAAAATTGCAGAACCCAATGCCGGCGTAAACACCATCATAACAACTGGAACTCCGCCCCTGCAAGCCTACGCTATCTATGCTCCCACACAACTATCCTCCATAAATATACAAAAGCACGATATGGTCATGGATCATTTTTTGTTTCATTGTTTTTCATGTTTTAGTTTGCCTTATTTCATGTGCTTTAATTTAATTGTATTGTCTTGTCCTGTTGCCTGTTCATTTTTTGTGATTCCTTGAGTTTGTACTATTTTGGAATTTTCTGTTTTTTCTTCCCCAGTGCTATTTTATTGACTGAATTATTATTGTTTAGCAATTTTGCATTTTTGGGTCTTATTTTGATAACCTCCCTGCGACAAATACAAAACTATATATCACAACTTCACAAATCTGATGCGATAGCGAAAGCACGGGGATTGTGTTTTGCGATAATGCTCTAAAGGGGGAATGACTTAACATGGAGAGCAAAGGGAGGGGAAACTGAAACTAAATTTCCCCAAAAAATACGACTTATACTCTAGTGCGACTTAAATATGTTTTTTTCTTCATTATTATGCATTTTTTGGCTGGTGCGACTTATACTCCAGAGCGACATATAGTCCAGAAAATACTGTATATACTGACAACTTGTTTAAATCCACTTCGCTTTGCCTCTATTTAGTCTGAGCACAAAAGAAATCACGCTTTGTTTTTTTATAACGCTGTTTCCGAAAGTCTTATAAGCCACAGTACGGTGACCCGGTTTGGTTCTTTTAACTGTTCAATGCAAAACTAAACTTGAAAACTGATGCATAAGGCCAGGGAAGGGTTGGGTAAGAAAAAGTTTACTTCTCTGCAAGATATTTTTCAAAACTTTGTCCTTGCTCAGACCAGACAAATCACTGGAAACCTTTCTCACTTGTTCAAAGGTGAATATGAAATTATTCCGAGAGGCAGGCGCTATCAAGTACATAACTTTAAAAGAAACTGATATAAACTTGTGCGTTCCAACTTCTTCAAACACGGTTATTCAAAGGAGCACTTAAGTCCCTTTATATTCCATGTGGCGTTTAGTACTTACGGACGTGTACAGCTGTAAACGGTGGTATATTCATCGCTGTTGTTAACTATATGGGCAATGGACAGTGAAAAAAGGGACTTGTCTCTGGTGACTGCAGTGTTACCGCGTCTCCTCCCTGGCATTTAATACTAGCCAGACAGGATAACTCTGTGTTTTATTGTTCTTGTATCGTCTTATCTGTATATTTGTTTTTTTGTGAACTTTTTTATGTGAAGTACTTTGGGCGTCTGAAGTTGTTTTAAATGCGCCGTATAAATCAAATTGAATCGAATTGTTAAGTACGAGTGTGAAACTGTTGGCAGCTGCAGGCAGAGAGCGCGATACAAATTGCTCCTCAGGGACAATAAAGTTTTTCTTAAAGTGGTAGTACGTAGCTTTCCGCATGATTCCTCGGAAATAGAAAGTTAAAAACATACCATGGAGATAGATACGTTTTATGTCGTGTTATGAGATATTATAGTCAAAGGAACAACGTTTCAATGGGAGCAAGTAAATGGAGGTATCCCCCCCATAGGCCAAATAAGAGTTAGGTTTGTGGAGAGGCAAGCCCGCTCAAAGTAGTGGTTGTTCAAGGGTCAAACATGTCACCATTTATAACACAATTGCATTTTTATTTAGTTGTTGGTTTAACTTTTACACTTCTAACTTATAATGAACTGTTTTATAATTGTGTGTATAGTGAGTGTGTTGTGTTTTGTGTGTATAGTGCATGTGTTGTGTGTATAGTGAGTGTGTTGTATGTATAGTGCATGTGTTGTGTGTATAGTGAGTATGTTGTGTGTATAGTGAGTGTGTTGTATGTATAGTGCATGTGTTGTGTGTATAGTGAGTATGTTGTGTGTATAGTGAGTGTGTTGTGTGTATAGTGAGTGTGTTGTATGTATAGTGCATGTGTTGTGTGTATAGTGAGTATGTTGTGTGTATAGTGAGTGTGTTGTATGTATAGTGAGTATGTTGTATGTATAGTGCATGTGTTGTGTGTATAGTGAGTGTGTTGTGTGTATAGTGAGTGTGTTGTATGTATGGTGAGTGTGTTGTGTTTTGTGTGTATAGTGAGTGTGTTGTGTGTATAGTGAGTGTGTTGTGTGTATAGTGAGTATGTTGTGTGTATAGTGAGTATGTTGTGTGTATAGTGAGTGCGTTGTGTGTATAGTGAGTGCGTTGTATGTATAGTGAGTGTGTTGTGTGTATAGTGCGTGTGTTGTGTGTATAGTGAGTGTGTTGTGTGTATAGTGCGTGTGTTGTGTGTATAGTGCGTGTGTTGTGTGTATAGTGCGTGTGTTGTGTGTATAGTGAGTGTGCTGTATGTATAGTGCATGTGTTGTGTGTATAGTGAGTATGTTGTGTGTATAGTGAGTGTGTTGTGTGTATAGTGAGTGCGTTGTGTGTATAGTGAGTGTGCTGTATGTATAGTGCATGTGTTGTGTGTATAGTGAGTATGTTGTGTGTATAGTGAGTGTGTTGTGTGTATAGTGAGTGTGTTGTGTGTATGGTGAGTGTGTTGTATGTATAGTGAGTGCGTTGCATGCATAATGAGTGCATTGTGTGTATACTGACCGTGTGTACGTGTGTGTGTGTGTAAACTGTTTGACATCAACTTGATAAAATAAAATAAGAAAATCAGAAATAAGACATACTGGAGCTTTATTATTCATGTTTCATACTTTTGAGCAAACATTTTGAAAGACTGAACTGAAATATGTCCCCACATTTGTATTTGCACAATCCGTTGCGTGACACTTGACCAACACAAACACCTTCCTTTCACTTACAGCCTTAACCACAAAAGTAACATGACTAAAAACTAAACATCTTCTGAAATTCAATGCATATCTCTTTTCACAGTCCCATCTTATCCACATACTTTTTCTCAAATCAATTAATCTTCCGAGTCAGCGTGTGGCTTCGTCTGCGCGGTGAAATGTAGATATCTTCTTAACTCTGAAACCTCCATCGCTCGGGTCTTTGGAGACAGACATTTTAGTCAAAGCGGAATTTAATTAAAGAGTATGAATCCGAGGTGGGTTTGACACTTGACGGAGCGGGATATCTCACCTTGCACTTTTCCACGCACACTTCAGAAGCTCCCTGTGAAAGTGCACTACATCAAAAATCCCTACACCCTCCGCCTGTGTCTGCGTTTGATGGGACAGACGGAGCCTCAAAGGGAGTGACTTTAAGAGCATAACGAAATACAGTAGCGGGCTTGTTTTTATGTCCTCCGCATCTTTTATCCATGACACAGACTGGGGAATGCGAGTCCTCTCTTTTAAGAAGAAGAACAAAGCGCACTCGGCGGGCGGGGAGGGGGGAGACGCTGAGGAAAAGCAGGTTTGGAGGTACAAAGTCTTGAGAGACAAGTGTTGGAGAGGATGGAGAAAGACGTTCGCGTTCAAAAGACGCTTGTGAGGAAAGACTGTTGCGGATGCTACAATATAAACATGTCGTATCAAAATTTACCTTCAAAACGGTAACTAATTGGCAACCCGGAAAGCGGTAGTTACTGTTCAGTCTGGGGGTGGGTGCGAAACCAAGTTCAAATCTCGTTTTTTCACAGCCTTAGTTGTAGTTTCAGTTTTATTACGATGTATTTACACTTAAAGCTCCTATACTCGATAAAACTGACTCTTGTGAGCTTTAAGTCATGTTATACTACTGATTCTACCTCCTAAAAAACATACCTGGAGTTGTGTTCACATGTTTGAGTAATCCTTTATTATTAGTCTGTTTACATCTCCAAAGCTCAAAATGCTCTGGTCCACCTTGTGATGTCATGAAGCAGTAGTTTTCAAGTTAACAGCTGCCTTTTACATTTAATTCAGTAGAGATGGGCAGTTCCAGGGCTGAAATACTCCAAATGACTTTAGTGAAGATGTATGGAGTTTAAAAACACAGTGGAGCACTTCCTGTGTTACCACATGACATCACAAGGTGGGACAGAGTGTTTTCTGTGTTTCTCTAGACACATCATCTTAAGTACTTTTGTTTTGGTAATTCACGTTTTAGAAGTTAATGGGTAACCAGACTGTCAGTGGTCCATTTACCTACAGTAATTAGGGAATTACCATGGAATGAAAAAAAAGTGAATATGGAACATGCATCAACATTTTAATGTCAGCTTATAATGAATGATTTGACGGCAGAAATGCGTAGAACGAATCTTATGATGATTTATAAATTGCTGGGTTACCTGTGACGCAACAATCCAGGGAAATTCAAACCATGTGTTTTGTGACGGCTCAGGGGGAACAGAGATTTTGCACATAATTGATGAATGAAACTAAATACAGCTCTAGTGTGTTGTATGTATAGTGAGTGTGTTGTGTGTATAGTGTGTTGTATGCATAGTGAGTGTGTTTTGTCTATAGTGTGTTGTATGTATAGTGAGTGTGTTGTGTGTATAGTGTTTTGTATGTATAGTGAGTGTGTTGTGTGTATAGTCACTGTTCTGTATATAGTCATTGTGTTGTGTGTATAGTCACTGTGTTTTGTCTATATTGAAAATGTTGTGTGTATAGCCACTGTGTTCTGTATATAGTGAGTGTGTTGTGTCTATAGTCATTGTGCTGTGTGTATAGTCACTGTATTGTGTGTGTATAGTGACTGTGCTGTGTGTATAGTCATTGTGTTGTGTGTATAGTGAGTGTGTTGTGTGTATAGCCACTGTGTTGTGTGTATAGTGAGTGTGTTGTGTGTATAGTCATTGTGTTGTGTGTATAGTCATTGTGTTGTGTCTATAGTAAAAGCTAAAACAAAGTCAGTTTTGCATTATATTTGTTCTTTAATATAATGATGATGTCTTCTGGAGATGACTAAAGCTTTTGTTCTTCTGAGAGTTCACACATTGGTTAATCCGTCCTGTCATTTACGCAGAACGTGACGTAGGTTGACCAATAGGAGCATTGTGTGGGAAAAGCTGTCTGTGTTTGAAAATAGAGCTGGAATAAAACAGAGAAACAATGAGTCACATTCGATGATTTCACCATTGGAGATCACTGGACGGTCCTTTGTCACGATTTATGGACTCATTCCAGACCCTTCTGCTTTCGAACAGAATGTACAAGGATCTGGTTGGTCAGGAAACTAGGTTGCCCCAGCTGCTTTGAAGGATGGGTCAAATAGAGGACAAATGTACTCATTGGGACTATTAAGTACCTTGATAAGACAATTTGTGCTAATTTGGAATGATAAGCTCAATCTAATAAATAGAAGCTTACATTTCTAATATGTAATTTTACTGAAACACATTTGAAACTGAAATGTATATGAAAGATAGTTGGCCTGGTGCTCGTCTTCAGGGAGATGGAGACATTAAAGACGCTTTTTGCTGCTTTTTTTTTTTTTTTTTTTAATGAAATCATAATGTTGTTTCCTCATCAAAGACATGTCTGAAGAGGTTTTAAATATCATCCATTCATTTTTCAGTGTTTTAACATATTTTAGCCGTATATCTCTCCCGGGCCCTATTTGAATCCTCCTTACAGTTGGCTGTACGATTCTGTACAAGGCTCCGCCCACAGGCCTACATCCCCCACGCTCCCGCACGACAATTCTCCGTAAATATACAACAGCATGATACAAAACTGTACACAACGACTTGACAAACCTGTTGCAATGTGCAGTAGTTTCATTCACGGCGGGATACACACTGATCTTGTGACAGTGCTCTGAAGGGGGTGTGACTTAGCGTGGAGAGCAAAGCGAGGCAGGCTCAGAGCGTCAAAAATGAAAGTGAAACATGTTAATTCATTGTTTTCGGCGAATATAGTGAAGTAAATCCTACAGGAAAAGCAAATACATCTCCATGGAAGCAAGTAGAACATTAGAAAAGTTACGTAGCACACCTTTATGGAAAATAGCCTGTCATGATAATTACTACATTGACTTATCGTTCAGTATGTGTTAGGTGGAACAATATTTTTTGGGGTCAGTATTTAACGTGTGTAATTTTTATTTGCACAACTGGGAAATTTGTGATTATATTGTTATATGATAAGATTTGAGCTGTAGAAGTTTGAATTAATAGTACTAAAGTGTTTCATTCTCATGCTTTTTTTAATTTGTTGTAGATTTAGAATAGTTTCTGCTCTTGGGTTATCATATCAGTGGCATAAATTTCCTTTAATATTATCGTTTATTGTCTATATTTACTTCAGCAACGCATCGCACTTTAAATTTTGTTAACGTGACAGGCCTACCTCGCAATAAGTATGACAGTGGATCTACAAATCAAAACTGTTCTCCTCTACAATCCCTTACAAACACAGCTAAAACGTCACTATACGCACAATTATAATTCATCTTAATCACAGAAAGGTCTCACCAGACGTTTACCATCGCTTCGCCCGGCTGACATCTTCCTTCAGCATCTGACAAACTGGTAAACATAATTACACTACGGTGGTCCTTGGAGCTTTTAAATCCCGCTAATTGGACAGCTCCGTTATATCTAGATTAAGGAGGACGCCAGATCTCATATTGAATCAATTAGTTCCGTGGCAGGGATTACAAACTGCAAAACAGACCCATCGTTCATCTTTAAACCGCCTCACTTTTGTTGTTTTGTCAGTACGTTCTGGCTTTACCATTAGGTCTCATGGGGGGAATGTGGAGGTTCAAACAGTGAAGATGAGAAAATATGAAGTCCCCAGCCCAAATGAAGGTCTAGTTTCCTTGGCAGCTGTAGCGCATCACCGAGACAGATCTGCTATCCAAGACAATGTTGAATTTATTTTTTATTTTTTTCATTTGTAATTGAAAAAAAACAGGGATGATTATTTTATTTCTTTGAATATTGTTGTCATTCATAAACTGTATATATAAATGGACATAGCTAACCTGCTAGTGTCACGTTCCAAGCAGGAAGTCATCACGGATGCACTTCCAGCTTCATCGACTTGGCTCCTATTTACTTTCTATTGAAAAACTGTGGCCTCTCTCTGTATCTGCTGCTGTCAGGCTTGTCGTTTTGGTCTGAAAATGTTTGTATTAACCCGCGCTACATGATCCTGGTGTTTTTGTTTGGCTATTTTGTCCATAAATCAAGATATGAACATTAATAACAAACGGAAAAGGTGCCTTCAATCCCCAAGGTTGCTACCGCTAGCGTTTGCAACAGGTTTGATTGACAGCATCTCGCTCTCTCCTTGTTAAATCAGTGGTTTCAACAGCTTTACTCTGGATTGGCTCTTTGGTTGCTATGATACTCATGAATGGAATTCCAAATATTGAACTCAGCTCCAAATTCGCCCTATAACTGCTAGCCTCGATTAGCTTTATTAGACTGGAGCCGAACACTATGGGTGACGTCATACTAACTTACTCCACTTTATGCAGTTTCCCCAGTATAGATATATTGTAAGAGCAGCTCTTAAGGCAAGGCAAGGCAAGTTTATTTGTATAGCACAATTCGTACACAAGGTAATTCAAAGTGCTTTACAGAATAAGAAAGACATTAAAATCACACAAATCAAAACATAAATAATCACCCAATCTGCAACTCTCTCACCCACTCGTTTGCACCCTTTAAAAACTCTCTCTCGCTCTCTTTAAACACTGTCTTGCTTAGTTTAAGAACTTTCCCATTACTTTACAAAAAAGCATTAGCATTACCATGGCAACCCACCGCTCTGGCCTCTGAAAGTTATGACAAGCCCTTAAAAATCTCCGAGAATAATTAGGATGCGTTAGTGAGCCCAATGAACTAAAAATCAGTAACAATCAGGTACACCACCTTCGCTTTTAGTTGAAATATTTAAGCTGCACCATGTCACTTTTTCATTAGAGGATCCACGACCTGCTTATCGCCTGCTTATCGAAACGTCATTGCTGCACAGTGCACATTTAATGAATATTGACCTCATTATTGATATTACTTCTTTTACTAACTAACTAACTATTGATGATGCTAATGAGAAAAAGCAAACAAACAAAACAACAATAGTGCTTTAAATCATCAAGGTCACTTCACAGTTTGGTGGAATATTCATTAATTCCTTAGTTCACTTACATATTTTTTATTGACTTGATCCTATTAAGTTTCCAGCCCTTGTCAACACATTAATATACATTGTGTCCTTGGATCCGCCAGCCATCTTTTCTCTGGGTCTTCTAACCATGTCTCTCTCTCCCTCTCACTAGCGCTCTCTCGGTCAATAATCTCATTTCAAACTTAATCTAGATCTCTATAAAAGATTACATATTCTGCTTTAGTTACGGCACTCCATTTATTACTCAGATAATATAATATAATGCATGTTGTCCTATGCATGTCGTTATGGTAGTTAGACAAGTCAATTTTAATATATGTACTGGAATTAAATATTTAATAAAGAAATATTAAATAATAATACATATTTATTTTATTTTATTTTTATTTATATATTTATTTTTCATTTAATTATTAATATATGGTCTTTGCTAATTGTATAAAGTTATGTAATTCTATGAGGACAATGTTTCTTTTCTAGTGGAGGTCCTGCCCCTTGCATGTCTTCATTGAGATGTTATTACTTTGCCTGAAAGGTTCCATGGTATGACATTAAACTTCTAATCTGTGTTACATAAATTCAGTTACAGGTGTTGCAAGTGTGGCATTACGAGTGGGAGACAAAAGTAAATATAGGTAAATTATAATAAGGTAAAAATAAACTAGCAACGCCACTGGATTTAACCTGGAAAAAACAAGCTAAACTAACGCATAAGGCACACAGGTTCACTCACTGATAGAAGTGTGTGAGTTCAAGTTTAGATAGTAGCATTTATTTTAAATTGCATAAAGCTGGAGTTAGAACTTCTGATTGTTATCATTTCATTCACTATAAAACAGGGGTCTCAAACTCAAATTAGCAGGAGGCAAAGTCTGGGTGAGGCTGGCAGGTATTCCACACAAAAAAACAACAACTTTGTTACAATTTTTGCTGTTTTCAACATACATGAGAAAATATGCAAATTCTTGTGGATTTTATGGATGTACATCGTTATTTGTTGAATCTTTTTTGATGGGAGTTTATACAGCTCGAGTTTACCGATTTGGCAGAACCTCTCACACGCAACATGGTAATGCCACACTAATATTAAACTTTCAGATTGTCCGGGCCGCAAAATATCGTCTCGCGGGCCGCAATTGGCTCCCGGGCCGCGAGTTTGAGACTCCTGCTATAAAAGGACCAATATAATGTCATTCACTTGGACAGTTTGGTTCTACTGTCCTTTCCTGCTATTCAGTTACACGTTTTACATTTTTAAAGTTCAGATTCACATCAGGGCAAGAAGGAACAAAAAGGTGAAGGCAAAACACCAGGATGCACTGCAGGGTGTAGCTCATTCAAACACCATAACCGCTTCAAAACTTGCTGCCGTCCTCAGTCAGCGTTAGCAGCTCGGCCATGAAGCACCTGGACCCATCACCACAGACAGAGCCGAGCCCTCAACCGAAATCGTGGATGGACAGGGAAGACCAAAGACTGCTGGGAAACCTTTATACTTATGCTCCACTGCCACCTGCTGGTTGCTCCACAAAGTCAACCATACTACACATATGCAAAAGTTCTCAGGTATATTGTACAGGCAGTTGTATTATTAATTAATTATGAGGTGTTTTATTGTGTCATAATCAGGAAGTATGTGTCGCATGCTTGTTATCCGCCTTTGAAAGTTGTAAAACCTGCTTATAAACTCATAGCGGTCAATAATTAGGATGCTCGGATTTTATTTGACAAGTGAGCGATAACTTTGGACCACTGCAAACGAAATAAAACAAAATAGTTGTATTTGTCATGTTTTGTTTTGTAGTAATAATCAGGTACAGTGCCTTTTTTGTATTGCCATATTGTGGAACGTTCCAGGCTAGCAAATTGCATCTCCATCTTGACAAACCCTCTACCACAAAAGTTGCAAAGTGTACCTTTACGAAAACAAAACTAGACGAATTTACAGTTTTGAATCTTCTGTTTTTTTGTTTTATTCTTTCAAAACCTCTGTAGCCAATGTAATATAGAGCTTTAGACTTAAAAAAAAAAAGTTGGAGTTGAAGTGAATTGCTTTGAAAGGATTATCTGGAGTCCTGGTGGTGAAAGGAGGTAGTGCGTGTGGGTTACCTGTCATACAGCTCCGAAGCTCCACTCCATCACAAACCCAACCATCCACGTCACAAGCGCCTATAATCTCCAATTCTAATAAAACCCCATTGTAGCCCGACGATATCCTCGCCTGCGTTGAATAGACTTCCATCACTGTACAGAGTGGCTGGCTCGCTGAATAACTTACCGTCTAATAACTGATGGGTTTCATTTAGGCTGGGTTTGTAGAGGTGTATGAGGGAATAATCGCAGCTTTTATGAGATTAAATTTAAAGAAGACGTATTACGCTTTCGGGTATTTTAAACTATAACGTACAGATCGTAATTTTACATTTTCTTCATTGTAAGCTGCAATATTGATTTAAAACAGCTTAGTAATAGAAACGAGGCTATTGACTTCCCGTTTAAAACTGCAGAATTTCATTTAAGTGTTTTTATTCATGAGAAATTGCTACGTGACATTTCTGAGCGCTTAAATTTATAACCTAAAGTCTGATTATTTGAATAATTAGCAAGTACAGAGTAATGGGCAGAGAAAGGACATACACTATAGATGTATAATTAGCAGGCACGGTGTTCGATGCTAATGCTATATTAGAACTCTGCACCCCTATAGTCCTCAAAAATATCAAATTTTTTAACAATTAAGAGTTTTCGGCTGGTAGCAACCCATCAGCGACATTGCTTGCGGTCAAAGCCTTGATGAAATACATTTTTGAACGTGTAAATTACATCATAATTACAGTGTAAATCTAGTATCTGCACTAAAAGCTAACCGACTTCTGGTTCTGGCAAGCATCTAGTGACCACTAAACATTCTCCTTTCCATGTTACTGGCGATGAAAGCAAGATGAGTGACATAATAAATGGCATAAATATAATGAAATAAACATTGTAACTACTTTAGGGATTTATTTTAATAGATTTTCATATTTTTCTTTTTCCAGACCAAGGTTTAGTTTGTTTTCATCCTTCACAATTTCGACTGCTCACTCTCGGTCTTTTTCAGAGTGATCACATAATTTTGCTGTGGAGACAGGACGACGGCGCCATCTGCAGTCCGACTTCTTCAGGACAGTATCCCAGGTGTGTGAGAGTAAAAAAGCCCCCTCGTCCCGGTTTACAGTCCCCAGATGAATCGCATTGTACTTTAGGGATTGGATTTACCTTTTTTTGTATGTGATGGAACGTTCAAATTGACTAGTAGCATCAGCTAGCGAAGTGATTACGTTGTAGCGACAAGCATAGATAGAAAATGTTGTTTCTATGAATAGTTCTGGCGTAGGGTAGACAATTTAAAAACTAAATATTTCAATGGGTTGTAAAGGTTTTTGTGGACGTTTAGGTTGACGGTTAGGTTATCTACCCAACCATGATCATTTTTATCATTTGTTTGGAGACAACATACTCCTATTTTGTTTTCGGAAAAAAAAATCCCCACAGAAATGTTTCTCACAGAGTCCCATTCGCTGTACGTTCTATTTGCGCTTTTCCATTTTACGTGCATTGGTTTACAGACCGGCACTGTCTCCTCTAAAGTCAAACAAGCAGAGAGGCTGTGTTGCATAATCCATACATTAAAGTCTGAACTCTGTCATTCCCCCGGGCGACACTTCATGTACACAGCACAGAGAGCACATTATTATCAGACGATTAAACCTCAAAACAACTCCGATCTTTTTGAATAACAAGAGAATCTATGGAGTGCATACATGAAGGATTAAGGACGAGAAGAGCGAGCTGCTACCGACCTCCAGGCTCAGAAGGGAACATAGTGTTTTCATAAAATAGCTATTTGTTTTCAGACAAGATGGCGCCATGACAAGGACCCTGCGTTGTGAGAAGAATCCAATGAGGTACGGCAAGAGCACTAATAAATTGGTTACAAAGCAGGAACAAGGGAGAAGTATTTCTTTGATTGTGAGTTCTAACTAGGAGAGCGGGTTATATCATCTCAAGTTAAGATCAGGTATTCTCCAAGAAAAACTATCTGGTGTATCTATCCAAATACGGACGCAAGGAGCACGATATTGGAGAAACTACTTGATGGTGTAATCCCTCATTTGTCCAGTAGTGCAGAATAAAAAGCTTTCAGTCGTATGCACAGTTAAATAGAACTGTTTTGAGCCTGGATTTATGGACTTATGTGCTCGTACTTCCTGGTTCTAGTCAGGATCTGAGCAGCAGTGTTCTGGATGTACTGCAGCCGTGTTAAGGCTCGTTTGGAGAGGCCAGTGAGCAGGCCAGTCTAACCTACTGGAGACAAATGCCTTTCTGAGTCTGGTTTTGACAGTTTACCTTTGATTTTTGCAATGTTTTTTAGGTGCTTAAAAGCTGCAGATGTTATTGATTTGATGTGGCTGTTAAAGTTCAAGCCTGAGTCCATTATTATTATTAGGTTTCTAGCCTGAGTTGAAGGTTTTAGAGAGAGAGACTGGAGGTGACTGCTAAGACTTTCTCTATTGTTTCTGTGGCCAAAGACGATGACTTCAGTCTAGTCTGAGTTTAGCTGGAGAAAATTGTTTTGCATCCACACACTGATCTGTTGGATGCAGTGAGTGAATCCACTGGTCCATATTCACCTGCTGCAGTGAGACATAGATCTGAGTGTCATCTGCAGAGTTGTGGTAGGACACATTATTGCTTGACTTTATATATTAATTCAATGATTTATATACAACTACAGGACAGGGTGATAGTTGTAGATACCTGGAGAATGCGTTATGCGTGGTTCCTTCATCAAAAACATGCCTGAAAAGGTTTTAGATGTCATCCATGCATGTTTAAGTAATTTAGTGATCTCTCCCAGACCCTATGCCTATGTCACTCATGCTCCCACACTACAATTCCCCATAAATATACTAAAACATGATACAAAACTGATGCGATGTGCAGTAGTTTCATTAGTGGGATGCACGCTGATTACAATGTTATACCGCTCTGAAGGGGGAGTGACTTAACATGGAGAGCAAAGGGAGTTGAGAATTGGACTGTGAAAAACTTATAAAACATGTTGCTACGTTTTTTTCATTGAATATTGCACTGTAAAAGGTAACATGTTATGTGTTAGCAGTAAATACAACATTATGTGACGCCCAATTACATAAGTTAAATACGGCCTCTTTAACATACAGTATTTCTACCTTAAACAACCACTTCACAATAGAACGTATAAACACAGAAGGCGCTGAAATATGAGTTTGCAATTGGCCGTTCACCTTCATTTTAAGCGTTGGTTGGTTATGAACGCCATTTCAAAGGACAACAACATAGAGAAGATGTAACACAAGCAAAATACATCATCTGTACAGGACAGGAGGACACGGTTTAGAGTGTGTTTAGTGTGCAGAAGGCTGTGGGGATGAGACTGTTTTCGAAGCGTGTTCTGTTACGTCTGAGAAAGCCTCATTTAAAGACAGCGAGGTGGAATTTTAAGCAGAGAGAAGTGATGGTTTCAAAGAGGGGTGAAGGAGGTCACTTTTATTATAACAAAAAAATCTTTATTTGAACAGATACGGTGGATAAAGATACAATCTACCTTTTGTTCGCGACAGTCTCCTCAAACCTTTGTTGAAACCACAAAGCCTGGTAATTGGTAATCGGGCAGGTGCTTACACGAAAAACAAATGCAAGTAATCTACACTACTTTACTTTAATTAGTTTTTAGTTTAAAGCCGACCTATTGTGCAAAATTGACTTTTCAGACATTTTAACCCTGTTATAGTTGTCTCCTTCTCATCTACCCTCTCGAAGTTGTATTTGGAGCGATTCGTGCATGTTGGAGCAGTCTTTAACCACTTATTTTTAAGACGCAATATTACCGATCAATCCCCGTTTTCACCGCCGCTGGCATAGGCCCACTGTGACGTGATTACTTCTTCAATTTTATTTTCTTAATCAGTGATATCTGTAGGATTCATCAGCGTTGTGTAGTTCTCTATGAAAAAAGTGGGTTGGAAAAGAACCATCCATTCATTTCCTTCTGCATAACATTTAATACCAGATCACATGACTGCATCAGGACCAGCTGCACCAAAACTGGGGGGCTTTTAGTCGTTTTGGTTCAGAAAATACTTGGAATACACTCCAAGGAAAAGCATTGGTGACACAATCGCAATTTAATAATCTGGTAACGAACTTTTATACACACACCTGCAATGATTCTAATGTTTTATATGGACTTATATACTCATTTGTCTTATGTTTGTGTCTGCATTGTATTTTAAACAAGGCGCCAAGCTCTCATCGGGTTCCCCTGTATAAATAAAAATAAAGAAAAGAAGGAAACAAAAGAAAATAGGGCTTCTCGCTAGTTTGATGTGCAGCTATCGTCCAGAAAGGCTGACACCACACGGCTCTTTGTCGCGATGACGTTTATGGTGACGTCAGCTCCCATTGGCCACTGCAGTTTCTAACGCAGAAGTCGGTGAACTTATTTCTTTTGTGAATCTTTAATTTATTTCTTTTATCAATCTAATATTTGTAAATTATAACATAGCGGACACAAGTACAATAGGTCGTCTTTAAAACTGTATTTTACATTAGCTTTGAGGCAGTGAGTGATCTAAGAAAGCTTCTGATTGATCATGGTTTCTTAGTGTGGGCGGAGTTTGGGGATATAGGCTCAAGAAACTCAAAGAGAATACAGTATTTCTCAGACACGTTCAGTTATGTTTTTGAGGATGCAGGTATTAGTTGTCTACATAACATTTATACAAATTTTTTTTCCCATTCATTTATTAAATATTTCAAAACACCACCAGTTTTTCTATTTCTTTATTTATCTTTTAAATCTTTGTTTACATACTCGAATCAGTTGAACAGAAATGCAATTTGTGCCATGCGTCGTCGTGCCAGATGTTGTTTACGCTGGCTGCGAACACAACAGAGCAGTTTGTTATGGCGCTGGGGAAGTCAGTCGTGATCCAAATGGTGCGAACGATCAAACACAGAGGCTGCTATGTGCTCGTGTCGCATGTACCACATTACAAACCTAAAATACTAAAAGGGTTATGATTAAAAAAAAACTAACTATGGTCAATTAGATAACACACCTCAATATGAAAGGGTTCTGGATTTTCTTGTTCCATTGTCAAAAACATATAGCTGATGTTGAGTTTGTTCCTATTGTAAATCAAGTAAACCTTAAACCATCTCTACAACCATTTAGTTTTTCTTATTTCTGCTTACTGGTCATGGAAGATTATGATTTACTGAGCTGTAGAGGCTGCACTAGCACTGATTAATGATTGGCTGCATGTGCTGAGGTTTAGATAATGAGGATTCAGATCAGAGAGAGTTATTTTAGGTTTAAACCAACTGGATTTCAGCACTGAAACTGGCAACCCAAATGTCAGGCTCATTCTGCTCGGTGATTGGATAATTGGATAAAGTCTGGTGTCCAATGCATGATTTATTTATTTATTTTTCTTTGTTGGATGACACGCTACATGACAGGACGAGCTTAAATCGCACGATCAGTCTTGGCTATGACCCACGTTTGAGTGAACATCAAGCTACGTGGTAACATCTCTGTGATTTAGGTTGATCAGACATAAATATTTACCCGGGACAGTCCCAGTTTTGAGCCCCGTGTCCCCTGTCCCAGCGGATTTATCCACAACCAGTAATTTGTCGCAGTTTATACAGGAAAATGTCCCAGTTGTTCCTATTTTTGACCAATTTGATACCTGCCAAAAGTAAAGAGGGGCATACATTGTCATTTGTTAAGATAAAATACAGAGAAATCATGTTTGAAAATGATCAAACTGACTGACTGAAGTCTCTCAGATTATACGAACTCACAACAAGACATGTGATTAAGTCATGAATGGACCAAGTGCGTGATAATATTCTTAATTACGCACTATTTACACAGTTTTACACCCCAACCCGGCTGTGTCCCAGTTTCTTATTTTGGAAATCTACTCCACCCTACTCTAATTTCCATGGTTAGCTAAGGCTAGTGTTACATTCTAGCCTTGTTCTGCACTAGTAAATGAAAAGGAAACAGGGAGAAATGGTCCCGTTCAGGCTGGAGTTCTTCTGCTGTCCCTGGGGAGCGCTTGTGTTTTACAGTTGGTCACAAAGATTGATGCAGCGAGAGGAGGGCTCACTCTGCAAAAACAAGATTACAGAATATCAGACACAGTTGATACCAGTCGCAGCTCGTCTTTGGTCATGCTACGGGTTTAAGTTTGACACACGTTTTTTTTTTTAAGCTACGACTCGAGATTTACCGTGATCATAAATCTTTCGTCGCAGTTGGACAAAGTCGTGCGGTGTACACCCGGCTTGAGAATCAAAACACCAAATTATAACGTAAATAAAGTTTAATGGTCACGGTCACAATTTTTATACAGGGTTTTTTCGCATTCAAGGGGCTCGAAGCTCTTTACATCAAGGAACCACTCACGGTCACGTTTATAGAATCTGAAACTAACTTCTGAAAATACCTTCTTTTTTTCTTTTCAGGCTTTATTTTTAAAGTAGTTTCTCACATTTTTACACAAACACATAAGACCAAGGATGTATTTTAACGCAGCAGGAAATATAAACCTTACACCTTTTTAAAGACATTTGTCGTCGACGTGTAAGTTGTCCATTTTTTGTGTATTTCTCTTGACATTGTTCCTCCTGATTCCTCAATCTGTGCGTCATCGTTTCCATTTCAAAGCTCTCATTCACAAGTTGTATCTATTCCTTACATGAAGATATCTCTGGTTTACACTTTTTTTTTTATCCATCCATCCATTTTCTTCCGCTTATCCAACAATTTATTTTATTTTTTTTAATTTTTGTAATGTGTCCTTGCTGGCTGCTAATAGTATCTTCAACAAGTAGATGTCCTTCTTAAACACTATAGCAGAGATGTTCACTTTGTACTGAACTAAACAGGTTTTGGGGATAGGATATTCTAGTACCTTCATTATTATTGAGTGTACAGTATCCCAAAATGATTTCCGGGCATAACCAACACGTGTTATACTTGTTTTACTTGTACATCTCCACATTTTCTCCAACAAGGCTGTACGCAAGACATATATTTACTTGTAATTTGGGGTGTGATTCCCATTAAAAGTTTATATAAGGATGATACTATTCTATATGGGAGTTGTAGCATCCCGTAAACATTTGTATAATCTCGTTGTTATTGAGATCGATCTTATATTTTATCTCTTTACTATAAAAATCCTGATTAGTGAGCTCAAACTCCTGTTCAAACTGCTTAAAAGTTCCCATCCCTTATTAATGTATCCATGGCTGTGGTACCATTATAAATCCACTCTTTAAACCTTGCCTCCTAGATATTTGGCCCAAAATTCTTTATACAGCCTGGCCACTGAAGTAAAGGAAGTCTTTCTCTTTCTAATTTGTATTTACGAACCACATAAAGCCACTTTTCCAACTTAAATCGAGAGACTGTGTCCGCTTGTTTAAATAAGGACTTGATAGTGCCTAATTCACCTATTATACTTGCCATTTCCTTTCCCTGTATTGTTTTTTCAGTATTTCTTCCATTTTGCCTCGTAATTTGCATCACACCAGTTTAGGATGGGGTCTATTTGAGCAGCAGTAATACTCTTTTAAATTAGGTAATACCATTCCCCCTTTGTCCTTGCCGAGTTGCAATTTTTCAAGTTTGATTCTCAGCCGTTTACCGTTACAAATGAATCTTGATCTGTCTGTCTGTCCCATATTTTAAACGGTTTCTCGGATATATCAATAGGAAGATGTAAAGAGGACGAGGCAAGATATTAATTTTCACAATCTCAATTTTGATGCTAAAATCCAGCATTTCCCATCTCCCTCTGAATTTCTTTCTTATTAACATTACAATCATATAGTTTCCATCATTTTTTTTTTTGTTATTGGTACATGACAGTCTCAATTTAGGTTATATTTTCTATGAACAGTGACATCTGGAGAACGATTTTATTTATAAATATTTTCTACATGTAAAGCACGTCCTGATGCATTGTAATACTTTTTCAATAAAGCCCAAATTTATGGAGAATCTGATACAGGAGAGCCCAGCTAACACTGTCAAAGGCTTTCTCAGCATCAAAAACCAACTAAAGCAGCTCCAGTTTTCTTCTCCCTAATTTGATCAATAATATGAAGCGTCGGTCTAATGTTGTCCCTGGTTTGACGGCGCTTAATGAATCCGGTTTGATCCTCTTCAATAATATCGTCTATAAACTGTTCATATTGTTTTGAGGTATAGATCTTATAATCCACATTCAGCACTTTTCTTCTTTTTTGAAGTTACAGTTTTAATGGCTTCCCCCCAAGATGGAGGACGTATCGCATGTTTGAGTGTGCAATTAAATGATGTGTCCAACGTTGTTATGTAAATGTTTTATACCAGGTTATATATATATTCAGGTGGTAGTGAGTCGCTACAGGTGCCTTGTTTGTCTTGAGTCTACCTAGCGCTCTTTCTATTTCAACTTTTGTTGTAAGAAAGAGAGATTAATTGGTCATTTGTTGTTGTTGTTGTTTTGTTTTGTTTTTTCCCAATTGAAGGAAGATAAAATTTCTCCAAAAAAGATTTCATTTCCTCACGGTTTGCAGAGGGTGGTTGTTTAAATCCAGGCTAAAACAGTTATTTTTAGCTGTGCCTATGACTGAAAGGTTTTTATTCTGCACTTTTCTCCTTTAATGTTAATTTTATAATGATTATTTGTGATTATTGATGATTTGATTTGGTATATTGTGATTGTAATTTTAATGTCTTTCTTATTCTGTAAAGCACTTTGAGTTATATTGTGTACGAGTTGTGCTTTACAAATGTCTTGCCTATAGAGCAATTCACAGTAAATCCTACATATTTTTTTCTATTTCTGTCGGTTCATACAGAAACAGGTTTGTTGCTTCATTTTTACATATAAAAATAGTTCTTTCTGCCTGTTGTTTTTTTTTTTTTTTTACAAATATCTGCGAGTATTCTGCCTGCCCTAGGTCTCACTTCATAATAAAATTGTCAGATAAATTTAGTTTTCATTTCACTTTCTGGGGTCGATCATTTGTAAATATTGTTTCTTACTTCTTGTATTGCTGGGAAACAAATCTGCTTTTAAAGTACTGTTATGTATTCAAAATCAAATAATTTCCTTTTTTCTCTTTCATAGATTTCCATTTTGACTTTGTTGAGAGCTGTAGTTTTAGCTAACAACTTCCCGCTTATAACAGCTTTTAACGCATCCCACCAGATGGATTCACCTCTCCATTATCGTTCTCTTCCAAGTGCTTTTCAATATCTACTTTAATTTGCTCTTTAGCAGTTTTGATATTTAAGAGTCCTACATTGAGTCTCTACGATGTATTAAGTTTCTTCATATTAAGATTCAGTTTGAGAGAGATAACAGAGCACGATCTGACAGAGACGTTTCTTCTGTTACATCCATATACAGAAAAATAAATAAATAAAAAATAAAAAATCTATTCTACGGTAGCTGTTATTGAGAGCTGAATAATGCATATAGTCTGGTCTAACCCAGGACTAAACCAGGTCTAACCCAGGACTAAACCAGGTCTAATCCAGGACTAAACCAGGTCTAACCCAGGACTAAACCATAAAATATAAATATTAACAGCCTAATATTCAGTTTACTTCACTGTGGATCACGTTGGAACTCGTTGGAACTCGTTGGAACTCGTTGGAACTCGTTGGAACTCGTTGGAACTCGTTGGAACTCGTTGGAACGTTGCTTTTCTCCATTCTTTCGGTCGCATAGTCATTATCAAAATAAACGCGTTGGCCATCCAGCTGTATTTTCTGCTGCCAAGCTCTCCATAAAACAAGTTCCTTTACCTGAAATTGTAGAAAATTAACAATGATTGATCTGCAGCAGGAGGCGGTTTGAGAATCACTGCCCTATACGCCTGTTGTATTTGTAGTTGAACTCCGTCTGGTAGTTTGACGTAAGTGTTGAGCAGATCTGAGACAAAGTCCACAATCTCATCATGCATTTCACAGTTTTGTTTCATTCTTCTGGTCTTGAAACTTTTGCAGCATCTCCTCTTTAAACTGTTGGAAATCTCTTCATTGTCTTCATTGTCTTACTTCGTCTTTAAAGTCAGCATGTTCGCGCTTTATGTCTCTCCTAAAATCCAGTAGCTCCCCAGCAAGAGATGCAATGTTCTTCGATAGTGTATCACGTTGAGTCGCCAGGGTGGCCATGCTAGCATCCCTGTTCACAGCAGCTTCTTCATCGTCAGCCCCTTCGATTTCATCATTAGATTTGGTTTGTTTTTTATTGGTCTTGTTATCTTTCGACATTTTCTTCCACTACGATATAATTTTTAATCTTCATTTAAAGTTTTTATGTCCTCCGGAGATGCTTTTGGTAACCGATCTAGCAGCGCTTTCAACTAATGTCCATCTTGGAAGTCCTTCTTAATGTATACAGTCGTGTCGCTTATTCCCTTCAGCTTCTCAGAATAGCTCACATGGTTCTAGTGTTGAACTTCCATCTCTGTCCTCTTCATCGTCTCTAAGGAGCCGAGCTGCCTCTAGCGGACCCCGGCCCAGCTAGTCTAATGTGCCCATTATTCAAAGTGTGCTACTTGACTAAATACATAAACCAAATCTGTACGAAATGGAAGCAATTACTCTAAAGAGGCATTTAGGAGCCTGGGAGAGAGTTTTCTTAAAGATATTTTATCAGGGCCGCAGTGTGATGATGCATATCAGGGAGAGAAGAGCAGGAGTGGGTTACGTCAATGGAGCACAGGGACAGCAAGAAAAATAAGACAACAAATGCATTTCGCTGTTGAATCATTTGTGTCAGAAATCAAGCAAAACTCTTAAACGGCCTCAAGAATTCAGTCACTTTTGTAACGTTTAAAAATGTTTAAAAGAAAGTGTTGACAGCTTGATCAAATTAGCAGTCTGTTACGCAACAAATCTATCCAAAGTGCAATGACTTAAGGACAATTTTGCTTTTGCTACACTAAACCGGGACTAAACCAGGTTTAAACTAGGACTAAACCAGGTTTATCCAGGGCCTAACCAGGTCTAACCGAGGACTAAACCAGGTCAGAAGCACCTCTGATGAATATTTGGACTGGAAACAGGGAGCATTTCACAAGAGCTGCACTAAGCCAGGACTAAACCAGGATTTAACAAGGTCTAATCAAAGACTTGAACAGGTCTAATCCAGAACTAAACCACCTAAAACACCTGCGATAAATGCTGAACAATGTATATCTGGAACACCCACAAGAGCTGAACTAAACCAGGATGAACTAGGTTTAAGCCAAGACGAAACCAGGTCTAACCCTGGACTTAACCAGGTCTAACCGAGGTCTAAACCAGGTGTAAAGCACCTCTGATGCATTTGTTCAAGCTTATATCCTCAATGGGACACATTACATATTTGAGATGGGCAGTAAGTAGATTTTCAGAAATGTACAGTAAAAAGTACTGTTTAAGATAATATGGGCCAATTCACCTGGAAGCTTGAGGGCCAAGAAAAATTGGTCTGAGGGCTGCATTTGGCCCATGGGCCACAGTTTGGGCATGCCTGCCTTAGAACTAGCAAACACATAAAATATAACATAAGCTCTGGCTCATATTACATACACACACAAAACTGCACATGATGCATGGAAAATATACACACCACTTTGGCCTGATAGTAAACAAACCGAACCACAAACTTTACATTTTACTCAATTGTTTCTTAAATAGTGCTCTGTCGGGCAAGACTTAAACTAGACTTACGATAAACTAAACATATATAATATTTGTTTCAAATGAAAAATAATCACCTTTATGATCTTATAAATAAAGGGGAAATGAAATATGAAATGTATAAAAGAAACAAATCAAGTAAATTCTCTTACAGGTCTTACAAACACACCATCGGCATCTATTGGTCAAACAAGTGAACTGTAACATGTAAACATATTTATTCAGCTACATGAAGCATGGACAACAAGCTGAATACGTGTCTGGTATGTTAACGTAAGATATTAACAGTTAATCAGATAACTAAAACAAAAAAAAGCCAACTCTTGATCTCACTCCAAATCACTAAATCCATTGAATTCTTCATCCTCAGAGTCGCTTCTGAACTTGTCTGTCAACTCCAGAAGTTGATGAAGCGCCACTTCCACGTGTCATACTGGTACACAAGCCTAGAGCGCCCTCGCACAGTTATCAGTGTGACAATAACGAAGATGTGAAATTCTATATATATATAAGTCTCATCTGAGCATAAGTCGCACACTCGGACAAACTATGAAAAAACTGTGACTTATATTCTGGAAAATACATTAACTACTTGGGGAAAAGCTTCTGTAACCCGCCTGGTTAGAGCCAAATAATATTTAAATAGTTTTAAAATGAGTATTTTTACATTTATTTTGCGTTTCAATATAAGTGGTTTTATTTTGAAAGTCGGAAGTTTTATTTTGACGAAACCGGAAGTGGTATGAGCGCACGCAGGTAGCTTGACTGTGCTCCTTACGCGCAGAGCTCTCTCACGTGTTGCTGGAAAAAATAGAGAAAAGGTATGAAACCCGAAGTTTTGTGTTTTGAAAGTGACAAATGTTAAAGTGTTTGTTTTAATGTGATTAAAGCTCCAGTTGGAGGTGGCAGAACCATTGCTGAGTTACTTTAAAATTGGTGAATCATCCGAGTTGGTCGTCTTGGTAAGCTAGCACGCACATGTTCACATTGACTGTATTAAGAAGCTCCTTGCGAACACGCTAGCTCATTATTTTGAGTATTTTGTACATTTTAAGTTCATTTTATAAAAAAATATATGTTAAAAGGGATTGAAGATAAAAAAAATTGTCATTTTCAGTTAATTAAGTTATCTAAAATACGTATAACCAGCAAAGCTGTGATTTTTTGTTATATTTCATTTAATTGATCTAAAACCTTGTGTTAAAAAAGAGTTGATACATAGAAAATATGAATATGCATTATACTGTACAAGTTAATGTGTTTTCCATAAATAAGTGAACGCATTGGTAAAATGTGATTATATTGTGAAATTCCATTGAAATTACTCTGGTTAAAATGATATATTTTAACAATATGAGAGATTTATTTGAATATGAGAAAGTTAATTGGAAAGTAAGTGTAGTTACCTACATGTTAACTATATTAAGTTATTTTTCCATTTAATAGGATATATTTATATTGTACAACACTACCTATGTTGATATTTTATGTGAATTTGATATGAACCTATTTGCAATTGCACACATTGAGAATTGGATTGTAAAACCTGTTTTACTAATACAGGTCAGGTTTTTGTACTTCACTGGAAAAGTGATGTTCCAACCTTGGTGTATACCGACGTCGATGAAATCCATTTGATGGCGAGCCTCCCAATCGAATCGTGAGCCCTATCATCCCAAACAACGGATCCTGTGGTAGGATTTGTGTCAGTCCTACTGACCAATACCAACGAGCCTACTCCGGACACATTCCATGACTGACTATCCCCTGACTTATTGACTTGAACATTGATCTAAGTTGCAAAGAAACATTTCAGAAATGAACAATTCCCATGGGACAATTTTATTTTAGTTTTTGGGCCAAATGTGTAAATGTATGTGAAATTGTATTGTGCACTTCTTTAATGTTTTACTAAAAGTTCACATTTAATTACATTTACTGAGTCCGTTGTTGTTGCTATATCTCAGCTCCTACGAACCTAGAGGTCCATATGTGTACATACCCTGAAGTGGGTTACACTTCTCAGACCAGATAAGTTACTATGGAGACAATCTAATTATGTTGATCATATTATGCTTTTTTCTCTGACATTTTCTATTAAAACTTCAGTTTAATAATAGAAACGTGTCAATTTACTAATTTACTTCCTGTTCAAAATTTCAGAACTAGCATTATGCCATTTCATCATAGCAAGCAGCAGATTTTTTTATTGATGAAAAATGACAACATTTTTTAACCCTGTTGGTATGATCTGCTCCTGTGTGACTGCAGATCACAAGAGAGCACGGATTATGTGTCTCGCCGGCCTGGGAACACCTTGGAGGTCACACCGGAGGAGCTGAAGGAAGTGTCCGGGGTGAGGGAAGTCTGGGAGTGCCTGCTTAGACTGCTGCCCCCGCGACCCGGCCCTGGATAAGCGGAAGAAAACGGATGGATATGATCTGGAGTCTCAATTTTTGTAATAATAAGTGTAAGTACAGAGCAGTGGGTGGGGACAGGGGGTAGGTGAAAACTAAAATTTTATGACCACTCAAACCTCAAATGCAGGACAATACAGGATTACTGGAACATGTGAATCACTCAAAATACAACTTTGAGTGAGATAATGATGATGGAGTTGTTTTCAATTCATAAATTAAAAATAAATAAATCAAAAAATTAGAAAAGGTTATAATGATCACAGTTTTAAATTATAACATTTTTGCCTAAGGGTGATTTCAAACTTGTTGAGTACAATGTTCACAGCTTTTTTGTGGGTGTAAATTCATTGCAGTTTTGGTAAGTATAACTGTTTTTAAGTCTCATTATGCTCTGTTGTCCTGCCCAGGCTTTCTCAGCTCCAGTTTACCTCACTGTCCACCGTTAAGGTCAAACCCAAACAGCCTTAGAAAACCTTAGATTGGATCCTTGAAGCGGTGTTTTTAGCTAGTATAAATTTGTCCCTGTGTTTTTCCTGTAGTCTGCGGAGAACAGTGGAGTCGGGAAAGTGAGCGCGACCCAAGCGAGAGGTCACATCCACGAACGAACTGAGCGCTACGTTAACAGGTGCAACACTGCCCACGCTAACAAAACAATACCGCCTAGCTATCTCCATGTGCAAATAGTCTCTGTGGTAAAGTTTGAACTGTAAAAAGTTATGATAATAATTGGAGCATTTCTTTTCCTTTCTTATGTCTCTGTTAGGCTTTGACCTCTTCATATTAGGACTGCAATTTTAATCATAATCAAACTGAATGGGTGTAATTAGCAAATAACAAACGCTGAAATTTTTGTAACATAATGTCCTCCAGAAACAACCAAATATCCTGCCGTACTGTCAGTAGTGAAAGAAGAACTCACTTTTGTTACTTAAGCAAAAGTACACATACCAGAGCAAAAGTAAAAGTATCACATGAAAAACATCTACTTAAGTAAAAGTAACGTATCCCTTTAAAAAAGTAGAAGTATTTTACGCAGATTTTGAGGTCTTACAAGGCTTCAAATGTAAACCAGCCATCCATTTCCTTCCACTTATCCGGGGCCGGGTCGCGGGGGCAGCAGTCTAAGCAGGGACTTCAAATGTAGTTATTTTGATAAAGATTTTAGCAGAATTTTCTTCAATAGAAACTGTTGAATTATTTTTTGTATATTTTTGTTTACTCAAATTATGAATGTGTTAAAAATAAACACCCTCAGACTTTTCCACAGGTCTCAGACAATAATAAAAAATACTTTTACTTTTCAGTCCTGTTCAAAAATGCAGTGGAGTAGAAAGCACAGATACCTGTTCTCAAATGTAGTAAAGTAAAAAAGTACAATAATATACAATACTACTTTTACTTTGTTACATTCCACCAGTGCTATTATGCTTAGAGTTTAGATCTGTACAAGGATGTTTTTCATTAAGTGTATCTTTACATAGATACTACAGTACTTTTACTGTGTTACCAAATCACCACTACCCACTATCTTAAATAGGATCTGTTCTAATTGGCTGAATTTGTTACTATATCAAAATATTAATGACAGACGGACAGACAGACAGACAGACAGATAGACAGATAGATACTTTATTAATCCCCAGCCAGGGAAATTCAGGTAGTCTCTGTAGGAAATTATAAATTACACCTTAAAGTAGCTGTACCCAATATTTTAATATACTTGGTACACTTGGTATAACACACTGGTAGTCAAAGTACAGAGGGCAGTACTGGAGTGATGGACTGAAAACCTGTTGTGTTTGTTGGATTCTTGCTGCTGTATTTTGAATGAACTGAAGGCGATAAATGTACTTTGAGTTGATCCCTGAGTAAGGGGTGATGCAATAATCATTCCTTGAAGAAATGAAGAAATGTAGATTTTTTGTAGGTCAGGTTTGGATAGAAACAGCTTTATTTTTGGCACAAGCCTCAACTGGGGAAAAGAGGATTAAGTAACCTTGGTGATTCTTGCAGATCCCTTTATTGTACCCAGACTTTCTAACTGCTGTAGTGAGGGAGATGGATTTCTGTTTTATTTTCATTTATTTGAAGACAGTGTTGGGACATCCAAATCTTGATGCCTGCAATGCATTCGAGGAGTATTTTCACTTGTGAGTGGAACATACAGTTCATGGGAGTGAAACTATATACAATGTTTGCAGATGATGTCGCCTAATGGTAGAAGATACAGAGAAAACAGCAGTGGGCCAATAATGGAGCCCTGTGGCACACCGTATGACAGCGGACATTGCAAAGAGACACATTCCCCAATTTTTATGGAAGTGGTGGTTTGAAAGGTAAGACTAGAATCATTTTAATGCATTACCAGTGATTCCAATGTGTTTTCAAGGCGATTTAACAATATTTCGTGGTCCATTGTGTCAAATGCTGAGCTAAGATCCATTAACATTACAACACAGACAAAATTTCTTATAAATCCCAAGCCAGTAGCAGAGCAAAATGCGTTTAGCCACTCATGAAGACTGTGGAGTCTGCTGAATCGCTCAAACCCTTTTGTGAGAGTAGCAATTGGATCAGAGAAAATACAATGTTCTCCCATTGTGTTTTTCCCATAATAGACTCATACACCTTACCTAGTTGCTCAGCATAGAGGAAATTTACAACAACAAAAAAAAAGTCTGTCTCCATTTTAGATGCATCCCTTCATCAGACGCAATAGTGAAGAGTTCTCCATCTGGTAAGGCAAGGAATCAAATATCAAGTTATTAGATTACGTACACAAATTTTCAATCCCCTCGCATTCATGGTTTCTCGTCCCTACAACAAAAGCACCCTTTGAATGTCACTGCCCCTTTATTATTACAGTGATATTGATCACTAATACAAAGATCCATTCATGTATGGGTAACCCTGTACCATCTTATATCAGAGCCTATAGTTATCAGAAAAGGTCTGTTTCCATTAGGTACTTGTGTTTATTTTAAGACTGAATGAAAATCCAATTCAAATGAAATGTTTTCTACGATGTAATGAATTATGAAAAGGTAAGGTCTATCAAAACTATATTTGAAATAAAATCACACATTCCCTTTAATTATGAACTACAAATTACACTTTTGTTGTACCATTCAAAATTAAAATTTACTAATGGCAACACAATTTACATTACATAAGTTAAATAATGCAACATAAGTCAAATAATACAACTCTTCAATATGCATTCATCCTTCTTTCCTCTAGCTCAATAGAACAAAATATATAGATCAGTGGTTCTTAACGTGGGTTCGATCGAACCCTAGGGGTTCGGTGAGTCAGTCTCAGAGGTTCGGCGGAGGTCAAGACATGCACCCGACTCATATGATTAGTGGACTGTGAGCATCTCCAGAAGCCGGCCGTGTCCCAATTTGACAAATGCATGGTTCAGTGTGCCTATCCAAGAAACCGCCCAACTTAAATACGACGTTTGAACGCAGCAAGTGTTTAAGGGCACTTTGGTGAATTGAGACACAGCATGAGACACGGCCAGAGTGATGCCCCGGCAATGACTGGTAAGATCCCAGTGACAACTACGCTCTGATTGGACATCTTCGAGGACCACGGAAGCACATTACCGTAATGACAGTAACATATTTAAAGAGCCTCATGCCTCTGCTTTGACATGAATTTACATGAGAGCACAATTGGTTGTGGAGTTACGGCGTGTGTTTAAATGTTAAAAATAATAAATAGCATAAATGCAATAAGTTCATTATTGGAATACATAAGGTTAAAAATTAAAATGATTTCAGTGTGGTAGAATTAAAAAAGGTCATGTCTTTGTGAAAAGGTATGTATGTAATTTGTTGTGAATTAATTTATTGTATTGGTTTTATTCTTTGAACACAGTGATGTTAATGCACGGTTCATTTTGTGCACCAGTAAAACATCCATGTGTCTTGAATTTGAAAAAAATCATTTTTTTATTTTAATAAAGATAAAGAAGGGTTCAGTGAATGTGCATATGAAACTGGTGGGGTTCAGTTCCTCCAACAAGGTTAAGAACCACTGATATAGAGCAAGACAAAAATCAACAAATAAAGGTTTGATGTTCTCATAACAAGGCAAGTCAAGGTAAGTTTATTTGTACAACACAATTTGCACACAAAGTAATTGAAAGTGCTTTACAGAATAAGGCATTAAAATCACAATACAGAAAAATCTAAACATTAATAATCATAAGTAATTATTCAACATTAAAAGAGAAGAGTGCAGAGTAAAACCCTTTCAGTCATATGTACAACTAAACAGAACAGTTTTGAGCCTGGATTTAAACATTGTCAAAGTCGAGGCCTGTCTCACATCCTCAGGAAGACTGTTCTAGGTTTTAGCTGCATGACACAAACACATGTTTAGTCGCAACTCGGCACCAGCAGGAGACCACCCCCTGAAGTGCTCAGAATGTGAGATGCTTCATATGGCACTAACATGTCGGAGATGTACTTTGGTCCTCGGCCATGGGGAGACTTGTACAAACATAGAGCTGCTTGTGTGAAAGTCTATTCTCAAAGCCACAGGAAGCCAGTGCAGAGACCTGAGCACAGGACTTATGTGTTTGTACTTCCTGGTTGTAGTCAGGACCCGAGCAGCAGTGTTCTGGATGTACTGCAGCTGTGTTAAGGCTCGTTTGGAGAGGCCAGTGAGCAGGACACTACAGTCGTCTAACCTACTGGAGACAAATGCATGGAGAAGTATCGTAACGACTAGGGGATCAAAGATGCAGACTCAGAGTAAAAGTTTAATAGAGTTTATTACAAACAAGAAAGTGCAGGTTTTTGGAGCTGGTTGTAGGAAGCTGGGTCAGAGGCGGAGGAGTAAGGTGGGTCAAGATCTGCCACAAGATCTGGCAAAAAACCCCAAAAAAAACAAATAAATAATAGACACTGAACCACCTACACTGAAGATACACAGATGATCTGGCCACATCTGTAGCAATCAGCAGCCCTTTTGTACTCTAGAGGTGAAGGCTTGATTGCTGAAGGGAATTCAGGTGTGTAACTCCGCCCAGCTCCAGGTACTGACACAGACGGGAGGGGTAAAGACAGCACAGAAAACACAGGAAAAAAACAAATTTCTCCAAGTCTGGTTTTGACAGTATACCTTTGAACAAAGTTTTAAAGCTACCATGAACACAACCACCAAATTTGTCCTAAAGCGACAACTACATATATATAAAACATCAAAACTCGCACCAGATGAGGTTATTTTTGCGATTGTTCACTAAAATTCCAAATAGTCCAAGTTATCGAAAAACAAAACTGTCTGTTTCCCTGAATAATTGTTTATTATAAATACATTAGCCTTGCTTTTTGCTTTGGTGCGGTCATGTGACTCATAGGTGATCAGTGGGAGCGTCCGGAGGAGCTGAGCTGCAGCACTGAGTTTAAGTTAAAGGGAGTTTTAGGAGTAGGTTTCACCCTGTGTTTCAGTCTTTGTTTAAATTGCTAATTGTTTATAGCTTGATATAGTTGGATTATGCTTTTCATTTATTTCACAGTTCATTTAAATTCATTTGTATTTATATAGCGCATTTAAAAACTGATTCAGCTGCTCACGGTGCTTCATATAAGAAGTCTGCAAAAATATAGCAATAATACAATACATAGCCAAAGAACAATAAAACACCAAGATATTCTGTCTAGCTAGTATTAAATGCCAGGGAGAATAACTATTAAGTAGCTTTCTTGATTTATAGCTTTGTGTGTTGTGTAGCCGTTGTTTGCTCCACTCCCTGGTGACTGTTGGTGCCTCGTAGGAGAACGGGCTCCACAGTTCCATTTCCTGATTGTGAGGAGATTGAACAGAGGGCAGTTTGCAGTGTCCCGGCAATCATTTTTTGCTTGTCTTGTGTGTTGTTTTTAGTTAAGACCTAAGACCTTTAAAATGTGTAATCTAATTTTACAAATGAACTCAGCTTTTTTGCACTGGCCCACTGCTTGAACCAATGTATTTTAGGTTATAACACATTTGCAAAATGTCTTTACCTGACCATACCATTCCAAATCGAATGAAGGGGATATAAAATGCATCTTTTTTGTCAGTTACACATGTACTGTATGTAACACAAGTTTTAGTAGGATTTAGATCATATGTAAATCCACTTTTTTATGCGCAGTTAAAACAATATTACCATTTGATGCATCATACCAGCATTAAAACTCCCACTCCCTTCCGTACACAGAGACACACACACACATTTATACATACAAAGCCAAAACTACTGGAGTGTAGAACCTAAAAAGATGAATGCTTACAGTTTTGGGAGCTCTGTAAGTGCTTTTTAGTTCAGTCTTTAAATCTTTCATTGTGAAAGATGACTTTATGGAGTCCGGCAGTAAGTTTCCACTGTGTTCATTGAAAAAGCCCATTGTCCAAAAGTGGAGTGACAGAAAGGTATTATACAATCGTGCAGAGATGCTATAGCTCACAAAGTCCTTCAAACAGTCAGGAGCCAAGCCATTTAGAATGTTGAAACCCAGACAGATTAGAAAAGAGTATGTAATTTCCAAGACTCAAAAGATTATATTTTACCCAGATGTTACAGTGATGGAGCATTTGAAGCTTTTTGTCAAAGATCTTTAAGGCTTGTCTATGCACTGACTCTAAAGGTGTTGTTTAGTGATGCAATAGGACAAGAGGGAAAAAATAAGAGTGTAAATGTCCGAGCTATTGCCGTCTAATTGTAAAATCCCACCATTCCCTGCAGATGTGTTTGAGTCTGAAGACACTTGTTGATTTGACTACTATAGTTACACAGAGATTAGGATCGTTTTATCATACACTATAGGATTTCCTGTTAACTTAATGTTAAATTAGACTGTGTTGTGTGTATAGTTAGTGTGTTGTGTGTATAGTTAGTGTGTTGTGTGTATAGTTAGTGTGTTGTGTGTATAGTTAGTGTGTTGTGTGTATAGTGAGTGTATTGTGTTTACAGTGAATGTACTAGACTCTGCGGATTTGGAATATTTCAAAATGACTCAATAGCGCCACCTCAAAATTCAAAATACATTACAGCAGTGAGAGACCTTTTTTATCGTAGACAAATGACATTTGGTACAAACATAGCAGAAATCAAGACAAGTAAAAAATTATATTATGACTCCACCCTAAACCCTACAGGAAGTCAGTCATTGTGGGCGGAACCCTTTTTTTTTTTTAAATTTTCACTTTCATATTTGAATATTTTTTGCTGTGGATTTTCATTCAAGAAACTTGCAAATTTCTCCAAATGAGCTAGACCCATGTGTGATTATAGGCTACTCTGTTTGATTTTTCAAAGTCATAAAATGTGGGTGTGGCCAGCCTGCAAAAAAACCAAAACATTTTTTGAAGTTTTAAATGGCACATAACTCAAACATGCAGTGTCCAATTTCCTGGCATTAATACATATGTTTTGTTAAAACTGTTGATCTGAACGAAATCATATGCAATTTACATATGTCAAATATTACATTGCTCCACAGCGCCCCCTTGAACTTTTGAATGGTGCTCAAAAAAATTACTTTGTCACAAACAATTGAAATTTGGCATGTTCACTATGCCAATTGAAAGTTGGCATAGTGAACAAAAAAGCCAATGAGAATATACCTCTATTTGCAAAGGTGTTGCCATGGCAACGTCTGACATTTCTCATTAAAATACATGGATTTTGGTTCATTGGGATGAAAAAATTTAGTTTGTTATAGAACATTGAAATTTTGTACACTTATTCAACTCATCATACTGAACAAAAAAGCCAATGAAGACATACCTCTATTTCCAACCGATTTTGGGGGAGGGGCGATGTAAGCGGGAACAAAAGGCAGGATCTTCACTGTGGCGTGTACCCTGCGGTCACAAGGGGTGGCGACATTTGTGTTTCTTGCACCGCTCCTTCAGTAGTAGTTTCCCCAAATACTTATTAGTATAAATACTCTTTACTACTTAATAAAATTAAGAATAACCCAAGAAATGTGTTAATACAATTTGTGGCCAACTCTAACCCATTTGCACCGACATCAAGGGAGCAACATTTGACTCACAGTAAGCTAGTAACTACGTATTTATTTTATTTATTTTTTGGTTTATTTGACAGGGACAGTGTACATTAATAGCATTGCTGCAAATGCACCTGAATTAGTCAAAAAGGTACTTTTCATCTGTTGTCCCTGGACAGATGGTAGAGCTGTCTCCCTAAAAACAAGAGTAAAAATATTATACAGAGAAAATTACAATATACTATAAAAAAAACAACAACATTAAAAACAGATATAACAAACACTGTCAACAAAAGTGTTCATAAAAGACAAAAAAAACAAAACAAAAACAAAACACAGGCATCATACAAGACAGTCCACAGCTATTCCACAACATCCAATTCAAGAGAAAACTCAAGTGCTCGTCTGGTTAGTCAGGGGGAGTCATTAGTATTGTTAATGCAGACATGTTTGATGTTATGAACCAGTTTTTTAAATGTTTTTTGAACCGAATATAGATGTCATCTCTCTGATGTTCTGAGGGACTGAGTTCCACTCCTGTGCAGCTGTAACTGAGAAGGCTCTGACTGAAGACACTGAAGAACAATACAGTCTCCTCGGGCAGACCCTCGTGTTACCCTCTTTGAGCTATTTCTTATGTTTACAAACTGATTGAGTGGAGGGGATGACAGACCATTAATGATTTTATGTATTAGACAGAGGTTTGAATACTTGATGACATTCTCCCACCTTCTCCCAACAGTTTATGCTTCTGTAAAATGGTGCAATGATGATGTCTTGAAGGTTTTTTATCTAGAATCTTGATTGTCTGTTTGTATAATGATCCAATGGGTTTTAGCGTTATTTTGTTTGCCTGTGACCATTTTGTAAAACATTATGTTATGTGAGAAAAGACCATAGCATGCATGAACAATCTCTACATGCTGCCGTTAGGCCAGTTAATACACAGTAATAATGTGTCCTACTACAACTCTGCAGATGACACTCAGATCTATGTCTCACTGCAGGTGAATATGGACCAGTGGATTCACTCACTGCATTCAACAGATCAATGTGTGGATGCAAAACAACTTTCTTCTGCTAAACTCAGACAAGACTGAAGTCATCATCTTTGGCCACAGAAACAATAGAGAAAGTGTCAGCATTCACCTCCAGTCTCTCTCTCTAAAACCTTCAACTCAGGCTAGAAATCTGATTGACTGACTGATTCAAAAGATGGCGGCGCGCACAGACGCAGCGGCCCGGAGCTCCTACTGTTTCTCTGTGACAATGACTACAAATAAATTGAATTGAATTGAAATCTAGGGGTAATAATGGACTCAGACTTGAACTTTAACAGCCACATCAAATCAATAACATCTGCAGCTTTTTACCACCTAAAGAACATTGCAAAAATCAAAGGTAAAATGTCAAAGCCAGACTTAGAGAGACTTATCCATGCATTTGTCCCCAGTAGGTTAGACGACTGTAGCGTCCTGCTCGCTGGCCTCTCCAAACGAGCATTAACACAGCTACAGTACATCCAGAACGCTGCTGCTCAGATCCTGACTAGAACCAGGAAGTATGAGCGCACATAAGTCCTGTGCTCAGGTCTCTGCACTGGCTCCTGTGGCTCAGAGAATAGACTTTAAAGCAGCTCTGCTTGTGTATAAGTCTCTCCATGGCCTAGGTCCAAAGTACATCTCTGACATGTTAGTGCCATATGAACCATCTCACACTCTGAGGACTTCAGGGACCGGCCTCCTGCTGGTCCCAGAGTCAGGACTAAACATGGAGAATCAGCGTTTAAGTTTTATGCAGCTAAAACCTGGAACAGTCTTCCTGATGTGAGATGTGAGACAGGCCTCTACTTAGACAATGTTTAAATCCAGGCTTTTATTCTGCACTCTTCTCTTTTAATGTTAATTTTATGATGATTATTTGTGATTATTTATGTTTTGATTTGTGTGATTTTAATGTCTTTCTTATTCTGTAAAGCACTTTGAATTACCTTATGTACGAATTGTGCTATACAAATAAACTTGCCTGCCTTGAACATTTTAGCTGCCTGCAGTGATAAATGTGACCTAATGAATCTGAAATTGAAGTTGAACTGAAGTTAAACTTTACACGGTTGCATACTTTTTTGATTTGTGATTTAAATGTTAGTTTTGAATCAATTAGGACCCCAAGATATTTGAATTCTGACACAACTTGTATTTTTTCTCATATTCTCTCATATTCTGTTTACTAGCGTTAAACAGAACATATTTAATATTTAGTATATAAATTAAATGTCTAAATGTAGGTAAAGTAGAGTAAAAAACTAAAGTCATCTGACCTGGGACACGCTGAGAGCTGAAGTGGTTGAATTTGAGCCCGGCTGAGTTCAAGTTCTGAAAAACAAATGAAGAATTAGCTAGTTAGCTTGATGCTATTAGCTAGTTAGCTTATCTTAGCTTCTCTCTCCGAATGAAGAGAGAAAATGGCAGGAAATCGGAATGTAAGGGCTTATATATACAACTATTAGCAACCATGGAATGTATCTGGTTACCATGACAGCGGTTAGCTTGTTTTGATTTAATTTTAGGTTTGTTGTTATGGTTTTACATGGTGAAAAGAGCGCTAAACATTGTCAATTCTCTACTCACGTGTGGGTCACTATATAATCTCAGGGACTTCTGCTGGTGTATTTTTGCCTTATGCTCATTATATACATGGTTTTCTGTATTTTTAACTAAACAAATGACAATATATTCCCTTCTTTACAGTTAACAGGTATAAAATTGGTTAAACATAGAGACACCTGACCCATAACCCACATTGAGTCTAGAGCAGGCCTATCACAATTATTATGTTACTTATGTTGAATAAATAAAAGCCTGACCAGCCCTGCACCTATGACTTTTCCCACTGTGAGGAAGTCTATAAGCAGAGATGTGTAGTACTCAGTTACATTTTACTTTTTGAACAATCGTATTTTTACTCCTATTTAAGTAATATTTAGTTTGAAGTAAAAGGCAACAAGTGACAAAAGCTTTATGTTGACAAAATACTTATTACTTTAAATACTCTTTGCTACTTGACAAATTTGTTGGGTTATTCTTAATCTTATTAGTACAATTTGTGGCTAACTCTACCCAATTTGCATGGACATCAAGTGACAGCAACATTTGACTCACAGTTAGCTAATAACTACTAGTGTTAAACAGAATATATTAAATATTTAGTATATAAATTAAATGTCTGAACGTAGGTAAAGTATAGCAAAAAAGTAAAGTCATCTGACCTGGGACATGCTGAGAGCTGAAGTGGTTGAGTTCAAGTTCTGCTGAAAAACAAATGAAGAATTAGCCGATTAGCTTGATGCTATTAGCTAGTTAGCTTAGCTTAGCTTCTCTCTCTGAGTGCAGAGAGCAAATGGCAGGAAATTGGAATGTAAGGGCTTATATATGCAACTATTAGCAACCATGGAATGTATCTGGTTACCATGACAGCCGTTAGCTTGTTAGGCCTGAGCCTAGCTTTTCTTGTTTAGGAGAAAAATAATGGGAGGAAAAAAATGTCCTTTATTATTATTATACTTACCTCTTTGAGGCCATTTTTGAACCCCTGAACGGTAACGAAAAGTCAGTTTTATTGGACCCAAAATTCAAGTTTGGTGAAAAATTAATTATTTTGATGTTCACAAAAATTATTCTTTCAAAATGACTCGTAATACATTACGGCAATGAGAGACCTTTTTATTGTAGACAAATGACATTTGGTACAAACAGCAGAAATCACGACAAGTAAAAAATGATATTATGACTCCACCCTAAACTCTACAAGAAGTTGGCCATTGTGGCCAGAACCCAGGCTACTCTTTTGGATTTTGCTAAGTCATAAAATGTTGGTGTGGCCAACATGCAAACAAAAATGGCGTTTAGTATTTACTTGCACCTAACTCAAAGATGCTGTGCCCTGTAAACCAGCATTAATATACATTTTGGTAACACTGTTGATCTGAGCCTAATGATATACAATTTACACAGCTGAAACAATCCATTGCTCCACAGCGCCCCCTTGAAATTGTGAATGTGATCCAAAAAATTTTACGTTGTCAGAAACATTTGAATTTAACATGGACATTCCCATAATGAACAAAAAATCCAATGAGGACATAGCTCGATGTAAAAGTGCATTGCCATGGCAACGTCTGACATTTCTCATTGAATTGTTATCGGATGAAAAAAATGACTTTGTCATAGGCCATTGAAATTTGCTACACATGAAAATGTCATAAATGGTCTCATTGGAATGAACAGAGTACAGAGAACAGAGACTGATTACTTAGTCGCTGATTACGCAGTCGCTTACATTGTCCCTCGGGGAGGGGCAATGTAAGCGGTAACGACAGGCAAGAACTCCATGGTGACATGTACCCGGAGGTCGAAAGGGATGGCGAGGGCCTTTATCACGGCTTGCAGTTTTAATTATTGTTGTTATTATAATACATGTTACAGTTCACTTGTTTGACCACTAGATGGCGATGGTGTATTTGTAATACCTGTAGAAAATTTACTTGACTCGTTTTCTTTTATACATTTCTTATTTAATTTCCCCTTATTTATTCCCCTTCATCTATAAGACCATAAAGGTGATCATTTTTCATTTGGAACAAATGTTTAGTTTTTCTAGTTTAAGGTTGTGGAAACTACTTCCTGTTTTCTGGTTTAGCTTTTATTTTTACGCTAATGCGAAGTCTTACCCAACAGAGCACTATTTAAGAAACAATTGAAAAGCAAAATATAAAGTTTTGGCTTCACCAATTTGTTTACTAGCAGGCCAAAGTGGTGTGTATATTTTGTGTGTATATGTAGTATGAGTCAGAGTTTATGTTATATTTTATGTGTTTGCTAGTTCTCCAATGTGAACTGTGACGAAGAAGTAAAACCACAGTAAACATCAGTGATAAAGAACTCTCGTGTTTCTGGAGAAGCTGGCATATGTTACGTTAGCGTAGCATATCTCATTAACTGTTAATATCTTACATAAACATATCAGACACGTATTCAGTTCTTTGTCTATGTGTTACGTTGGTGTGCTGTACGGCTATTCAGCCTGTTGTTCTCTTTTTTATTGTTATTATTATAACTTGCTTTTAAAGATAAAATGTCTGTTTTCGGTCTCTGATTTTGTAAAATAAATTTCCCCAAACGATCCGACTTATAGTCCAGTGCGAATTACATGTTTTTGCTGGTGCGACTTATACTTTGGAGTGACGTATAGTTCGGAAAATATGGTAGTCACGTTGGCTATAATCTTTACATATTTACAGTTTTAAATGTTCATTAATATGTACTGTCTCTTTACAAATAAATCAAGTAAGAAATTAATCCAAGAGTGATACAACATTGTTCCCAAGTGACAGGTCTATATTATTTCCAGTAAGAATGCATTCCATTAGGCTTTTGCATATTTAAAGCAACATAGCTGTTACGAATGACGTCTGAATGCAACACTCTATAATTTCATCTCAAGTAGTCATTTGCACAGTGTGGGAGATTCTTGGAATAGTTCGTCAAGATTTACTTTGGAAACAGCCATCACTGCATGTAAACAAGGTAAAGAAAGAGAAAAGGCTGGAACTGAGGTCATACAAAAATAATATACCACTGCATTCAACTCACAGCTGCAGTACAGCATAAGCAACCATTTCAATTTTTGTCTTGTTCAGGTGAAAGTTCAACTGTAGTGTCCCAGCATCTTCAGGGTCCATATTACACAAAATTGACTCTTGTGACTTTAAGTCATGTTATGATGTTGTTTCCTCCTCAAAAACATACCTGGAGTGTGTTTTGTTTCATTCACATGTGTTTGAGTAACTCTTTAATGTCTGTTTACATCAAAATGCTCTGTTCCACCTCGTGATGTCATGAAGCTGTAGTTTTCAAGTTAAGCACTACCCCTTACCTTTGGTTCATTAGAGATTGGCAAATCTTGGGCTGAAATCATCCAAATGATTCTAGTGAAGGTGTGTGGAGTTTAAAAATGCAGTGGAGCACTTGCTGTATTACCACATGACATCACAAGGTGGAGTATTTTCTGTTTTCTAAGAGAAGAACTCAGCTTAAATATGCAGAGTTTGTGTGTTAAACATGTGTTAATGAAACAAAACACAAGTCCAGGTCTGTTTGTGACGAGGAAATGACATAACATAGATCAGAAAATTGTGTCATATGGGCCCTTTCAGTGTCCCAGAGCATGTCTATATTAATTTGAACTGTTCATGTTTAAGTCTTTGATGAGCAGTTTTTGTGTAGAGCAGTCGGCAGCCGCCATGGACCATTAAGGCACATGTCAGAGTTTGCGAGGCCGTCTCAACTTCAGCAGAGGGCGTATCAGCAAGGGGCTTAGAGTTCTTGTTTCGTGGACTAGTTATGCTGTTACCAGAGAGCCACTCAGTTTGTAGTTTAACGTGTGAAGTAAAAGCCAAAGTTAAATCTGTCAACTGGACAAAAAGGTGAGGAGTGAAGATGTTTCGCTGCTGATCCAAGACGCTTCTTCAGTTCTGGTCAGATTTCCGATGGACACTGCCTTATATCTATGTGAAGGGAGGACCTAACTAACACTGAAACTGTAAACAGTTATTGTTTACAGTTTCGGTCTTAATGGCCTCCATTTAACCTTTAATGGCCCTGCTGTCTTGCTCTATCTATTGTTCTCTTTGTTTCCTTTGTTTGCTTTAGGTCTGAGGATGGAATTATAAAATGGGGACAGGTGATGTCTCAGGAAACAAAGAGGCCAAAGAGAACAATAGAGCGAGCCAGTAGCGCCATTAAAAGTGGAATGAAGGCCATTAAGGCTGAAACTATAAACAACAGCTGTATACAGTTTCAGTGTTAGCTCCTCCCTTCAGATAGACATAAGGCAGTGTAAGCCAGAAATCTGACCAGAACTGAATAAGTGGCTTGGATGAGCAGCGAAACGTCTTCACTCCTACACATTTTTCCAGTTGAAAGATTTAACTTTGGCTTTTACTATAGATCAGACCTCAACGATTGAGGGATTACACAGACACGTTAATGTCTGAACAAATTTATATTGTAATAATCTGATATTTTGTGTTTCTTCAGGGCTGACACCTTTGCGTCCTTTGTATATATAAATGGGCATAGCTAACCTGCTAGCCACCGCTCTCTACATAGGAAGTGATCATGGGTGCACTTAAGGGCTCCATTTACTCTGGCTCCAGTTTACTTTACATTGGGAAAATGTCTCCCCTCTCTCTGTAACTGCAGCTGTCAGACTGGTCATTTTGGTCTTAAAATGTTCAAATTAACCAGCTGATCCTGGTGTTTTTATTTCACTATTCTGTCCGCAACTCAACATATGAACATTAATAACATATTACGCACCTTCTTTCCCCGAGGTCGCTCCCAACTTGGCTCCAAATTCGCTCCTATAACTGTCTCGATGAGTTTGATTTGACTGGAGCTGAACGCTATGGGTGCCGTCACACTCACTTAGTCCACTTCTTTATACAGTCTATGGTGTTGTTATTGTAACTGCTTTTATACATGACAGTTGGTCGCTGGGTCGACAAGTTGATGTGAAGGTTCTATTCATCAGTTACTGGTCTGTTTTGGAGACTGGCTCTAGGAGTTGAGACTGCTTTTGTTTTGCTCATGTTTAAGTGTGGGTTATGGCCTACAGTAGCCCTTGTGTTCAGAAATTAAACAACCAGGAGAGAAAGAAAGAAATTTGTCATGTTTTCTTACACCGGAACACTACAATATCAACCAAATATAAAAAGAAAAGGTTGTATTATCTTATTTTGACTGAATTGTAGTATATATTTAAAAATTAAGACACCGTCAGTGAATCCACTGGTGTGTCCGGATGAGCAGCGAAACGTCTTCACTCCTACAGGATTTGTCCAGTTGACAGATTTAACTTCGTTGTTTGCTATGGATCAGACCTGGACGACTGAGGGTCTACAGACATTTCATGACAAAGTACAATGTAATCAATAAGGAAATCTAGTTCTTGCCCCCAAAACTGAGATTACGACATCATCACATTCTACAATTTGAAAACCACCAATATATGCTGCTTATGTTCAACCAGGAAGTAGAAATATTTAATAAAAATAAAAATTATGCAAGATTTTTTGGGAACTCAGAAGTCTAAGCTGTCATATGCACTTGAACTCTTTGGCTCTTCGACATTTCACGACATGTATTGTCACATACCTGGTACTTCCACATAATGTCTTACTCACTCTTGCACATTCACCTTACATATTGCACTACCTTTTCAAACGTCCTCATACTTTTATTTAATTACACAGTGACAGAGAGCGCTGCGGGTTCGGTCTGACAGGGCACACTCGGTAATGTTTTCACACAGTGTCACTTTGAAAAGGCTTCAGGGATAGAGCTGTCGAGGGGGATTAAACCCACACGTCTCTGCAAAACCAAAGCATCAACGGGTGTTTTAATTGTACCTTATGAAATGTCAGGCCATTTCACCATAAATCCTTGTATCATTCCTCTGATAAGCGGTAAGCATGCATTCACGGAACTGAAGCACTCGGAAAAAGGTCAGGTGTAGTCGTACGTACAGTATGGTAGACAGAAAGATGCTAGACTCTACGGATTTGGAATACTGATAATGCTAAGGCTATTTGTTGAGACTGGTAATATTTGTACACCCTGCTACAAAGTAAAAGAGAAATAAAATCTGTTAACTGGACAAACAGTTGTAGGAGTGAAGACGTTTTGATGCTCATCCAAGCTGCTTCTTCAGTTGCTGGTGGACACTGCCTTATATTTATCTGAAGGGAGGAGCTAACTACACTGAAACTCAAAATCTTATTGTTTACAGTTTCTGTTTGTAGGCTAGGTCTATTGTGCTTAGAGGTAAGATCGGGCCTAAAAAATCCAGCCCGACCCGACCCAGGCCCGCGGGTATTAAAGCCCGACCCAGCCCGAGCCCCACCAATTAACTTGATTTGCAGGCCCGAGCCCGAAGCAAACCCGAAATTTCATATTTTATTTGTGAGGATAAATAAAAAAAATAAAGAACCAAACAAAGTTAAACATGCGTAAAAATAAGCCTACTAATAAAAAACCTTCGCCACTAACTACTGAAAATGGTCTAAGGTCCTGACCGCAAAAGTCCACGCACTTGTCTGTGATGGCCTGCTTAGCGCGAAGAGGTGCGGTCTGTGGGACAAATGATAATATAGATGTTTGACGATCATCACTTTTGCCAGTACAGCTGTTTAAATGCCTGCTCAGCGTCGAGGTGCCAGTCTTTTTGCTCTCGTATGAAAGCAAAGCGCCACATTGACTACATTCAGCGAAGCCAACGCACGTTTCTGTAGCATTTTCAACAATCAATTTGAAGCATTTCCACACCTCACTCTTGCCGGTGCGTGTTTGCCTTTTCAGTTCCTCTGTCTTTAGTTTATCCTTTACTTCTTGCTGCTCCATATCAGGGATACCAGGTCAAAATAGATGCGGACTTGCGGAGGGGAAGAGGGGGCGTTCACGTGTGCAGAGTATGCTCTGGCTCTGCGGCTCCTGTTTAGTAGTTAAATAGCAATTACCTTACAGCGCCTTCTCTGTTTTATCCAAATTATTTTTTTTATAACAAGTATTCCTAAGTTTAGTATCCACACATTGTTTTAGTATACATTTTTATAAACATATATTTATTTTAAAAAAGTCAGGTAGAGAGAAGCCCGAGCCCGACCCGACCTGAACGTAATGATTGACATTTTAGGCCCGACCCGGCCCGAAATTCGGGTCGGGCTCGGGCTCGGGCTTAAGATCTTACCTCTAATTGTTCTACCCTAAGTGTGCACTGTGCCTGAGTCCTACTTAGCATAGTCATTCAAGGCCCTAATGAGTGGTTTCACACCATGACTATGTTAAGTAGGACAATAGACCTAGCCTACAAACAGAAACTGTAAACAACAGAACTGAAGAAGCGGGTTAGATGAGCAGCGAAACGTCTTTACTCCTACAATGTTTTGACCAGTTGACAGATTGTATTTCTTTTTTGCTATGCCTCAGACCTGGACGACTGAAGGATTACACAGATATCCAGCTACAAAAATGTCCAAAAATGCAGTTCTAACTTGTCCAAAAGTCCACACTCTTCCTTAGTTAGGGCACTATGTAGGAGTCATACCTTTTTAGTGGTGTCTGAATGTTCAGGGAGTTAAAAAAAAAAAAAAAAATAGCGTGCTCAAAATTTCCCACAATACAACTTGAAAAGTAGTGTCCGGCAACGGTTACTAGTCCGGTCAATATAGACCATAATGCAGCGGTTACAGGGGCGAATTTGGAGCCGAGTTTCGACGGCGAGTATCATAGCAACCAAAGAGCCAATCCAGGGCCAGACTGCTGAAGGTAATGGTCCTTCCTCCAATGCTGCAATGCTGTTAATCAAACCTGTTGTTAACGCTAGCGGGGGCGACCTCGGGGGAAGAAGGTGCCGGATTTGCCTGTTATTAATGTTCATACCTTGATTTAAGGGCACAGTAGTGAAATAAAAATACCACGATCATGTAAAATGGGTTAATACCAACATTTTAAGACCAAAATGATGAGGCTCACAGCAGGAGTTGTAGAGAGAGTGGTGACAATTTTTCAAAGTAAAGCGCAGAAAAAAGCCAGAGCATTCTCACTTCATATCTGGAACACGGCGGCTAGCAGGTTAGCTATGTCCATTTATATATACTCTATGATGTTTACATGGGTCAAAATGCCTTCCTTGCTAATAAATTGTCCCTGCATTTTGGATGAGAAGGTCATGCTGAAACAGTGTTGAGAAAATATAATATAGATTGGCACAGTGGGGTGATATAACCATATTTATAGACTGTCTCTAAATTATTCATTTGTGGAATGTGGGTGGGTAATTAATGGAAATAGATTGGTTTGCTTGTGGTTGAGAGGTCAGGTGAGGAACACACAAATTCTTAAAATAGCTAATACGTTATGTTCCAATGGTGCCCTCCAAAATGGATGTAATTTGTAATGATTTAGTTTTCTCTCTAAAACCTTCAAATCAGGTTAGAAATCTAGGGGTAATAATGGACACAGGTTTGAACTTTAACAGCCACATCAAATTAATAATGCTTTTTACCATCTAAAAAAAAAGGTATTCTGTTAAAACCAGACTTGGAGACACTTATCCATGCATTTGTCTCCAGTAGGTTAGACTGCTGTAACGTCCTGCTCACTGGCCTCTCCAAACGAGCCTTAACACAGCTGCAGTACATCCAGAACACTGCTGCTCGGGTCCTGACTAGAACCAGGAAGTACGAGCACATAAGTCCTGTGCTCAGGTCTCTGCACTGGCTCCTGTGGCTCAGAGAATAGACTTTAAAGCAGCTCTGCTTGTGAACAAGTCTCTCCATGGCCTAGCACCAAAATACATCTCTGACATGTTAGTGCCATATGAACCATCTCACACTCTGAGGACTTCAGGGACCGGCCTCCTGCTGGTGCCCAGAGTCAGGACTAAACATGGAGAATCAGCGTTTCAGTTTTCTGCAGTTAAAACCTGGAACAGTCTTCCTGAAGATGTGAGACAGGCCTCTAGTTTGACAATGTTTTTATTTAATTGTATTTATTCAATGTTTAACCAGGTGGGTCAATTGAGAACAACTTCTCATTTACAATGACGACCTGGATAGGCAGCAACAATAAAACACATAAAACACAAACACAATTCACAAATCAAAGAATAAAACATTAGAAGGGGAAGGTAAAATAGTGGTTAAAATCATGTGCAATGATCTTTTAAAATTAAACAAATTTAACTTTTAAAAACAGAGAGAGAAACAAAAGAACCAAGTTTTAAATCCTGCTGTAGATAGTTCCAGTCACTTGCTGCAGAGAACTGAAATGAGCTTTGGCCTAAGGCTGTGCGAGCTTTCGGTACTGACAGCTGTATGTATCTGTTGGAGCAGAGTGCACGACTGGAGCTGTGGATATTTAGCAGTGAACTGAGATATGAGGGGGTCATACCCACTAAAGCTTTGTAAATGAAAATGAACCAGTGAGTTTGTCTGCAGGTGTGAAGAGATGGCCACTTGAGCAGAGAGTAAAGCCTACAGTGGTGAGTTTAAATCCAGGCTCAAAACAGTTCTGTTCAGCTGTGCATGTGACTGAAAGGTTTTTATCCTTTCACATATACCAGTCAAAAGTTTGGACACACCTTCACATTTGTCTTTTTTCTTTATGTTTAATAATTTCTACATTTTTCATACATACAGAAGAATCACATATAAGATTCAAGATATGTGAAATTATGTAGCAAAGACAAATGCCTAGTGTTTAAAGCAGTGATCAATGCAAAGGGCGATAATTGAAAACCAAAACACCAAATTATAACATAAACAACTTGGCCATTGCATCTGCTTTTGTAATTAAGAATACATTTAAGTAAGCTGTATTTGATTTGAACATATTTACTTCGTATTTGGGGACACAGACGAATCATGTTTATGGAATTATAAAAAAAATTTACACATGGTTCTTTTAAAGCTTATTAAGTAAATTTTGCATAAGATGTTACTTAAGTAAAACTACACGTACTGGAGTAAAAAATACTCATGAAAAAAACTCAACTAAAGTAAAAGTAATAAAGTACCTGTTTAAAAATGTACTTAAAGAGTAAAAAGTCAATGTATTTAGTGCATATTTTGAGGTCTTGTCAAATGTAGCGATTTTAATAAAGATTTCTGCTAAATTTTGTTCAATAAAACCAATTGAATGAGTCATTTTTTGTTTTTTCTAGCTGCTTATTTGTATATTTTTGTTTGCTCAAATTATGAATGTGTTAAAAATAAACCCTCAGATTTTTTATTTTTTTTTCAGCAGGTCTTAAACAATAATAAAAAATACATTTGCCCTTCAGTCCAGTTCAAAGATGCAGTGGAGTTACATCCCACCACTGCTCAGATAAAACCAAACAACTGCTAAAGATTAAGTTTATTTCATACCAATCTCTGGGATAATTTAGAAATAATGACAAATACATTGAAAACATCACTTGGAAACACATCAAGTAATCTAAAGTTGAAAACCTTTTGCTCTCTATCCCATCTATTCAATTCCCCATGTTGTGTGAATACAGTTAGTATTGACATGGGAATGACAGAAGCCAAAATATTCGATACCCGAGCCTCAGGTTGCAGTAAACACCATTGATCTGCCCCCACTGTACAAATGTGGTTACTCCTGTGTATTGTAAACCAAGAACAACTCAATTCAACAATTCAATCTACATAATAAAGTGAATACATCTTTACTTCAAACCTGTCTTGTATTGATGGATCGCTGTGGTTGTTTGAGTCCTGCCTGAGCCCTGTCCCCTCGGACGATCTGAAACGGGCCACAGCTGCGGTTCGTACGGCCTGGGGGACACATGAACAATGCCTCTTGTTGCCGCGGTGACAGTAGGTTTTAGTTAAATGGAGACACTAAGCAGCTGGATTATGTGTGGACTTAAAAGAACACGTATGCATTCTTGCGGCTTAAATTCTCCTTTAAACCTGCTTTTGATAAGATAAGATAAGATATGCATTTATTAGTCCTGCAGTGGGGAAATTACAGGAATTATATCAGGGGAGACTGCAAACAGAAATTATGTTGAGATTGTTTTAGGATTAGTATTTCACATTTTATAACTTAAAATAATGTCTGCATTTGGAAAAAAAAAACATGTTAACTACATTTACATCTACATTTCTCTGATCACAGTAACATGGATGGACAATGGACAAATAAATAAATGAAGGATTAGCCAATGTGAATGCTGTGAACATGTATGTGACACGTTAAAGTGGCTGTATGTCACTATGTGTTCATTGTGAATTAATTTGATCAGAGTCCAGTGATGGTTTATGGACTGACAAACTACATAAGAGAAGTCAGATTTTTTTTTCCAGCATGTATTTAATGGGAGGGACAACAATATAACAGGGTTAAAAGCTCAAAAAAGTCAGGGACAAGACTGATATACCTCTGTTTAAAAAAAATACAGAGATATCATTCTGGATTTGCCAGACAAATAAAATGCATCAAACGCTCATCTTGACTTGGAACAGTCACAGTTGCTAATTTGCAGCATCTGTCTCTCAAATGTGGATGACACTCCTCGACAAATTCTCATGTCATTCAGAACAAAATATATAACTTATTTTATCCCCCAAAAAGAGTTTAGTTATTCCATTTTTGATTCTGCACAAATCTGTGCTTTTGGTTTATTTTTTTGCCCGTGAACAAAAAGTTTTGATATGAACTGACCATGCGTTTCTCTGACTTGATAATCCGCCTGTCAATCACACTCATCGGGAGACAGATGGTTCCAGTTCATTACTACAGACCAAGACCACCTTGTGTGGTTTGTAAGGAGGGATTTAGAAAAAGAAAATTAGAGCAACAATAACACAATCACTATGGAGGTAGACAGTCTGAGGTGGTTGAAGGTTCTATTGCTGCAGTAGAGTTAGTGATGATAATAATAATAAAAAAAATATTATAATCATCATATTATCATTTATAAAATACATGAATTGAAGAAAATATAACATAATATAAATTGTTTTCACATCGTTGCCATTGTGTCTTCCTTTATAGCCCATGGGCCAAACAAAATGAACAGTTATCAGCCTTTGAAATGTATAAACACTGTATCGAAAAATGCTTTTTTGACACAGGTCTATATTTTGGTTTAGGCCATGTGCTGCTTATCACATTATAATTTGAACTATTGTCTTTCATTTAAGCACAATTGTGACTGTCTCTTAGAATTAGCCCCTGTCTCTTATCATTTTTAACCCCGAAACCTCTAGGAATGCGATAGACACATATTTATGATATAAAATGAAAATGACAAGAATGTTTCTCACAGAGGAACATCACAGAACTGAACCTTTTTCTACTCTTTCAGGTTCTAAAGGATAGTGGAGAGTCCTGCTTGGGAAAAGTCCATTTGATTCAATTTTTGCTTTTTAATTTAAGTTAAAAAAAAAAAAAAAAGAAAGAAAGAAAAGTAAAATAGATTTTTTCCTTGAATTGGAAATATATGTAAAACTGAATAGGCAAACGTCACTGAATGTGGCATAACTATCACTATCACTCAAAGACAACAGCCACTTTCTCTCTTTCAGCCACTGACTATCTCAGTTTGAGGTAAAATTATTTCATTTTTCCACCTATTTATTGCAGAGAGCTTGTAACTGATAAGACTCTTTTGTAAATGCACTTGACAAGTAGAGTGGTTTTATGATTCTACAGTGTGATGGTGGGGCAGGTTTTCTAAATCATTACATTTTAATAACGAAATTAGAAGTTAGTTATTGAGTAAAGAGGAGGGTTAGACTTCTGTGAGGTATTAAGTAACATGAAACACATTTTAAATCACCATTTTACCTTTTACTGTTTTAAAAATTCTATATTCGCCTAAAACAACATATTAAAATGTGCAATTAATTTCAGTTTAGTCTTTGGCGCTCTGGGTCCTGCCTCCCTTTACTCCCCCCCATCCAGATTTGGTCAAATATTTATGCATAATATTGAAATGAATTGTCTCTTTTCTACTTACAGATTAATTGCTCAAGTTTGGCAGATTGTTTGAGAACTACATTCACAAAGTTCTTCAGAGACCCCAAGAATTCTTACTTTTCTTGCATCTTGTAAAAATTGGCCCCAAAGCCCAACCTTAAAAACCTAAGAATGATTATTGTTATTGTACATAATGCTGGCTTTCCTTATCTCTCTATTTAAAGTTTCAAAGATAATGCAGTTGTATTAGTACCCAACGGACCACAAACGAAATATATGCATGTTTATAATTTAAGTAATTTTAAGTCTCTCTTTAAAACTTTCTTTTTTTGGTTTGTTTTCTTCAGTAAAATGTTATCACTTTGATGGCCAGGTTTTTATATTTTTTTATCAGCCTGGTTTACAAACTGTCACACTGCTGAACAGAAACCTGCTGTTGTTTTTGTTTACTTTTATTATATTTGAATAATATATGTTTTGGGCCTTCCACAGAGTTTTCTTATAAGTAAATAGGCAGATTTTCCATAGGGATTGCTCAGAGCGGGAGTGGAACTATAGCCTCTCTAATTTTCATACCTTTTATCTGGGTGAGTGCAGTTCTTCATTGTTGCAGGGGCAGGAGGTCTAGGCCTAACAGCCTTCTCTTATAACCAGGCCATAGCCTTTAAGGGGCCCCAGAATTTGCCATTGGGGCCATCGCCATTTCAGTTCCGCATATTCATATTTGACAAAATTAAGAAAGGGGAGTCGTTTTTAATTCTTGATTTCTGGTGCATTTTAATGTGTCACAGTTGACTAAAGTTGGCTTACATTTATCAGTTATTTTTGCTAGATAGAGTAGCTAAAAGATGTACTCAAGCAAGGGCACACTTACTCCAGAATCACTTTACTTAAGAAGTATAAAGTAGTGATCCAAGTTAAAGTCCCATAAGAGAAACAGTGTGGACATGACATCAAATTTATAATCATCGGATCATTTCGAAGCACTGAACAATAAATAATGCATAAAATCTGGTAACTTCAAAGAATAGACCACAAAAAGAGGATTTGAGGATCACATTATTTTGATGTTTGTTGTCAGGCTTTAGATGCAGAGTTGACATGACATACGTTTACATATAAAATGAACAAAACCTTCTGGCAAATGCGTCTATTAAGGAGCATTCACAACACATTCACGAGTTGTTCTCAGGTCCTTCTTCTGTCCAGCAAAGATGTTTCTGCCATAATCATCATTGTTAATCTGACAACTGGAGCAGTAATCCACTTTAGCTGCACTCACATCATCTCACAGCTTAGATTACAAAAGGATCAGCCACAACCAAAAACAGCCAGTGTAATAAATGGACTCACCTGTTGTTAGATGAACTTTAATTTCACTTTTAGTTTGTAAAACACAGTTCAAATGTACCTCTGCTGCCTCAGTGCACCTCGAGGGATGTGGGGGTCTGAAACATGTAGCTGTCCACAAATGTAGGCAGCACTTATTATCTACTGGAAATAAAACACAGACAATAATTTTAGAGGGATATTTGGACTATTATAAACCTGAAATTTGTTTAGTTTCCCAAAAAAACTCCAATCAATATTTTTCTTAATCTGTTTATAGGCTTCAGTTTTCAGGGAGTGCATCGTTCGGTCAAGAAATCACTTATAGTTGGTTTATTCAAATTTTGGGTACATCTGATGCCATCTATAGGACACTGAAGTTATTACAAAGGCAGTCTATTGTGAACATGTACATTAAAATCTCCAATTTACATTCTTTTCTCAAACTGACACTAGACTTGATATAAAGTCAAAGAACTCAATCAAAAACCATGAGGTCAGTAGATTATTATGAATGAAACAGCTTTTTGGTTTCTCCAATTTGGGCGAGTAATTAACGCTACAAGGCTTTCAAATGAACGAAAGGCATTGTTAGTTTTAGGATTAAAAAGTAAACTGGAGTGTGAAATGACATTGCACCACCTCGGCCTGAGCTCTTGGCGCACAGAAAATGACTAGGTGGAGTTGACTCATTTGTGTAACAATCACCTACGGTTTAGCAGTCTACATTTTACACGATTATCCATTAGTTTGTTAATGGCGCAAGTCAGTATTTTTATTAAGTTTTGTGGTCCGGCGCCTACAATAGCAAGTTTGAAATGTAGCTCCTATAGTCTCTATCTGCTCTGAGACTAAACACTTGATTTGTGACAGTGCAGGTGAGAGCTCAGAGACAGTAACAGAGTCTAAATAAAAGTCTAAATAAGAAACTGTGAGGTCATCTGTGACAGGGTCATTTATTGTTCTGCATGTTTGAACTAGCACTGCAAACTGATCACTGCTACGGTGCAATGTGCCCCATTACATCTCCAATTTTATGGGGCTTATGAGACTGTTAAGTGATGATGTCACTTCTGGGTTCAACCAGCAACTTCAAAGTTGTTGTTTTTTTGTTTTTTTTTTATTGTTCCCTATTCAAACAAGAAACAATCCTCTTTCAAAAATTTCACAAATTGTATCAAACATGTATCAACATAATGTAGTAATAATCTAGTATTACATAGGATTACCAGTGTGTATATCCCACAAACATGTTCATTATTTTCAATCAGCTGATGTGTTTTGGACCCAGAAATGACAATCCGATAGGGGTAGGCCATTAGACCATAAGCAAAGTTTATGTATGGTACAAAAAGTGGTCAAATATCACGGTTGAGATCTTGAGATCACATATTTTGAGTGGTTTACTTCCAGGCTGTCTGTCAAACCAACCACGGTTCACACAAGGTTACACAATAATGTGTACTTGTTCCCTCAGCTTTAAAAATGCTCCAGACGACTGCAGCAGATTTTTTTTTTCATGCAAAATTATGTTTTGCGTGTCTCTCCAGATACAAGGTTAACATGTTCAAATGAAATATAGATTTTATTGATAAAAGACATAATGCTTGTTTATTCTTAATGGCCAAAACATTGGACATGGATGCCTATTTATTTGGTGTTTTGGTTCTCAAGATGGTTAACCAATGAGAAACAGAATGAGCCTCTTGATTTAAAACTAAGAGGACTCTCTCTGATCAGAACTGTGACGTCACGACCTAACAACCAGCACCCGGAGCCAATTCTTAATCAGTGCAGCATCACAGCTTTCACATGAGGCACGGTCTGTCCATGTACTTAAAAAAAAAACTTGTGTCCTCCACCTGCACCTCGAGGCATCGGCAACCCAGGTTCAGTCATGATTGCGTTAACTTTTTTTTAAAACAATTCGTCTGCAGGCTACATACAGTTTTTTTTCAGTCTCTTTCTCAATACTTTATATAAAAATTAGGTTGAAATTGTCTGCCAAAAGGAAACAACAACAAGAACCTACAATCTTTAGGTTAATCTTTTCTTGTTCTCAGGAGCTACTGTAGGTATCAGCCTCTGAGATGAGCGATGCCAGAAGGGTACGCTGTCAGAGGAGCAGAGTGCCTGCCCTCTCCACCTCGCCCTCTCACATCTCTCTCTCCTGGCACAGACCTACAGTCTATGGGCACAGATTGTGTGATTCTTTGAGGAGCTGTCAGCGGCCGACCCTTCCTCATTTCTTTCTGCTTTGTTTCATCGTGGGCCCCTGTGTTCTGTTAAATCACGTGTTAATTACCATGTAGCCCAAAACCACAGAAAAGTTCTTCCTGCACATGCTACTCTGCGCCGTTAAGATCAACTAAGCCCTTTTGAAATAAAACCATCTACTTTGATGAACTGCAGAATGGGCCTTGTTGTAAAAAGATTTTAAAATGATGATGCACTATTGTCTGATGCATAGTTTAAAGCACAGATGAGCTCTCACCAAGTTATTGTAATAAGCCCATTATTATTGACAAACGTAATCAGTAAAAGGCAGCAAAATACATGAATTTATGTGATTATTTTTTCAAAATTGTCCTTGAGGGGAGAAACCCCCCAAACCCCCCACACATTTGGGTGATTTGTGTAGGCTGTTTTATTTTTTCTCTTTTAATTATATATTTTTTTAACAACCACTCTGAAAAGAGGGCTGTCAGATTGGTGATGAGCCACTGCATTGCAAATGCTCCCGGTACATTTCAGAGCCTCAGTCCACCCCTGGCATCATCCTGGACAGTAGCTTTCATGTTCACTAGTCCTCGGCCTCCTTCATTACAGCTCGTGTACAGTCTCAGGGTGCTGGATTTGGGATGGAATCCGTCATGCATGGTAAGGAGCTTTTGGGTCTTAACATCTGTGGTTTGTATCTCCTCCTTTGGCCAGCCTATGATTCCTGCTGGGTGTCTGATTACTGGCAGAGTGTAGCTGTTTATTGCCTGGGTCTTGTTCTTGCCATTGAGCTGACTCCTTAGGACTTGCTTTATTTCCTTTTCCAGGATGGTGTTTGCTTGTGGGATACCAAGGTACGTGTAACCATCCTCAGTGTCTGCTATTGTTCCCTCAAGGAGTCACCTCTTCTGTGTAGAATACTTCCTCTCCCTTCGTCAACATCCGACTACACTTTTCAAACCCAAATGACATTCCAGTGTCTGTGCTGTAGATCCTGATGGAAGGCAAGGCAAGCTTATTTATACAGCACAGTTAATACACCAAGTAATTCAAAGTGGTTTGCAGAATAAGGAAGACATTAGAATCACAATACAAACACAAACAAACTTAAAATAATCATCATAAAAGAGACTCACTTATGTGGCTCAGAGGGTCAGTGTCCCACTCACTGTTAGCGTACAGGCTGATGTCATCTGTGTATGGTGACGGTGGCCCCACTGACTCAATAAAAGTAGTCAGTCTTGTTGAACGTTTAGCTGATGGAGTTCAGACTGAAGGGTGGTTTTCCACAAACTTATCGAGTTTGCAATGAAGGCTCTTAGAGTCCTGTTGATGTTGTACAGCTCCAGACATTCAATGATCTGTGTGTGTGGTATTAAGACGCAAGTTTCTTGTGATCAATCCAGGCAGTGCACAGGTTGGTCTGATGGGTTCTTCAATCTTGGGCGACTGTTGGTTTTGGCTCCCCTGATGTCTTTGCCCTCCTGTGCTGTGTCCATGGGTGTCAGGGTGAGTCCCATCCCTTAGCAGCTGCTTCCTTTGCTGTCATGCAGTCATGGAGATCATTAATTTTCTTTAGCCAGTAGACATGGATCATGTCAGGGCCTGGTGCAGTTTTTCATACCTGAAACTCTTTCCTACTACTACTTTGACAATGTTTAAATCCAGGCTCAACACAGTTCTGTTTATCTGTGCATATGACTGACTTTATTCTGCACTCTTCTGTATTAATGTTAATTTTATGATGATCATTTGTGATTATTTGTGGTTTTAATGTCTTTCTTATTCTGTAAAGCACTTACTTAATTACTTTGTGTATGAATTGTGCAGTACAAATAAACTTGCCTTGCCTTTCCTGAATGTGTACGGCTGTGATGGTGACTGGGTTCTGTTCAGGGAGGTTGCTGTGGTCTTCTCTCAGAGCCAACAGCCACTGTGTGTATCACTGTTGTGTGATGCCTCGTCCTCCCATATGACTTTCCAGTACTGTTCAGTTTCCAGCCTTGGTGGGTCTGCTCTGGTCTTATTACCCTGCCATTGAGCGTACACTTATGCAGGTTGTGTTGCGAACAGACACTTATTCATCTGGCTTAATTATCTCGGACATACCTCTTTAGATGGAGCCTTTGGTAGGCACAGTGTTTCAAGTATGATTATAAATTAAATTATGTTGTGCGAACAAGATCTTTTTTTAATGTATTTATTCTTAGGGGACTTTAGGGGCTCCGCAGTTAATGGTTTTGTCGTCCAATCATTTTTCAGAATGTACAAATTAACTCATACCTCGTTATTACTGGGCAGACTGACGTTGGCTTCTTTTACAGAGCACCTCACTTATCTCGCTGCCTCCACACTCCAGCACAGGTAAGTACCGGTAAGTATAACTATACTATACTATTTTTACACCATAAAAGTTAGTCTCTTAGTCCAAAAAGCAGTGCTAAATTTATAAAAAAAAAAAAAAAAAAAAAAAAGATTAGACTATAGATTAGACTATTAGATTCCAAAAAATATATATTTAGACACCCCTCCTCCTTAACTTTCTTAAATGGTAAATGGTCACAGTTTATATAGCGCTTTTCCACCTTTAAGGCACTCAAAGCACTTTACATCAAGGAAGGCAAGGCAAGTTTATTTGTACAGCACAATTCGTACACAAGGTAATTCAAAGTGCTTTACAGAATAAGAAAGACATTAAAATCACACAAATCAAAACATAAATAATCACAAATAATCATCATAAAATTAACATTAAAAGAGAAGAGTGCAGAGTAAAAACCTTTCAGTCGTATGCACAGCTGAACAGAACAGTTTTGAGCCTGGATTTAAACATTGTCAAAGTAGAGGCCTGTCTCACATCTTCAGGAAGACAACTGAAAACTGAAACGCTGATTCTCCATGTTTAGTCCTGACTCTGGGACCAGCAGGAGGCCGGTCCCTGAAGTCCTCAGAGTGTCAGATGGTTCATATGGCACTAACATGTCGGAGATGAACTTTGGACCTAGGCCATGGAGAGACTTGTTCACAAGCAGAGCTGCTTTAAAGTCTATTCTTTGAGCTACAGGAGCCAGTGCAGAGACCTGAGCACAGGACACGTGCTCGTACTTCCTGGTTCTAGTCAGGACCTGAGCAGCAGTGTTCTGGATGTACTGTAGCTGTGTTAAGGCTCGTTTGGAGAGGCCAGTGAGCAGGACGCTACAGTGGTCTAACCTACTGGAGACAAATGCATGGATAAGTCTCTCTAAGTCTGGCTTTGACAGTTTACCTTTGATTTTTGCAATGTTCTTTAGGTGGTAAAAAGTTGCAAATGTTATTGATTTGATGTGGCTGTTAAAGTTCATGTCTGAGTCCATTATTACCCCTAGATTTCTAGCCTGATTTGAAGGTTTTAGAGAGAGAGACTGGAGGTGACTGCTGACACAAGGAACCACTCACCCGATCACACACACATTCATACATGAGTGTACGCAGACAAGTGCTAAGAGTAAATTCAAATGATTCAATTACATGCAATTATCCAAAGCACTTGTAGTCATTTCTTTTGTCACAGGCGACTTTAACAGCAAGACGCCATATCAGTTAATTAATAAACACTTTTGAACTTCTTATGAGCCATTTTTTCCTGTTGACTTTAAGTTTAGGCCTTTGTAATGGACTGACTATGTACATTACTTTGACAAATGGATTTTCATAAATAACAAATGCACTGCAAATGGTTTTATTATTTTATTGAATATTTAATACATTAATTCATTAATTTAAAGATCTATTTATTTATTATTGTATTCGTTTAAATGCTGTTTTCTCAAAACTAATCAGGTCAGGTTTGTGGAGATGCAAGCTCACTCACAGTAAGAATGCATGTTTTTTCATTTCTGGCTAAAACTTTACACACTGTTTTTTAAAGTTGCTTTACAATTTTAGGCAATATTGACTCACTGCCCATACACAATCTACACCATCACAGCCCTCCATACTGTATAATGATAATATAGCATTCTTGCCCATGGACACAACAACAGAAGCTCTACAGAGAAGTGGGATTGTACCACTGACCACTGATAACCACTGATCCACAAAAATAATAATAATAATAATAACAACAATAATAATAATAACAATCTTTCAATTGAAGTAAAAGGGTTATTTTACCTATTCATTTATCCTGGCTAAATACTTCTGTGCAGCACTGAACAGCAGGAGCTCGGTGTGAATCACATTAAAACGACACAATGTCAACCATAAACAGGCATCCTGTCCCACCTGCTCCTGTGCGCTTTCGCAGCATCTCTTTAACTTGAAGGACCCCAAAACAACATCACTCTAATTGGTCCCTCGAGTTAGAAAAAATAAAAAGGCAAAATTATAACTTTCTAATCCTACGGAAAAAGACACAAAATATCCAGGATATTTTGGCAAATTCTCATCCTTTTGCTTTATATTCAACTTAGACACAAGGTAAAAATCTGAAATTGTTGACACCTTTTGTTGTTCTTGTAGCTGTTATTGTAACTGCTTTTGTACGTGACACTTGGTTGCTATGCCGACAGGTTGATATGAAAGTCCTATTCATCAGTTACTGGTCTGTTTTGAAGTCTGGCTGTAGTGAACTGAGACTGCTGTTGTTTTGTTCTTGTTTAAGCGTGGGTTATGGCCTACAGTAGCCCTTGTGTTGAGAAAATAAACAACCAGAAAAAATGCTTCCTTACACCAGAACGTATAGTGTTATGAATCAAGTCTGACAGAAATATGTCTTATTTATGTAAGGATGACAAATAGCGAGCGTCTGGCAGTAATTGGGCAGTCAGAAAGAAGACCTTTTCAAAAACATTAAAAAGCGCTTAGCTGTTTTCAAATGCAAACAGTTTAAAGGTACACTATGTAACTTTTATGGTGGTGTCTGCCACATACTTATATCGATGGAGATGTTATTGTTATTCTAGTAGTATCCACAGTATTAAACTCATTAATCAGTCTCATTTGCATGTGTTTTTACTCCACACCTGACCTGTAGTTTGGCCTGGTGGTGGTGTTTTGCAGCTGTAAAACCCCTCACCACACACTTTATACACTTTTTTCAAACAGGCATTAACATTTTCTCACATTTCTCTCTCGTTTAAGTAATTAACAGCGACTCACACGTATTTCACAGTTCCTCTGACCGTGCCTCATCGTCCTGGTGCTGCTCTGCTCTAGTGTCGATCCAACATTTATGTAAATTTGGCTGAACGATTGCCAATGGTCTGCAGTCCCTTAGCGAATCAGGACGCAGAACACAATGTGCATTCATCCCCTACAGCGAGACCGCGAAAGGGGAACCGTGATATAGCGAGGGACCACTGTATTTTTACACAGAGGGATATCAGTCTTGTCATTAAACCCTCCCTCCTGTTTCGCCCCATAACCAAACATGATCGTCCAATCAGATTTGGTATTTTCAGTGATGTGTGTGAAACGAGGGAGCTCAGTGGTAATTTGTCATTTGGCAACAAAATGAAATTTCTCTCACGGCAGATAAACAGTTTAGTGGTAAGCTCTTTGATTCTACAGAAATATGCTTGTTTTTCAGTCCCCTGTGATATTTTTTCCTTTCTTTTTTCCTCATAAACAGCCATATTTGTTTTGATACAGACAGACCATGCATGTCCCTGATTGTCTAATCCACCTGACTAATCCATCTGAACTCAGGGAGAAGTGGCAGATCATCATTTTGAAAAGTTAGTGCAACTTTAAAGTGTATTTGACACTATTTGCATTTCTGTAAAGAATAAGACTTTGTACATCAAGTCAAACCTCAAGGCTATTTTTGTATCTTTGGAGAAAATGATGTCAAGTTGTTTGCACTTCTCTCTGAGCAATGCTTGTTTAGTCCTTCAAATATCCACTTGTTTTGACAATAATGAGATGTTTCAGAGCCACCCACTCACAACACTGCAATGGTCAGGCAGCATGTGTTATAGTGGAGCTGCACAATGTTCACCAAGATATTCAAACAACTGAAAAACAACAGCCTACTTATATTTTTTTAAATGGAGAATATCAGACTTCTACTACATACAATTACAATGTATTATTTTACATATATTCCATTTTAAATACTGACTACAATTAAAGCTATTTTGTGTAACACAATATTGCTGAACTTCAGGAAACATAATCATGGCAGAGTTTGAGATTCAATGGCTCTATTTTATTTTTGAAAGAGATGAGAATAACAGTTATGCAGCTCCAACTGAGTTACAGTAATAAGACGGAACAAAAAGGTACAAGATACAATGTTGTCACTTGGAAATTGGATTTATAATAATTCCCTTCTCATTCTTCGTGGGTGGTCTCATAGTTTTCCACACTCAGGTCTTCTACCTCCTCTGGGTTAGGGTTCTGCACAGTACCTTTGCTGTTCCTAGTACTGCACTTTTCTGGACTGAGATGTCTGATGTTTTTCCTGGGATCTGCTGCAGCCACTCCTCCAGTTTGGGGGTTACTGTCCCGAGTGCTCCGATGACCACGGGCACCACTGATGCCTTCACCTTCCAGGCCTTCTCTGGCTCTGAGGTTGAGGTTGACCTTGGGGTCTCCAGTCCGTACTCTGCACAGATGTTTCTGTACACTATGCCCGTCACTTGATCATGCTGCTCCATGTTTGCTTTCACTGCAGGATCTTACACCCTGCAGTTATGTGCTGGATTGTCTCAGGGGCCTCTCTGCACAGCTCCACCTTGGTCTTGTCTGGTGTGGTAGATCTGGGCCTCTATCATACAGCATCCAGTGCCTCTGTGCTGTCCTTCAGACCAGCTCTGTCAAGCCATTGATAGGATTTCTTGATGGTGGTAAATCCTGTGTAGGGGCTTGTCCCCCCATGACGGTGCCTCCTCTTCCTCTGACCTCTACTGTCTGGGACATGCTCAGAGCATCCTAATTAATTATTCATCACGATGAGTTTATAACTGCTTTTCACAACTCTGAGACCAGAGTGGAGTTTTGGCTTCATAGTTAAGCTAACAAAGAACTAGAATGCTAAACATGCACTTCCTGATCCCGGGACAATATAACTCTTTATAACTAGATGCAGATAGTACATGGCTTATTTTGACCTCGAGATTTCTTTATACAATATACAAACAAATCAGGTCAGGCCCTTTTTAACCTGACAGGAATATTAATAAAGCCTACGTAATTTGATGACCTATTTGCCTGCATTTGCATCATGACTTCACAGTATGTTGTAGTACTTTTTGTATACTTTCCCTATACAAACTACAGAAAAAAACAGCGAGATTTCAATCCTACATAATGAAAGATAACTGTTCTCCCTAATGAAGGACGTATCTGCGACTATGCTGGAGTTTCCACGATAAAAGCCAGTTAACTAAGCTGAGGTCCCCACCCTGCAGAGACAAGTTTGAAGTATTAAATTAGAAAATGGAGGGTCTGAAAGTCTGTCTGTGAAGTTAATGCCTAATTAGCTGTCATCATAGCAGTCCACGGAGCGCATTTGGCCCAGATAACAAAGTGCGATCTGGCTGCATGGATAGGACTTCCTGCTTATTAGTAGCTTAGCCGACCCTTAATTAGTTTGGTTAAGCTACAAAATAAAAAACTTTAACATGAGTCTGTACTGTCATAATTACAGATGCACCGTGGAACTTTGTGGTGAATGGTAGGCCGCCTCCTGACTCTTTTAGCTTTAAAGTTAAGGTATACTTTTTTGTCCCCTGCCTGTATAGGGAAATTTGTCCTCTGCATTTGACCCATCCTTCATCTTTTTTTTTTAATTTAGTGATCCAGAAGAAAATAAACAAGAGACAAGATAAACACACACACAAAAACATACATCTGCATCTTTTTTTTTTTTTTTTTTTTTTTTTTTTTTACATACATCTGCATCTAATTATGAGGCGTTTCATTGTGCGGTAAACAGGAAGTATGGGGTTAGCATGGTAGTTTTAGTTAGCTTTATTGTGACAGCAAAAGTCCACGCTGGTCTTTCATGTTTTTCTAGCATTGTTACAACTGCCTCATTCCTAAAAAGGCTAGCAGGTTGTAGTCATTGTGCTGCTGTACAGTGTAGTAAAATCAGTACTATGTGACTTTCTTTCAGTTTTGAGGGCGAGTACTGGAATTTCAGCATCTGAGAAAAATAAGTAAAAAATATTAATTTTTTTATTCTCTTTTTAGTGATTTATTGGGCATTTTAGTTATTTTAAATATTCAGTATAGCCATATTTGTAAGATATTGATGGAATTAGAAGTGCAAGGATTATATAAGTGTATAATGTAACTTAATAACCCTGAAATGACACTACAACATGCAAAAATAGAAAATAATACTTGTTCTATGGCAGGTCATAAAGGGGTAAAGATGCACTGCGTGACATTTCTAGTGAAAGATAAACCACTAACACATCTACATGTTATGTCTTTGCCTGAAATGTTCCAGAGTAGAGACTCATATCTCCATGGAAACAAGCAGGTAACTCCAGTAAGCCAAGCTATAGACCACATTTTGTAGATCATGTTATTCCTCAAGTTTTTGCGCATTAACACACATGTAAATTAGTAAATGCAATATAGATAGGTTTAATACTATGGGACATTTCATGCAAAGCAATAACATCTCCATGGAGACAAGCAGGCGGCAGACCCCCAACAAGTTGCATAGCGTGTAGCTTTACTTTCCATACACATACATTATTATTTATTCATTTATTCATGTCATATTTGAAACCTGAATAATATATATATATTTTTTATTGAGACTTTTATGTCTATTAGTAACTTTAAGAGGGGTGTTATACAAAATATCATGTTATAAGGTTAAAAACATGCCTGAAGAGATGTCATCCATGCATGTTTCAGTATTTTAGTAATCTCTCCGAGGCTCTATTCGAACTCTCTTTATATTAACTGTAAAATTGTGTGCAATGCTCCGCCCACAACCTTACATCACCCATGCTCCCACGCAACTAGACAAACCTGATGCTTTGTGCAGTAGTTTCATTAGTGGGATGCACGCTGATTGTGTTGTGGTATCGCTCTAAAGGGGGAGTGACTTAGCGCGGGGGAGTAAAGGGAGGGGAGGCTCAGAGCATCAAAGACGAATGTGAATCTTATAAAACATCTAAACACGTTGTTTCCAGCAAATATAGCATTTTCAAAACAATAAAAGGTAACGTGGTGATCTAAATATGTCCCATGTGAGCAGTTAATACCGCACAGAATTAAAATACCCCCTCTTTAAGTTTTTCCTAAACCATTTAATTCATTAAAAAAATAATAAAAATCACAATTTCAAATGTCATTACATTTTCACGCATCGAGATTCTCTTTCATTTCTAGTGTCAGCATTGCCCTTTGATCGCAGATAGTCTTTAGTTAATATGCTCAGCGCGTTTTGCCCTTTCCATCTCACCAACACTGTCATGCCGCCATCATTCCACTGTTTTACCCACAATCCTCTGCACCTGTAAGCTCCCACAGTCCCTCACGTGTACAAATGTTAGCTAGCGCGCCCGATGACATTTTACACAAATCGGCACCTAATCTGACGCGCTCGGGCCAGCTCCTGATAGACGAACTTTGAACTGTGAGCCAGATAGCTTTTTGGAAATGTCAGCCACAATGAAAAGGAACACAGTGGTTTGCAGATAAAAGTAAATATGCTCGGCGTTCCCGGGGGGAGGGCAGAGGACGAGCTGACTGGAATTACGCACGGAGATCGGAACAGTCAGGAAGGATGTTTTTTTGACCAAATTGTGATCACTTTCAGGTTGTTCCTTCTCTCTCAAACCCCCACAGCGGTGTAATGTCAAAGCGTTTTCAGATGAATCATTCTGGTTTTGATCTTTCGAAAATCAGCCAGTTGCTATTTGCACACAGGTGCCAACGGAGACAGCCGAGAGAAAGTGAAAGTGGTCTATGGAAGCAGACTTGTGTATTTTATTCTAAGTTGCCTTGTTCTGTTCGATTCAAAACTAAGCTTTTATTTTATCAGCTTCTTATGCAATATACAGCATACTTTTGTTAATGTTAGGATGAATTCTTGTGAGAAATAAACACAAAATCTAAAATGACGTAGTAAAGAAACAAATCTGCTGACTTCTGTGTTAGAAAATTGTGGTGCCCAATGAGAACTGACGTCGCTGTAAACATCATCACACACGATGCTGCCGAATCCTACACATCACCGATTAAGAAAATAAAATTGAAGAACGAAGCAGAGAGCAGTGAGTGTATGCTAGTGGTACCGAAAACAGGGATTGATCAGTAATAAACGATTCAAAATGGCTCAAACATGCACAAATCACTCCAAAAACAACTTCAAGACGGTCATTGAGAAGGGGAAACAACTATTACATGGTTAAAACCTCTGAAAAGTCCATTTTGCAGAATAGATCTCCTTTAAAAGCAACTTTAAGCTACAGTTCATGCATAAAATGACATTGTTCAGAGTGACATCCCACGCTTCAAAGTTAATAAATACAGATTTCATTTCACAGCACAAACTCTTTCAAAAATGTTGAAATTGCCTGAAGTTCGCAGCCAAACTTTTTGGGAACATTTTGGTTTCTGTTAATCACATTTTCTGCAATATTACCCCATGCAAATTATATCAGTTTATAGTCACCCTGTGCAATTAGAAATTAGCACACATATTAAGTGATGCCAAACTCTACTCTGTGAACTCCCAGACAATAACCATCGCAATAAAACCAAAAGTAGACTGAAACGTTGCGAGCGCTGGCAGCCTAGCGCACGGTGGGACTTGCCATGGTAGTGGTGCTAGCTGGGAATAGGCTTCAAAAACTGTCGTTCGCAGCAAAGACAGACACACTGAGTTGAAAGCAAATACAATTCCGTGCTTCTGTGTTCTGCCTTCTCTGACTGACAGTTGTGGAGGTGCAACGCCGAGCTCCGGGCACTGCCACGAGGAATAAAATCTCCGCTGGCTCTCGTCCAATTTGTGCCAAGCGGGTTACGGACTGGAGCGTTGATTGAAAAAGACAAGAGCTGCGGAATTGGCATGCTGCTAGCGGTGTGGAGGCGTGGCGCTGGAGCATTTGGGGAAGGAAAAGGAAGAAAAGATCGATGGTGGGTTTTTGGCATGCAGTCATCAGTCACAAAGTCCAGAAAAACAGAGTGAAGAGAAGGTTGGAGCATGAAACGAGGCGGGCTTAAACACAGGTGGGGAGTTGGAATAACAGTTACAGGCAAACACTACAGAACTGAATGAGTTTCCCAAATGGAGAGTCAGGATCAAAAAGTTGGTCATGTAGAGATAAAACTAAAAATGCTTTTTAAAAGAACTGTGTGTAGCCTACTCTAACACTTAAAAAAGGTACTAGAATCACAACTGAACCTGTGTTACCAGTGTCTTAACCTGCAGACAGAGGACACATACATGTTGTCGGTTTCTGTTCTGTTGCATGAAGAACAGGCGCAGAGGCACAGGGATCCTTCTGTAGATCTTTATTGTCCGTTACAGCAATACTGTCAGGTTAAAGGCAGTACATCGTGAGATTGTACCAGGGTCTAACAGAGTCAAAGTCAGTCTCACAGAGTCACACAATCTCAGAGTCTGAAGAAGGTGAGTTTGCACCAATGTTTTATATTACTCGAGCAGTGGGAGTTAACATTCTATAGATAAGAAAAAAGAAGTCGACCAATGTGATTGCATCAGTGGTCTATAATACCCAGACTGCATGGAAAACAGAACATTTTACATTATTATAAAAAAGTAAGCAATATTACATTTATATATTGTTCACATTCATTATATAGACAGGTCTTGACTCATGTGAAAGCTCAGAACTTCCAGAATTCACTCGCTGATTGAACCAAACATACATTACTCGGCTATATTGTCCAATGTTTTGAAATTGAGATAAATCGACATTCAGTTGTAAGATTAAAGATCCTTGTGCCCACCTTGTTTCTGTGAGATCAGGTTTATAAAGAAAAAAGAAAGAAAGAAAATGAAAAATGTACATTCCCTGTCTTTAAAGATGAACTGTATAACTTGAGTAGAGGTTAAGTCACCTGTTGTTGCTTTGCAGATCCACGGTGTGTCATTAAACTAGAGGCAGGACGAGACATGAGACGGGGTAAGATGGGATTTTGCCGTCATTTGTAAACAAAAAAAACTATTTTGTCCAACCAATTTTCATATTCATTTCATTTAATATTTTTTGCTGTCCTTCTGTCACTGCCTTTTGGACCTAGAGCTTCTCAAGGAGGTATGACCCTGTCTGTCCAGTCAAAATGTAAACACATGGAAAAACAATCTCACAAAATCATTGTGTGCACCTCGTGTGCACAAATCAATGGCAATTTTGTCTCGCAAGATTAAACATATCTCTACTACAGCTGGCCCAACCAGGCCAAGTTACATGGGTAAGATCTGTGGAGAAGTGAGTGCAGTCGTAGCCAAAATGCATGTATTTCAAGGTACTTTTGAGCAATAAAAAGACTGTAATGAACAAAATGCTATAGAGAATACATTTAATGCCATATTGTACAGTCTCCAGGGACCCGTAAACAGAAAAGCTACATAGTACAAAAACGCTTTATGGCTGTACATGCTAGAATTGTCCTTTGGTATTTCACGATTGGCCTCCAAACTAACCAAATGCGTGATCATGACTTGGACACGGATTGAGCTGTGAGAGAGAGACTGCCGAAACCAAGCAATTGAAAACTGGGCACTGCTGCTCCTGCCTCAAACCCAATCCAAGTGTTCACTCTTGTGCCTAATCATCTTGTCATGAACGACTCGGTATTCCTGGAAAAAGACTGCGTTGGGTCGTCAGCGTGGCCAAAAGGACAAGAGCGGAGAGGGAGAGTTGGTAATGAGGATTCTGAGAGGCGCTAATGCAAAACAGGAAGCAACTGGTCCCTGCCAACGGCCGCAAGTAGGGAACATCTCGGAATCCTTTCAGTTTGGAGGACGGAACAATATGAGTGTGGAAGGGAGTGAGGAGGCTGGGCACATGTGGCTCTTCTGTATTGTGATCGTGCCTGTGAAATGGCTCCAGGTTGTCGTGTTGATCCAAAGAGTGTGACTACAGCGATAATATGAAACACGGTCAGTACGATGGAAGTGGTGGACAGGTTGGTACTGATACAGAGTCAAAAATATTGATACTACTGTAGTTACCACGTGCAAAGTAATGGGATGGGTCGGCTAAATGAGATGTGGGAAATACTGTTTTGAGTGATTCATGCATGCTTCAGTAATCTTGTATTGTTCTATGAAAAAGTAGGTTGCAGCAGAACTAAAAAATGGGGAAAAAAGGTTTTGTTTTTTTTTTTTGCTTCCCAAAAATGGAATATAATTCAAGGACATACAAAACTGGAAAACATTAATAACTGATAAACATGAATAATCACACCTGCTTCTGTTTTTAATGTTTTAAATGGACTTATGTACTTATTTATTTTGCTTGTTTTTTGTTTGTACTTTTCTGTATTTTAAAAAGGAGAGTGCTCTCATTGGGCTCTCCCTGTAGAAATAAAAGTACAAAAAACAAATACAATTCCAGACTTGAGTGCTCTCTTTTTACTTACCCTGTATCACCTTGAAGCGCCCGTGCTGTGTATTTGAGAAAAACTGTGTAAGTAGCTCTTGAGGTCAAAATAAGTTTGCTGTGTTCTGTCTGCATTTAATTATAAAGTTGTGAAACGTGCTTATAATCTCTTAATTACTTAAATGATGAATAACCTTGGACCATCGCAAAGCCGTTAAAGTATACTAGTTCAGTTTTTCACATTTTATGGAAATAAAAATCAGGTATGGCGCCTTTAACTTAAAAAAAAAAAAAAAAAAAAAAAAAAGTGGCACTGTGACTGAATGGCGAGCACTTTCTTGCCGCACAGGTTCCAGGCTCAACGCCTTTGAACGGGCTTTTATGTGTAGAGTTTCGATGTCTTTCTGTGTCTGGGCGGGTTTCCTCCTGTCACGCTCTAAGTGAGTGACAGGTGGATACAACCAATCACAGTAAAGTATGAGCAGAGTTACCTCTTAATGGCAGAATAAACGTTTCTAACTGCATGAACTGTGATAAAAATTGAAATTTATTGTCAAAATCCCAGTCTGCCGTGTGTTTTGATGCTGTCTTTTCCCCCTCCCTTCTGTGTCGGAGCCTGGAGCTGGACGGAGATTCTGGCTCCTCCCACACACACCTGCATACGCAATCAAGCTGCACCTGGGGAGGACAAAAGGACCGAGGATCGTCCGCGTATCGTCCGTGGTACTTTATGACTTCAATACTCAGTAGGCTATTTTTTGCTCTTCGCCAGATCCCGCTCCCTGAAACTACGCCTCCGCCTCCGACCCAGCTCTCCGCGACCGGTACGAACATCTCACCGTCTGACCCAGTTCACCTCGGCCGGTACGGACTTCCTAACCTCTGACACCGCTAGTCAGTCATCACGATATTTATATATTTTTAGCACATCCCTCATCCCTATTTAAGGATCCCCAAGTAATCTAGTTGTCTGATAACAACTTTCAGATGTAAAAAAACAACCATTTTTACTCATTTAGTCCAGTACATAGCATTTTCCCTAAGTAATTTTTTTTTCTTCCTCAAAAATCATTGCTACCCACCTCTGCACAAAACATACCCCAAGTTGAGTAGAAATATCTCGTCCCTACCCACCTCTGCACTGTTACCACTCAGTTAAACTTATTCCCGAGGGCAAAACAACTGAGTATAGGAGCATTTATTTTTCTCTTGCAGGAAAAACTCGCCTTCTACAGACAGTAATGGTTTTGAACCCTGCCAGCACTACCGTCTAACTTTACATGTTCAGAACAGCATGTTTTCTGCCTTCTCTCCCTCAAATCCGCAGCTAGCCAGGGAGCGGCGCATTAAGCTAGCGTATCCCTGCTGCCTGTACAGTGGGTTGCATCATTGTTGCCATAATTACGAGCAGGGCTGGGGTTATTGTATGGAGACACCACAAAAAAGATTGGGAAAAACGGGAACTGAATTACATCACTTGTATTCTCCGTGGCGGGGGGAAATTGCAATGATTTTCCCTGGGTAGAAAAGCAGAGACGGTTCATTACAGCTGCAGCACGTGGAGGGGACCGCGTGTGACAAGGGTTATAGGCCCTGGAGAGGCGTCAGAATGGACTTTGGTGGAGTAGGACCAGAATGTTTCAATGTTTGGATTTGTGTTTTAAATTAATTGAAGAGAAAGTGGTTAAGTGAAACGAAAATCTGAATCCTTGCAACTTAAACCCCAGCATCTGTAGCCATCATGAATCAATGCTTTGTAAAGCCCGAAATGCAGTAGTTTCCTCTTAGGGCTTAACAAGATCATTGATTTAAACAACAGAAAGGTCGAATATCAAAAGGTGCAACGGACATTGGTCAATAACAGACAGATTAACCGACATTCATAGAAAGCAAGGAAATGGATAACTGTCTCAGAACTCAGTCTCTGTCCTTAGATCCTCCTTCTCGGCAAGGAAAAACTCCAAAAAAAAACAATGAGAAGAAGAGAAGCCTTGGACTAAACCAGGACTAAACCAGGATGGGTAGGCTGCAGATGCGTCAAGGACTAATGCGCGTTCATTTGCAACAAGAGTTCAAGTCTGTAGGGCCACTCATCTACGGGACAGAGGGGAAGCTCATCCAGGAGAGGGTAGGGCAGGGAAGGATCCATGTCAACAGAACAGGATCAGGCCATCTAGGGTCCTGTCATCACTTTTGAGCTTTCACATGAGGTAAAACTTGTATGCGTCCTCTATTTGCAGGTTAAGGCACTGGCAACCAGGTTCTGTTGTGATTGTGCTACATTTTTTTACGTATACCAGAGTGCAGGGGTACTCTATCTCCAGGCAAAATATTCCTTCAAAAAGTGAAAAGTGTCTGACATGTTGCCCCCAGATATCACCAAAAACGCACAACTTAAGTAGGACAAAACCTGGAGGACTAAATAAAAGAGTGAAGGGGAGCAGGTTCAATTCAATTTGTTTTTGTGAAGCCCAAAATCACAACAGCAGCAACATGAGATTTGATTTAACCAACAGAAAGTTAGAAAATCCACAATGAAAGAGAAACAGACGAGGAAATGAATCAACAAAAAACAAGCAAATGGATAACTGTCCCAGAACATCCCCTGTCAGTGGGAAAAAGAGAAACCTTGAGGAGAACCACAGTGAAGGAGAGATCTACTCCCATGGACGGACAGGTTGCAGACGTGTCCGTGTCCACTTGCAGATAGAGCTCAAATCTGTAGGGCCAGAACCCACTCAACTAAGGGACAGAGAGCGGCCCACCCACGGCAAGCCAGGCACCGGGGAATCCAACCAGGTGAGGGAAGGCTGGTCCAGGTCCACAGACTAGGATCAGGGCACAGGAGGAACAGTGTGATTGGTCTAACATGTATCCACGCTTCAGCCCCTTCAGCCTGGTGTTTCTAATTCTAAACATCTAGCTAATCGGTTCAGTGTTGTGCGATGTCACATGGTACTTGAACTTGCACTGGCCACTGAAGGCAGCACAGCGTTTTTGGCAAGTTTACCTAGTTTGCGCGAAAATGGCCACAAAAAAAAAGAAAAAAAATTAACAGTAGAAGGAAGAGTAAACAATGTTATTACAGTCCAACTTTAACTTATCCAGTTTTCTTTTCTTTTTCTTTTTCTTTTTTTTTCTGGAGCTTACTTTTAAATACAGTGTGTAGTCTCGGGCCCGTCATAGGTCGCTCTGTAACAAGGCTCAGTGAACTGCACGCAAGCTCCACACCTTATTGATCAGCAGTAATATTTCAATTGCGCTGGCTCCAGACGGCATGTAGCAGCCGCTCGATACTGTTTGTCCCGGGGAGCAGCACACGCACACTTGTTCTTACATAAGCGAAACAAAATACGCAACTCCAATTTCTAACCTTACGATGCAATATAACTGTAAATATATGTTGCTGTTGTTAATTGGACAATCGTTGTTGTTGTGTAATTTGATATCAGACTCTCCTCAGGCCATGTTTTAATTGTTTTTTTTTTGTTTTTTGTTTTTTGTGTTCGGCAGAGTGCTAACTGCAAAATCATTGTATTGCTATAAAAATATATTGGTGTTATGTAAGTCAACTCTTGGATTCCACGTTCATCTTTATAAACATAAACTTTGTACATGAATTGGCGAGTGATGGTAAATTTGGGTATTATAATTAATTATCAAAAAGGGCCTGTATCCGATTTTTTTCCCAAGTATTTTAGCAAAACGTGTCTTTCCCCAGTAGCGTTTTATTGGCTGATCATCAGAAATTGTGCGTTAGCATGCTAGTTGTTAGAGTTATTGTCATGGCAAAACTCCGTGCTGGTCTCTCCGCGCTTGGAATGCATAAGGTAAGTGAAGAATAACAGATAAGACAGTAAAAATCAGACCTTTAATCGTTCGTCTTATTTTATTTTACAAATCCTACCACCGGTGCCTCTGGTTGCCCACGTTTCAGCGACAGTGGGCAAAGGTAGTGCAGCGTCCGAGGATCCTTCTTCTTGAGTCATAACAAAAGAAAACTGAATTCTGTCAAGTGGACATAAACTCTCGAGAGTGAATATGTTTTGCCACTCATTCAAGTAGCTTCTTCAGTTCTGTTGTTACAGATAGATACTTACTGTGAACAACTAGGTGTGTATGTTTCTCCCTTTAAACTCACATTTAAATGAAGAACTGACAAAGTTACTTGGATGAGTGGCAAAATGTATTCCCTCTCGAAAGCTTTTGTCCAGTTTCTTTTCTATGGAGCTTATTGGTGGTTTCAGACTCTAGAGTGTAATAATGCCACAATCCCAGACCCCACAAAACCCACTTTTTCCTACTTTTCCATGAAATATCTAAGTGTTCACAAATGTTAAACCTGATCATTTCTTTGACTAGACCCAAGAACTCACTGTATTACAACACAAATCTGCAATTTAACGATGTTCATTTTAGCTGCCCTCCATCTGTATTAGATATTATTGGTCTATAGAATGTTGCAATGTCATCTGAAACCCAGCAATCTGGACCAAAGGGATTATACATACTACATCCTGACCCATATTGTTTACTGTATGTGTTGAGTTAAAAAGCCCCAACTATACAGAGAATGAAACCTGGGACCTTCCTGTTGTGAGGCAAGACTTCTAGCAACTGGACCTTCAGCTAATACTATTGAACTGCAACTGTGTATTGACTCATGTCCTGGGTTGGTTTTGGTTTCAACCCATTTTAGTCCTGTTCTTTTGTCCTTTTCTTCTCCTGGTTTAGGTGCGCTTTTAGTTTGAGCCTCGTCCCAAATGTGATGAATGAACTACCTCTTTAATCAACAGTTAAATTATAACATATCTAATGAAGGCAGTGAATAAGGGCTCAAAATACTGTCAAAAGCCTCTTTTTGCCAAAATATTTTTCAAAATTAGCTCGAGTCTAAGCAATCCATCCAATCCAATCCACTTTATTTATATAACACATTTCATAAACAGATTGTTTCCAAAGTGCTGCACAGAGACAAAGTGACGTAAAATAAAAAGGAACAACAATCAAAAATAAATAGGTGCTCATTTAATTTGACTAATAACTAAATAAACTAATAAAATCAATAAAACACATAAAAATTAATTTTAAAAAAACACAGAGGACCACACAACTCACGCGGTGTTAAAAGCCAGAGAATAAAAGTGCAGAACGCCTTCTCCAAAGCATCACCACAGTGCACATCCCCCAGTGTGCACATGCGTACCATTTGTAGTCCATACATGCCAAATACTAGCCTTTTCAACACATTAACTGCTGTAAAATCCCAGGCCTCTCCGTCTCTTAAAAGGACTCATAAATGTGCAATCACCATACATCAGACCTCCGGATGTAATTACACACGCCTCGCACATTAATGTTGACGTGAGCAGAGCTGTTATGCTCATTACTTGGGCACATTTCCTTAGACGTGACCTGCGTACATTCGTAATATCATTCTGCTGCATGTGGGATGGTGTCTCCTGTCAGCAGTTTGACCAAAGACCTCATTTGCCAGGTGTACATGTTGTTAAAGATGCAATGTGGAATTTGCTTGTCTCTTTGTTTGGAATGCTGGATAGAAAGACTATAATGTCAAAACAGGTTAGTAACGACGGCCCTTGTGTCTGAATGTGGAACAAAATAATTGATGTTTTAATTTACACCTTTTAAATCTCAATGCTCACCCAAAACAACTTTAAAAAAAAAAAACATCTGTTGACTTTCCTGTTAGAAAACGGTGCACAATGGGAGCTGACGTCGCTGTAAACGTCATCTCAAGAAAGAGCCGATCACATTTAGCAAAATTTATGGCAAAATGACTACAGGCTGCAAAATCCTACGTGTATCATCGATTAAGAAAATAAAATTGAAAATAAGTACAGAGCAGTGGGCATATGCTGGTGGTGAAAACGTGGATTGATCGGCAATATGGCGTCTTGAAAATAAACGCTGAAACATGCACGGATTACTCCAAAAAAACAACTTCCGAACGGGTAAATGAGAAGGGGAAAAGCTTAAATAATTGATTTTGAATAATAATTGCTCATACATAATATATTTAGATCACCAAGTTACCTTTTATTATTTTCAAAATGTTATATTCGCCAAAAACAACATGTTAGTATGTTTAATATGCTTCATTGTTGTTTTTGACGCTTCCTCCCTTTCCTCTCCATGCTAAATCACTCCTCCCTTCAGAGCACTGTCACAACCTGATGTCTCGACCTCTACAAACATTTTCTGCAATGCCTGGGATTCTTGGATTAGTTTATCACGTCATATTTCAGTTTTTTCTCAGACGTTAATTCCCGTTTCCTGGCGTTGTTTACAGTGTTCGCTCTGAACTGAATCCTACTTTTTAAACATAAATCACAAATTGAATCACTATCGCACAACACTCATAATATTTGTTCGAAAAACCTATACATTTTGTGTTCCTAAATCTCAGATAAGGCACCTTGTCTCAACACTTTTCTCTATATTAGAAAAACACAAAAAACAAAGGACAGTCCCAAAAAGAATGATTTATGCGAATACCTATTTTATTGGCGCCACACCGGGGTAAAATAATACATTTTGAGAATTTTGTATTGAATAAATTACCCAAAGCTTCTCATTTACTCGCCTTTTATTGTAACATTCTGTGGTGTTGTTGTTTCTTTGCATAAATATTGAAATGTTTAAAACAAATATTAAAAAATGACTATTCACTCTCTCTCTATCGCTGTGTTTGTTTTCCACTTACAGAGCACAGATTATATTATGCAAAATGTACTTTTTTCAGCTTTTCACCATGCTGTATTGTTGTCCCTCATCAAATACATACCTGGAGTTGTATTTTTTGCTTCACACACAATTATTTCTTTAATTCATCTTCTTTAAGCACTCAAAAAAAGCTCCATTTGCATTTTGCCTGTTTTTTTGCATCATAGGTAAAAGTCCTGACTTCTCCTATGTGGTTTCAAAGCACATGAACCATCAGCGGACTCATTCTGCAGTCAGATTGTGTTTACAACAAATGCGTGGCTCTATTAGCATAGCATTCACAGGGGGATACAGACTTCAGTTGTTTACTTTCTGTTTGTTCTTCCTGGTTACTGACAGTAGAGGGAGCTCCAACTCCTAAATTATTCATTGGAAATAGAGGTTTAGTTTAGTAAGTATGTTTTCCAAATTTATTAAGTTTTTTTGTATCCCAAGCTGACCAAAACATGTTTAAAGGAGAATTAAAACTTGTGTTCTTTAACCACATACTGTAGGTGGGTAGTAGTCAGTTAAGTTTATTTGAGTAACGTGTACTTTTTAGAGTATTTTTCTAACAGCATACTTTTAATACTACTTGAGTAATATTTTATTTAAGTAACAGTACTCTTAATTTAATTTTTCACATGTTTGTGTCTATCCTCTGAAAATACCAGATTTTGTGCATTATTTATTATTTAATGTTTTGTTTTTCAAATTAAATTATGTTTTGTTTTTCAAATTAAATTTTGTTTTTCAAATTAAATTAACTTCAAACCATAAATCAGATGTTACGTCCCGACAGTTACTTCTTAAGTTATTCTTACTTGAGTACTACTTTTCCCAAACACTTTTTTACTCTTACTTGAGTAATATCTTGGACCATTACTTTGTACTTCTACATGAGCAGTCTTAATTTGAAGTAATGTTACTCTTACTTGTGTACAATTTCTGCGTACTCTGTTTAATGTTGGTTCCTTCTAAACACCTCGTCCCTTGTGATCCTGTGTAGCCTTTGTAGAAATGTAACTAATTCCTCCCGACCTCTCAGCTCCTCCTGCCTGAGAAAGTTTGTATGTTTGCTCCCATCTGTGCCTTCCCTCTCCCCAGACGTCGCTCCTGATTGATGGACCTGCCGTGTGCTAAACAGCTCTATTTTTCTCCGCGTCTGGTATGCCGAGGCGAGACCACGAGCAAACATGTTGTTGAGTTACTGCCGTCTTCACACATCCGCCGTGAAAGGAAGTGGCTTTGTAAATAGTTTGTTAGAAACACATGCACACACAGTCTATCACAACTATTTCCTTTTTTCTTTTGGGAAAGGATTCTGTGTCAGTAACTTTCTGTAGTATTTTAAAGAGCGTGTACTTGACTTTTCCCATGTATTTGAGCCCCTCTACAGACATATTGTATAAGCATTTCTTGAGGTTGAAATAACAATTAGTAAGCATTTTACTGTCTGATGAACAGGAAGTGTGCGTTAGCATGCCAGTTGTTGTTGGCAAAGCTCTCCTCTGGTCTTTGAGACTTGTGCTATATTGTGCTCATCGTGGTGAATAATTAGGATGTTCTGAATGCATGAAGTAAGTGACAGATAACTCTGGACCACTGCAAACCGTTTAAAATGAAAATGATGGTATTTAAGTTTCTGGATGTGGGACCCCACCTGCCTGTTTCCATGGAATGTTAAAATTATACTTTGGAACATTTTCCATGGAGATAGATCAGTATTATATCATAGTGTTGAAGATCATAACCAAAAGAACAACATTTCCATGGAAACAAGCCAAACCAGGCCCTCCTTCAGGCCAAGGTCAGGTATATGTATACAGTGGTGTTGAAAGCAACAAAAGCAAATGAGTTTCACTCTACTGCTGTTTTTTGGCCGACACAAATTTGGTCGCCTTGTTCATTATCTCCTCACTTGTACTTTTTTAAACCAAGGACTACTTTTATGGACTGAACTTGCAATTCGCCTTAACAACCAAATATACACTCATTTACGTTTAAGTATGGTTTACAGATTAAACAGTGAGACATGCAAGATTGATCTTATAAATAAAAATAGCCGGCAATAACTGTTAGTTGTCTAATTTCATGTGAACTATAGAACTACAAGCTTTAAGATGGGGTGTTTTACTTCTATTCTCACTGCTAACATATAACACAGACAGATCACCATCTTACCTTTTATTGTTTTGAAAATGCTCAAAACAATAAATTAACATATTTAATAAGTTTCACTTTCCTTTTTTACTCTCCCTTCAGAGCGCTATTACAACATAATCTGTGTGCATTCCATTAATGAAACTACTGCACAAGCGAGCGGGAGCCCCACACCTCTGTGGCCAACAACGAGAGAGCGAGTGATGACACCCAGGCAGCGAGCGAAGAGGAGCAGCTGCAGCCTCTGTTTCTCTATGGTGAAGTTTAGAGAAGATTATGGCCAATAGAACATGTCTACTCAGGCACAAAACAGCTGAATATGTTTGTCTTCACTGTCTCTGTGGGCTGGTTAGGTCAGACGCAAGACACAAAAACTCTTTTGCAGTATGTTTCTGGTGTCGGGAGGGTTTGAACAGTGCCTGCGAGAGACTGTTAAAAGGCTGAAATATGCATGGATAACATTTAAAACATCTTTAGGCATGTTTTTGATTAGAGAACATTAATTGGATTTTGTATAGTTCCCGCTCTTTAATTTAATTTATATATTTCATTTATGAATGCTTAATAGAAATCTAATTATTTAATGTAAACTAGAGCTACAACTAAATAGATAAAATAGATAAAACGATGAAATTTCCCCTTTTGTTTTGTTAACTTTGAACTTGACTTATATTGAAATATTGAAAGCTCGTTATAACAGTTCAACAAACATTCAGGACTTGAGTGGTGACGATGTATCAGGGGCTCTGCGTCTGGCATCAAACTCATACAAGGGCTATAGAGTCGATGTTTTCAAATGTAGTTTAGAAAGATTGAAACTAACACTCTAAGTATAGTTTTTGTCTCCAAACTCTGATCCACTTAAAATCCAAATCCTGTTTTGCGAATTATGTTTCCAATTGTACGTGAAGACTTTGCAGAAGTTCTTTAAAGGCTGCAACGGTTTATATTTTAGATTTATTGAAGATTTCACATGCTAATCTTGAAATGCGACAATCATAACAAAAATCAGAAACAAGATAAAAGATCCCCGTAATAAGTGAGCATAATAAATACACAAATCTAACAATAAGATACAAGGAAACAATAGGAAGAATCAACAACAAGCTCAAGGTTCTGTTGTTTGAAAAATAGTCTGACTATGACTGCTTTTCTTGTGCCAAATTCATTTAGTGTGAAAAAAAAGTCTCATATTCTATCTTCAAAGCCATTCATCCATTCACACAACACATGCACCTGGGGCGAGGCCGCTTAAGTGTCTTGCCCAGGGTCACAACAACAGTATTCATCTGTGGAACTGGAATCGCACTGCCATCTAGTGGGCTGGTGGATCCAACTGAGCTACTACTGCCCATCATTTTTTATCAGTTTTACCATAACAAAAATGTATAGAACTCTTTACACGATTTTACCTATTGACATATTGTGCAAAATCAACTTTTTTTTCTCATTTACCCTCTCAAACTTGTATTTAGAGTGATTCGTGCTTGTATCCAAGACGCCATTGCTCCAATTTACCTCCATTTTCGCCACCACGGGTACTCCCACTGCTCTGTCGAGTTTATTTTCTCAATCGGTGATACCGCAGAACTCAGCAATGTCTCGTGTAGCCATTTTAACCCGAATTAAGTGCGCTAGAGTCATCTGCGGCAATCCATAGGAGGTCCCGACTGCACGGAGTACTTTTGTGATGACGATTGCAGGAATGGGGTCTTAATACCTCATTGGGGACTGCAATTTTCCAACACCGGAATCAGCGTCAAATGTCCAAAATACAACATAATGATCCATGCATGACATAGATTATAACTATATAGCAGATAAAAACAAATATGTCTTCTTTAACAAAATATTTGCTTTAGAATTCAAGCTGTTTTACATTCACTAGACCCCCCCCCCTTCCTCTCAGCAGTACAATTTCAGGCTGGCATTCTCCCGCTGAAAAATACTCTTTGACATTTCCATTTGAGAGCTGTTAATTACCCACTGCTGCCTTTCAGTTTGAATGATATTATGCACCTACAATGATCTTGCTAGGGGGGTTTCAAAAACACAAATACAACCAAGCCTTTAGCCCAACAACTGCGCCTCTATGCTCCACGATGAATAATTTTTTATGCTACGATTGTGCCGCCAGCGAGATTAACGTGGCCATAAAAAAGGTATGGAGCTAGCCAAACAGCTAGCGTGAGGGCATCGTGAATAAACCAGAGAGGAAGCAGCTGCAGAGGACAGCTATAAAACGCTCTCTATGGAGACACTGGCTTTATCAAATCTTCACTCTATCTCCTAAATAGAGCGCCAATTTGAGCCAAAATGGAGGGCAGGAAGTTGGAAGTGAATGGATGCTCCCAGTGGAGGAGCGGGGGGCCTTGGTAGGAGAAAGCCAAGGGCCGCGTGGTTAAAGTTTACTATGGAGAGCGCGTGGTGATTATGAGAAACCTTGCTTTGGATGTTAGTCGTCCACTTTGTGCTAAACGTTGAATGTCAACGTGGATTTTCAATAAGGGAAAGATACGCTCTTTCAGAAAATCAAGGGCAGAGAAAGCAGATGTTAAGATGGAGCTTAGGTAAGAGGTAGAAAAGTTCAAAATAGGTCATGTTTTCAACAGAAAGCTCAGAATGTTTAACCGGTTTAAAATGGACTGAACCAGGTCAACCAGGGATCAACGTGGATAGGAAGGACTGCTCTATGTACAATACAGACCTAAATGGAAATCTACGTGGATTTTAATTTGAAAATGAACATAACAGTCGATTCTAAACATCATCAGCAGCTCAAAACGTAGATTAACAAGGTACAGACCATTGCAGCTCAGCGATTCATTGGAATAATTGTCACCAATGAACTACTAAAATAATCACTGGCTATTAAAATGCTTGTTAATAGTTACCTGGACTATAGAGACATTTTCTGACAAATACAGAATTATTATTAAAATAAACTCCGCCCACAACCACATTTCAAATAGAGCTGCTAAACTGGGCAGTACCTGGAGGACTAAAGAAGAAAGTGAGGAGAGAAAAGGGGCGGAGTCTAGAAAAATAAAGAACAGTGTGATTGGTCTAACAGGTATCCACATTTCAAACAATTATGGCAGTCTCTTGTGATGTCATCAACTACAACTATTTGCAATGTCCACTGGGGGGCAGCACACACTTACATTTACACGTTTTTGAGCAGGAAGTTGCAAATTTACCTAGTTTGCACTAAAATGGACAAAAAAAAAAGACTTTGAACAATAGATAATGCCATTAAAACACCATATACACAGTTATGTAGCAAAAAAAGTGAATTTAGTGTTTAGTTCAACTTTAAATCACAATTAGAGAAAAGCATAATCTGTGTGTGATTTTAATCAATAACACACTTCTTGTAAATGTAATGAACCTAAAAGTCTTCAGTTTGCACATCTTTTATTTATTTGGTTAAAAATGTCTTTGTCAAAAAATCAAAATGCACTAGAGAAATAATTGCTTGACTAATTAAACAAACAAAAAAACAAAACAAAAACATCAAGTTAACGACTGAAACAAGTGTTAGCTGCAGCCTTAATCTTAACCAAGGCAAAATAAAGACTAGAATTAAACCACCTTAGACTTAAGTAAACCTGAATATGAAAAGACTAAACTTATTCTAGACACTGAACAATCTTAAAGAGGCGGTATTTTACTTACTTACTGGGCACTAACCGCTAACACTTAACATATTTAGATCACCATGTTACTTTTTTTTTTGTTTGTATGAGTTTGCGCTCCCTTTGCTCTCCGTGCTAAGCCACTCCCCCCTTCAGAGCGCTATCACAACACAGTCAGCATGCATCCTGCTAATGAAACTAGCGCACATCGCGTCAGGTTTGTGAAGTTGTTTTACAGTTTTGTATCATGTGGGAGCATGGGTGGGCGGAGCTTTGGACAGAATCGTACAGCTAAATATAAAAAGGGTTCAAATAGGGCTTGGGAGAGATCACTAAATTACTAAAACATGCATGGATGGCATCTAAAACCTCTTCAGGCATGTTTTTTTGATGAGGGAACACCATTATAAAAAAAAAGATTGTGCATAATTTAACAAAGACCCAAACAATGAATGTCTGCCAGAATTAAATCAAGACTAAAACAGAAACCCCGACTAACCGAGTCAGATCAGAATATCAGTTGAAGAAGACTGAACTTAACTAAAACAGAGCCAAACTATACTGCCCCTATTCAGAGTTGGCATTTTCCGCTCCGCTAAACATCCATAAATGCATGAAGTTGGTTTGGTACTTCATTGGAGACATTATGATCTTTCAGAAAATGTATCAAAATATGTAAAACGCAGAGGAAAGTTAAGCTCCAGTGGAATGATGGGGTTATAAATTACCACGCACACATTTTTATTTCTCAGACTTAATTATGACCTTGATTCGGAGCCGGCAGCTTTTGTGATAAACCGTGAATCATTTTGGATCGCACTAAATTTTCCACAAGCACATTTTCAGCAGAATAATAAGACTTTGCACCTCATATATTACAGCTAACCTTCACTGGGACACAGCCATTCAACAGGAAACAGGAAGTCATTGGAGGCGTTTGACATCCAAGATTCACTTTATTATACAGCGGTGTTTCAAGACATTGTGCCCGATTTGTACTTCCTCAAAAATGTGAATAAGAGAACTAGGTTATTTGAAAGGATTTGCAGCCAGATCAGAGTATTGCATGAAAACAAAACAAAAAAGCAACATATTTTGGCTTGTTCTCCATGGAGATAGATGAGCTTTATGCCATACTGTGGAAGATTATCACTAAAGGAATATCATTTCCATAGAAACAAGCAGGCCAAGTGTGGAGATCAGAGGAACAGTCAGGATGTTTTTCAGTGCAATATAATCATCCAAAATAATTTTTAAAAGCTTTTATGTCGGTCTTTTGCTGCTAAGAAGTGTAGCTGGTGGGTAATCAGCTACTGTATGTGGTAACTAGTGGCACCGAGACCTCCAAGTTAATTAATTCTAAACTTAACTTAAACTGCCCAGTTAAAGCTACAGTATGTTAGCTTTTAGCCAAAATAAACTAAAATAACAGCATGTGTTTTCAGTTTGGTTGTGATTATTACACTGAAAGCAAAAAAAAAAGTGCATCCTTGCTGTAAGCGTGCTTGCATCTCCACAAACCTGACTCTTATCTGGCCTGGGGGAGGGTCTCCATGTCTGTTTACACAGAAATGTTGTTCCTTTGGCTACAATATTAAACAGTATGGCATACAACATATCTATCTCTGAAAGTAAGATTTTTGTGCTCTTAACCCTTGTGTTGAATACTGTGTGTTACAGACAATGAGATGTTTCCTTCTACTTATTTTAAGATGTCTTCACCGGAGCCTTCAGTTACGAGCTGCAGCTTTGCAAATATCTGGGACAAAAGGCCTTTGTATTCCATATTTTCAGTGACTGCAAGTAATCTTTCAGTGACATATTCTGCCTTCCTGTAAACGGTTAACGCCATATCCATTTATGACCTTTTATAGACAATATGTAAGACGACTTTAAGTCCTTATAAGAGCAGCTTTCTAAAGATAGCACCTTTCTCGGAGAATAAGTACGGGGAAGGCTCTTTTGTAATGTTCCGCATGTGCCTGCTGTCTGTTAAAACTTCTTTCAACTCTCTTACCTGGTCTGCAATAATTTCCTTCACAATTACAATCTCCATGAGGAATGTTCCAAAGTATTGTTTTAATTTTCTATTTCCACATATTGTACCTTTAAGAAAACACTCAAGTGTGTTTTTGGACAAACAGTAGTTATGAAAAATTTAAAAAAAAAAGTGTCACCTGTCTCATGGCACTGTTGAGTTTCATAACAGACGGGATGTTATTTAGTTCTAAGCACAATATGTAGCAGCACCTGATAATATGAAAACAAACTTAGCCGTGCAGCATGTTTGGATTATCTCCCAAATGTCATCATATTGAAGTGTACTTTGTAAAGAAAGATATTGACCGTTCTTATCAGCCTTTATTGATAGTGGATTTCATTAGCGGCCTACACTAAGCCCGGCTCTAATTAGCGATATCAGTGTAATTGGACAGTATGCAAACATCTTAATTAAACAGGTTTTATCAGGAGCTGGGATGACCGCACTGACTCATCTGATCACGCGGCTGGGGAGAAGGTTGTTGTTCGGATCCAGTCCTCTGTAGCTTATAGACGTATATGTTTACTAAATACAAATCACAGGATGAGATTTTGGCATCATTTATAATATGTAAATTGTGTAGTTCAGTTCATTTTGGCCTTGTTTTATTTTTTATATTTTTGTTCACATTGTAGCACTGCGTTTTGGAACTACAGGTTCTCAAGAGGTGTAACTCAGCTAAGTTAACCTCTTTTATTGTCAAAGCTAATAGTAACACATGGGGAAAACTCTCACGAGATCATTTTTCCTCATGTGTGTGAGGTTTTGTATCAATCTTGTGAGATCTTGTCCCAACACTACAAATCACATATAACTTGCTTGTCTTCATGTAAATGCTTTTTCTGTATATTTATCTACTGTCCAGATGCACCACCAAGATAAATTTCATGTCAGATCTATGGAGAGGTGACCATGATTTTTTATATATATATATAACCTCATTAAATAACTTAGAAGTAGTTGAGTTTTATGAGTTGAGTCATGGTGAAGCAAGGGCATTACTATGGGGAGCTGATTGAGACGCACCACCAGAAAATATGCACACTGCACCTTTAACACAGCCACAGATGGGAAGAGTAATCAAACATTTTTACTCAGTTAAATTATATTACTTAAGGTCGGAGTAGTTTTTTTTTGCTTAAGCACTAAAATCAAAACTGAGCCTCAGTTGCCAGAACCTTAACCTGCAGACAGAGTATACATGCACATTTTTTTCACTCTCATATGAGGCTCATTCTACTGTCAGCTTCAGACATGCCCAAACTGTGGCCCGGGGTCCAAATCTCAGACCAAATTTTTTTGGCCCTCACACTTCCATGTGAAATGGCCCATATTACTTTAAACAGTACTTTTTACTGTACATTTCTGAAAATCTACTTTAACAAGCCCATATCAGATATTTAATGTGTCCGATTGGGGATGTAAGTGTGAATAAAGGTCGAGTGGTTCAGTCTAACTTGTAATAATAATAATGCAGATTTGAAGTATTCACTGTATTGGTGACCAGTCTATGGCCCTCAATCTGCCCTCAGCTTTGTCGGTTTTTATATGTGGCCCTTAATGAGAAATGTTTGGACACCTCTGGTCTACTTTGATTGAATAAATGTCATGACAACCAAAAGACACAATTATAATATGACAAACTTGTCCCATGTTTTGTTTTGGTTTTTTTAATCTTCCTGCAATTAATGTGTAATGCTGATTTATTATTATCATCAGTAAAATCTAGATTTCATCTGAAACAGATGGGTCATGTTTATGGAATTTAAAATAAAAAAATCTTACACACAGATCCTTCAATTACTGTCACACAAATACTCAAGTAGGAATGAAAGAATGGTGTCTGAAAAAACTAGAAGAAAAAGAAGAGAACACTTCATAACCTTCATAAAGTTGAGTAAATACATTAATGAGCTCTACCCACCTCTGCACGTAGCATTCATGTCTATTATGTGTATGTATATACATGTAATTCATGCACTATATATTACATTATGCACACTGCAGGGATGTTGTCTTAATGACTCGAGCATGCTTCCAGGTCCATGTTGTGTTTCTCGACAAACTGATCCAATTTATAGCTGGAGGCGTGCCAGGCTGTATATAACCACGTCGAACTTCACTTTGGTTTATGCTCGGGCAACAAAGTCACTGCAGTAAATTCGGCCGGAGTAAATACCATGTAAATCTCACTGACAGGAAGGTGTCTTATGTTTATTTCAAAATAAGAGCGGTACACTGCCGATAAATCATGGGACCATTTTAGCACAAGCTATTTCAGCGCAGTTTGTATTGTGACATCCACTGATTCAAAGTGGCAGCAGTAGTACTTGTCAAATGTACTGAAAATCAGATACTAATCGATACTGAAGCGAGTATTGAAACTAGATCTTCATTAAAACATATTTATTTATTTAGAAGGGACAATGCACATTAATAAACACCAGTAAAAATATAGGTATAAATGTGCCTAGATTAGCTGCACAGCTAATTCTCATTCGCAGTCCCTCAACATTTAAAACGGGACAAGAGACAGGACAACACAAACAACAATCAAACAACTCCACAGATCACAAAAAATTCACACTCCATACGGTCTAAAGTGCCTATTTATAAAGTGCGTATGTGACTGAAGTGCTTCCAGTAATTTTAAAGTGCTGTAGTGTTCTAATAAATAAGTGAATTTAGTTTAAAGCCAGTTCAGTACAGATGTGTTAGTCGTTTCCTGCCGCTCAGAGACGACAAAGTCACATTCACAGGGCAAAAATTAACCTTTGTTGAGTGGCTTTAGAATGATCTCAAGTATAAGACACACAGACTCGTATACGACCATGGACCACTATGGAAACTACCTGGACGCCTGAGGGACTACACAAATATAAGGCCACATGAGAATATTTAAGAAAGTACTGTGATTTGATGTTGAAAATACATTGTACTGTCTAAAGAAAGAGAAGTTTTTCATTATCATGTGGTATCAGAATCGGTGTTGAGTATCGAGTATTCATTAAAATTATAGCAGCTATCATGACAGCACAAGGAAGCTTTTCACTATAGACAAAAGTATCCCAGATAAACCAGAACTAGTTCATTTTAAACTGTTTGCAGTGGTCCAAAGTTATTCCTCACTTATCTTATGCATTCAGAGCATTCTAATTATTCACAGTGATGAGTTTATAAGCACTTTTCACAACTCTCAGTGGCCAGTGCAGAGTTTGTTATCAACAACTAGCATGCTAAGCGCGCATTTCCTTATTTACAGACACTAAAAATGCATTATAATTTGATGCAATACACAGCGGACTTATTTTGACCCCAAGAGCTGCTTTTACAACACATCTGTCTTTAGAGCGGCCAATTTGGCAGTTTTTAATTCTGATTTTTTATAATCATTTACAATCGCCGGTATGACAAAACATAGTCACTTTATTTCATGGTTAGGTTGACCGCAAATTAATAATGATCGGAGTACTTATAATTGAACATTCGCACAAATACAGTCATATATAGGCTATTAGGTTGAAGTGACTTGCTCAATGACACAACAATAGGCAGTGATTGTGACTGGGATTGAGCCGACAACAGCCAATATGTCAGTAGTGCATTTGTACCAATTTTTTAATTTTTTATTTATTATTTTATGGTACTTATAAAATAGTAACTGATGTAAAACACTTAAAATATTTAGTAGAAGTAGTAGTTTTTCAACAGATGTCATCGGCCTTGACATGAAATCACTTCAAAACAATGAATGAATTAAGCTGTTTCTTACTCATTCTGTACTTTCTAGCATCAAAATGTAGTAGTATAGAAAAATGTCATCTGGTTTGGGCAGATAGTACCTGTCGCAAATACTGTATTATAGGTTTACTATCGCGTAGGTTACACAATTATCAAATTACAATCACAAGGCCACAATTATTTAGATACAGAATAATGTCTTCTGTAAACAAAACATCGTAATCCTTCATTTGTCCAGGAGTGGTTGAATGTAGAGAAGGTTGATTGCAAAAACAGTGTCCAGACGACTACTACTGAAACTTCCTCTATGTCAGGCATACCCAAAGTCCGGCCCGGGGGCCAATTGCGGCCCGTGTACAAATTTCCACTGGCCCGCAGCCTCTGGAATAAAAATAATTATGTGTGGCCCGCACTGTTGACCAACGTAAAATACACATTTACACGCAATATTATATTTCACCAAGGATGGCAGCAGATCCGGGCCGTGCTCCGAGGTCGCGCTCTTGCTGACTTTTAACGGCAATTGGATAAAGACAGGTTTAAAGAAATTCAAACATTTGCTAAGAAAATGCTGAGTTTGTTTAGTTCTCGGTTATGAACTTTAACAAGAAACGTGCGAGGACAAGACTGACTCACCTGTGTGATGTTTTGCGCATCCAAACCACCATCTTTGAGCCAGACCAGGACTATTTACTACAGTCCAGATCTCAGCTTCAGTCCAGTCTCAGTTTGTTTGGTGAATAAATTTGAAAATCTCAGTGAATAAATTTTATTGTGATAATCAAAACCACAGATTAAATGTTCACTTTTTCATATTTATAATCTGTGTATAATTCATTTTGTTTTTGAAAGGTGAAAGCCAGTTGCAATAAAAAGTTTTAAAAAATCATTAAAGAGTTCATGTGCATTTAATATTAATGGTTCAAAGAATGATCAGGGTGAATGGTCGGCCCCCGCAGCTTTTCACCTCACCAAATCTGGCCCTCATTGCAAAAAGTTTGGACACCCCTACTCTATGTCCACTGTAAAGAAAAAAAAATCCTGTCTTTTTTATACCTACTACCTGTAGTTTAGACTTCTACCAACATTTTCTAAAATACATGAGTCTTGTATTCATTTATCAGTTCATATTTCAGTCGTCTCTGAAATGTTAATGATCCTGGAGTTGTTGGAATATACTAAGTGTGACACAGTAGGTGGTCCCCCGTGTCCTGGTTCACTATGCAGCGTGCCCGTTTTTGCATATTGAGCTCCTCCTTAATCCACAATTGTAAAACATTGTAAGTGTTTAATCAAATCAAATTAAACTTTATTCATGAAGCGCTTTTCATAGTCATTAAAAAAATCCTAAGACATTGTTTAGTCCTGTTCAGTGCTTGGATTAGAACATGTGTAGACTTGATTTAGTTTGGAATACAAGAGGTAGTGGGAAGTTCTAAAAGGGAATACTTCTACCTAAGTCATCAACACCCGAAATTCTATCCAACATACAGGGATATTTTTAGTTTATTATGCTAAATGACGGGTTAAGCTAAAGATTTTTATTAGTCTAATTGGAACAGTTTAGCCAAGTTGTGGTCCTTGTTTACATTATGGTTGCTGGGTAACAGTTGTGAAATTACCTCTATTTATGTCATATCTGTTGCCTGTGTCCAACCAGAAGTACAATTGCAAACGTCACCAAAATTTCAAAAGTAGGCACGATTTAAAGTAAAATCTTAAATATAACGATGCTAATTATGTTTTAGTGAAATTTTTTTGCGGTCTCAAAAATGTAAGAAACAGAAGTAGTTCATTTTAATTGGTTTGCAGTTATCCAAAGTTGTTCCTTTTTACCTTAAGCACTGTGAGCATCCTAATTATTCACCCATGATGAGTTTATAAGTACTTTTCACAACGCTGAGACCAGAGCGGAGTTCATCATGCTAAAGCTAACCACAACTAGCATGATAATGATTGTCTGATAATTATCCGACAATATAAAGCTTTATAATTAGACGCAGACAGAACACAGCTGACGTATTTAGACCTCAAGCTGCGTATACAATATATCTGTAGTGGGGCAACACAAGCAAGTTAGTTCAATGAAAAATAAATAAAAACTTAAGTAGGAGTAGAAGCAAGCTGCAAGAAAACTACTCTTTGAAGTTACTCAAGTAAATGCAATCTGAGTACTACCCAATTCTCCCACAGTCACTATAAGCTCTCTACCTTCTGCTTCTCCTCCCCTTCACTCTTGTTTACTGCTCCCTCTGTGCCTTGGGGCTTATCTGGACCATTTGATCTCCCATCTCTAGAAGCGCTTGTTGATTAGATGTTTGATTACCGCCGCGCAGCTCCGAGTTGCCCGTAGAGCTCGCCACCGCGCCCTTGATCCCATATCTGTCCACGGTCGGGGTGCTTTTCGCCTCTCTACAACGCCTCAATGATTTCAAGACCCGGACGATGGGGGGAAAAAAACAAGACTTCTCTGGGATGACGGTAGGCTAACAGCGGCAACAATTACTGCGAGGCTTGACACACTTCAAATGGAATACCAAGTCAGGGCAGATAAGATGAAGCGGAGATGTGGAGTCCCATAGCTCATCAGAAGAGGACTGGGGATTGGAGGAAATGCATGATGATGAAAAATGACCAATTTATGGCTAAAAATAATGTCTTGGTGAAAAATTGAATTACAGATGGGGGAACAGCAGAAAAGACAGTATGGATGCTTCAAGATGGTCATGGTAATGCATAGACACATATGTTTTCCAAACTGGCGTGTACTTAAGTCTATATCGTAAAATGGCATATCAAATCACAATCACAAGGCTACGATTATTTAGATACAGAATAATGTCCTCAATAAACAAGACAGCGTAATCCCTCATTTGTCCAGAAGTGGTTGAATGTAGAGAAGGTTTCAGCGGTAGTCATCTGGACACTGTTTTTGCAATCAAGACGTTTCAGATCCCATCCAGAAGCCATTTTCAATTCCCTACCTCAAGCCAGAACCATCAAATTGAAGATGATTTCTGGATAGGACCCGAAACATCTTGATTGCAAAAACAGTGTCCAGATGACAACCACTGAAACTTTCTCTATGTCCTCTGTAAAGAATAAATACAGTGGTCCCTCGTTTATCGCAGTGGTTATGTTCTAAAAATCTGCAATAGGTGAAATCCGCGAAGTAGTCAGCTTTATTTATTTTTTATTATATATGTTTTAAGGCTGTAAAACCCCTCACCATACACTCTATACACTTTTCTCACACAGGCGTTAACATTTTCTCACATTTCTCTCTTGTTTAAACACTCTCAAAGTTCAAACCTTTGCATATTATATCCCTCTTCCTTGATGGTCGCTTTACATGTGTTGTTCAGATATGTCTCTGCTCTAGTGGTATCTACAAAGGCAGCACAGAAACACTTTTAAGTCCAAAGCGTTTCTGAAACTGGTTGGTACAGAATGTTTCATCGACATTGTGGGTTTTACCAGGGAGAAAACTTGCAAACATACAGCACTTCAGAGTCACACTGCGATCCAACATTTGTGTAAATTTGGCTGAACATGTTCTGTCCTGTACAAGAGACACGACACGGAGGAGATTGATTGACAATGTTCTACAGTCCCTTAGCCAATCAGGATGCAGAACACAATGCACGTTCATACACCGTAAAAAAGCATGCAAAATTGCACCCAAAAAAATCTGCGAAACAGTGAGGCCACGAAAGGTGAACCGTGATATAGCAAGGGACCACTGTATCCTGTCTTTTTTTATACCTAGTACCTAGTTTAGACTTGCATGGGATTTTTGTATTCATTTATCAATCTTCTCTGAAATGTTAATGATCCTGGAGTTGTTTACAAGGATGAACAAATGAAGTATCGCTAATAATCTGGAAAATACTAAGTGTGACGCAGTAGGTGGTCCCCCCTGTCCTGGTTCACTGTGCAGTGTGCCTGTTTTTGGATTCTGTGCTCCTCCTTAATCCACTGATGTATAAAGAAAAGAAAAAAAAAGTCACTAATCAAATCAAATTAAACTTTATTCATTAAGCACTTTTCATAGTCATTAAAAAAACAATCCCTAAGACATTGTTTAGTCCAGTTCAGTGCTTGGATTAGAACATGTGTAGACTTGACTTAGTTCTTAGTGGTTTATTCCATCTTATTGAATGGCTTAGAAAAGGATTGCTTTTTTTCCAAGTGTGTTTCTCATTTCCAACATTTATATTATAATAATCCCTGAGAAAGTATGATTTGAGGATCAAGAACGTCACTTGAAAACCTTCACTACTTGATGTGAAAAGTTGCCTGTATTTTTAAAGCTGGGCTCATTGTTAAAACCAGTGATCTCCTCGTGTTTGTTTTGTCGGTCGAAAAAGACCAAAGCTGGCGTCCTGCTGGCCTTCACTGCTATGGTAATTACTCTGTTGTTTGAGCAATATTTGGTGTGACATTTTGAATTCCCCATTTGCGCACTGGCCAGATTGGAACAAAAGAATACACTGTTGTTTGCCATGTGGTGCACAGCTCATTGGTCTGAATGTTTTTTTGTTGTTGTTGTTTTTTTTGTTTTTTTTTTACTGTGTGTGTGTGTATACATCTATTTTTCTTTCTCCCTCTTTTGGCTTTTGATTATAGCGGGCCCTGTCTGACATACTGTATCTCTTCGCCTCTCTGTGCATCCATGCGGAAAATACCGTGGCAGCATAAGAATGGTTCGAAAGTCAAGTAAATGTCGTTGCGTTTTATATGCAGAATAGCGAGGATATGTAAACATGAGTGTGTACAATGAAGGCAATTTACGGCTAAGAATTTATGAATATATTTGATACACACGATGGTGATTTGACCGGTGCAAGTAGTTATACGGTTGACTTGTCCGGTTTAAAATCGTTATGTTTGAAAGGGCTGGTCCAAGCGACGTAACGCATTTTGCTGCTTTTCTCATCATAAAGGGCTTGAGTGGGTGATACTACCAGGGGATGCAGTCTAGGAGGTTTCAGGATAGTGAACTTTGGTATAAAATTCAACCATCACTTATTTTGAGTTAAATGTGATTGAGTAATGTAGTGTGAGTAGCTGGTATTGAGAGTCAATACATAAAATGAAAACTTAACAAAATCCCTTATCTAATTTCTGTCACTGTCAGGCAATGATAGTCTGCCATTTATCTCAACCAACGTCTCAACCAATCACCTTGCGAGCCATTGCATATAACGGACATATCTGTAATTGTATGAGCCTTAACACAACTGCAGTACATCCAGAAAACTGCTGCTCTTGTCTTGACTGGAACCAGGAAGTACGAGCACATGTGTCCTGTGCTCAGGTCTCTGCACTGGCTCCTGTGGCTCAGAGAATAGACTTTAAAGCAGCTCTGCTTGTGTATAAGTCTCTCCATGGCCTAGCACCAAAGTACATCTCTGACATGTTAGTGCCACATGAACCATCTCGCACTCTGAGGACTTCAGGGACCGGCCTCCTGCTGGTCCCAGAGTCAGGACTAAACATGGAGAATCAGCGTTTTAGTTTTATGCAGCTAAAACCTGGAACAGTCTTCCAGATGTGAAGAAGATGTGAGACAGGCCTCTACTTTGACAATGTTTAAATCCAGGCTCAAAACAGTTCTTTTTAGCTGTGCATACGACTGAAAGCTTTTTATTCTGCACTTTACTCCTTTAATGTTAATTTTATGATGATTATTTTTGATTATTTAAGTTTTGATTTGTTGCATTGTGATTTTATTCTGTAAAGCACTTTGAATTACCTTGTTTATGAATTCTGCTATACAAATTAACTTTCCTTGCCTTGCCTATGGCCACAAAAGTGAATAGTATGGTGTAACCCAGGTTAAAATTCTGTCTTATTAAAAAAAATATTTTATTAAACTCCTGCTTTGACCTGCAGTTTAATCTTGTTTATATAGAAGCTACATTTATATATTTATTTCTGCCCTCCGTGTCTCATACGTGCCTTACGTAACCGCACCCCTAATCACGTGACCCGAGTCCGCCAATCACAGCAGAGCGTCTTTTCACTCTGTGTCGGTTCTTCCTAGTCAAAGTTGTGGGGGAAGCTCCCGAGGCAGCTGTGAAAAGATCAGTCCCGAACAATTTACAATATTCGCTCTTTTCTGTGTTTCTAAGCTTCAACAAACTAAGTAGTTCCTCTCTTAACATTGTAGAGTTAAACCTCCGGTCCGTGGGGAGTCCGTGACGCCATCATGCGATGTTAAACTGAGGAATTTTGGAGTTTGAATGAACGTAAAGTGCAGCTAGCATCCGATGCTAAGCTAATTTGCTTAGCATTAGCACGCTCGGGCTAACGTTGTTTTCTTGTTTGTGCTCATTGTATAATGCATTTAATGCCTTTTTGGAGCATTTAGCACTTTGTTGTGAAATGACTATTTAATGTTTATGCCGGTAATTTAAGACCATTTATTGATAAATGTTTATTTTGAATGTATTTATGTGAAAACCTGCAAGGTTAACACTGCAGCTATGGGCTAAAGCACCTTGTTCAAAGATTTATTTGCAATTAAGCAATTAATTGATTAATTGTATTTGAATGGTAAATTATTTTGTTTACACAATGGAACTGAACAATGTAACTCAGCTAAGGTTAATTACTTTAGACATTTGAATTTTATTTATTCAAGTCACTTATTTAGTCCTGTTTATTCAAATACAGGCCAGGTGTTCTTGATTACGATGGCGAGCTGAGACCAGAACCTACAGCTTCATCATCCTACGGGTCTGGTAAGAGGCTGACACAGCCTGCCCCCACACTCTTTCTATCTTTTGCTGACTTTTTAACTATAATCAAAGCCGATGGACACTATTCTAATGAACAATACAAATGGATACTAAGCAAAGACATACTCTCAAATACTGAAAAGTCAGTAACAAGTGGACACCACCTGTACGGATTACTTCCTTTCATTTTTTTTCCTTTTGTTGCAAACAACTCATCTCAACCAACTAGAACTTAAACTGCACTTACCTATCACATCTTACCGGTTCAAATCTGCAGACTGTAAATATTCGAGGTTTTCATTATTGTTGTCATTATTATTATTATTACTGTTTTGTGTTTAGCTATTTTTGTTTCTGTAAATATTATTTTGTAATATAATTCACTTCAATATACGGTACCAGCACCCAACATAATTCCTGCCTCCTGCATTTCTTACTTACTACACCAGCTCCAGCAGTCGAATCTCAATCTATTGATCTCAGTCAAACTCGGCCCAATTCACACAGTAACTTTTCTTTTTATTAATAATTAATTAATAAATATAAGTTAGCATGCAAATACATGCTACAATACCATAAGCTTAATTTGCTTATTTGGTTTGATACATGTTAAAATGAACATACACAAGACAGATGCATGTATTGATTTCAAATGCAAGCACCAATAAAAGTTGACAATTGTGCCCAAGAACAAAACAGTACACACTTAAGTTAGATTCAAACCGACTACCTCCTGAGTGATTGGCAAATGCTAATAATAACGCCTTACACTTATACTTGTTGAAGCCTCTCAAAGCACCACACTGTACTCATTATTCATTGGTGGTGGTAAGCTGCCTTGGGGCATACTGACTGAAGCAAGGCTGCCGATCTGCCCCGTCAGCTCTCGCGAACATCACCAATCCATAACACACACTCCATTTCAAACTAAGCAATGTGGGTGAAGTGTCTTGCCCAAGAACATGACAGAACTTGGTTTGAGCAGGAATTGAACCTCTGACTTTTGGTTTGGTGAGCTCAGGCACTAACGCACTTCTACCTTTCTATGTATTATATTAAAAATTACACATCCCGTTGACTGTAATGGTTTCCCTCCGTTCCATAACATGAAAATCAAATATTAAACAGTATTTTTTGCCACCCATAACCTCATTTAAAATCTACAAGCCTCAAGAATGCTGCAATTGCCCAAGTAAGTCGTCAAGCATCTCAAAGCGCTATCATTAAAATCTTTCACTGACTGACAGACAGGACCCCATAGATTGATGCAGAGCAGTGGAGACCAATAGAATGAATGATTAAAATTATCCAGATAACATTTCTAAGCTCGTCAGCGGTGATATGAGACTCATTAAAACAGAAATCCATGCGTAGATTATTCATCAAAGATTATTTGGCTAATGCTTAAGTAATGAAGTGTGCTTGCATCTAACAGGGATGCTCTGGCCCTGTCATGTGATCTCTCAGACACCCGGCCTTTCTGTGCATGAATAAATGATGCGAGCGATGCGTTCTTCAAGGCTTTTCTGTCTGAATAACGCCGCACTGGTCTGGGTTTTGTCTCCTATATACACACTCGTACGTAAACGGCTCCTCTAAATCACTTTTACTTTGCGATTTTCAAAACAATGAAGGACAAAAATGGACATGAAAGATTGCACATCACGTATAAGTGAAAAGAGGAGTTCAGGAAACATATGCATTTTTTGGTTATTTAGTATTTATACATAACATGCATCAATTATTACATTACATTTTGTGAGCTGTAAATTGGAATATTACTTTAAAAGGGCTTGATAATAAAAACAGGTCCTTGTACCTTGGACCAGTTCATGTTCTTATCCATCACAAGACACTTCACTCTCCTTGCTCATGTATAAAAGTTGGTTGATGGCACAGATTGTCACTGTACCCCAGGGCAGCTGTGGTTTCAAAGTATCTTATCGCCAATAAACTTGAGATTTGAGGGGATTACTAAACTTTTGTGCAGTACAAATGTTACACTAACACAGTGCTTCTCAATTATAAAAGAAATTAAATGAAAAAATAAAAGAAATGAAATGATATAATGAAATTTAATTAAATATAAAATAAAATTAAATAAACATCAAATGAATAAATTAAAATTAAATAAATATCAAAATAATAAATTAAAATTAAATAAATATCAAATTAAAACAAGTAATTTAGCAATTTGGTAGCCACCTTATATGATGCTCAGTGCTTGCTGCTTTAAGTGACATTTACAAAGTGGATGATTGTTGTTAATATTTGGCACATTTACGCTGAAAAAACTCCAGCGTCTTATCAGTGTGACTGAGGTGTAATGAGGTTTAACTTATTTGGCTTCATACTGTCCGCTGCCAACATTTTCAGACACAGCAGACACCGGTTTGTCCTCGTGTCCCACCAGAGTCACGGTGAAGCCAAGTGCTAAATACTCTTCATCAGACTTCCTCATCTTATTTTTCGGGTGACTTTACCTCCGTCTATCTCCGCCTTTCTTTTCATCCCCTTTCTTCCCACTATTGAGAACCACTGCACTAACACATTTAGGAGATAAATGGTAACTGGTCACACTGATATTGCACTTTTCTAGCCTAAATGCACTCAAAGCATCAAAGCACTTTACAACAAGGAACCATTCACCCATTCACACACAAGTGGTCAGCCTAATGGACCTGACATGTCACTCACACTGACCACGCGACAGGAGATGTGGTCAGTTACCTGTCAGGTCGGTCAGGTGACAGATGACTCCTGATTTGCAGCAAACAGCTCAAGCATGTCAAGTAGGTTATTACATTTCAGTTAGCAGATATAAAATTAAGATAAAAAGTACGTTTTTGGACTACTTCATTAGTTGTTGGCTATCACAATAATCTGTGAGTGTCGATTATTCTGATTAATCATTGCACCCCTATTAATATTCCTTTTAAAGTTGAGAATTCAAATTGCATATTTTATTGTTTATTCCATCATTATTAGTGCGTAAAGTCTAGGCTTGTCACAATAATTACTACGGACTTATTGTTCAATATATGAAAAGTGAAACAAAAACTTTTGAGGGCCCATTTTTGCACAAGCCAAAGAAAATGTTTGACTAGGATGATCCTACTTCAGGGTTATTGGGTTAATTGTCTACATTAGTTTGTTTTGTATATCATTTATCCTCTAATTTGTTCTGCAATATGTCACATTTCAAAATTCATTCGTGTGACAGGCCTGACAAAGTCTTAATCTTATACATTAACAATGTGCATGTGCAGAAGCAAATTAAACTTATTCTGTGCAATATGTATAATTCCTAAATCATTTAAACAGCTGTTTGGAGGAGAGTAGAGAACTAACTTCAGGTTTGCGACCCAAGAGCAGCACTACATAACTCAACAGAAAGTACAACACCACCACCATAATGCTATTCTTTCACTTAGCAGCCTGTGACATTATTTCTTGAATACGAGCACGGGGGTGGTTAACTCAATTAAAAACGAACGCCACACACTTCTAAAGAGCAAATTAAGCATACATAATTCATCTGTTCTGAGGCCTGATTGAAACATGGGCAGAAAATTGTCTTATTGTAACATTATCATTGCATTATGATCACCATCTTCGTCAGTAAATAGGGAAATTTGATTAAAAGTATTCAACTGATTGAATTACACCCCTAAATTATGTTAAGAGGTAGTTTGGAGACTTCAACAACATCGAAATGATTGAAGAAGAGATAGAAGAAATTACTTTTTTGATAGAACCGCAACTACATTTTCCCCTTTCTGAAACAATATACAATTATGAAATCTTTTTGACAGTGTGAGTTTTTGGAAGTCGCTGATGGTTTTGCGGTAAATTTCCACTATTTGTTTTAGGTTCCTTTTACAATTCCAAATGTGGATAATAATTTCCTCTTTCAGTAGAGGGATGCAGCAAAGTGTGTAAAGTATTATAACTACTCAGTTTAAATGCATCAATTTTGAGATTGGATGTCATTGGTTCAACACTATTCCTTCGTTTGAACACTTGTAGGGAAACGCTGTAGACAGAGTTTTGAGATGCTCTGACGCAAACTTTTAGCCATGACAATTTGAAACTTGTCAGACTCAACGTTGATGCTAGGTAAAACTGAAAACATGCAAGTTTTGGTTGAGAACCCATACAGTTGCCATGAGAAAGACAATAAGTTCATCTTCTATGCCATATCCTAAGTGTGTGACCAGGTGTAAGCTCATTTTTATCAGACTATGGGGGGCATAAGCTTCCCCTACAGTCTGATAAAACCATATAAAGAAGCCTACAAGACACCTCATTACACCATTGCACCATTGATACTTCTGGGGAAGGCTACAGGAACTAGAAGTGGCAGAACTGAAGAAGTGGCTTGGATGAGCAGCGACACGTCTTCACTCCTAGCAAAAGACGACATTCAAATCTGTCAACTGAACAAATCGTTGTAGGAGTGAAGATGTTTCGCTGCTCATCCAACACCGGCGTGAAAGTTCCTCTGGACCCCAGTCTGCTGTACATCTCCATTTCAAAGCCACAAACCACTCCTTTGAAGATAGCGAAGTTCAGATCTTAGCCAGAGAAAAGAAATGGTTTGAGAGAGGAGTTAAAGAAGCTATTTTTGTTAGGAAACAGAATCCTTCCTTAAACAGGAATGGGGGCCTGAGACATCACCTCTCCTTCATCTAGAACTCCATCCTCAGACCCAGAACAATGAGAACCATAGCAGGGTCGTTAAGGGCTGAATAGGGTAGTCTCAGCTGAAACTGGAGACAATCACTGTTTACTGTTTCAGTGTAGTTAGCCCCTCCCCTCAGATAGACATAAGGCAGAGGCCACCAGCATTCTGACCAGAACTGAAGAAGCTTCTTGGATGAGCAGCGAAATGTCTTTACTCCTGCATGATGAGGGTCTACATAGACGTCTTCCCTCCTACAATGTTTTGTCCAGTTGACAGATTTAACTTTGGCTTTTACTACGGTACAGGAACTGGTTGAACCATGTGCAGTAGGTACACAAACACTCCTGTCTGACAAAAAGAATTCTTAATGGATAAACTAATAAAATTGTCTTGCCAACTCGGTTTCATGGCAAAAGGTTACACTGAGTTACCTTGCCCTTTTCTGTTATCCAGCCACAAAATGTTATTCCCCCTTAGCAACACACAAACTCAGAAACCTGTTCCTAACCTCACGTCTTCAAACACCCATCAACCATTTAAACGTCAACTTGCAAAACTAAGCAACCACCAAATCTTCCACAACTTTTCCTATCCCAAGATCCAACAAAATGAAATCTAACTAAACACACTACGCTCCTGCACAGCACATGCCCCGCGGCTGTGATGTAACACCGCGGTGCAGAAACAAAGACACTTCAAACCGTTCGTTCATACACAGCAAACTGGTGCTGTGATCCTCTGTCGGGCTTTTGTCTGCTCACATCACACACACATCGCTCCGGGAGATCCAACGTGTACTGTTTGTCTTCTCTGGTGCCCTGGGGAGCGAGAAGAGGGGAAGGGTTGATTATGAATGCTTAAAGGGAATGTAATAAGTAAATCTGTTGTTTTTTAGCTTGTAATTATGCTAAAGAACATGTATTATGCATTATTTGTGTTGTTACTAGCATAACATGCTCTTGAGTACTATTGTTTGGCCTTTACAACTTAAAATAATGGTTATCTTCTGGCAATAGATACCTTTTTTCTAGAGGTGCACTCCAATCCTGAGAACTAGGGTTAGCTATAGGTACGGTTAGCAAATTTTTCCAACATGCTAAAAAAAAAACTGCAGTTGAAATGATAGACAATAATAATAATCCATTTCCAAAGCCTTGGTGAGGGCTGAAATAGGCAAGGCAAGTTTATTTGTATAGCAGAATTTGTGCATAAAGTAATTCACAGTGCTTTACAGAATAAGAAAGACATGTTAAAATAACAATTCAACAAATCAAAACATAAATTAGCAGCAGGACCATCTCACACTCAAGTCCTCAGAGTGTGAGATGGTTCATATGGCACTAATATGTGGGAGATGTACTTTGGTGCTAGGTCATGGAGAGAATTGTTCACAAGCAGAGCTGCTTTAAAGTCTATTCTCTGAGCCACAGGAGCCAGTGCAGAGACCTGAGCACAGGACTGCAGCTGTTTTACCGCTCGTTTGGAGAGGCCAGTGAGCAGGCCGTTACAGTCGTCTAACCTACTGGAGACAAATGCATGGTGTATTCTTTGTTACGACTGATATGGACAGGACAGAGCCTGGTCAGCCCTGGTCACAGACTGGCAGCCTCCTGGGTGCCTCCTCATGTTTTTCATGAGGGAACAATGTTATAGCATGTTTAAAGCTCAGAAAGTCAACTTCTTTAAAATGCTGTTTGCACTGCAAAAACGTACCTGGACTTGTGTCAGCAGTCCTACGTACCTGTTGCTGCTCTATTTCATCACATCAGGTTCAGGTTTCTTTTATTGTCTCTTCGTATGCATTTGGCGTGGAGTAGGAGTCAGTTAGTTATATAGACAGAACATTACATACGATAACAAAATATATATATATACACAATACATGAATAATATACAGATTACTTGCGTCAGATACATGTGCACAGTCAGTCCATACTGCTGATTAGTTTTATATACTGGGGTAAAACAATACATGAACTCTATATCTCCCTCCAGACTGCATTAGCTCATACTGAGGGCTGAGACCATGAGAAGCTCTCCAATGATCTGCAGAGCTTGTCTCACAGCTGACTGCTCAAGGAAGTGATTCCAGACAAGGCATAGAGTTGAAAGAAGTTTTTTTTTTTTTTATCTGGGCCTGCATGGACTTAAACTATTTTTACTTACTGTCCATAAAGGTTGTAAATGGAGATACTTTTAACTGTTTACACGAATGCAGAATATGTCACAGAAAAGATCAGTTACAACGGCCTCTTGTCACAATTATATCGATAGCTGCAGCTTGTAACTAAAGGAGCTGGTTGCAGTGAAGACATCTTAAAATAAGTATGTGTATCATTTTAATTGAGAAACAAGTTCATCTCAGTGTCTGTAGAACACATTATTTAACACAAGTTTTAAGAGCAAAGAGATTAGATTACAACAGAAATCATGCTTTCAACCAAGTAGTGGTGAGACTTTTGACTCCTTTGAGATCCAAATCAGGCTCTTTTTAGATGTATTTATATGACAGAAGCCAAGACGAGAGAAGATGATGATGAGAAGAACTTATTTCATCTACAAAGTAATTACAGAGAGAAACGACCAAGGCTCAGGTTTGTTTAAAATGGTTCAAACTGAGTGGCAGTGTGTGTACCCAATGAAATGATGCATAATCTATATAAAATCTTGCACTATAATAATAATCCTTTAAAAAACAAACTGTTATTATAATGCCAGATATGTTTTTTTCTACTCAAAGATCTCACTTATGCCGTCTGCTCTGCGTCTGTGCTGACGCTTGTGTTAGTTCAGTGTTAATAAATATAAAATGCATACAAAGTAGAAAGGAAAAGATGAGGTTCTTTAAAACAAAATGAGATCTGGTTGCAACCTGTCATGTTAAGTAACCTTAAAATTAGCGATTCTTTTTGTGAGATAGGAGCCCCCTGCTGGATAAGAGACCACTGAGATCTGCAAATGAGGTCCAAGGAGCATAAATCGTGACGAGGGAGCGTACACCTTATCACACACTTGGGATGCAGTCCTGGAGAAGGTGTCAGACAGTAGGGGGCGTAAGCTTCCACTACTGTCTGGAAAACCCAAGTAACGCAGCCTACAAGACAAGTCACTACACCATCATGTCACGCTTCTGAGGAATGTTACAGGAAGTAGTAGTTGAAGCATGTAAAGCAGGTAAATAAACACTCCTGCCTGATATGAAGAATCACTATTTCTAACTTTAAACCTGAAGACAGAATGAACCTTTACCAAAGACGTTAAGAAACCGTTCAAAAGAGCCGACTCTCAAAAGAGCCGACTCCTTCATGAACGTCACATCACTAACAGCCAGTTTTACCAAATTCTATGTGTTTGACCTACATGGCATATAGTATAATAAAAAAAAGTAAACAAAAAAAAACTTGCTGCCATTTATTTGTTTTCATCCAGTTTTGAATATATTATTAAGACAAATATATAATTCAGTCCAGTTTTGTGTGAAAAAAAGAACTGCGAATTTGTGAAATGTGGCTACTATAACAAACACTGGCATCTGACTGATCGAAACCCTCAGAAAAGTCAGTACATCATAAAATATACAGTACCAGTCAAGTCTGGACACACTAATTCAGGATTTTATTTTTCTTTTGTTTATGACATTGTAGATGGATGAAGCAAGATGAATAGAATTATGTAGCAAAGACAACAAATTCAAAAGGAGGTATTTTACTTCTATGGGGTATTAACTGCTAAGACATAACATTTAGATCATCATGTTACATTTTATTGTTTTGAAAATGCAATATTCACTGAAAACAACATATTAAAAGTTTCACTCTCATTTTTGACACTCTCAGTCCCTCCTCCCTTTGCTTCTCGTGTTAAGTCACTCCTCAGATCGTTTTCACAACAAAATCAGCGAGCATCCTGCTAGTGAAACTATTGCACTTCGCATCAGGTTTGTCAAGTTGCTGTGTACAGTTTTGTATCATGTTTTTGAATATTTATGGAGAATTGTCGTGTGGGAGCATCGGCGACGTAGGCTTGTGGGCGGAGCATTACAAAGAAGTATGCATGAATTACATATAAAACCTCTTTGGGCATTTCTGATGAGTGAACAACTTTATAACATGGTAGAAAGCAAAAAAATATAGATACACTGCTTGGCCAAAAAAAAGTCGCCATCAAAAATAAAAAGGTCACACGCTCTAATATTTGGTTGGACCGCCTTTAGCTTTGATTACGGCACGCATTCACTGTGGCATTGTTTCTATTTCGCTTCTGCAATGTCACAAGATTTATTTCCACCCAGTGTTGCATTCATTTTTCACCAAGATGTTGCATTGATGATGGTCGAGTCTGACGCTGCACAAAGTCTTCTCCAGCACATCCCAAAGATTCTCAATGGGGTTAAGGTCTGGACTCTGTGGTGAATAATCCATGTGTGAAAATGACGTCTCATGCTCCTGATCCACTCTTTCACAATTTGAGCCCGATGAATCCTGGCATTGTCATCTTGGAATATGCCCGTACCATCAGGGAAGAAAAAATCCATTGATGGAATAACCTGGTCATTCAGTATATTCAGGTGTCAGCTGACCTCATTCTTTGAGCACAGACTGTTGCTGAACCTCGACCTGACCGACTGGAGAAGATCTATTTGCTTAGTTAAATCCAGGTGGCGACTTATTTTTTTGGCCAGGCAGTGTATAATAAAATAACCTGAAGGAATGCCAAGTGTCCAAAGCGGTGATCGAAGCAATTTTGTGGCTATTTTGCGGAATGTAAAATCTGAATCATGTTTTGAGGTATTCAATTTTTTCCATTTATGTTCATTCATAGTTTTGACACCAAATGAGAATCTACAATGTACTGTAAATAGTCATGAAAATAAAGAAAACAATACAAAATGAAACTGTATGCCCAATTTTTTTGATTGATAGTGTATACAATGAGGAGATGAGGTTCTTATTCAATCTCCACCTCCGTCTATGTCGCACTGAGAAGAAATTCCAATCACTTGTATGTAGAATTGTACTATTTTGGTCATGACCTGGTGTACAAGGACATTCTGTGGGTGATAATTGGAAAATGCAACCACTTCACCACATGTACACGACTGAACACTTGGGAAGTCTTATTTACCCTCTGCTCTCAAGGCCTTCCTGCTAACAAGAGGCATCCCAAACACACACATGCCAATTATAAAGTCATGGTTTTGACTTGGAGGTATTATTTCGAAAACATTGGTGCAGAATAGCAACATTTCTATTTTGAAGTTCTTACAATATGTGTATATAGTCAGTTTGAAGAACGGTATGTTGCTATAGAGATGTGAAAAATGATTATATTGATACTTCATGCCACTGACGCAAAAAAACTAAACAAAACAATGAAGCAGGATTATTATTATCCCAGTAAACAAATCTTTCTATATTCACACAGCATTAAAACCTCCAAGCAACAAGAAATAGCAGAATGTAGCAATAATTAGCAATAGGAGTTAGTTTTTCAACCTTCTGCAGCTCAGTTCTTTTCGTGTTACATCAAAAATAACCAAAAAAAAACCCACTTTTGTAAAGAAACTGCACATATGATAAATATTGTATGTGTATATATGTGATACCTGACATGTATTGATTGATTGAAGTATTTTCGTACCCAATACTGCCCTTCTCTTCTAAAAAAATCAATATTTAAATTTCAGGCAGACAGCAAGGTACAGGTGGATCAGACTTTTGTGTGCAATGGAAATCCTTCACCACAGGGAACTTTTATGTTTATAAAAGTATGTGTGTTATCAGAAAAGCAAATGAATTATTGATGTTAAAACAGAACATGATCTTGCACATGAAAACAATTGACTTATCATTGAATATATTTTTATACTCTATTTTGAAATTTGGATTAGGTTAGTAGCATTAGCTTTGAGACACAAATATCTACTTTTAGATACCTACTTTTCCTCCAGTGAAATATTTACACCAGGCATGTCCAAACTGCGGCCCGGGGGCCAAATGCGGCCCTCAGACCAATTTTTCTTGGCCCTCAAGCTTCCAGGTGAATTAGCCTGTATTTCTTTAAACAGTACTTTTTACTGTATATTTCTGAAAATCTGCTTTAACAAGCCCTTATCAAATATTTAATGTGTCCCATTGAGGATGTAAGCATGAATAAAGGTCTAGCGGTTCAGTCTAACTTGTAATAATAACACACATTTGAAGTATTCACTATATTGGCGACCAGTCTATGGCCCTCAGTCGGCCCTCGGCTTTGTCTGTGATTTTATATGCGGCCCTTCATGAAAAAAGTTTGGACACCCCTGATTTACACTGTACACAAAGGTCTTAACATGCTGTGTGTGATTATGTTGACTGCGTATGAACTGATTGTTTTGTTATTGTCGTGGTTAAAGTGGTTATGGGTAAACTGGGGTGGTCAATATCATTGGCAGTTCATTGATTATTACCTGGCGACATCAATAATTTCATAATCAATAATTTAAGTTATTTCACCCCACTGATGTGAATAGATCCTCCCACGACTTATGTAAAGTTGTAGCTTTTGCAGAGACAAATTGTTACAACTGGAACTAACCAAGCTGCTTGAATACAATACCAATTATCAGTCATTGTATCATTTATACACATTTGATTTACTTATAGGGGCTTATATTTACCTTTATTTCCAGAAGTAGCTAATTATAAATACTCACATAAATGTAATTGAGTTTTTTACTTCTTTTACTTGTAAATTAGTATAATTCTAGCCATATTATTGTAATTAGTTGCATTTAAAATCAACAGCTGTCTCACTGTTGACTAATTTAAAATTGTGTAAAAAAGGAACTAGTACAGAATTCAAGTAATAGCTAACTTTGTATGAACTGCATTTCATTCAATCTGTAAAAAATGTGAAATAAACATTTGGCCTGCAGTCACTGACACTTTCCGAGCGCTTGTCCCATAGAGAGGCTGAAGATAATCCAAAGTTGTTGCATGCAGCCAGCTCTCTTCTACCCTGATCCTCCTGCCCAAATCTCGCTCTAAGCCCTCGGCCAGAGCTCTGAGCCTTGATTTTTGCATTTTTGGTGCACAGGGGAACTTAGAGGGAGCGCAGCCATCCGAAACCAAGTCAACTGGAGTGCAGACTTAAGACCCAGACATACTGGTCACTGAGCCATATCCGAAAGGCAAGAGACTGGCGTTACTCAGCACTTTACAGCTTCCTATTGGTGTAGATCTCAAGGGTAACAGGTTAACAGGTGTGTATGACGGGTTTCATATTTTTCTAAATTGGAACTAAACTACTAAACTGTTTCTGGCGTTTCTGGCATTATTTACTACTCTACACATTTTTTTTTCCTAATTTTAAAGCAAACTAGGTATATTTGCAGCTTTGTGGTTAAAAAAGTGACAGCACACCCCCTTTGCCTAGATTATACCCAGGTATTTCTGATTACAAACACCTGGCTGCAGGGGCGGAGTTTGAAGTGTGGATACCTGTTGGACCAAGCACACTGTTCCTTACACCCCTAGACCCTGCCTCTCCTCATTGTCATCTTTAGTCCTCCATGCACTGCCCAGTTAGATGTTCAGTCCTACTTTAATACTTTGTTTGGTGGGATAAGACCTACGGTAAATAATTTCCACAGTTTTAGGACGTAAGCGTTAGCATGCTAGTTGTTGTTAGCTTTACCGTGATGGAGAAACTCTGCTCTGGTCTCTGAAAGTTGTGAACAGCCCTTGTACACTGAATAATTAGGATGTTTGAAATGCATAAGGTAAGACGGGAATCATTTTGGAACACTGCAGATCGTAAATGACTAGAACTTGTATTTTTAAGGAGCAAATTATTGGTCAATAAGCATACTTCCTGTTATATCTAACATAGCTGAGAAGTGGGTAGTTAAACTCTTTACTGCTCATTTAGAAAACACCTGACCGCCATTACACCCACAACAGTTTGGCTTTTGGACCCATCACTCCACAGACACTGCTCTGTGTGCACCAGCAGAAAAACAGAAAACATAAAGAGATAGCTTGATAAGAGTCCTTGAACTGAAGCTGTCTTCATAGACTTGAAGACTCCATAAACCATCAGATTTTGCTGTCCAGATTGCTCAGTTTAACATCTCCAGTCGAGCTCTTCAATAGTTTGCGTTGTATCTGTCCAGTATGTGGTAGTTGATGGTGAAAAATCTGTCTGTGTAGATTGTGATGTTGGTGTCCCGCAGGGGTAAATCATTGCCGGTTTTATTCTCCCTCTTTATAAATAACTTTCCAAATGTATTCTCACAGATGCAGATGATGCAATTATCTACACTCAAGATAAATGCTTTCAGCAAGATACTGATGACCTCAGAGCTGCCTTATTGTCTGTGCAAAGCTGGCTCAAGGATTGGTGCCTCTAGTTAAAGACCACAAAAATGGTCTGTTTGCACTTCTCAAAACTTCATAGTGAACTAAAGCAATCAATTTTTTATTTTTATTTTATTTTTTGGAGTAGTTTCAGAATTTTAATATCTTGGATCCAACATTGTCCTTCAAAAGTCTTTTAAAAAAATGTGTCCCAGTTAATCCAATTCAGTAATCGGAATTTTCGTCACAACTGGAACAACTGTGCTGCTAAAACTTATCTGTATTCTATAATCACCTCTCACATAGATTGTTTAACTCTTGTCTGCCCTTCAACACAACATTTCCCACCATCACTGTCACGTTCTGAAAAAGCAAAGACTATTGGACTTTAACAACATGGTCAACCTTAAAAGAGCTTGTCTGTTTTATAAGGTCTTACACTCCCTTGCACCACCACCATTAAAGGAGTGCATTAAATGTAAAGATGATTCAGAAAGGACCACACAAGCCTCTGCCAGAGGTGACCTGCTGATCCCCCTCAGATGGACCACCTTTGGTCAGAATATATCATCTGTCCAAGGTGGAACCTGTGGAATAGTTTGCTGTTAACACTGAAAGAATGTCCTGTGTACAGCTGCATTAAAGCTCAAATAAAAATGGTCAATGGTCAAACCAAATATGCACACATTTATGGAGGCATACTGGGATATTTGAGCAAAATATGAAGAGGGTGAGTATAAAGTGTACATGTTTTGGCTGAATTGACCTTGAAATAATGGGGATTGTGTAATATTTGGAAAGTACAATGATGGGAACTGCAATTAATGGAGTGTACAATATTTTTACTTTTTGTATTGTTTACTTGTTTGACCCTTTTGTGACCCCAGCCCTTTGGGACAATGGATGGAAATCATCCTTTGGCTATAATCCAGTGTGTTTACATGCTGTATCATGTCTGTCCATTAACATGCACTGTCTCAACCAAATAAATAAATCTGGCATAGGTTCTCTTTTGTTTGCAAGATGAATTTGTAGATGGTTCCTGAATTGTTTCAATGTGATACCAAGTAAGACACGTAGTATTTTACAACATCAGTCTGATACACATACCAATGAGTTTAGATCTCTATACCAAGTATGTTTTATATGAGGAAGAACATGGTTGAAATTTGTTAAAAAGGGGTTTTATGCAAAATTTACTTTTTGGAGCTTCTTACCATGTTGTGAAAAACATCCATGAAGTGGTTTTACATGTCATCTATTCATGTTTTTCAATTTTGCAATGTCTCCCAGGCACTATTAGAGCCCTCATTATATGGTTAGCTGTAAGATTCTGTCCAAGACTCAGCTCACCCACAAGCCTGCGTCACCCACCCACTTTTCATAAATATAGAAAAGCAGGATACAAAGCAATACACTACAGCTTCACAAACCTGATGCGATGTGCACTAGTTTCATCTGCGAAATGCATGCAGATTGTGTTGTGACAGCAATCTGAAGGAAGAAGTGTCAAAAACAAACCTGAAACTTATTAAACATGGTAATACGTTGTTTTTGGTGAATATAGTATTTGTTTATCTAAATAGATATTAGAAGATAGATAGAATACCCCATTTTTAAGCATAACTGAATCCTTGTAAACTCTTGAAAATGCACTTAAGTTGCTAATGCTAAGCTGTCCTTAAGCTTTGAACTGAATCTGTTTACACTACAGTGATATTTTTCTTTGCGGGGTCATGGTCATGTCACATATATGGAGAAACCACAATGCTACTCCATTTAAGCACAGTATTTCTGTTCAGGGGCTTTCAAAACTCAATCCAATCCTCGCGTATCAACTTTCTAGGTCAGAAGTTCACACAATTGCCTTTTTTGTTGGCAGTACCCCAGCAGTGCAATAAGACAAGCTTTTAGGTTAGCCATTTTTTTCCTACCTGGACACTAATATAAGGTTGAAGTATACTTGGATACTTGGACTTTAATACATTTTGCATTGAGTTGCCTGGAGTGCAAAGTTATCATTACATCCATTTTGTCTCCAGGGGCAACAGACAAGATTGAAAAAGAATCTGGATTACACCAACAAAGTTTTTTATTGCAATTTGGACACGTTGATTAAAGGTGTACACAATTGATGAGATCTCAGCAGAGTGCAATATCAGGGTCGGCTGTATTGACACCTGCTGCACTGCCAAAGTTAAAACCAATATGTTGGAATTAGGAGGAAATAAAACTTGATTCTCTATTATTTTGTGGCTCATTAAAGCAACGTTGATTGTTAGAGCCAGTACCTTTCCACATTTGCCTGTCGAATCCAGAATGGCAGATTGATATCAGCATGGTCCTCACGTCCTCCATTGCATCTCAAGGCCAGTCAAACGGGATTGTGCAATTTGATTCTTTATTTTTTTTCAGTAACATGTGAAATGAAGGAGCTCATTGGTCACCTATGATTTACAAATCCCTCACCTCAGATTGACAGTGTTTAGTGCTTCGCTCATTGAGTCTACAGAAATCCACCATGTTTTTCAGCCCCTGTGATTTTTTTTTCTTTTATTTTTTTCTGATATGGTGGACCATGCCTGTCCCTGATTGGCTAGTCCACCTGTCAATCATGCCCATTTGAAAACAGGTAGATTCACCGATGACCAGACTCATATCTTCATAAAGTACAACAGAAGTGAGTATTAGTATGACTTTATTTATGTACAAAGATGTGAGCCTGATCATCGGTGAATCTCCCTGAGTTCAGATGACTGTGATTGATAAGTGGACTAGCCAATCAGAGACGCGCATGCACTGTTCGGATATAAACAAACTTTTTATGAGGAAAAATTATTACAGAAGACTGAAAAACATTGCATCTTTCTACAAAATCAATGAGCGAAGCGCTAAACTCTGTTAATCTGAGGTAAGAAAAATTATATTTTGCTCAAAGTGATGGATGGCTGATGAGATTGTTAGTTTCGCGTGTGTCAGTGAAATAAACGGGCTTGATTACATGCCCGTGTTTTGGCTCAAGGTGTGTAAAAGAGAGAGATGGCCAGACTGATATCGTGCTGTAGATAACAAAAAAATAATACAGAGCGATATCATTCTGGACTTGACAGGCAAGTTGCACAGTATAGAGCTAGAAATGTCTGTGATTTTGAGTTTATGATTCAAAGCGACACATGGCTTATGATACCAAAATGCCACAATATGGTGATCAACAATATATTGCACAAAGTGTCACTATGTTAAAGGTCCTATATGACACAAAATGGATTCTTGTGAGCTCTAAGCCATGTTGGAATGTTATTTCATCAAAAAAATACCTGGATTTGTCTTGTTTCATTCACACATGTTTGAGTAACCCTTTATTATTCTGTCTATATCCTCCAAGCTCGGAATGCTCTGTTCCACCTTGTGATCTCATGAAAGGGTAGTTTTCAGGTTTACAGCCACTTTTTACCTTTTGTCCAGTAGAGATTGGCAATTCCAGAACTGAAATTATCCAAATGATTCAAGTGAAGATGTATGGAGTTTAAAAACACAGTGGAGCACTTCCTGTATTACCGCATGACATCACACGATGGAACAGGGTGTTTTCCGTTTGAGAGAAGAATTCAACATAAATACACAGGATTTGTGTGTTAAACGTGTGAATGAAACAAAACACAACTCCAGGTATGTTCTAATGGGGAAACATCATTATAACATCGATCAGAAAATAGCCTAATATGAGTCCTTTAAGCCATTGTGCTAATGAGATAACATCTTATAACATCCACACTGCACCTACAAACCAAGTATTACAATGTATAGATATTGTCATATTCTTTACAGCATCTACTCAAACAAAATGAGAACATAAAACCGTTATACGCCGGCTGTACAATATTGCATTGGGTTGGTTTTTTTTGGTTTTTTTTGTAGATTTTAGTATGAAAAACACCTATGTATACCTTTACAAGCTTTAGTTCCACACTCCGTATCCTTATCTATCACTTTAATTGTCGTAATTACATATTATGCATAGTGATTAGCCCTCTAGCCACATAGTAGTTGAAGAATGCTAAGAACAAATTGTCCAACTGGAACATAAAAATCTACAAATACATTGCTATTATTATCATCAACATTATTATTATTATTATTGTTATTGTTATTATTACTGAATATGTATGTAGTAAATAAAATGACAGCTGTAAATGCAAAATTGAGTCATGCATTAGACTCATGAGGTGAGGGGGAGGTGATGACACGCAGCTCTCAGTATGTACGCCAATACATGTATTTATTATCCAACAACATGCTGTTCATCCATCTATCCCATGGTTGTCTTTTTTATTTTTTATGTTGGATGTCACAACACGACACACTGACTGACTGAAGTGGACAATTATGAGTGAAGTGTCTTGGGCTGTGTTCACTTTTGCGCGCACACAAATCAAAATGGTGTCCAAACTGGGATTAAATGTGAAACTAAACCTGGAGTGACGCGTTTAGGACTGTGCACGCAGCCTCGTACTGATATGAGTGATCTGTCCCATTCATTTTAATGGGACTGCAAAATAAAAACATGGATTTAGACGTTTATTGGCTGACAGATAAATGGTTGTGTTTATATGATTAATGAGTACGAATAAGTCAATTTCTAACTTCCAGCTCAAGTTTCTGAAGTTCACTCGTGTATGGAGGATTTGTGCTTGATGAAATTAACTAAACTTTTATTGTCAAACTGGCCTGCTATATTTTGATGTCTTATTATACATCATAACGTTAGATTTAAGAAGCATGCATGCTAACGTAGGTGCTAATCACCAACATTATTAATATATGTAAAACTCCGGTTACTCACGTGTGGCTGTTGATGGTTTTTCATAGTTTGTGGAGTTTGAAGGCTAATGCTAACTCCACCACTGAAAATGCATCGGAGCTAATCTATGGAACGCGAGCTAGCTTTTTGAAATCTGGCGTACGGTTTGGAAACAGCGGAAAACTCTATACCAAGGACCAAATCGAGTCTACATATGGACTAAACCTCAGGTCCAAGCAACACTAAACCAGGAACACAACATTACCTAAGGAACATATCAACAAAAGGTAGAGTTTTTAAGTGATGATGTCATTTCCAGGTCCAAGCAGAAACTTCACAGCTGATTTTTGGTTACTCATTCATCAAAATAGAGACAATTACTTTACGAAAGAGTATGTTTAACTGCAAATGGTTTAAAATATGTAAATAAGGTAGTAATATTCTAGCATAACATAAGATTACCAGTGTGTATATCGCCCCAACTGACGTTCACCGCTAAAGCTAGCTTAGCCAAGGGTAGTGTCTTACCTCAACCTCCCTCTTACACTTTGTCACACACCTTGAGAGCTCTAAACATCTGCCATCTCTTTTTAACGTTTAATATGAGATATGTAAAAAGAGTAAATTGTAAACATTCATTGTTTTGAATCAGCTGATGGAAACGGAAGTGACATCACACATCAACAGTTCTACGGGTTTCAAACCAGCAACCCTTCAGTTCCCAGGAAAACTGCACCACCGTCAAGTATACAAATATTTTCTTCTAGATCCTGACTTGAGTTGGCACCTCTACAAAAGATATAGTCGTCTTTTATCAGTAGCGTGCGGTGACTTTTATGAGTAAGCAAACAGACTCGGGGCGGATATCAATATTTAGTTAACACAAACATTGCAAATTTGTATATTTATTTTTACTGACATATACTATTGTTCACTACTTCAGTACTATTGTTGGTCAGACAGATGCACTGGTCAGTTGGATGCAATTATAATACAGCCTCATGTGTCACAAACGTCCTCTTAAACAGAACAACGCTCTGTTTAAGAGGTGGAAATCAAAACCACGTCTCTCCTGAAGAAATATCCTGTATTTCCCTGAGGCGGAGCAGGTCCAGAACAGCCACATGTTCCTCCACGTACAGGTAATATTATTGATATTCCACAAACGCTGCGTAAACACACAAGTCACAGACCAGACGTCTCCTACCAGACTGTGGCTCTTAGCTGCCCCCAACCACTGTCACTCCACTGCTCCGTCTGGATCCTCATTTCACACAAACTAGCCCTCAGACTCGCTCATGTTTGATTAAATGACTGTCTGTATTTCTAATTTACATCTAATAAGTAGAAACATGAAGCTAAAAGCAAGTTATTTCAGTCACATGTGTTGAAAGTTGACGCTGCTGTGGTCATCTCCTGCTGACCATCTCCTCAGACGTCCGGTTCCCATGGATTTAAAATATGGTTTATTACGAGGTTTATTCAGCCCCGTTTGCTGTGGCTCAAACACATGCACGAGCTTCTAAATCAACCAGCTGGCTCTCCGGTTGTAAAAGCACATGTTGAGAGTATGAAGCGGCTAAAGTTAATGAAACGTTTGGAACCACGGCTGCTGCAATCTGCTCAGTGACCAGTAGGGTGTACTAAAACACACCGTGACTTCCAACTATGCTTCAAACGGACAGAAGTGAAGGGAAAACGGGATTATTTGGATATATTTCAACACTATTTAATTATACTTTTGACACGCAATGATTTCAGATTTTATTGGACCATCACCGTTTGCCTCGACTGCTCTGACCGCACGCCATTGCCTTTTATTAACCCATCTGTTAGTAAAATGCGAAATATGTCAGGCCAGTGAGGTTCTGTGGTGACATTTAGCTATTGTACGTGATAACACTGACAGAAAGGCCAGAAATCACAGCATTTCACGGACCAATTGTCTGTAATGTATTCCTTTTGATACGAGCTCTATATCTCCAGAACACCTCAAGCAAATCCACCTGCAAGAAAGTCATATATTTTTACGAGATTTTACACAAAAAATCCACATGCATTTCCTTACTTTTTTTTTTTAGTTTTAAAGTCTTATTAAATGTGTGATACCAGAGAAAAACGCTGATGACTTTTTTCATAAGGTGGCAATCAAAGGCGGTTACTGTCGCGATTACTTTTCATTAGTCTAGTCTTACATCTTGGTGGTTCTAATAAAAGTATTAAATTAAAAAGTGTCGATGGGCCATGCTGCAGATCTCAAGTTGAAGATAATTATTCATTTTACTGGGTTGTCATACGTGTAATTAGGAGAAAGTGAGGAGTATACACTTAAATACACATGAAATACTGTAATTAAAGAGACAGGAAATTTGATGCGTTATATTTAAAGACGTATTATGCAAAATTGACTTTTTGAAGCTTTGAAGTTGTAATATTCCCTCATCAGAAATGTGCCTGAAGTTGTTTTATATGTTGTCTATGCATGTTTGAGTAATCTTGTGATCTCTGCTGGGGACTTTTCAAACCCTCCTTGCAGTTAGCAGTACGAGCTTGTATAATGATCTGCCCACAAGTTCCGGTACGTCCAGTTTTCATAAATATTTAAAAGCATGATACAACACGATATACTACAACTTCACAAACCTGGCATGATGTAGTTGCAGTTTCATTAGAGGGATGCGGGGTGATTGTGTCGTGAAAGCAGTGACATACGGCATAGTAAAGAGAGAGGAGACTCAGAGCATCAAAAACGATTTAATGCTTTGTTTTAGGTGAATATAGCATTTTCTAAACGATAAGACGTAACACGGTGATCTAAATAGGTTAGGTATTAACAATAAATACTGCATAGAAGTATTATACCCCTTCTTTAAGCCACTGTAGATGCTGAAATGAAAATAATGAGTCTTGTAAAATTCTGGTGGGATTCAAATTCTCAACATTTTACAAGAAACTATTATCACTTTGCAAGCTCCTATACCAAGCCAAAACTTGAGCTTACAGGCAGCGTAATGACTAAAGGAAATCTAAAGACCATGGTCAGCATAAATCATAAAATAAAGTTTAGTTTATGTGGATAGTTTTGTATTATACATCACTTTAAATATATGCATTATCGTTATTATAGTACGATACGTAGCTCAAAAGGAGTAGGTTGAAGCAATTGTTTCAGTCCTGTAGTTTCTCATTTATAGCTGCAAGACTTTCAACATGTATTTACACACAAGCAACTCATTTCTTCTATTTACAGAGAAGATTTGATGCCCTAACTTAATAAGCCAAGCAAACACGCTCCTACAAACAATAGCAACAATTGGATTTATATAGCACCTATTAAGACATCCAGTGTGTTTTATATTGTATCGTTACTTCATGTATTTGCTGGGGTGTCTAGCCTCTCTGACCACAAACGCACACTCACACACCACATTAGACTGGACACAATGACACAAGAGCCACTGTCATCCCACTATGGCGCTTCGCATTCACCACAGTCTCCCATCCCAGTAGCAACCGGACCCGAATCTGTTTAGCTTCTGATATCAGCTGAGATCAGGCATTCTCAAGGTGGTACGGCCTTACAAAGAGTTTTATCTTGACAGACAGATGGAGAAACCAATAAAGAATATGCTTCTTCTTATTTCCCGCAAATGAGTGAAGCACTCCACTGCTCTGAAAGAAGTTTGATTTTCTTCTTCTTCAAAAAAAATGTGATAGATGACCAATGAGCTCCTCTGTTTCCCCATGCATAAATAAGCAAAATAAACATACTGAAATAAAGAATATAACTCTGTCTGAGCTATATTCTCTATAGAAATCCCCTTTATTGAAGATGGAGAGAATCAGTCTGGATCCCAAGCTAAAAATACCATTAGCCTCTCTACATTATCACACTTAATATCGGAACACTGGTAAATATAGTTTTGTATCTACGCTGCTTGGCCAAAAAAAAAGTCACCACATGGATTTAACTAATCAAATAGGTCCAAGCCTCCTGCAGTTGGTCAGGTCTAGGTTCAGCAACAGAATGAGGTCAGCTGACACCTGAATAAACTGAATGACCAGGTTATTCCATCAATGGATTTGTTCTGCCCTGATGGCACGGGCATATTCCAAAATGACAATGCCAGGATTCATCGGGCTCAAATTATGAAAGAGTGGATCAGGAGCATGAGACATATTTTCACACATGGATTGTCCACCACAGAGTCCAGACCTTAACCCCATTGAGAATCTTTGGGATGTGCTGGAGAAGCTTTGTGCAGCGTCAGACTCGACCATCATCAATGCAACATCTTGGTGAAACGTTAATGCAACACTGGATGGAAATAAATCATGCGACATTGCAGAAGCGAAATCGAAACAAGTGTGTGACCTTTTTTTTTTTGGTGATGACGTTTATTTTTGGACAGGCAGTGTATGTTCCTATACTACTACCAGTACTACCAGTCAAAACAACTTCATTCAATGTTCTTTTTTTTTTCTCTTTACATTTACTACTTTCTACATTTTAGATACAGATAGAAGACGTCAAATATATGATGCAAGGTGTTTGCAATTGTGTAGTAAAGAGGAAAAAAGTGACATAACTCAATGAAATATTTCTCAAAGTATCCACCTTTTGCTTTGTTAACAAGAGCTGCAAACGTTAGGCCTTCTTTCAGTGAGCTTCTTGGTGAACCCTCCTGAAGTGGTTTTCACTCCACAGCTGTGCCATGTCAGGGGTCAAGGAATGCCAAGTGTGCAAAGAAGTGATCAAAGCAAAGGGTGGCTAATTATAATATCTTTTTTTGTGTGCTTTAAATGAGTATCTACAATGTAACTACTCATGAAAATAAGGAAGGCCATTAAATTAAAAAGTATGTTGAAATCTTTGACTGATGTAGATCCAAAGGGCTTGAGCTTTGCAGAGAAGGTCAAAATATGCAGGATTACTCAAACAAGAAGTTTTGGAAGCACTCAAGCAAACTCCCTTATTTGTAAACATCACTCTTCTTTAATTTCAGAGATTCAAAGCCATTATACGTTCTCGGGTTGTTCATTGTTGCTTGTAGAAAAATGGTAGTGATGGCGCACCCTGAGTGTAATGCAAATTTGCGTAATATGTTTGGCAAATTGCAGCCGGGACTAAAATGTGTAATCAGTGGAGAAAGGCCAAGCAATTGCATTGGCTTGTCATCTTCCGTTCCATTGTCACATGAATGGGACTTAATGGACACATGCTGTTTTATCTGAAATAACTCTGCTCTTCTAACATGGTGTACAAAGGCTCTGAGAACGTCCATTTGGAGACATTTCCCCGTTATACCATTAAAGGCATGATGACAGAAGACATTTCTTTACTGAACTGTGAAACCTGTTACAAAAGATGCTAACTGAAGGCCAGAGCTTATCGTGAACTGGGGGCATCGTTCTTCGTTCTGAGTGAGTCGTGGATTAGTCCTGGTTCATTTGATTCATAGCTAGAATCTTCTAATAGGTACTTTTCGCGATACAGCCCAGCTACTTCCGATTGCCTCATATCGTGAAGCGTTTCATTGTCGGATAATCAGCGTGCGTAGTTAGCGTGTTGCTGTTGTCGTAGCTTGGTGGCAAAAATCCGCTCTGATCTCTGAAAGTTGTGAAAAGTGCTTAAGATTTGGTGACAAAAGAAAGTTTCTTATTAATCTCCACAGCAAGACTTATTTTACATGATGAAAATTGTTACAAAAGATGCTAACTGAAGGCCAGACCTTACTGTGAACTGGATGAGTTGTGGGTGAGTCATGGTTTAGTCTTGGTTCATCTGATTCATAGCCTCTAAACTCCTCCGATTGCCTCTAATCATAAAGCGTTTCATTGTCGGATAATCAGGAAGTGCGTAGTTAGCATATTGCTGTTATTTGCTTGTATGTATTTGAGAAAAATTTGTCTTGTTCTGATACAGATATAATGCATAAGCAGATCTTGAGCTCAAAATAAGTCCTCTGTGTACTGTCTGCAGCTAATTATAAAGTGTGTTATCGCCGAGAATAGGGAACTGCGTGGTTAGCATGCTAGTTGTTGTTAGATCTTGTTGCTGAAAGTTCTGAAAACCGCTTAGAAACTCATTGCGGTGAAGAATTAGGATGCTCAGAAGTTAAGTGAGGAATAACATAACGACTAGTTCAGTTTTTCACATTTTTAAGACGGCGAAAATCAGTTGCATTGCCTTTAATTTGACACCAGAGTTTAGCGTGAGCTGGGTGCAGAGTTCTGGGTGAGTCCTGGTTCATTCGAGGCAGAGTTATAGCAAGTTACAGACGGTTAATCGCAGGCAGCCTGGTAAGTTACGTAAATACTTCTCTGGGAGTGTTTATAAAAGTAGGCGTTTGTGTTTCGAGGCTAATGCAATCCTAAACAATAGAGGAATTAAAAAAAAGATATATTATATAACTAATGAAGCATGTATTTATTTATTCCTTGAGCTATTTCCTTTTATTGCCATCAATTTATGACTAGAAAAAAAAAGAAAAAAATCTGACTATTAACATGAATACAAACTTTTTAAAACTAATGGTGAGTTTTTCTGTGCAGATTATTTTTTTTTTTTTTTTTTTTTTTTTTTAAACTATTTATTTACATGATATTTCACAATAACAAACTGAATACATATCTACTGATAACACAAATATATATATAAAAAAAAAAAAAAAAAAAACACAAAGAAAAAAAAAAACAAAACAAACAACAACACACCAACACCAAATAAGCACACACAAGGGGGACAATATCATACCAAAAGGAGCCTTTATAACATAAAATATCAATAATCTGGTCTACTTCAGATTCACTTCACAAAAAAAAAAAAAAACACAGGGAATCTATTACCCATTTAACTTTTTAGTCCATACCTATATGTGTTATTGTCTGCCATTCTGGGCCTAAAAACTCACGCAGGGGCGACCAGTCCCTTTAGGGCTTTACAATGTCCTTGAAGGAAAGCTAGACTCTTTTGTTAAGGACTGGTCGCCCCTGCGTGCAGATTATTTTAATACAGTTTTATTTAGGTTAGCATTAGCTTAGAGATGGAAACACCTACTTTTCTAAACAAAGAAGCTTCCTCTGGTGAAGCAGTAACAACATACATAAAGGTCATATGCTGACTCGGTTAATTCGCCCATAGAGAATTAATGGGACAATAAGTGAAGATCTGCACTTTTGAGTAGAAGTATAGGAAAAGGGCTTATTTTGAGTATGCAACCTAACATATCCTACTCAATACAGTTATTATTATTATTATTACACATGCATGACCAGCCCAGGTGAAGCGGAACACATTGTAAAGTTTCAAACACTCACGTAGTTGCAGTCGTTGTAGTAGTAGTAGTCATGAAATTGCATTGAAATTGAAGTGCAGATGGTCCAATAAAGCAGTACAAACCTAAAACTTACTATTGCGCCAAGGTCTTACTAATTAAAGGTGCGCTATGTAACTTTTCCGCAGGGATCCGCCATCTGCTTGTCTCCACGGGAATGTTACTGCTTTTTCTGGAATTTTCTACAGTACAGTGTAGCATTAAACTTACCTACTTTGTTTTTACTCAGTTACAGATGTGTTTTCCACCTTTAAGGCACTCAAAACACTTTGCACCGAGGACACAACAACAACAATCATCTGTGGGAGCTGGGATCGCACCGCCGACCTGTGAGTCCCTGGATCTGACCGCTCAACCGATGATGCTTATGTCGAGAGCGGGATTCGAACCAGCATTTGACACTCCAGCTGAGCTACTGTCACCCGATCCATGAAGGTAAATAAGTTTCATTTCCACAAAGATGAAGATTCCAGGCAAAGCAGTAACATCTCCACAGAAACAAGCAGGCAGTGCCACACTTTTGAGGAAAGTTACATAGTTCCCCTTTCATTTTACTCATTAAAATAAAGCGCACGCATACACTCCACCTGTAAACTACTCCGCTAGCTTTGTGTCTAGATGTTTGTAGTTTGTAGCACCATGCTTGCTCGAGTAAACCTAGCTCGTGCAAATATAGGGTGACTTTCTTGCAGTCTTTTCCTAAATCTTGGCTCCAGTGTACGCAGCATATGGCGCCATGTGGTGTTGATGCACAGGCTGCTCAAAATGCAGAAAATTCACATTAATTTTCCCTGTTAAAGTCAGAGTCATCCGTTTGGATTTGCCTGATACGTCACTGAGGCCACATGGAGATGGTAAAGGAGAGCGAACAGTGAGCAGCTGCTGCCTGATAATGACTCCTGAGGTTATCTCACTTTATTAAATCTATATTAAAGCGCATTACATCATTTTAAAGTGAATATGTATAAAAGGACCAAATTTTGGACCTCAACCTCTCGAAAAATATCCCTGAGGACTATGGCAACATGTTTTATAGTTTTGAAAATGCTATATTCACTGAAAACAACATATTAACATATTTTATAAAGTTTATTTTTTTGTTTTTAACACTCTGATTCCCCCTTCCCTTTCCTCTCTGCTACCCCTTCAAGGCGCTATCACATTAGTCATCATGCATTTCACAAATCGCATCAGGTTTGTGAAGTTGTAGTGTATTGTTTTGTGTCATACTTTTGTGTTTGTATATATATATATATATATATATATATATAAATAAACTTGTCATTTGGGAGCATGGGGGCGTAGGTTGACATTGATATAGCATGGTAAAAAGCTTCAAAAACTCGATTTTGCACAATACCCTCTCTTTAAAATCCTATATTATGTACTATTTTAAAATATTTTGACTCATTAAATATAGAAAATGCCAGAAGAGGGCGCATTGACTTAATTTGCTGGTGCCCTGTAGCAATAAATGTGATTCACTGCAAAGAAAGTGAAGCCAACTTGAGCACTGAAAATATCAGATTTAGTCTCCTAGAGTGTGCGGAGTTTAAAAATGTGGAGGAGTTTAAATAAGGGACACTCTAATAATAATTTTAAAAAGTATAGTCCTAGTTGGTAACCATTCAAATTGTAATTATGTTTTGTACCCAATTTTTCCCCATATATTTGAGCAAAATTTATCTTGCTCCAATACAGATATATTGTATAAGCAGCTCTTCAGTTCAAAGTAAGTCCGCTGTGTACAGTCTGCATCTAATTATTATCTGATAATCAGGTAGTGCATATTAGAATGCCAGTTGTTTTTATCTTTACAGTCCCTAAGCTCCCCACTGCTCTCTGGGAGTTGTGAAAAGCACTTACAAATTCATCTTAGTGAATAATTATGATACTCAAAATGCATAAGGTAAGTGAGGAATAATTAAACTGTTTAAAATAAACTAGCTCTGTTTTTCATGAAATCATTCAGCTGGAGGAATGCATGGAGCAAAAGCCAAAAATATTTCCTGCTGGTCCAACTTACTGACCAAAATCAAGATTTGAATATATTACATCTCAGCTTTTGTGTTATCTGAATGCTTTCGTCATACTGTATCTTCATGAATACAACACAATATGTGTACAATATGTATAGTACATAATGAATATGTATAATGCAATTTCAACTGATGTATTTTGATGGAGGAAGTTTGCAATTACTGTATGGAAGGAATTCAGTCCTGGACGGGATTATTATTATTATTAATACATTTTATTTGAAAGCGCCTTTCAGGACACTCAAGGACACTGTACAAGACAAAGTTAAAAACACATATTTACAGATAAAACAGAGATAAAAACTGGATGATGGTGAGAGTGACTGATTATGTGGTGTAGGATTGTGTGAACAGGTGGGTTTAGAGTCCGGATTTGAAAAGTGGAAGAGAGTCAATGTTGTGGAGGTCAGGAGGGAGAGAGTTCCAGAGCTGGGGAGCAGAGCAGCTGAAGGCTCTGCCCCCCCCATGGTGATGAGACGGGGAGAGGGGACAGAGAGCTGGAGAGAGGAAGAGGAGCAGAGGGAGCGAGAGGGAATGGAGATGTGGAGGAGGTCAGAGATGTAAGGTGGGGCCAGGTTATGGAGAGCTTTGAAGGTGGTGAGGAGGAGTTTGAAGTGGATTCTCTGTTTTATGGGAAGCCAGTGTAGTTCTTGGAGGATGGGGGTGATGTGGTGGGAAGATGGGGTCCTGGTGATGATGTGGGCTGCGGAGTTTTGGAGAAGCTGCAGTTTCTGGAGGGATTTGTTGGGGAGGCCATAGAGGAGGGAGTTACAGTAGTCAATCCGGGAGGTGACAAGACTGTGAACAAGTATGGCAGAGGTGTGAGGTGTGAGGAGTGAGAGAGGGACGGAGGCGAGAGATATTGCGGAGGTGAAAGTTGCAGAGCGGGTGATGTTATTGATGTGGGGGTGGAAAGAAAGTGTGCTGTCGAGGGTGACACCCAGACTCTTGACCTGAGGGGAAGGAAGGACAGTGGAATCATGGATGGAGATGGAGAAGCGGTTGGATTTGGAGATAGTAAAGGGGGTGCCTACTAGGAGGACTTCGGTTTTAGAACTAAGTTGGAGGAAGTTGGAGGAGAACCAGGAATGAATTTCCTGTAAACAGAGGGTAAGAGAGGTTGGAGGGAGAGATGAGGAAGGTTTGGTGGAGATGTAGAGCTGGGTGTCATCCGCGTAACAGTGAAAGTGAATATTATGTTTACGGAACAGAAGACCAAGGGGGAGAATATAGATGAAGAGAAGGGGACCTAGGACAGAGCCTTGGGGAACACCAGCAGAGACAGGGAGAGTGTTGGATTTGTAGGATTTGAGATGAAGGAATTGACTACGATCAGAGAGATATGGGGTGAACCAGGAGAGAGGAGTGTGGGAAATACCAATAGATTGAAGTCTGTGAATGAGAATGTTGTGGGAGATGGTGTCAAAGGCAGCTGTTAAATCAAGGAGGATGAGAATAGAAATTTAAACCGGAGTCAGAGGCTAGAAGGAGGTCATTGGTGATTCTAAGAAGTGCTGTTTCTGTGCTATGGAGTGGACGGAAACCGGATTGAAACTGTTCATAGATGCTGTTAGTGGCAAGATGGGTGTGGAAGAATTTTGGAGATAAAGGGCAGGTTGGAAATAGGACGAAGGTTATTGAAATTATTAGGATCTAGACCAGGTTTTTTTTCAGAATAGGGGTAACAGAAGCAGTTTTGAGAGATGAAGGAACTGAACCAGTAATCAGGGAGGAGTGAATGATGTTAGTAATGAAGGGGGCAAGAGAAGAGAGACAGGATTTAACAAGAACTGTAGGAGTAGGGTCAAGTTGGGAGGTAGAGGGTTTGGAGTTAAGAATGTACTCAGAGACAGCTAGAACAGAGGGAAGAGAAAAGCAGGAAAATGTTGTTGAAAAGCGTTGAGAGAAGGTGTCCACTCCAGAAACTGCAGCTCCACTTATCAGGTGTTGATGGATGGTTGTGATCTTGGAGACAAAAAATGACATTAGTGAGTTACAGAAATCAGAGGAAAACAGGTGATTGGGGAGAGAGTCAGGTTTTTTTTTTTATGTTGGAGAGAAGTGAGAAAAGGGTCCTAGAGTTGTGTTTGTAGGAGTGAATGAGGCCGGAGTAGTAGGTGGATTTAGCAGTGCAAATGGAGTCTTTGTAGTGTTGAATGTGGTTATTGTACATGTCCAAGTGTATTGTAAGTCCAGTTTTGTTTTTAAGTCGTTCCAGTTGTCGTCCTTTGGCTTTGAGTTGTTGTAGAGCGGAAGTGAACCAGGGTGCAGAACGGGAGAAGGAGACTGATCTTGTTTTGAGGGGAGCGTGAGTGTCGAGAAGTGTATGTAGGTTGTTGTTGTAGTGAGAAATCAGGTCATCAGGTGGCGTGTTCGGATCTGTACTGGGGAAGTTATTAATGTCAGAAGAAAAAGTATTGATGATAATGTCCTTTATTTTACGGAAAGATATGGTGCGGGGGAGGATAATATAATAATAATAATAATAATAATAATAATCATAATAATCATAATAATCATAATAATAATAATCATATTTATTTTTTTTATTTTTTTTTCATTTAATTACATTTTTTCTTTCCTCTGTGTATATTCCCATTGGGGGGTGAGTGGGAAGTGTAGGATTTGAAAGTGGTAGAAAAAAACATGTAATTGGACTGTAACCTGTATAGCTGCAGATGAGATCAATACTTGAATAAAATATTTGATCACAAAAAATGAATAATTAAGCAGTTTAAACTGAACTAGTTCTCTTTTCCATGTTTCTAAGATCTTCTCTTCATAAGTCATTTCTTCAGTCTGTCCAAACCTCTGTTGTGTAATAACCTCAGCTGTACAGTACATGTTTTATGCACAAGCCCATAGTGTCCTGCCTCCTTCACTTAGCTCTGCGGCCAGATAGAGGAATGGCATAGTGGAGATTAAAGACACAAGGAGGGACATTCATTATTCAGCCCTGGTTTTCACACTCACACAAAACTAGTCATGTTAGATTTGCATTGGGATGTCACTCTCTCTTTCACTACATGCTTTTCAATACAAGACGTCCATAATATGAAGAAGACCACTTGTGATGTCATGTACCCTGTTTTTACCCTGAGCAGTTTGCGATTGAGAATAATTACAACATGTTTTATACGGTTTTTGCAGTATAGGCTTTTATGTGTGTCTAAAGGGAAGTTAAATGAAGTAGGATTGGAAAATGGGACAACACAACATTCAAGTCTATTTGGATTTAGTCTCAACATGAGAAGACTGAAAAGCACATGGTTACTCTAGGTCAAAGTCATTTTTACCGAGGGCCATATCAACAAAATGGTTGCTCTCAAAGGGCCAGATGTAACTATAAGACAGTATAAATGTAACTAAATGTGACCAAATGCAATGTAAAATAAATGCAGCTACTTTTTAATCTTGTTAATTAACTGTCTATATTTATTACTTATTCAAATTTCAAATATTGCATATGGATTTGCATAGATATGAAAAAAATGGCTGTGTAACTGTATCTCCTCATAAACAGATATTTTAAGATGGTCATACCTTTTAATTTACCTTGTCGCGAGCCACATAAAATGACATGGTGGGCCACATTTCGCCCATGGGCCTTAAGTTTGACGCATGTGCTCTAGGATAAACTAGATTTTTATTTATTTTTTTATAATTGGCTTCTACTTCAGGTTGCTATGACTTTCAAGGATGGGTCAAATGGAGAGAAAACATTTCTGCACATCATCAGTTAGGGTCATACCTACTTGTCAGTGTTCAATCCCATCTGATCTCGGAAGCCAACTTGGATGGGAGACCACTAATATAAATATTAGAGGGTGATTTTGGTTTAGTGGGTAGAGTAAATGCGTCAAAAGGAATCATTTTAGTGATTATAGTGACAAGAAACATGAACAAAGTGGTGGTGAAACGCTTTATGAATCAAACTTTCTGAATAGTTAGGCACACATAAATGACGCATAAGCAGCAAGTTAAACAGGTGACTTTACATTTCAGATTAGCATTTATTGAAAAATAGATTGAACTGAAGTAACAAATTTTGCTTCTTAAATTTTTTTGTCCAGTATAATCATGATTATCTTTATCTCTATAGCAACCCCATCAATCATCTCTATAAAGCAGTAGCGTGTGGTGACTAGGCAAGCAGACTTGGGAAGGACATCAATATTTAGTCCATAACAATTTTATAACGCTACTTTTTATTTTTACCGACATTAAATGCATAAATACTGAGCCATTTTGGCACCGTGTTTGTGCAAATAACCAACACAGCCAGTCAGTAGGTTCTTTGTTTTTTCACAGATTTGTCCTCCTCCTACACTTCATTTATGCAGCTCAGCCTTCAGTAATATTGCAGTTGTTATTATTATGCATCTACAAACCATATGAGTGACATGTGACGTCATTGTGCGTTGTGTGTAATGTGCATTCATGAAAAGATCCTTACAACAGTGCACGGGTCAGACAAGTGCACTTATAATACAGCCTCATGTATCGCAAACGTCCCCGTAAATCAGCCCAGACTGTGACTTTTAGCTGCCCCTGCCTCTGTCTCTTCACTGCTCCATCCAGCTCCTCCATTTCACACAAACTAGCCCTCAAACTAGCTCATGTTTGATTAAATGACTGTCTGCATTTCTAACTTACATCTAATCAGTAGAAACATGAAACTAAAAATGAGTTATTTCAGTCACTTGTGTTGAAAGTTGGCGCTGGTGTTTTTCCCTCCCGCTGCACACACGCACTCTAGAAATCGCCTTAGATGTCCGATTCCCATGGATCTATTATACGGGTTTATTCAGCGCTGTTTGGGCTGTTAAAAACGCAAAACAACAGCGTAAGTTAATGAGATGTTCAGAACTGCGATTGATGCGATGTGCTCAGTGACCAGCAGGGTGTGCTAAAGGACACGTGACTTTAACCATGCTTCAAACAGGAAGACGTGAAGGAAAAACTGGATTATTTGGATATAATTCTGAACTATTTAATAATACTTTTGACCACACAGCACTGCAAGTAACCCCAGGGCAACAGACGCTTAATATCTCAGGGAATATCAAATAAATGGTTAATGCACAAGTTTAAAAGCTGCTGAGACTACATCATATTTGACCTTTTATCTGATTATATAATAGCCAGAACAAATGTCTAAGTTTACCAGTGCAACCGTAATATAACTATGCGTCTGAGGCTTTGTTTCTGCAGGCCCACTTTGCTGATGAGGAGCTGATTGTATAGGACTTGTGTTTGATTAATGTATGTATGAATTCATCCCCCGCCGGGACACGGAGCCACAGGTGAGGGTCTAAAGGCAGCACCGCTTCAAACAGCCTGGTTCTGATTCCTCAAAAGTCCTTTGCTGTAATCACTATATACACAGCACTAACACAAACAAGGACATGCATTTTGCCACTCTGTACAAACCTGGAGTAACATTATGAACCATGCAAGAATACATTTAACCCAAACATAATAAACTGTAACTCGCAATTAAATGGTAAATGGTAGTATTTTTGTATAGCGCTTTTATACCTTCAAGGCTCTCAAAGCGCTTTACATCAAGGAACCACTCACCCATTCACACACACATTCATACACCGGTGTACGCAGAAACTGAGGGTGAGGTGAGTTAAGTGTCTAGTCCAAGGACACAACGACAGCATTCCTAACAGAGGCATGAGGTGTAGATGAGGGGAGGGGAGAACAGGTTTCACGTCTGCCATGATAGCTGTAAAGTTGAACATAACTCATTAAGGACTATGCAACAACACCAAAGCAATCCAAACCTTATGTTCTGTATGACAACTCGTAACAACACAAAGACTTCCCAACAAGTTTTAAATGAACTGTTTAGTTTCTGATACTCCCTCTCACCCTATTGTCAAATGGTTCCGAAATGCCCCATAAATCACTGAGAGAGAACTGCAAAAGTTTGGATCTTACTCCCTAGTCTGCAAAACTCAACCCAACTTAATTCATTTTTGTTCTAAGTGGTAGCGTGCGAACAGCAGTTACCAGTATCAACCTGTTAGGTCATGTAAAAACGAGGGCAATTTGACACAAGGAGGAGCGTGGCTCTCAACTTGTCATGTAGCAATATTCAGAACCACGGCTTGGCTCTAAGTGTGATATTGCTTCTCTATAAATGCCCTTTGGGTGAAATAAGGCGCAAGATTTATATTTCTTTGGGCTTTGTTTCAAGGCAAAAAGGACATTATGTATTCTTGTGGCTTTAATTCTCTTTTAAACATGCTTTTGGTCACCTTGGGATAAGTATTTCACATTTTCTAATATAAAATAAGGTCTGCATGTGGAAAATATACTTTATAAACTTCACCTCTGTTTTCAGCATTTGGGGATTGGAGCTCTCTCTGCTGCCAGCTATAGGAATTGACAACCGTGAAATAAACAATTGAGGTCCTTATATCCCGTGAATGCTACGCTAATAGAGCCATGCGTTTGTTGTGAACACATTTTAAACTCTGGTGATGGTCTATGATCTTAAAAGCTGTGTGGGAGAAGTCCGGCATTTTATTTATGACACAACTAACACAAGTATTGGACCTTAAAGCCAACATGATGCAGTATAGTTTTAAGCCAGACTTTGGACACCTTTTAAAAGTCGGCTGACAAAACCATAACATCACACACTCATCTGGAGTTTAACGACTAACTATCAACCAGAATCAGAACTAAATATTTTTTTAATATTTTTTTTAACAGATTAAAGCCCCAGTGTAACCTGTTTTGCAAAATAATAGACTAAACATAGAAAAACAAGAGTTCTTTCGTGTGAGCAGGCTTGCATTTCCACAAAACAGACTCTAATTTGGCCTCCTCCTGCTTGGTTCTATGGAAATGTATTTTCTTTGATTATAATATTTCACCGTATGCATAAAACTAATAACTAAGTGTAGTTTTAACTTTATATTTTTTTGTTCCATGGAATCATGCATTTGGCTTTCCACCTCCAAAAAGTTACATACTATTGCTTTAATGAAACACGTGTGAATGAAGCACAGTACAACACCAGGCATGTCATTGATAATCGAACATTACATGGGTAAAATCTTTTTTAAGTGCATCGTGCATGTTCATTAAGTCATTTCTGTATAGTATAAGTCACACTGGAGTATAAGTCGCACCGGCCAAAAAATGCATAATAATGGAGAACCCCCCCCCCCCCATATATTTCACGTATAAATCACATCTGGGTATAAGTTGCACCCCAGGCCAAACTATGAAAAAAGTCCCAGTTAATGTCCGGAAAATACGGTATTAAATTTAATGTTAGTTTTCAACACAATACTGCTTGTCATTTCTAATTTTTACCTTCCATCTACACCCACTGTCAATGGTAATCAAAAGTTATTTAAAAAGTTTTTCATTTACCTCAGATATGTGAGATATATTTTTCTTATTATTTTTTTTATTTTTTTCTTATTTATTTATTTATTTTTTATTTTGCAAAGTATGTTTGCTTTTTTTTTTTTTTTTCTTCCACATTGACTTTGTTCACATCTAAGACAGTAATAGCTTAAAACATCCGTCCATCCATTTTCTTCCTCTTATCTGGGGCCGGGTCACAGGGGCAGGAGTGTAAGCAGGGACTCCCAGACTTCCCTCACCCCAAACACTTCCTCTAGCAAGGCATTCCCAGGAATTTACACATGAAAACAACTGAACCCATATTTAATCAAATGATGTGAAAGATTCATTTAAGAATCCAAATTCACACCCATTTAACAGCTAACAATATCACACAATATTAGTTTTTAAAAGTCCTTATTAAAAACATATTCATCACTTTAGTTTCACACTGTTAAGAGCATAACAGAATTATTCAGTCTATTCAATGAGCTGAAATTGGCAATTACTCCTCTTTAACTCCACTCTTCACTATGTCTGCCAATTCAATATGTTAAATAATGCAATAAACCGTCATTTTTTACATTTTTTCGGATGAGTTCCTTCTGACACAGACTGCGAGCCATTCAAAAATTTAAGGCAACATTGGCCGGTGAAATCTCTAAAGTACGCACGTCTGATGATACATTTATAGGCCTAAAACTGTGCCAGCTTGAATAAGGGTGAGACGGTGAGTTTGTAAAATGCCTTTTCCTTGTGTTTTAGAGTAAACAGTACTGTAAGAATTAGGGGTCAGCTCTATGTTTGCATGCTTGTTGGATTATAAGGTTATGGTTAAGGTTAAGGGCCTGGTTTTGAGAATACGTTTAAGGTTAGGGCCACGGTGAGGGTAAGTGTTAAAGGTCCTATATTACATTAAATTGATTCCTGTGAGCTTTAAACCAGGTTATATTGTTGTTACACCCTAAAAACATACCTAGAGTTGTGTTTTGTTTCATTCACGTGTTAACTAATCCTTTATTATTAGTCTGTCTACATCTCCAAAGCTCAAAATGCTCTGTTCCACCTTGTGATGTCATGAAGCGTTAGTTTTCAAGTTAACTCTACCTTTTACCTTTTGCTGAGTAGCGATTGACAATTGTAGGGCTGAAATCATCCAAAATCCAAACCCTAAATCTGCAGGGTTTGTGAGTTGAACATGTGTAAATGAATCACAACTCCAGGTATGTTTGAGATGAGGAAACAACATAATAACATAGATAAGAAAGGATTTACTTTGAAAAAATATCTTTCAAGTGTGAGAATACAGCACTGTTGGAACATAGAACATTGTGGGAGCATCTAAGGCCCCAAACACACCAGCAGTGGCAGCTTTCACATTTGTAACCTTACAGAACCTTACGCTGATAGGTTTGTGCTCAGGGTCCGTGCGGGCTGGTCATGGCAGCGGCAATGAGGTACTTCGTGAGTACAAATTGAACGTCCTTCTGAAAATAAGATCCTTCAGACATTTATACTAGCTCTATGTCCAGTGTTTCCGCATCTGTCACTGCTGCAAAATATGCTTCGTTTGCAGTGTGTCTTAGGTCCAAATGAAAACTCAGGATTCAGGGTAAAAAAGCAATAAACCAGATTCAACACCAGACTAAGATCAAGGCGAAATATCTAATCTAAACGACTAACAAGGACTAATCCAATTCTAAACCAGGGCCCAAATAAAAAAACGATTTCAAAAGACTAAAAGGTTAGGAATGGGCAATAATCAATAATGCTCTAACCCAGGGGTGTCCAAACTATGGCCCGGGGGCCAAATGCGGCCCTCAGACCAATTTTTATTGGCCCTCAGGCCTTCAGTTGAACTGGGCCAATTGATCATAATTAGTACTTTTTACAGCAAATTTGAGTAATCCTACCAATATAACCTAACTAACATCACATTGCGATGTCATACAGACTCTAATATTAATATTTCAAGCCTTATTTAAAGTATGTGAAATTCACCCTTCTGAATTATCCCCTGAATTGATCACTAGTGTGTGGCCCTTTGTGTCGAATATTTTTCAAGATATGGCCCTCTATGAAAAAAGTTCACCCCTGGTCCAACCCATAGACTGTATATATAAATGGACGTAGTTACCCTGCGAGCCACCGCTTTTCAAATAGGAAGTGATCATGAGAACGCCTCCGGCTCCATCGACTCTGGATCTAATTCTCTTTACATTGACAATTTGTCACCGCTCTCTCTGTAACTGCTGCTCTGAGCCTCATCGTTTTGGCCTTAAAATATTCATATTAAAATGCTCTACATGATCTCGGTATTTTTAGTTCACTATTTTGTCTGTGAATCAAGATATGAACATTAACAACAAATCAGGTGCTTTCCCCGAGGTCACTCCCGTTAGTGTTAGCAACACGCTTGATTGACAGCATTGCTAAGCGCCTGCTCTGTGCTAAACGAGTGGCGTTGGAAGGATGCAGCGTTGCCTTCATCAACCTCGCTCTGGATTGGCGTTTTGGTTGCTATGATACTCGTGGTCGGAATTCCGGGTATGAAACTTGGCTTCAAATTCTCCTCTATAACTACTAGCCACGATGCACCTCATTTGACTGGAGCCTAACGCTATGGGTGACGTCATACTCCCTTAGTCCACTTCTTTATACAGTCTATGTTTACAAAAGGGCTTCACATAGGCTCTAAAGGGCAAGCCGGATCAGCCTAACATGCTCCTACAAGATGTTTTAACACAGTATCAATATATCAACACCAAACTAAGACTAATGTGTGGATAGACCCAGCTCAGTGTCTTTACCCTGTACTTGTGGGGCACTACGTTGACATTGTCCCTTTACTTTTCTTGCTCCTCTCACTCTTCTGCCCTTGTACTTGTTCTCACACCATCCTTCAGTGTGTTCTCACCTTGTAATATGATCCTTTATATTCCCGACTGCATTCTTTCTCTCTCTTTCTCCCCGCAGCCTGTAACCTCCTCTGTTATTTGTGCTCTGTTGCTCAAATACAAGCGTTCAAGTGTTTGACTGGCCCCAGCACAGATAGATTTACTGAAAAGAGGGTCCGCTCAGGTCGCTACATCACTTTGTTTGGGCGTTTTTTCTCTCAGAGTGTCAAGTTGGAGCTTATAGTGTTTTTATGGTCTTTTAGGCTGGACCTTGAAGCTCAATGGTACAAGGACTTTTTGTGGAATATTGTTTGTATGGAAGTAAATTATAAAACTATAAAATAACATCAGATAGACCCTTTATCTTTACAGCACAGTAATAACAAGGTAATAGAATGGGAGCGCCATGTTACTTTTCTCGGCCAGCCTCAATGGAAATGTTCTACCTGGTACTGTATGTTCAACAGTATGGCAACAAACATCTGTATCATATTTGTGTCATTAAAAGCTCAACAATACCTAAAAAAAACTTGAAATTTTACTGTGTGGGCTTGTCTCTTCCTCTATCTGACATGTAACTTGGCCTGGCGGTGTGACCTGCTCATCTCTATGTAGATACTTAAGTTAAATATAATACATTATAGACAAAGCATTTCCATCTCTGTGAACATTACATAGTGTACCTTTTGAAAACAAGACCTTTTCATCCTAATATAATTAAAGACTGTACCCGGTTTTGTATTTCCGTGTATTTGAGCAAAATTCGTCTTGCCCCAGTACAGATATATTGTATAAGCTGCTTGAGGTCAAATATGTCCACTTTGTACTTTCTCCATTTCAATAAAAAGTTTTATCAGGAAGTGCATTAGTGCATTAGCATGCTAGCAGTTGCTAGCATTACACTGATGGCAAAATTCCGCTCTGATCTCTCAAAGTTGTGAAAACCCCTTATAAACACATTGCGATGTAAACTGTTTAACCTCTTACTACCTAAGCCTATTTTGAAGAAAAATTTTCGAAAAATGTATATCCATATATAAACTGGTCTATTTCAGCAACCCCAAGGTGTATTTGAATGATTTTTGTGCCATTGTAAAGGGATCATTGGGCAGAATAATTTGATATGTCATTTATCCATGTATGTGTTACTGATAAAGAGAAAATTAGGATGAAACACAGCAAAAATTTAGATTTTTTTAGCCTCGCCTAAAAAAAATATGTTTTATAATGAATAACTCTTTGGAATGTTGCTAACATAGCCTTTTTACTTCATAAAATAGAAACCAAACATGTGAACATTATCTCTGCAAAGGTTGAAACTGATTAGATGAAGCAGATCAAAAAAAGAGAGAGATTTTAATACAAGTATGTCAGGCGAGGTGTCCATTTTGGCACCATTTGGCACCATTTGCATTTCTGTCATGTAAAAGTTATATATTTCATTTTTATATCACTAATGGTGTTCAGTAGACCTAAAGAAAACATTTTTTGGCATTTTTTATTTTTTTTGTATTAAATTAATAATTATTAATTAATAATTATAATAAATATATGTGTATATGAATGTTTCCCCTACAAATAAAATGACTGCATAACGCATTTGAATGATTTTTTAGAGATGAATTTAGTGAAAAAAGCAAATCTAAGTTTGTCTGGTGCGCTCTGTGTCCTGTGCGTAAAGGCGCTGTTGCGCACACACGCGTGCTTACTGTCCCCAGCGGATTGGTCAATATGCATGAGTGACACCTCTCTGGAATCGTGAAAGCCAATAGAAAAAGGCTATAACTTACAATACAAGATTGACAACACAGTCAGCCAACCAGAAGGGGAAAATAAAGCCACGTGAAAGTGCCATGCTCCTCCATTAGCCCTTTAAGGACTGAGCACACTATGGGCCAGTATAGGTCACCTAGACATTTATATTTTTGTTAGCCATAAAAATCATATTAAAGGAAGTATCAGAATTTACTGCATTTTTTCACACATCTACTTCTATTTTACACATCCATCCGTATGTTTTCTTTTACGCATCGAATAAATGACAGGGAAAATCCCCACAGCACCCGCGCTCTCATTCGTCACCTTCGCCGAGCAACAGAGGCAGATTACCGTAACTGATGGAAAAATATTTAAATAGCCCTGTGCCTCTGCTTTGAGACGCTGTTTGAATTTACTTGAGAGCACGACTGGTTGCGGAGTTACGCTGCTGGAAAGTCCGCATCCGCGCTCTATCGGCGACGATAGCCTTCGACACTATAGGGTTAGTTTACTGTAAACGCTCGGTACTAACTATATATCACTATTGTACCACTCGGACTGTTTTAAGTGACGGACAAGAGTTGGGGCTAACAGGAAATAGCTTTTATTTACAAATGGAATAAACTTTTCACGGCAAGACGACAAAGGTAAGACAATTTTACTAATGTGGTTTTGAAAAGCAATGTTTTGTGATCTGATGCGCTGGCTTATATCTCCGCGATGCTTTGGTGTACAGTACTGGGGCTTATATCTTTGGATCCGGTAGAGTCTGCTTTCTTTTGAGCGGTTGTTTCTGTGGGTAGCGTGAAGTACGGCTGTTGTGGAGCCGTAAATGCGGCGAGTGGTTTGGCCAAACTGAGGTTGGAGGATTTGGTTTTGAGGTGTTCTCTTGGGTGTCATCTGAGTTGTGTTTGTGGACGGTGAAAATAGTTTACATAGCCTTGTAGCGCTAGCGGTGCTGTTTAATTTGATGTGCCACATTAATGTATTTTCCGTGATTAATGTGTTGGCTCATTGCTAAACAAAAATACGCTTCCCAAAGTCCCCTGATTAGGGGACTCTCAGTGAACTAGTTGATCTCTGATGATCTCCATGGAGACGAGCAGAGTAAGAATGCTCAGAGTAAGAATGCTCAGAGTAAGAATGCCTTTGATAGATATTTTAAAGCAGTTCTATTATGCAAAATAAACTTTTCAGTGCTTCCAACCATGTTCTAGTCGTTTTCACTCACCAATTACACTCTCAACATAGTTTTTGGAGTGATTTGTGCACGTTTGCGTAACCTTTAATCAACCCGTTTTCACCGCCACCGGCATATACCCACTGCTTAGTACTTACTCTGTTCTTCAGTTTTATTTTTTTATAGTCATTTTTGTACAAATGAAAAAATCTACTACACGCTAGCATGATCTGTAGATATCCATAGGAGAGCTCCACGGCTCTTTGTTATGATCACGTTTACGGTGACATCGGTTCCCATTGGGTACCTCAATTTGCTAACCTGGAAATCAGCGGACACATTTTTTTTGTTAAGCCGTTTTAAATGAATATTGCAATTTAAAATGTGCAAATTATAATTTAATGATCCACAGGTGTCATAGATTATAATTATATAACAGGCTCAAGCACAATATGTCTTCTTTAATAGAATCCTGTGGAAAATTCTAGGCAAAGCTATATCATCTCCCTGGAGACAAGCAAGTTAATAGTGAATCTAATATTTCATGCATCATCCTGCCTGCACTCAATTTACAACAGTACCTATACCTGGACTTCATTTTCCCTTCTAATAAAGTTTCGATGCCCTTTCTGCCCTTAGTCGTGCGGATTAAACATCTTGCCTCTTGCCGCTGCTATGGCAACACATACTGCTGTTTAATGGCCTATGTCATGCCATGCTTCATAAATATACAGAATCAGGATACAAAAAAATACACTACAACTTCACAAACCTGATGCGATATGCAGTAGTTTCATTTGCAGGATATACGCAGATCATCCGATTCATTATAGCGCCCTTTCAGTTGTGATAGTGCTCTAAAGGGGGAGTGACATAGTGTAGGGAGCAAAGGAAGACTCACTTTATACGTTGCTTATAGTGGATATAGCATTTACAAAACAATAAAAGGCACCATGGTGATCTAAATATGTTATGTGCTAACAATTAGTAATACCCCCTGGTAACGTAATCTGCGTGAGTATCTGAGGTAACCAAAAGAAAAAGTTCACGTCAAATCTACATCAAAACTCCAAACCTTAAACGCAGATCCCCTGGACAAATCAGGACATATACATTTTACAAATGTTCCGAAGACTGCGGTACCACCATCTCTCCTTGTATTTTTCATGAATCGCTGCTTAATCCATTAAAAAAGCATACATCTTTTACCAATCAGCCCGCCGCGTACCATAGGTCACCACGCCCTTCCTGCCACATCAGCGTCCATCTGCCTCAGTACATCGCAACAATCAGGGCCCCTCTATCTCACATCCCATCTGACACCGCAATCTACCGTCAGTACAAACCCACGCGCAGATAAGAGCCCCGTGGACCGATGCGGTGTTTGGGACAACCTTCCTCCCAAGGTGCCTGGGTGAATGGTGGGGTTTGCTGTTGCCCAAATGACTCTGGCGCATTCAGAAAGCCATTGTAAACAGAACAAACGAGCAGATGTCGGGCTGCTGTACAGTCAAGGCATTTTTCAAGGCATTAGAAAATAGGAGGATAGAGGGATGACGAGGGAGGGAGAGGGAACATACTCGAGAAATAAAGTGATGATTTAAAGGCTCCAGTGTGTAACTTTTTAGCCAAAAATTAGATAAGAGTAATACATTTTTCCACCTCCTCTTTACCATAGAAAGGATGACATTTGCTTGTCTTGATGGAGATGTTATTGCTTTGCCTAGAACAGTGGTTCTTAACCTGGGTTCGATCGAACCCTAGGGGTTCGGTGAGTCAGTCTCAGGGGTTCGGCACAAGTCAAGACACGCACCCGACTCATATGATTAGCGGACTGCGAGCGTCTTCAGACGTTGGCCCAATTCAACAAATGCACCCTTTGATGTGCTGTGAAAATGACATGAGAGTGGCCAAGGTGAAGCCATGCGTTTCTGACCTGGTCTCTCAAACGCAACAGCAGAAGTCACACTGATTTGCAGTAAATATTCATTAGCGCAGGGGTCGGCAGCCCACGGCTCCGGAGCTGCATGCGGCTCTTTCATCCTTATGGCTCTGGCGAGGGAAGTATTTCCCGAAGTATTTCCCGAAGCAAGTCTGTACTTCACACCTTCACTTCACCATAAAAGGACAGGCCACGCCCTCTCCACACCTCCCCTTCACCATAAAAGGACCATGCAAAGATGCTCCTGAATAAGATCTGCCTAAATGCAGTCACATCAAAGGCTTTATTACAAATACAAACAAAAGAAGTCATTAGAAAGACTCATGTCTTTTTCACTAATTGTGTTACAGTACTTGTGTATCATAATATTTAGGTAGTGCATCTTTGCAGGGCGGCCTATATCCTCACTGTTTTCTTGCTGTATCTCAGACTTGTATATCACTATATTTTTAAGTAGGCCTATTATATGTGCAAGATGACTGACCCTGTTCTCGCACATAGATAAATCCACACAGAGGTCTAAATGGTCAAAGTAGGGGGCTGTGAGCACATGCAAGCATCAAACACATCAGATGCATATTAGGCACTCTTAGTCTGCCAATAAAAGTCCACATGGGACATCAAAACTCCTTTTATTGCTTTGAGTGTGCAGGCCTGTGTCAGGACAGACGCAGACCTTATTGATTCCTTTATTTAGACAAAGCAAGCTCTCATTTGCAAGAGCTCCCAGTTGCAAAAAAAAACAAAGCCTCCTGTGCTCCGTCTGAGGAAAGAGTTTTCTCTTAGGTCCAGTCGTTATTTCAGCCTCTCTGTGTTGGGTCACAGCCACAGACTGTGGCCTATAGAAGTGTGTGGTCACTGACTTTCTGTGTAGAGGCTCTGATGTGTGTGCTCACAGCCTCAACAAAACTAAATAAAGCCACATCACTGTTCTTTCCCTCAGACACGCTGCCCTTTTACCTGCTCTTGTCTGGCTTGTTAAAAGGAGCCTTCAGCATCACAAACACTGATTGCCAGTAGCTGCAATATGAACCATACATAATTAAAGGTAGTATAATATGCAGAATTGACTCTTGTGAGCTTGAAGCCATGTTAGAATGTCATTACTCCCTCAAAAATTTACCTGGAGTAGAGTTTTATTTCATTCACATTTCTGAATAATCCTTTATAATTATTCTGCCACATCTCCAAACTGAAAATGTTCTCTTCCACCTTGTGATGTCATGAAGTTCAATAGTTTATAAGTTAGCAGTTATTTTTTACCTTTTGTTCAGATGTGATTGACAGTTCCAGGGCTGAAATGATCCAAATGATTTCAGTGAAGGTGTATGGAGTTTAAAAACACAGTGGAGCACTTTCTCTTTTACCACCTGACATCACAAGGTTGAATATGTAGGATTTGTGTGTTAAGCATGTGAATGAAACCAAACACAAAACAATATTATAACATAGATCAGAAAATAGAGTAATATTGGCCCTTTCATGGTCACACACTCTTAACACAATAATAATTTAAAAAAAAAGTTAAGTCTGACATGAAATCAGACTTAACTTTTCCTGTTTTAGGTCGATTAGGATTAGCAAAGTGTGAAAAAGTCATGCTTATATTTTCATCATTAATGAACTGTTCGCTTATATTCTATGCTTGAGACTAACATAGTGTGATGGAAAACTACAAGCTCGTGTAACTGAAATGTATGACTAAGTTGAAAAGTAACTGAATTGAGAAACAAGAAACAAGGGTGTGGGTGAAAGGTCAAAAGCTGTGCAACCTAAACTGAAAGATAAGAAAGATCATGTCATTGTGGGGAAGGGAATAGAGTGTTGTTCTACTGATAAGCATGATGGGAAAACTGCGGAGTAAAGTCAAGCTGTTAATAAAAGGCTGTTCTGAGAAGGAGGCGTTGGAGAAGGTACAGAGAAGACCTCGTGGAAGCAGTCTGTGTAGCTTCTTCTCTGTGCTCGCTCCCCTCTGATCAGAGTAGAAGAAAAGTAACACTTGTCCTGAGTCTTTTTGAGTAAACGGCGCCTTGAGAACAGAGTTTCCTTGACACAAAGTTGTCTATTATTTCTAAATGCCAAGATAATGAAAGAATGATTTTTTTTAGGTAATTTTTTATTACTTTCTTCAAAATCAGATTAAGATTACGTAAGATTATTATGCCATTAAACCATCCATCCATTTTCTTCCGCTTATCCGGGGCCGGGTCGCGGGGGCAGCAGTCTAAGCAGGGACTCCCAGACTTCCCTCACCCTGGACACGTCTTCCAGCTCCTCCGGTGGGACCCCAAGGCGTTCCCAGGCATTCCCTCCAGCGTGTCCTGGGTCTTCCCCGGGGCCTCCTCCCGGTGGGACATGCCCAGAACACCTCCCTAGGGAGGCATCCAGGAGGCATCCTGAGCAGATGCCCGAGCCACCTCAGCTGGTTCCTCTCAACATGTAGGAGCAGCGGCTCTACTCCGAGCTCCTCCCGTGTGACCGAGCTCCTCACCCTATCCCTAAGGGTGCGCCCGGCCACTCTGCGGAGGAAGCCCATTTCAGCCGCTTGTATCCGCGATCTTGTCCTTTCGGTCATTACCCAGAGCTCATGACCATAGGTGAGGGTAGGAACGTAGATTGACCGGTAAATCGAGAGCTTCGCCTTCCGGCTCAGCTCCTTCTTTACCACAACGGACCGATACAGCGACCGCATCACTGCAGACGCTGCACTGATCCGCCTGTCAATCTCCTGCTCCATCCTTCCCTCACTCGTGAACAAGACCCCGAGATACTTGAACTCCTCCATTTGGGGCAGAGACTCACCACCCACCCGGAGAGAGCAAACCACCTTTTTCCGGTCGAGAACCATGGCCTCGGATTTGGAGGAGCTGATTCTCATCCCAGCCGCACACTTGGCTGCAAACCGCCCCAGTGACTGCTGCAGGTCCTGGCTCGAAGAAGCCATCAGGACAACATCATCCGCAAACAGCAGAGATGAAATCCTGTGGTTCCCAAACCAGGCCCCCTCCGGCCCCTGGCTGCGCCTAGAAATTCTGTCCATGAATATGATGAACAGAACCGGTGACAAAGGGCAGCCCTGGCGGAGTCCAACATGCACCGGGAACAGGTCTGACTTACTGCCGGCAATGCGAACACAGCTCCTGCTCCGGTCATACAGGGACCGGACAGCCCTTAGCAAAGAGCCCCGGACCCCATACTCCCAGAGCACCCCCCAAAGGACACCACGAGGGACACGGTCGAATGCCTTCTCCAGATCCACAAAACACATGTGGACTGGTTGGGCATACTCCCATGAGCCCTCGAGGACCCGATGGAGAGAGTATAGAGCTGGTCCAGTGTTCCACAACCAGGACGAAAACCACACTGCTCCTCCTGAATCCGAGGTTCGACTATCGGTCGGATTCTCCTCTCCAGTACCCTGGAATAGACCTTACCAGGAAGGCTGAGGAGTGTGATTCCACTGTAATTGGAACACACCATCCGGTCCCCCTTCTTATACAGAGGGACCACCACCCCGGTCTGCCATTCCACAGGTACTGTCCCCGACCGCCATGCGATGTTGCAGAGACATGTCAGCCAAGACAGCCCCACAACATCCAGAGACTTGAGGTACTCAGGACGGATCTCGTCCACCCCCGGAGCCTTGCCACCGAGGAGCTTGCCAACCACCTCAGTGACTTCAGCCAGGGTGATGGACGAGTCCGCCTCTGGGTCCCCAGTTTCTGCTTCCTCCTCGGAAGACGTGACAGTGGGATTGAGGAGATCCTCAAAGTATTCCTTCCACCGCCCGACAATATCCCCAGTCGAGGTCAGCAGCTCTCCACCCGCACTGTAAACAGTGTCGGTGAAGCACTGCTTCCCCCTCCTGAGGCGTCGGACGGTTTGCCAGAATCTCTTTGAGGCCGTCCGATAGTCCTCCTCCATGGCTTCCCCGAACTCCTCCCAACCCCGAGTTTTTGCCTCTGTGACTGCCCGAGCCGCGGCACGCTTGGCCCGCCGGTACTCATCAGCTGCCTCAGGAGTCCCACGAGCCAACAAGGCTCGATAGGACTCCTTCTTCAGCTTGACGGCATCCCTTACTTCCGGTGTCCACCACCGGGTTCGGGGATTGCCGCTGCGACAAGCACCACAGACCTTACGACCACAGCTACGAGCAGCTGCATCGACAATAGAGGTGGAGAACATTGCCCACTCGGAGTCCATGTCTCCAACCTCCCCCGGGATCAGGGAGAAGCTCTCCCGGAGGTGGGAGTTGAAGACCCCCCTGACAGAGGGCTCCGCCAGACGTTCCCAGCAGACCCTCACAATGCGCTTGGGCCTGCCAGGTCTGTCCGGCTTCCTCCTCCGCCAGCGGATCCAACTCACCACCAGGTGGTGATCAGTTGACAGCTCAGCCCCTCTCTTCACCCGAGTGTCCAAGACACGCGGTCGGAGGTCAGATGACACGACAACAAAGTCAATCATCGACCTCCGACCTAGAGTGTCCTGGTGCCACGTGCACCGATGGACACCCTTGTGCTCGAACATGGTGTTTGTTATGGACAAACTGTGACTAGCACAGAAGTCCAATAACAAAACACCGCTCGGGTTCAGATCGGGGAGGCCGTTCCTCCCAATCACGCCCCTCCAAGTGTCACTGTCGTTACCCACATGGGCGTTGAAGTCCCCCAGGAGAACAACGGAGTCTCCGGTTGGTGCATTGTCTAGTACCCCTCCCAGGGACTGCAAGAAGGTCCCCGCCCTCGACTGCCGCCCAGATCTCTCCGCACCCGCCCCTCATGGCTCCTCCCGCAGGTGGTGGGTCCACGGGAGGACGGCCCCACGTCGTTCCTTCGGGCTGGGCCCGACCGGGCCCCGTGGGGAAAGGCCCGGCCACCAGGCGCTCGCTGCCGAGCACCCACCCCAGGCCTGGCTCCAAGGTGGGGCCCCGGTAACGCCAGTCCGGGCGACGTAACTGGCCTTGTTCTTTTCCTTTTCATTGGGGGCTTCTGAACCGCTCTTGCCGTTAAACAATTTGGGAAAACCCAGATGATATTGTCATGTTTTTGGAGGCTTCTGATAGGTTTGTTGAAAATATACGGGAAGACCTAAAAAAGCACACACGAGCAAGGTGGCCTACAAACTAATCTCTATCCAAAAAGTTTGACCTAAGTCATACAGTTTAAAGGCAATGGTACCAAATACTAATGTAATGTATGTAAACTGTATGTAAATGTAATTATAATTATTTCTATTTGCTGGCATTTAGCAAATAGAAATAATTTTGGTAATCCTAATTGACCTAAAACACTAAAGGTTTGATGTGATTTCATGTTAGACAGTGAGAAAAAAAAATAAATAAATAAATAAAAGCATATGTGTCTTTTTATATAGTGTATGTGAACTTGTGCAAGGCATTTTTTTTCCACATTGCCTCCGTGTCTAATCCATTTTTCCTCTTTTCTTCCTTGCAATTTGTCCATTTTGAATAATTAAAACAACAAAATTAATATTTGAAAATACAACCAAGATATGCAGGAGATCAAGAGGTTGTTTAGTCGCGTGCAGGTTCAGTCTTAATACCGGCTGTTTTCCTGGACTGCTGCCAAATCTCTCTGCACCGCCAGCTCGGGGGGTTATGAAAAATGAACGCTAAATTATTCCAAATCATCAATAATACTCCCCATAGTGCGGTCTGAAAAGGACTTCTGATGCAATTCTATGCAGCGGCGAGCGCCTCAGCCAAAACACAATCAGCAACAAGCAAGCAGGAATAATGGCAAATCTGTTTATGTGCCCGCGTTTCCTCAGACCTGCTAATGTGAGACTCTGGCCAGGCTCTGGATGTGTGCTTGGCAACAGGAAATAGCGCAAAAATTACAAAAAAGTTTAAGAATGGTTCAAAAAGTTATAGTTGGATTTTGATTACATTTCCAAGTAAATCAATTGGAAATCGTTACTTTTAATTCAGTTCACTCTTCATCAGAGTCTCTCAGCCGAGGAGCTGCAGCGCGGCTCGGGGTGAGATAAAAGGTTTGTTTGAGATGAGGCGGGCACAGATACTATCGCCGTCGATCGGTGCGTGGTGCATGCCGGTTAGTTTTGTGTCCATGATGCCACCGACTTGCGCTGACATAACCTGTGCGCCGGTAATGGGAAGTTTTTGGGCAAGGCGAGCGCAGCAGCCCTCCACCGCCAGCGGCCGCCTGCATGGACTACAAACGCTTAATGCATGATGGGAAATGATGTCCTGTCCACACGTGCATCGACAGCTTATAGGATGGATAGACAGATAAATAAAGGAATAGATACGTGTTAGAGGGATTGTGTGAATCTTTTAATGAATGTTAAAGAGTTGGATAAAGTTCAGTTTATGTTGAAATGAGAGTGATTAATATTTGAATACTGGGCAGAGAATTACAGTGTGTGGCCAGAAAAGCTTAAAGGTTTTGTCTTATTTCACATGGTTTACATTTGAATGCCTTAGTTTTGCAATACATTGCAATGATTTTTTTCAGTATTATAATGAAGAAAATATTTGAAGTACAGTTGTCTGAAATTTTATGACATGTTGATTTATTTGCACTTCAAATAACATTTTTTATATATATATTTTTATTTTTGATACATTCTATAATTTACTTGTAAACAAATACAATATAGTGGCAATCTGTTAAAGTGAAATAAATGTTAAAGGTTCACATCTGTTGTGTTTTTATTGTTTTAACATAATAAGTAACGGCATAGTTACTTTGCCTAGTAACTAGTTACTTCTCCCAAAAAGTAACTGAGTTAATAACTGTTACTTTTTGGGAGAAGTAACTTGTAACTATAACTAATTACATTTTTGAAGTAAGATGCCCAACACTGGTGATGGGTTTCCTCCGGGTACTCCGGTTTCCCCCATCAACCAAAACATGAACGCCCTTCGAGACAACTGTTGTGATTATGGGCGTTACAAAAATAAAACGAATTTAATTGAGTAAAGTCTAAAAGTGACAAAGGCTTTATGTTGACAATATGAGATTATATGAATGTTTGTGTTTCTTCCATCAGATATGATTTAGTTTTTCTGTTTTTGAGTCTATCCTTTGAAAAAAAAACTGATCTTGTGATTAATGTTTTGTCCTTCAAATTAAAATAAAATTCAGATGTTGAACTACTACTTGAGTAGTAGTTTTCCAATATACTTTTTTTCTCTTACTTGAGTAATTGAGTGATTTCCTGGACTACTACTTTGTACTTCTACTTGAGTAATATTATATAGAAGAAACATTACTCTGACTGGAGTACAATGTTTGGCTACTTTACCACCCCTGTTGGACTTTGGCCTCGTTTTGAATAGACATAGTTCTGGAAAAGCTGTTGTTTTTGTTCTTGTTCATGGTAAAATAAAGTTTTTCAGTCTTAGTGAAATGAGGGAACAAAACATTTACTTCAGGCTTTTGGAACTACTTTCGAACACTAACCCTGGGAATTTGACAGTTATTTGTTGGCTTAAAATATAAAACTTTAAAATTCAATATGTGAGTGATGTTTATTGATTATTCTTTGTGAATTTGTTTATTTTAAGTAAAGTAACAGTGTTGGGTGAAGTATTTCAGTCTCACAGTATTTGGAGTTGTAATATTAAATTGTGTGGTTGAAGTAGTTGTTGTAGCATTAATAGTGCATTAGATAAAATAAAACACATTTATTTGCAATAAAAAAAAAAAAAATTATTTTGCATTGAGTTGTGTTATGGCATTCTTTAGCATAAATCTTTATTTGTATTATTATGGATCATTTTGACCTAACCTTCATAATACTATCTGTTATGTTATGTCTTTTGTGTCTGACATAACAGATAGTATTATGAAGGTTAGGTCAAAATGATCCATAATAATACAAATAAAGATTTATGCTAAAGAATGCCATAACAGTTGAAAGTCTCATGAACGAGTGGAGACTTAGTTATTGGTCTGGAAGGATCTTCAGTGGGTCCAGCCATTCTGGGCTGCTTTCCTGAACGTTCTACTTTTTTTGTAATGGTTTTGCTTGTAGACCGTCTCCTGGACCATTCCTGTCCTCTCCGGGTGGTTCTTCTGGAAGTTCCTTTTGTCGTATTGCCCTCTCCTGGCCCTCCACTTGCTACTTCTCCTGGGACCTCGGACAGTGTGTCCAGTAGTTTCCTGGAACCTCACGCTCCTGTCTTGGACGGGGGTCCTGAGGTTGGACTTTGAATGACCAAATCTCTGGGCTGAGCAGGTCTCTGTGGAGGCTGAGGCTGTCTCTGAGGCTGAGGCTGTCTGTGCTGAGGCTGAGGCTGTCTGTGCTGAGGCTGAGGCTGTCTGTGCTGAGGCTGAGGCTGTCTGTGCTGAGGCTGAGGCTGTCTCTGAGGCTGAGGCTGTCTGTGCTGAGGCTGAGGCTGAATCTGTTGAGGCTGAGCAGGTCTCTGTCTCTGCTGAGGCTGAGGTTGAGGCTGTCTGCCTCTGTTTGATCCGCAGCTTCTGGACTGATCGCTGCTTGTAGTGCTTCACGATGTCCTTGTTGAAACATCTATGTTTCCGTTGTTTCTTGTGGATTTGATTGGGTCTCGTCTGCTGGGGCTGAGTTTGAGGCTGAGACTGAGGCTGAGCAGGACTCTGTCTCTGCTGTGGCTGAGACTGAGGCTGAGTTTGAGGCTGAACAGGTCTCTGTTTCTGCTGAGGCTGAGACTGAGGTTGAGGCTGAGCAGGACTCTGCTGATGCTGAGTCTGCCTCTGTTTGATCCGCAGCTTCTGGACTGATTGCTGCTTGTAGTGCTTCACGATGTCCTTGTTGAAACATCTATGTTTCCGTTGTTTCTTGTGGATTTGATTGGGTCTTGTCTGCTGGGGCTGAGTTTGAGGCTGAGTCAGAGGCTGAGCAGGACTCTGTCTCTGCTGTGGCTGAGACTGAGGCTGAGTTTGAGGATGAACAGGTCTCTGTTTCTGCTGAGGCTGAGACTGAGGTTGAGGCTGAGCAGGACTCTGCTGATGCTGAGTCTGCCTCTGTTTGATCCGCAGCTTCTGGACTGATTGCTGCTTGTAGTGCTTCACAATGTCCTTGTTGAAACATCTATGTTTCCGTTGTTTATTGTGGATTTGATTGGCTCTCGTCTGCTGGGGCTGAGTTTGAGGCTGAGACTGAGGTTGAGGCTGAGCAGGACTCTGCTGACGCTGAGTCTGCCTCTGTTTGATCCGCAGCTTCTGGACTGATCGCCGCTTGTAGTGCTTCACAATGTCCTTGTTGAAACATCTATGTTTCCATTGTTTCTTGTGGATTCGATTGGCTCTCCTCTGCTCTTGGCGCTTATGGATGTAGCCTTTTTGAATCAAGGACTCCATGAAGCTGTTATGTCTCTGGTCTGGTTTCTGCTCTGTCACTGAGCAGGTAGGCACCTGCCAGTATCCCCTGCCCTTCAGACTGAGGCCTTCAGAGATGGTTAGGTTCTCCATCGCAGACATCAGTTCGTCCATCATTTTTGCCATCTTCTGTTTTTGAATAATGGTAGATGGTTCATTAACCTGCACTGTGAGAGTCTTTTTTCCTAAACCAGGCTGAGTCTGGGGCTGAGTGTGAGACTGAACAGGTCTCTGTTTCTGCTGAGGCTGAGACTGAGGTTGAGGCTGAGCAGGTCTCGGCTGACGCTGAGTCTGCCTCTGTTTGATCCGCAGCTTCTGGACTGATCGCTGCTTGTAGTGCTTCATGATGTTCTTGTTGAAACATCTATGTTTCTGGTGTTTCTTGTGGATTCGATTGGCTCTCCCCTGCTCTTGGCGCTTATGGATGTAGCCTTTTTGAATCAAGGACTCCATGAAGCTGTTATGTCTCTGGTCTGGTTTCTGCTCTGTCACTGAGCAGGTAGGCACCTGCCAGTATCCCCTGCCCTTCAGACTGACGCCTTCAGAGCTGGTTAGGTTCTCCATCGCAGACATCAATTCGTCCATCATTTTTGCCATCTTCTGTTTTTGAATAATGGTAGATGGTTCATTAACCTGCACTGTGAGAGTCTTTTTTCCTAAACCAGGCTGAGTCTGGGGCTGAGTTTGAGACTGAACAGGTCTCTGTTTCTGCTGAGGCTGAGACTGAGACTGAGGTTGAGGCCGAGCAGGTCTCGGCTGACGCTGAGTCTGCCTCTGTTTGAGCCGCAGCTTCTGGACTGATCGCTGCTTGTAGTGCTTCATGATGTTCTTGTTAAAACATCTATGTTTCTGGTGTTTCTTGTGGATTCGATTGGCTCTCCCCTGCTCTTGGCGCTTATGGATGTAGCCTTTTTGAATCAAGGACTCCATGAAGCTGTTATGTCTCTGGTCTGGTTTCTGCTCTGTCACTGAGCAGGTAGGCACCTGCCAGTATCCCCTGCCCTTCAGACTGAGGCCTTCAGAGATGGTTAGGTTCTCCATCGCAGACATCAGTTCATCCATCATTTTTGCCATCTTCTGTTTTTGAATAATGGTAGATGGTTCATTAACCTGCATTGTGAGAGTCTTTTTTCCTAAACCACTCCTCCCAGTTGGTTTGGAGTATGGTTTTTGGGAAGCGGCTCTCTGGCTCCTCCACTGGTGAACGGCAGACATCTTGTTCATTTGTTCCATTGTCTTTGTCTTAATGAGTCTAAGCTCTGTAGTTTGTGGTGATCTGCTCAAATGCTTCTGTAAAGTGAAGTACTTTGCTTTAAAGCAAAGACAGACATGTCAAAGACATGTGACATGTCTTTGTCAAAGACAAAGACATGTGACATGTCTTTGTCAAAGACAAAGACATGTCACAAAGCAAGGTTTTAAAACCTTGCTTTGTGACATCATCACCGATGACAGGTGATGTCACATTTCCATGACGATGGCCCATGGAAATGTAACAGGTGATGTCACGTTTCCATGACGATGGCTCATGGAAATGTAACAGGTGATGTCACGTTTCCATGACGATGGCTCATGGAATGGGTTTGTGCTGATATTGAATCAATTAATGAAAAAAACATACACACAAAAAAAAATATAAAATATATAATAATAAAATAATAAAAAACATAAAAACGTGGATAAGGAAATGGTGACAGGAAAGTTACAAGCTATGTTTAAATTTTAAAATCTGGTCTAAACCCAAAAATATATGAACAAATAGCTTTAATTTGAATTATTAACTTTGATTCATCTTCTACTCTGCAGTGTAGTGCTTTTTCTAGCACAGATAGTTTGAGTTCAAATGAACCCGTTTGGTCTTTTCTCCCATTGAAACGGCTCACTGTCAAAGTTTTGTGTGTCTATTGTGATGGCCAGAGCCAGTTATTCAGCCTTATTTTGAGTAATATGAAGTAGGATTAAATCTTTGTTTTCCCCGTCATCTTTTAATTTCAACTGACAGTATGCCAAAGGTTAATTTTATTTTCAGCTTTGTTGTGTTCTCTCCACATCTAAGGCCTTGTCCAACTGATTATTGACGTCATAATCATGTTTTCCTTTCCTATATTACACAAACCCTGCATATTTAGGCTTAGGAGTTCATCTCTGAAACAGAAAACAGTCTGTTCCACCTTGTGATGTCATGTGGCAAAACAGAAAGTGCTCCACTGTGTTTTTAAACTTCATACACCTTCACTAGAATCATTTGGATAACTTCAGCCCTAGAATTGCCAATCTGTACTGAATTCAATGTAAAATGTAGCTTTTTTTTGTAATATAGGACCTTTAAAAGCAATACCAACCAGTATCATCAGATGTGCTTTTGCCTCTTTTCACAGAACTCCTTCAACCTACTGAGGTTATTTTACACTTTGCTCCATAAAATGCACGTAATAGAGTAATTGTAACAATCAGAAAGTGAAAAAAAGACAATTCTTCACATTCTTGACATTCTCCAAAACTCACCGTAATAAAAAGTTCTATCGATAATCTTCAGTTACTCTACCAAACCTGTCAGGTCAGATTGGTGCCTTGTATTTAAGCAAGACTGTTGCTAATCTGCCCTCAGCTGCAAAACGTGCTTGACATCAGCGTCGTTTGATGTTTTCCTATATTCTTTGTAAGTACTAAAGACTGTAGCTGTTCCACATCCCTCCATGACAAACTCTAGGGTATGCGACACAGGGATTTGAGTGAAAAAGTGCAAGTGTTTGTGCATTTGCTTGATACTGGCTTCACTGCGCATTCACACGTCTCAGTTTGTCCATTTTGTTTTGTTCTGCTTTGATGGTTGACCTTGACTGAAATCGATGCATCTTTTAAGGTTTATATTCTTTTTTGTGCTACATTTCCAAAATAAAAGGTTCAAAACTACTTCCCATTGCTAAGTTGAATCACAACACTGTTAAGATGTGTTTTGGATGTGTTTCTGGATCCATGGCTATTTATTGTTTTCTTTGGTTGTCTGGTACTGCTTGGTTTCAAAGTCATTTTAAGATGGGGTTATTAGATAAATAAATAAATAAATAAAATGTCTTATGGTACTCACTATAGCTTGATATACATGACCCACATAGTCACTTTTTCCTCACTTTTTCTTTTGTGCATAATATAAATTCTATTAACACAAATATCAAACAATCTTCTCTGCCTTTCTAAATCTGTCGACATGCTTCTCACATATTTTAATTGTGTTGCACATGACAATGAAGGCGTGCATGTTTGCTGATCAACTAGTGTGAAATGTAAATAGTTTTCTTCTGTGGGAAAAAAAGAAAAAAAAAATTAAAGAGGCAAGACAAGTTTATTTGTATAGCCCAATTTGTACACAGTAATTCAAAGTGCTTTACAGAATAAGAAAGACATTAAAATCACAATACAAACCAAACCAGAACATAAATAATCACAAATAATCATCATAAAATTAACATTAAAACAGAAGAGTGCAGAATAAAAACCTTTCAGTCATCTGAACAGCTAAACAGAACAGTTTTGAGCCTGGACTTCAACATTGTCAAAGTAGAGGCCTGTCTCACATCTTCAGGGAAACTGTTCCAGGTTTTAACTGCATAAAACTGAAACACTGATTCCCCATGTTTAGTCCTGGTTTAGTCCTTACTCTGGTTCTATTCAGGACCCGAGCAGCAGTGTTCTGGATGTACTGCAGCTGTCTTAACGCTCACCTTGCTTTGTGACATCATCACCGATGACAGGTGATGTCACATTTCCATGACGATGGCCCATGGAAATGTAACAGGTGATGTCACGTTTCCATGACGATGGCTCATGGAATGGGTTTGTGCGCTATAAAATTAACATTAAAAGAAGAGTGCAGAATAAAAACCTTTCAGTCATATGCACAGCTGAACAGAACAGTTTTGAGCCTGGATTTAAACACTATTAAAGTAGAGGCCTGTTTCACATCTTCAGGGAGACTGTTCCAGGTTTTAACTGCATAAAACTGAAACACTGATTCCCCATGTTTAGTCCTGGTTTAGTCCTTACTCTGGTTCTATTCAGGACCCGAGCAGCAGTGTTCTGGATGTACTGCAGCTGTCTTAACGCTCACTTAGAGAGGCCAGTGAGCAGGACGTTACAGTAGTCTAACCTACTGGAGACAAATAAGTTTTAGGATAAGTTTTTCCAAGTCTGGTTTTGACAGTTTACCTTTGATTTTTGCAATGTTTTTAGATGGTAAAAAGCTGCTGATGTGCAGATATGGCTGTTAAAGTTCAAGTCCGAGTCCATTATTAGCCCTAGATTTATGATTTAAAGCTTTTAGAGAGAGAGAGACTGGAGGTGACTGCTAACACTTTTTCTGTGGGCCAAAGATGATGACTTCAGTCTTGTCTGAGTTTAGCGGGAGAAAGTTGTTTTGCATCCACACATTGATCTGTTGGATGCAGTGAGTGAATCCACTGGTCCATATTCACCTGTAGTGAGACATAGATCTGAGTGTCATCTGCAGAGTTGTGGTAGGACACATTATTGCTGCGTATTAACTGGCTTAATGGCAGCATGTGGAGATTGAACAACAGGGGGTCCCAGGGGGGTGTATTCCAGGTATGAGGTCCTGTTAACATGTATCATATTTAGATCACTATGTAATTTATTTATTCTTAGAAAATGCTGTATTCACTGAAAACAATATATTTACATGTCTAATAACTTTCAGTTTTTAGACATCACAACACAATAGGCATACATTCCACTCATGAAACTACTGCGCATCGCCTCAGGTTTGTTGAGTTGTAATGTATTTGTTTGTATCATGCTTTTGTATATTTATGGATAAGTGTCGTGTGGGAGCATGGGTGAGGGCTTGTGGGCAGAACTTTGGACAGGCTTGTAGCAACTGATGATGTAATAACAGCCAATAACGCAACAAATGCTTGCCAATTTTAAATGTAATAAGCCCATAATGTAATAACCAGCCAATGATGTAATAAGGTGGATGAGCCAATAATGTAATACTTTATTACATTACATGTGGAGCTCTCTCCTCATGAGTGCAGTTTGCTTCATGCCTTGAATAATTCTCTCAGCCAGATTCTTGGCAGACTTTTTTCCTGGCACATGACAAACCTCTCTGAACCCTTTCCTTCCTGAGAGGATGCCATTCAGGTGCTACACTTTGACCTCTGGTCGAGTCTTCAGTGTGGCGATACTGGGACAAGGCCACATGCAGCGAGTGCAGATTAAGCTGCAAAGAATCAACCAGCAGTATGTCAGCAGAGATGTTCATTTTGCAGATCAATGGGAGTGTGTCTGGCTCAAATGCAGCATAGTGAGCTGCAGGGTTGAAGAGGCTGGAAGCTCACCCCTGTAGGCTTTGTAGATTTTTTATCTAAAAAAAATAAATTAATTAATAAAAAAAATAAAAAATAAAATTGTAAAGTACATGAATACTGAGTTGTTTTTTGTTTTTTTCTATGATGTATATATAAATTATGTTGAAATTTAACCAACATCAGGAAGAAATATTTCTCAGAAAGCTGTTAGCATCTAAGTAGGAAAAAAAGATTTCCAGGTGGGAATTAAATCATTTTGTTGTTTTGCGCAGTTGTGTCTGTGAGCACTTTTAACTGGTATATCTGTGCCTTTTGTAATTGCCTTCTGCATAACCTGCCGGAGGACAACAGATGGAAATGAGCATCTTTGTTATAATCTAGCAGATTCACAGATGTTTACACCACAACGGACTCTGTACAACATTAAATAATACAAACCAGGGTTCGAGGTTTATGCCACTTTTGCTTTGTTTCTGTGTATGACAGGACATGTGACCACCACTGTTCCCTCTAAGCTGCGCGCGTGCGCAGTTGCGCACTGCTGACAGTCTCCGCGCACAGAAAATCTGTGCTGCGCACAAAAAAATCGAACCGAAGTTGAAAATAAAATAAACATCCAACAATTCATTCTGTGCTATTTTTCAGTGTGAGTCAGTGAGTGTGACCGGGGACGAGCTGCTCCAGACAATTATGTGATTCACATACGTATCTGCGCAGTTTATTAACGTCATTGACAGGCTCCTCATGCGCCGCTATCAGAGTTTTAGCCAATGTGGCTGATGTGGAGTGAAGACTCGCTAATGATTCTAAGTGTTTAACCCCTTAACCCCCCTTAACGTTCCGACGGCCCGCACTCGGAAAAAGATCCGCGCGTAAAATTACGCGCGCACAAAAATGTAATTTTACGCACTGTTTTGCAGCAGTTTTGCGTTTTAAGCATGACGGAACGGACAAAACAAAGGAAGTACGCGACCGAGGACACTGTGGATGTTTGTACAAGTTAAACTAGAGGCATCTCGGACCTGGAGCGGTTCGTGGAACCGAGTGAAGATCATGATGGACTCAGGAGCAGAGGACCTGATGTGCTGATGGACTGGATGCTGTTCCTGATCGGTAAGTGTGGTTTATTCTGCTATTGACTTAATTGTGGGTCAAATGTGTATTTGCCCCCCCCCCCCCCCCCAATCATCACACACACCACTTGGGCAAAGTGTCTTGCCTAAGGACACAATGACAGAAGTTGGTCCGAGCGGAACTTGATCCACCAACCCCTGTCACAGAATGAGTGTCACACTGTCACATGTACAGTGTATTTTTAGTTTCCAGTGTGTGTTTGTTCACTGTTTGCAGTGTGTGGTTTGTAAATATATATTTATTTTGACCCATACCACTTGTTTTGAATATATTTTATATACAAATACACATTATATATTGTGTTTTGATATGTTAAGTAAATGTACAGTAATAGAGCAGCTGTGCAGATACAGATTCCTCTCAGTGTGTGTTGGTCATTGACTGTCACTAGTTTGAGTTGTAAAAACAACTGAAGCAAAAGCTAAAAAAAAATGAAGCAAAAGCTTCACACAACGGCTTATACTCATAATACAAGTCAGAGCTTTATAATAAAAATGTTAAGTGTGTTTTCATCATTGGAGTTTACAGTTGTCTTGGTTTGGTTGAAGTTCATATTTTGCCATAGTTAAAATTAAATATTTATACTTCCAATAGCATTAACATACTACACAGGTCATGAGCAAGATTTTTGTCATTTTCATTGTATAAGTGGCTAAAGCACTTAATTAAAAGTCTTATAACAGAAATGTAAATGCGGTAATTTGATTCTTGTTGTAAAGCGCTTTGAGTGCCTTGAAGGTAGAAAAGCGCTATAGAAAAAAAGAAAAAAATGTGACCATTTTCTTAATAAACCATTTAACTTGATGGATGTGATGCAGCATGACCACAGTGTGCACGTCTGATGACCACAGTGCGCACGTCTGATGTCACTCACACTGGTCCATGGGACGCTCAGGGAGTTTGTGTGTTTGCTCAGACTCATGAAAAATTAGAGGGAACATTGGTGACCACTGCCATCCCAGTGTGCTTTAATATAGCAGGACAACTCAGTGATTACATAGTGCCCTGCCACCCACACAACAGCAGGAACTCACCTTTACAACTGGGGATGAATCACATAATGTTTACAACTTTTAGAAGATTTAAGACAATCACAAATACAAAGTATTTAAAGGCAGTATAATATAATTTGTATTTATTTTTTTTAGTATGAGGCTCTAATACTGTGTTGCTAAATCAAATCATGTCCTGGTTATACTCAGATTTCTCGTCGCTGCCTTACCAGCGTTTCAGCTGGACCTTATTGTAATAATAACTAATGGCACAACAGCACAGTTGCTCTGAACAGCAGTCAACTAAGACGCTATGCAAAGGTATTACAAGATGAAACATTCTGTCATTGAATCTTTGAACATGCTTCATAGAACAGCAGAATGAGTCCAACAGGACAATGATCATGACATTTCAGCTGCTAGTCCTAGTCTCAGTTGGGGCACAGCCTCAAACTTCCTCATTGAGACCGAGTGTAACTGTCACCTTCACTGTCAGACAGTTTTTACAAACAAGACATATGAAAACACCAGTCTGCATTAACAGCAATAACATTAGACTGAGACTGAGAAAGCTTAAAATATTTCTGACAAGTTGCTAGTTGGCGCTAGCGTTAGCATTAGCAACTTACCTTCAAAGCCAGTTATATAAGAACAAACATAAAATTTGAATCCTTTCTCCATTAGACTCTGTGGAGTTGAGCTGGATGTACAAACAATTTGCCTCACATCAGTAACAGAGTTTAGGAAGCTCCAGCAAACAAATCTAAAGACTCAGCTATTGTCCTAATCACAGTGCACCGTGCTATCTGACAGAACACGGAAGTGATGTGTGCCTATGGCTCATACCTTCTCTCTGATAAAAATAATAATAATAAAGTAATTAATTAAACCTGGAGGAGGCCCCGGGGAAGACCCAAGACAGGCTGGAGGGACTATGTCTCTCGACTGGCCTGCTGACATCTTGGGGTCCCACCGGAGGAGCTGGAGGACGTGTCTGGGATGAGGGAAGTCCGGGAGTCTCTGTTCAGACTGCTGCCCCCGTGACCCAGCCCCAGATAAGCAGAGGAAAATGGATGGATGGCTAAATTAAAAATCATTATTTTTCCATTGTAAAAAGTAAATAAATAAACTTGCAAAAATGAATGCTAGCAGTGAGTCAGAGGGTTTGTGAGGCATTACTGAAAAAAACAAAGTGCATCGCCTACTCAAATCCTTTTCAAAAATCCTGGCTGTCTGTCAAATGCAAGGTACTTTGCTTTGCCTTGCTTCCTAAGTCAGTTCCTCCAAAGTCCAATCCAAGGCAAGTGTCCTGCCTCAGCTCAAACACACGGCTAATGGAGCAGACTTCAGAGAGAAGGAGCAGCGGCACTGGCACGCACATACATCAAATGTTCACAACTGAAAATAAGGTTATGGATCTGTATTGCCTTGAGATCAGCTCAAATTTTGACATGAAATTGTTTTTATAATGATTAGACGTCAAGCTCTTTATCGGTGAATAAAACAATAAAATGAAATACAATATCATCAGGATTTAATTACGTTTTATTTTGTATTATTTCATTGATTTCCTTGATTCAAAAGATCCATGCTCCTTTTGTTTCCTTATGATCTTGATGCATTATGGGTAATAAGGCAGTGAAGAATACACTCATGTATCCTTGGTAAATTAGCCACATGCTAACGAAACGGAGGACACATGAGAAACAGCTCCCGTCTTTTAAAATCGACATAATAAACTCAATTGTCATGAAATGTTCGATTCTGATGGGATATTGCGATTGCCGAGTTCACCTCTTAATTCAAAAGGGCACGTCTGAGTTTGAAAAGAAGACTTTGGCAACATTTTTTTCCGTCAAGTTTTGATTTGGGGCTGCCGACGGTTGATTTGTCAATTGAGCGTAATGCATGTCAAATCAGAGCAATCAGAAGCTATTCATTGAACGAGGAGCAGCGGTGAAGAAAATAATCAGCAGAAATCCATTCGACTTCTGTCAATATGATCCGAGATGACAGCTCTCGAGAGGATAAGGCGCAAATGACGATCGAAAGATGAGAACATTTTGACAAAATCTGGCATTAGTGATCAAGTAGGTATTATGAGAGGTTAAAAGGCAAGTCGTAAGGAAATGTAAGTGGGTAAGTACGTGCATCTAAAAGAAATAGATTGTCTGCTTCTATTTGACCCTCTCCTCTGCATCTTTGCTCCCCACATCAAGTGACTGTGTGTCCTGTTGCATTATATTGACAAATCCCCTCTTTGGTTTTCCTCTAGACCTTCTGTTTAGTGGCAGATTTCAGCGTCCTTTTACCCATATAATCACAATCCCTCCTCCTAGACCTGTGTCAGACCAGGAAATTGTGATTATTTTACCTTTTAGAAATCACTTGGTCTTGTAACTAAAACTCATTTGGTTTGTTCGTCAAAGACAGTGTTAGAAAACTTTTCACGCAAACCCTTTTGTTCCCTTTTGATTGCTAATCTTGTCAAGATATCAGCACTTATATTACTATTTGCAAAGTAAGTGCTGATAGATGCAATCAGACCAAACAGTTGGCTTTGAGATCTCTCACCCTTGATATGTATCACACCTTGTATTGTTTTGACTCCACATGTTACATCCTGACGTGATCCTGCTCATGAACGCCTCCAGGAGCTTATCTCACCACACCTCAGTAGGAGTGTCACATCCTTACTTTGAAATGTATGTCCTCTGTTCATCTCAAACTATATAAACCTGGTGATTTCCATCATTCAGGGTCTGACATTAGAGGGAGATACTGTCGGACCTATTTCTTGCAGGGAATAAACGCTTTGTCTTTGCTTCAACATTCATCAGAGCCTGCAAAAGGAGTCGAATTTCCACAACACCTCCACCCAGACTTGATATCCAAAACCTCTAACAATAACTGTAATAAGTCTTAATATTTTATGGATCCATCCACCCTTTTGTAATGATTGGGTCTTGATCACAACAGTTTAACCTTATGACGCATTTCAACGCACACTATGAGATGTCCAAGGTGTTTTTTTTTATTGTCTTCAGCCTCATTAGCTGGCTCCTCACTATTCTGAAGTAGCAGCAGCTCTACTTCAAGCTCCTACCAAAGTCCTTCTCACCCAGGCGCTCTAAGGCCTGGCCAACCTTCAGAGGAAACTCATTTTGGCCGCTGGCATCCATGATCTTGGCTTATCAATCATTGTCCAAAGAAGGAACATTCATCGATTGGTTAATGAAGACCGATTCAGTGCACTCGACTAACTCTGGTTGTGGTTGTGTGCCTAGATGCTCCAGTGTCGTTGCCTGCACTTTTGTATAAACAGTTCTATTTACATTTCCCTACGTTACGCCTTGCTCGTACATCCACCACATGCCTTCCAGCTTCAAACTCCATGCTCCAAACAGATTCCATAATTGCAAAGAGAAATGGGGTTGGCCTCCTAAACGCTGTTATTCTTTCACAGCGCCGATGTTTTCTTCTTCCGCTGCAGTTTCATCTGATCCAGGATTTCATTTTGGCCCTACACACTTCCCTGTTCCCCCCTGTGCGTGTGTAACATAAGCCTGCAGCCAACTCTACCCCACCTCCTCTCTCTACATCTTGCCTACCCCCTGATCTCTCTCTTCATCTCTCCCGTTTTCTTCACTAGAATAAATATCTACATTATAGCAGAGTTGAGTTGTAACACGATTTGAATATGTATTATTTTTATTTAATTACTGGGTCTACAATTTATAATATAAGTGGTTTCTTATGTCTCTAATTAAGAATATTTTCCAAGTTTGAATATCTGTGAACTGAATTTTGACTTTTAAAAACAGATAGCCAATTTTACAAATCCCAATAAAATGTGTTTCAAAAATTGGTCATGCCTGTGAAATATACACTGTCCCTTTCCATTTTTTCCTTCCTACCTTCCCAATCTTCCTCTCTCACCTCCTCCTCTCCTAATATTTTGAGTTTGAATTGCTATTTAATTGGTTGCATTTAACAAATTCCAAATGCTGTAGTGTTTTTTTTTTTGTTTTTTGCATTTGCTGTGGCATTGCTTCAATTTTGCTTCTTCAATGTCACAAGATTTATTTCCATCCAGTGTTGCATAAATTTTTCACCAAGATGTTGCATTGATGATGGTCGAGTCTGACGCTGCACAAAGCTTCTCCAGCACATCCCAAAGATTCTCAGTGGGGTTAACGTCTGGACTGGACCATGTGTGAAAATGATGTCTCATGCTCCTGAACCACTCTGTCACAATTTGAGCCCGATGAATCCTGGCATTGTCATCTCAGAATAAGCCCGTGCCATCAGGGAAGAAAAAATCCATTGATGGAATAACGTGGTCATTCAGTATATTCAGGTGTCAGCTGACCTCATTCTTTGAACACAGACTGGACTATTAACTGGAGGAGGCTCGTACCTATCTGCTTAGCTAAATCGAGGTGGTGACGTTTTTTTGGCAGTGTGTATTCTGCCTGGTCCCTGTATGACCGGAGCAGGAGCTGTGTTTGCGTTGCCGGCAGTAAGTCAGACCTGTTCTCAGTGCATGCGGGACTGTGCCAGGGCTGCCCTTTGTCACCTGTTCTGTTCATTGTGTTTGTAGACAAAATTTCCAGGCACAGCCGGGGGGTGGACTGTTTGTCTGCTGTTTGCAGATGATGTTGTCTTGATGGCTTCAGTGGACTAGGATGTGCAGTGTGCACTGGGGCGGTTTGCAGCCAAGTGTGGAATGTCATAGTTTTCGACCAGAAAAAGGTGGTTTGCCCCAGTTGAGGTGACTCGGGAATCTGTTCCAGATACCTCCTGGATGCCTCCCTAGGGAGGAGTTCCGGACATGTTCTCCCAGGAGGAGACCCCAGGGAACACCCAGGACACAGTGGACACACTCTCAGCTGGCCTAGGAACGCCTTGGGGTCCCACCGGAGGAACTGGAGGAAGTGTCTGCTTAGACTGCTCCCCCTGTGACCTGGCCCCAGATAAGAGGAAGGAAATGGATGGATGGGATCCAGAGTACACACTTCAATACTTTACAACCATGTGAGTCTGGTCACCACAGAATCTCCCAGAGTTCAAATGGGTGTGACTGGCCGGTGTATTAGCCAATCAGTTACATGAATGGTTCAAGGTCCAAAACAAACATTCCTGCAGAATCAGAGAGAGTAGCACTAAACTGTCAATCTCAAGAGTGAGAATTTTTATTTTATTCATAAATGACGGATGACCAATGCTCCTTCATTTGATATGACATTGAAATAAACACATCTGATGAAAAAACATGTTTGATTCTGGCTTGAGACACGACAGAGGGAGTGGGGCCCAGCATTCAATAGACAATAAAATGTGCACTGTGGACTGAATCTTTATTTTAAAGGTCCTATATTACGCCAGATTGACTCTTGTGAGCTTTAAGCCACATTGAAATGTTGTTACCTCATCAAAATCATTCACGCGTGTTTGACTGATGCTTTATTATTAGTTTGTCTACATCTCCAAAGCTCAAAATGCTGAAACATTATAATATAGATCAGAAAATACCCTAATATGGGCTCTTTAAAAATGTCTCCAATTTCATCCCAATTGCAATAAAATGTATATGTAAATCTTACAATATCTAAGCCTCTCTCTCTCTCTCTCTCATTCTCTTTCTCTTTCGCAGACCTGATCCGGGCTCCACTCAGCACTGGCCTCTTGTATCATTGGCAGGTTTTTATGCAGCCCGCAGCAGCTTTGCCCTCAAACAATCGATTATTGCTCGGCGGGATGCAGTACAGGTGCTGCGGCTAAAGTAATGGAGATGTGGAGACTTCATCCATAGCAACAGTTTCATCAGCCCAACCAGCTTCCTCCGGATCCGAGAGCGCGCCGTGATCTTTTGGCCTCACCTTTAGAATGTGCTTTAGAAGGAAAAGAAAGAGAGAAGAAAATATGGAGAAAAAAAAAAAGAATGAAGGTTTGTTTGAGCTTGGAATACATTTTGCTATTTTGTTATGTTCTTGTTTTGTGCTGTTGAATGTCCTAACAATTACAATTATACTTTTACAATATATTTATTTTATTTAACATTTATTTAAAGGAGCAATATGTAGCCTGCGCTCTTATTGTTAAAGGCACTGCATTCACAACTTAACCATGTTTGCGGATGCCTTAACCTGAAAACAGAGGACACATAGTTCACTCACTGAAGATGCTGCACTAGCACAGATTAATGATTAGCGGGGATATAGCTAGTAAGGATTTAGTTTCTAAGCTCAAACGAAATTGGGAATTCTCAAGGTGGTATGGTCGTGCGAGTGTAGCATGTAAACAGCCGACATCACACTGACCCACATTCACTGCACTTGAGCTTGGGTCGTGTACAGTGATGGGAAGAATACTTTGGACCCACTCAGCTCCTCTGCCCCCGACCCAGCTCTCCACGACCGGAGCGGTTTACCTCATCTCTGAACCCACTGCAAACCCCGTCCTCAACCGTCTGTCTCTTTGGTCCCCCTGTCAGTTGTTATGACAACTTTATTTTACATTGAGTTCCATTATACTATAGTGTAAAAAAAAAAAAAAAGCATAATTAATTCATGTCTAATTAGAGATGAAAAATCGTGTCACTGTTACCATGCAGTTCAAAGCTAAAATTGCTAGATGAAGTAGCGCCATGTATTCCTTTTAATTTAGAAAAAATAACTGTATTCCTGAATACCACCAAATGTAAACATAACTGTGCCTGAATACAGGTCCTGAAAACAAATATTCAGAACATGTATTTTCAGTACATGTTTTCAGTTCCTTCCCAACAGCGTCATGCACACTATACAGTGGCAAAAGGATTCAACCCCTTGGAGCTTTTTCAAATTTTGTCAAGTCACAACCACAAATTTTATTATCATTATTATTATTATTATTATTATTATTATTATTATTATTATTATTTTAATTATTATTTTAATTATTATTTTAATTATTATTTTATTTTTATTATTATTATTATTATTTAGCATTTTGCGTGAATAAGTAACACAAAATGGTACATAGGTGTGAAGTAGAAAGAAAATTATACATCATTTCCAGATAAAAAAAAACAAAAACTGAAAAGTGCAGCGTGCAAAAGTATTCAGTCCCCCTAAGTCAATACTTTGTGGAACCGCCTTTTGCTGCAGTTACAACTGCCAGTCTTTTGGGACATGTCTCCCCCAGCTTTGCACACCTACAGACTGAAATTTTTGTCCATTCTTCTTGGCAAAACAGTTCAAGCTCTGTCAGATTTGATGGAGATCGTTTGTGAACTGCAGTTTTCCGATCTTGCCACAGATTCTCAATTTTAGGCCTGGTCATTCTAACACATGAATATGTTTTGCTTTAAACCATTCCACTGTTGCTTTGGCTTTATGTTTAGGATCATTGTCCTGCTGGAAGGTGAACCTTCGCCCCCAGTCTCAAGTCTTTTGCAGACCATCTTCCCATCAACTCTGACCAGCTTCTCTGTTCCAGCTGAAGAAAAGCACCCCCACAATATGATGCTGCCACCGCTGTATGCTTTGGTGGACGGCCATGTCTGGGTAGGTTTACAGTTGTGCCATACTCTTTCCATTTCTGGATGATGGATTGAACAGTGCTCCTTGAGATGTTCAATGCTTGGGAAATCTTTTTAGATCCAAGCCCCGCTTTAAACTTCACCGCAACTTTTTCTCTGACCTGCTTGGTGCGCTCCTTCGATTTCATTTTGTGTTTTTCTCCCCAGCACTCTCTTAACAAACTTCTGTGGCCTTCACAGCACAGATGCATTTATACTGACAAGATTACACAGAGGTGAACTCTTTTTAGTCATTAGATCAGCATTCGATCTTTCCAAAATCATCAGGCAACTTCTAAAAGCAATTGGTTGCATTCAGGAAAAAGGAGCTGAATACTTTTGCACGCTGCACTTTTATGTTTTTTTTTTTATAAAAAAAAAATAATAAATGGAAATCTTGTAAAACATTTCCTTCCACTTCACACTTGTGTGCCATTTTGTGTTGCTCTTTCACATAAAATGCTAAGAAAATGTATTTAAATTTGTAGTTGTGACGTGATAACATGCAAAAAAGTTCCAGGGGGATGGATACTGTTTCAAGCCACTGTATTTGTAATGAAGGCTCACTGCAAAGTCTGACAAAGTGGATAAACTTTAAATCAGCAAAACACGTTTATTTCTGCACAGTGAAGCCTTGGTCTGTGTGTGATACATCCTGAATACATTATTGCTTTATACAGCACCAAACGAGACAGATAGGAATTCAGAGCATCAAAAACAAAATTGAAATTAAACATATTAATACAATGTTTTCAGCGAATACAGCATTTGAATAAAATGTGACATGGGGATCTAAATATGTTATGTGTTTACAAATCAGACTCTCTTTAACGTTACTATTGTTATTAGTAATGAATAGTACTATTTGTTTTAGAATAATCTTATCCAGTTACCTGTCCTAGTTCCAGTTTCACATCCAACTGCAAACAGAGTTACATTTACTTGAGTAACCTTTTAAAGAAAATAGAGTTCTTTTCAAGCTGTATACTTTTATTCCTATTTGAGTCATATTTTTATTGAAGTAATAGTACTCTCACTTGAGTAAAGGTTGTGGTTTCTCTTCCCACTGTGAGTAAGTCTGCAAGTGACAAAAACTGTATCTTGACAATATGAAATGATGTGGACATTTGTGTTTCTTGCAGAGCTCCTTCAGACATGATTTAGTTTGGCTCATTTTTGTGTGTCCGTGACCCGGCCCCGGATAAGAGGAAGGAAATGGATGGATGGGAGCCAGAATACACACTTCTTCAATACTTTACAACCATGTGAGTTTGGTCACCGCTGAATCTCCGCGCGTTCAGATGGGTGTGATCGGCAGGTGGATTATGGTCCAACGCATGGTCCAAGATCTGCTTACTCGGTACGTCTTTTTGAGTAATATTATTTTGAAGTAATCGAGTAAAACCTTTGCTACTCTACCCACTTCTGCCAGTACATACACTTTTAGAGCTGTATCCTGGCCCTGCACCCTATTGTACACATTTTACATATACACATAGATATATTTATTTATTAAGTTAAAACCGCTCAAGAAAATTTGACATTTTTTTTCTAATTAACAGTTTATTTAGTCTTCCCGAGTGTCCCCCTAGCCCTTAGAATCGCTCTCTGAAAGCCATTTGTGCTTAAAATAAACACAGCATCTCTTCCTCATTAGGTTTATTATAACCCAAAGACAATGCAATATGCTGATACGGTAAACGTAATTGCGTGTGCTCTCAAAGTGGAGAGGAGGGCCCTGTGGTGTGTACCCGGCCGTGGGAAGTCGAGAAGCAAAGTCAATTTAGCGCCCTCCCTCTTCCTGCGAAACCTTGTAAATCTTAGACTTAATTAAAAGGACCCCAATTTACTGCTCTTATCTTAGGTAATCATGTTAACCAATAGGGGTGCTAAAAACTCATTAGGGGTATGGATTTTAATTAGCAACCTTGTAGATGCAACGTAAAGTACGCCCCTTTCAGCCAGGAATCCTTTAGTAATGGGAATATCTGGCTGTAGCTTTGTTTAGAAAGATAATTATTGGCTACCAAAGGCTATTGTGGGATCTTTTGTTTTGCCATCCAATCCTTAAGCCCACCCCACATGTTAATTTATGGCTGTATTTAAGAAGCAGCCAGCTACACTAAATCGGCACAGGCTAATGTACTTTAGCAACTCCACCGACGTGGCTTTAGAACTACGGACCATCTGCCAAAAGTGCGGAAAGCCTTGCTCATCTGTTTCATGGAAGAGGGTCATTTAGGAAACAAATGTTCTCCCCGATACGCTGTGTTCTTAAATGCTGCTAATTCGGTGTAGCATGTGTTGGAAAAGGGAACATGGGTAAATCAATGCGGGAGTTCGGAACACAGCAGGATGAATGTGCACGATACCTACCAGTCAGCAATTTTACAGAAGGTTTCTAACTGTTTTTATTTGGCTTTTAGATTTGTGAACAAGACAAGGTTGTCAAAAGTATTGAAAATCAAATACTAATCAATACTAAAACTAGTACTGAAACTAGATATAAATTTCAGCAGGTATCGATACTAAAAAGTCACATTAGCAGGACAGAAATGGACCTTTCCTGAATAGATTTAGAATGATCTTGAGCTGTATCAGAACAAGTATAAGACACACAGACCAGTTTATGCCCATTGACCACTATGGAACCTACCAAACAAGTTTAATGGTAAACATGGTATTCTGTATTTGAGTCTTGCGATCAACATTTTTTATTTTTTTTTACTATATAATAATCAAGTCACTACTTAATTAGATAAATATACTGTAGTTACAATAATTTTGTGCTCATGACTGTTGTTGTGATGTGATTTTAGTATATTCCCTTGAATTACTGCATAAATTGTGCTCTTCAAATCATCTTGCTTTTTAAGGACTTAACACAAACGCGTTCTTGCCCATTTTTCTTCTGACCTAATTGGACAAGAGTCAAGTGTAGAAATGTGTTATTGTCTAAATCAGGGGTGTCCAAACTACGGTACGGGGGCCAAAAGCAGCCCTCAGACTCTCCGAATTGACACAATTGATGTTTTTCAGCAATTTAAGTATTTCTACCACTATAACCTCAATAATATCACATTTTGTTGTGAAACAGACCTAAAATTAACGTTTCAAGCTTTATTAAAAAGGTATGGGGGTGACGTCAAAACTAAATCAAATGCACCCATCTGAAATCCACCATTTTGTGGCCCTGCGCTTCAAGATGCAACCCTTAGTAAAAAAAAAAAAAAAAAGTTTGAACACCCATGGTCTAAATAAAGAATATTTGAATATTTTTTGTTATTGTGGAACCGGAATGGGTCTCAAGTCTATACCTTACTATCAAAATCCAAGTTTAAAATTTTAGTATCGTGAAAACACTAAAACAAGAACAAAATTGGTTGGCCAGGTCAGAAGTATCCTGCTACTAAACTCACTGTCCTTGAGCTCTGAGGCACAGAGGGCCTATTAAGCCTTTTCACTATGAAAAAGATTTAGATTTATTCTGTCAGTTTTTGTTAGCAGCCAATGCATACGAGACATGGAGCGCAGATGGTGGACTGGGCCCGATATAAATACAGTCTCTCTCTGTGAAAGCACATCAATCCTGATTCTGTGGATTGTGCAAAGACTGTGAGATCCCTAAAGCTTTTAATTACAAAAAAATAAAAAACAAAAATACATTTCCATGTATTTTCTGAAAACAATGGAAGTTTCTGTTTACTCAAAGGCTTGTATCAGTAAAAAATAACATATATCATAGGTTAAAGTGCATTTAATAACAGGTACTAACTGTACATAAATATAATTAAATATAACTATGGTCTGCTCTATGAATATTTCTGTGGGAGAGGACCTTTAGACCCAGCTGTTTTTTAATGTTTCCTCCTTCATAATGAGTGAATATGTCTGGAGATTTTCTTAGAGCTGGTAATATTTTCTCAGAAGGCTTTCTTTCCCCGAGCTTGCTCCTGCTATCATTAGCAACAGGTTTGATTGACAGCGTTGCTAAGCGCCCGCTCCCTGCCTTACCTTCATCAGCCTCGCTCTGGATTGGCTCTTTGGTTGTTAGGAATTCCAAATGTGGAACTTCGCTCCAAAGCTCTGTTGCTTCATTTGACTGGAGCCGAACGCCATGGGTGATGCCACATTGACGTCTTTATACATGGGCGATGGACTTAACAAAACTGTTGACTTAAGCAACAGAAAGTTTGAAAATCAAGCAACCAAAACACTAATTGGTCAAGAACAGACAAGCAGATTTTTACTGGCTTAAAAACATGAAAAACATTAAATTAAATAGTACTGCCATACTGGTACACAAGCCTAGAGTGCCATCATGCAGTTGTCAGTGTGACAGTAACGGAGATGTGAAATTCTATACTTATACATGGGAATATACTGTATTTTCCGGAGTATAGGTCGCACTGGAGTATAAGTCGCACCAGTAAAAAAATGCATAATTATGAAGAAAAACATATATTTCACATATAAACTGAGTATAAATCTGAGTATAAGTCGCACCCTCGAACAAACTATGAAAAAGTGTGACTTATAATCCAGAAAATATAGTATTCACCACGATAAGTTTATAAGCGCTTTTCACAACTCTCTGAGACTAAAGCTGAGTTTTGCTGTCGCGATAAACCTAACAACTTGCATGCCAACAGTGTACTTCATGATCGTTGGACAATAAACCGCTTTGTTAGATGCAGACAGTACACAGTGGACTTATTGTGACCTCAAGAGCTGCTTATTCAATATATCTTTACAAAGACACATTTTATTCAAATATAGGGTACAGGGCCTTGAACCAACATTCGCAATTTACAGAGGTCATAAATGGATGTAGGGAAAGAAGACATGAAGTTGGTTGCCACTGAAGCTACAGGTTAACTTTTTTTAACCTTTGCACTTAGGAAAATCCATTGACTTATTCCCTCTCTTTATGTGTGTACTCTCAGAAGGTCAGTCAGCCTATAGCGGAGCCCGTACTGTAGCGCCGCAAACGCGAATAATGAAAAACATCCACAATGCGTTAAAAGTCGTGATTGCTTGAGGAAACTTTGGGAATTCAACTCGGAAATCCACACATATCCCACTCGTGTCGGTATCAGATTAAAGCGCGAGTATTAAATTGTTTTGTAGTGGCCTGCTGGAGCCCCGGGGCGGAGGGAGGTGACTGGCCCCCCCTGTCTTCTCCACGGGGTAATTGCTTTTCGGCACTGGGTTATTCATGTTTGGAGATTGGATCGTCGAACCCTGAGCGAAGTAAAGCCACATTTGTGAAAAGGATTTGCAGTTTTTTTTTTGCACCAGTTTGACGTGATTGTTTCAGGAGCAGTCTGTACAGCCAAGTAAAAGAATAATAGCCAGGTATTACGCATTCAACGAGAAATAGCATGGAAATACGAATTATTAAAAAGGGTATCCAATCAGTGACACCTTTAACTTGGTCTGTTTCAACCTATGCCATTAATTATGTCTGCGCTTTGACCATTAAAAAAGGTCTATTATAATGGGATTGTAAAGATTCTCATGTTTATAATTATTTTAGGTGAAAAAAAAGACACACAAAACACTTTCTATTCTATTATCAAGATGTCTAGACAGCTGTTATGAAAGCTGGTGAAGTGCAGTATTTTATTGGCTGATTTGTGGCAGAAAAACAAGTTGTCATTTGAATATTTTAAAAAGGATATGGTAATAGCTGAGATTAGATTGGGAAAATAAACAACATGTCTGCACACTACAATGAATTTGATATCTGAATAGGTCAGTGCACTTCGTAAGATATTTCAGTAGCCTCACCCACACGGACATGTTTTGTTTTGTTTTTTATCTCGGTAGAAAGCGTAAAAAAAAGGTTGCCACTCGTCTGTGAGTCTGCCCCAGGGAAAGTGTGAATGATGTAATATTGAACTAATTATAATCTCCCAGAATATGAACAGTTAGACTTACTAAACATTCTTAAAGGTCCTATATTACGCAAAATTGTCTCTTGTGAGCTTTAAACATCAAAAACATACCTGGAATTGTGTTTTGTTTCATTCAGCCATGTTAGAGAAACCCTTTATTATTAGTCTGTCTACATCTGCTGGCAATTCTAGGGCTGAAATCATCTAAAAGATTCTCGTGAAGGTGTATAGAGTTTAAAAACACAGTGGAGCGCTTCCTGTATTACAACATGACATCACAAGGGAGATCAGAGCGTTTTCGGTTTGAGAAAGGAACTCAGCGTAAGCATGCAGGGGTTGTGTTAAACAGGTGTGAATGAAACAAAACACAACTCCAGGTCTGTTTTTGATGAGGAAACATTATAACATAAATCTGAAAATAGTGGAATATGGGTTCTTCAAAGGCTCAAAAGTCTTTAAAGGATCCATATTACTGCAGTTAAGATGGAGCATAGGCAATAGCTAATGGTTTAAGAAGATATATTATGCATTCTTGTAGCTTTAATTCCCTTTTAAACATGCTGTTGGTCACCTTGGGTTGAGTATTTCACATTTTCTAACTTAAAATAATGTGTACAATTGGAAAACTTTATCAGCTACACCTCAAAAATGTGAAGTAATCAAATGAAGTCCTTATCCCTGAGCAGTGGTGGAAGGTAACAAAGTACAGGTAGTAAAAGTACTGCACAAGTAAGCGAAAGACGAAGTTTAAATCTGTCAACTGGACAAATCGTTGTAGGAGTGAAGACGTTTCACTGCTCATCCAAGGCTTGGATATCCAACGATTTGTCTAAATGTGGTTTTGTCAACCTGATATGGCTGGCTGAAGATTTGTGGGTGTCCAAATTCAAACGCCTGACAGAGGATCTTGAAGATGTTGCCCATCAGAAAGCCACTCTTGTTCAAAATCACAAATTAAGTGATATTGAGAACCTTCCAAGGCCTCACAGACGACAGCCGACAGTCCCGTGTAAAGATGAAAGTGACGTCGTACAGCCCGGGGGTTCAGAAGCGGAAGTCCCATTAACCAGGTAAATTAAATATTTATGCAGATATTTATAACCTCTGTGCCAGTGAATCTGACCAGTCCACCAATGATGTTTACATCTAGAGTGGGAATCAAACCACCAATCTTTTGGGTCAGAGGTCGAACACTCTGAGCTACAGCCACCCCCCTTCACATCTCACTTTGCCCCCCTTGCTTGCGACATGCTTGAACCGTGCTCCTCTCCCCTCCCGTCTGTCAGTGGAGTTATTGCTTGTGCCTATATCAGTGAATGAAGGAGTGCATGGTTGAATACTGACTGACAACGCTCTCTCCAGGCTGCAGATCTGTGTGACATTTTGGGGTTTCTCTGTTACAGATCTGGCATATCGGCTCTTCTGATTCCTCGGCTTGCCCCTAGGGTCGTACGCGGGCAGATTGTCCCGATGACATTTGGGTTGGACGGAGTGCAGTTTCGTGTCTGACCTTTCCTTGCACGCTACTGTAGTTCTGCCCGTGTTTTAAAATCGAGTTTCAGATGATACAAGGGAAAGGGAAATCATTAATTGTAAGATTTGAATAGTACAGCAATAGCTACAGGGCTGTACCTGATTCACTTTCCATTTACTTGAGTTAAAGTCGTTACGTCCTAGCATTGATAAACTGTAAAAGCAGCTTTAAGACACTTTTGCTGTCAGAGAACCAGGGAGTGCACATTAGCATGCTAGTTGTTATTAGCTTTTCCATCACGGCAAAACACTTATAAACTCATTATGGTGAACAATTAGGATGCTTGGTATGCATAAGGTAAGTGAATAACTTTGGACCACTGCATACTTTTTTCACTTTTTAAGACTTCAAACCTAGGCTAAAACAAAGTTTGTTAGCACAGAGATATTGTAAAAGAAGCTCTAAGGGTCAAAATAAAAATAACTTTGTGCTGTCTGCATCAAATCATAAAGCATTTTTTATTGC